>NC_069081.1:118720791-119345983 GCF_025698485.1 Gossypium arboreum | reverse complement strand
TTTTCCGACTGTGGTAAAAAAATGGAGTTTTGCCCAAGTTGTGGGAACATGTTACAGTATGAGTTGCCGCATATGGGTCGGCCTTCGAGGTTCTTTTGCCCGACTTGTCCTTACGTTTGTCACCTTGAGAACAAGGTTTTTTTTTTTTTGAATTAATGCGAGTTTATTTTCGCGAATGTTGTCAAATTTTTTATTTTTTTGTGGATTGATTTTGATTTTTGTAATAGGTTAAAATAAAGAGAAGGCAGCATCTTGTTAAGAAAGAAATAGAACCCGTTTTCAACAAAGAAGATATGAAAATGGGCGGGTCTGAGACTGATGGTAATATAATATTTTTATTCCTGAATGTTGCTTCTTATTCTTCATTGCCTTTTGTGGTTATAAATTGTGAAATGTGAAATTTTGGGTGTTTGTTTGGTTCTATGAGATACATGATTATGCTGAATTGAAGTCAAAACCATGTTGTTGATGTATTGAACGCTTGGTTGTAGTAGTTATGATTCTTTCGATGATCTTTTCTCATGGGGGATTCTCGAGATAGTTAGAATTTTCTGTGTGTTTGGAGGACATCCCTATATCACTGTGCTGGACACGAGGATTGATCTCGTCTACTTCTTCAACCTCTTTTCGACTGTCGTATAATTATCCATTCTTGTTGGGATAGAAATCTTATGTAAAAATTGGCAGTTGAGAGTTGCAAGGCTGAGCCACAATCATCTTTTATGTGTTCTTACTCTCGTGGTTGATTGCTGTTTGAGAAAGTCATTTTTAAGTGCCGTCCCTTGCTATTGCTGCCTTGTAAACGTTCTTTCTTTATTGTCTTGCAGCAACATGCCCTTCTTGTAGCCATGGGAGGGCGCTTTTCTCACAGGTGCAGATCCGGTCAGCTGATGAGCCGGCAACAACATTCTATCAGTGCTTGAAATGCGAAAAGATGTGGCGTGAGGATTGACTACATATTATTTCCCTCTTTCTTATTAGGCCCTGTCTTTGTGGACATGATTTTTGAGTTGCAGATTTTCAGTTTCTTGAGTTAATCCTTTTTTTGGGGAAAATAGACAAACTCTTCTGCTTGCTCATCTCATTTCACGTGGTTGGGTGGTCGGAAGTTTAATCGTTGCTCATGAGAATGGGACGCATTTCATGATCGACAGTTTACCTTTTTGAACTTGTGGGTTGTACTGATTATGGCAAAAGAAAAGTAAAGAATATAATTTGTAGTTTATGGATGGTAAAATTAAAATATAAGATAATTTATAAAAAAGGAACTTAGTGAAATGTTTTAGAGCAGGATAGCTATAGACTTTTCTTTTTAATTATGATTTAAAGTATGGTATAAATAAAGAAAAGTTAAATTATAATATAAATACATGCATGGAAATCATTATATGTAAAAGTATGTAAATATTTATTATATTTTGATTTGATATCTATTGTTTAGATTCATATTATGAAATATATGTTTAAATATAGACTTATAAAGAATTATACTATGAAATATATATATATATATATATATTTATACATGACATGAAGAACTGAAGTTTTCCTCTTCATCTTTTCCCAAATGAAGTCATAGATTAAAATAAATCATAAAAATAAACACACACACACAAAAAAAAAGGATTGAGTTTTGACACCAAATGAATTAATCACTAAAAATAATTATATGAGTTTTGATATCTGTTCCTCAAAGTGAACACAGACGGTGCTAGACAATTTGAAAGGTTTTACATCAGTTGGAGGATTAGCCAAAGATGAAAATGGTGTTTCGCACTCAGGATTTGCAAGATATCAACTAGCGGATAGTATGGTAGTCTTTCACCCAAAAATAATAAAAATTTAATTTAATCCTTTAAAAATTATAAAGATAGTAAAATTACTTTTTTATTATCGAAAAAATATAAAATTTAATTTTAACCCCAAAATTGTTTTTCTAATTCCACCACTGTACTTGATGCAATTCTTCAAATTCTACATGATGATTTAGATGGTTTTATAGTACCTAAAATGGTCGTAGTTTAAATACCGGTAGTTTCTACATTTACCAACAAAAATTAATTATATGAATGAATTGAATTTAAGTATTAGATTTATATAATGTTGGGATAGCAAAGGACTTGCATTTAAATTTTTATCTATCATTGTCAATTGAGCTCGTGGTGTAATGACAAAAGACTTTCATTGAAATGAAGTTTTACTCGACAAATTTTAACTTTATCAATTAACCCCGAGGTGTAATAACAAAAGACTTTTGTTGAAATAAAGTCACAGCTAACATTAAGTCCCAAACAAAATTTAACTAATATTGTCAATTAAACCCGTAATATAATGACAAAAAGACTTTCATTGAAATGAAGTAGTGATTGAGATTAAGTGTTAAGAGTCAATCCCTAAACATTATCCATCCCTCAAATTTGATGTTAAACAACACCTATCTAGTACCTCATATCAAATAAAAGAATATATATATAAAAGAGATTTTGCAAGCTAGCAAAAAGAATAGAAAAGATTTGACATGGAAATCAAATTGCTGTCTAAATATTCCTAAACTTTTTGTCATCTTATAAAACCCCCCCAAAAAAACAAACAAATTAGTTTGTAATGATTAATGATTTAAAAGTAAATTATGAAATTAAAGTTAGGTGATGAGCCGCAGAGTATGCAATCCAAAAAATTGCTTCTTACCATATCTAATCATAAGGGTTGTTAGTGTCGTTTTCCCAAATACCCATTACATTTGGGTATTTAGCATTTTGCTCCATCCCTCTACATGTGCTTCATTTTATTTATACTATTTTTTTTTTGTCATATTTAACCCCCGAAAAATGGGTAAATTACACCCAACATCATTAAATTATTAGTAACTTTATGTTCTGGTCACTCAACTTTAAAATGTTACAAATTGATCATTTAACTATTCGAAAGTTTTCATTTAAGTCATTAGGGATTACTATTGTGTGGCCTTCTCTATTCACATCGCCTACACCAATTTTTTCTCTCCAATTTCCGATGTTGATTGTCAGATTAACTTAGATCTAAGGTATGTTCTTCTACCTGTTGATGGATATTGATCCATTGGACAAATCGTTGCTTGGATCTTACTAGCCGGGCTTTAAAAAGTAACTTAACAGTCCAGTGACTTAAACAAAAATATTCAATTAGTTCAGTGACTTAAATAAAAACGTTCAAATAGTTTAGTAATTTAAATGAAAACTTTTGAATAGTTCAATGACTATTTTGTAACTTTTTGAAGTTGAGTGACCAAAATTAAACTTACTAATAGTTTAGTCAACTTGGGCGTAATTTTCCCTAAAAATTCCTTTAATGAAATTAGTTATCATATCATTGTAAGTTGTATGGTTAATTGATAATTCTAATATATTTGTGGCAGTTAAATCATTATACTTAACTTTGATTTCTTTAATAATAATAGTAATAATAACAAAAGAAAAGTCAAATTTTTGTTTTGGTCCTTTTACTATTGCTTAAACTTAAATTTTAGTTTTTATACTTCAGTTTAGCATAATTTAATCCATTTATTTTTATAATGTCATTAGTTATTCTAAATGGTTAAAGTATTGATGTAAATTTCTTTTCTTAACACTCGCTCTAACTCATTATTTTTTTGTTGGAAGGAGTGTTTTTACGAAAAATCTATGTCAAAATTTCAACATAATTAGTTAACAGTGTTAATTATTTGGACTAGTTAATAATAGTATACAAGATTAAATTTCAAACTTGAGCATAATATAGGGACCAAAATTACAATTTGACCTGAAAGAAAGAGAAATATACCAAAAGGCAGTAAACTGTGTTGATGACAAGTGTCCCATCAGGTCCTCAATTCATGAAAATCTGCCTACATCTTGGTTGTCTGATAGCGATATGTGAAGCTCTAAAAGTATATCAAATAAAGGTTTAAATACAAAGCTTAAACCATACTATTTTTTATTTAGGTTCCTAAAGTTTTTTAGTCAAAAGTGATATTTAAGCTATTAATTTTATCTCATTTTATCTCAGAAAATTGCACGAGCCAATAATACCATGAGACATGACATGTTCTTATGAGATATCGTACAATTTTGGATAAAATGAGACAAAATTAATATTTTAGCAATCAGTTTCGATCAAAAATAAAACTTTAGGTATCTAAGCCAAGATTTTTAGAATCAAATTGGTAGTCAAATTGATTAAATCACTAGTTCGACTAATCTGTCTAATTCGAATGGTTCTCTATCTAATTGATCCGATTCAATTAAAACAATCTTGTTTTAAGCATTTTTTTTTCAATGTTGGACGGTTTAGAGTCTTTTAATCTCATTGGAGTTGAAGTTCCAATAGACAAATTGTTCTTGTTAGAGAAATTTTTTGCAATTTTGAGCCCTTCTTTTTCTTTTCTTTTTTTTTTATGCGTTTTCTTGTATATTTTTATTTAGAAAAAGAACCCAAAATTTTACATTTGCAAGTTAAAAAAAATACAGATGTCAAAATGGACTTAATTACAAAGTTGAAGGACTAAAAAAATATTAACCCACAATCCAATAAATAAATAAGTACCCTTCCTTTTACCGCTCAACCACCATCTTTGCATGCACATATATCATCCACCTCTTCATCATTAATTTCATAAGGGTCTCTCATTTTCCTAGCAACTTCCTCTATTCCTATAATTCTCTTTTATATATTATTGATAAATGGGGAATGCAGTTTCTTGTACGCCGTCGATCATCTCCGGCGGTGGAGCAGTGAAAGTGGTGTTTCCAAATGGGAACATTCAGATGTATACGAAATCAGTCAAAGCGGCGGATCTAATGGTGGAGAATCCGGGTCAGTTCGTGTGCGATTCCGGCGGTTTAAAAGTGGGTTTTCGGGTTCATGGGCTGACGGCAGATGAAGAGTTGGAACGGCGGCGACTTTATTTCCTTCTTCCCATGGAATTGCTTTACTCGGTGCTGACGGAAGAGGAAATGAGTTGCCTCAGTTGTAAGGCAGATAAGGCGTTGAAACATGCGAGCTTTAATATTGGGAAGATTTTACCTGTTTTTAATGAGTTTTGCATTTTCCCGTTTGAAGCTAAGTCCCCGCCGCAAAACGCCGTGAACGACGGTGCGAAAGATTCCGTCGTGGTGAGATTTTCGAAGCAGAGATCGTGGAAACCGGCGTTGGAGACCATTGTTGAAAGTTGAAACCCCTTGTAGGCAATGTTAGACCAACTAATTTTGTACATCCATACATCCAACGGTGGAGTTTTTTTTTTTCTTTTTCGAATTAATAAGTTAATATGTGTCTTTATTTTGATATTTGAAAATATAAAAATAAATACGATTTTAATCTATTTTACTCATAGTGTATCAAATAACAATGTCTATATACATTTATCTTTGTAATCAACTAAGCTACACTCCAATTTAAAATTGCTATTTTTACTTAGATGTACTAATTTACAATATCTTAATACTAAATTGTAATTCCTTAAATGTTTGATTAAAATGTTAATTAAATATAAGTAACTATTTTTATAGTTTACCTTTTAAATTAAACTCGACTTTATTAAGTTCATCACTTCTACAAGTAACTTAAAGCATTTAGGCTTTCATCTATCAAAGTAAATTTTGATAAAGACTGACTAAACTGATTGAATTGATTTAGTCAGTTTAGGTGATTTTTCAGTTATGAGTTTGGTTTAAGAGATTATTTTGATCGGTTATCGTTTTTTCAAACCAACCCGACTAAACAATTAACTTAATTTAATATTTTTTAATTATATATAATTTATAATCTATAAAATAAATATATTATTCAAACTCAATAATTAAAGTTAATTAACCGATCAACCTAAAGTTAGTTCGTTTATATATCTCTTGAGCTTTAATTTAACTAGATCAGTGTTTGTAGATTATGATCAGTTAAGTCAAATTTAATAAAAAACCGGTTAAATCAACCTAAAAATTACGAATACTCTCCCCTGTTCTCGTCAGAGTTAGAAAAACAAAATTTCAACAACAAACAATAACAATCATTATTGATTCCACTTCTCACCAAAAAATCGTTTACGTTTTTATTAGCTTAAAATTAGTCCTCGAAAAGTATTGGAATGGACAAAAAAGTAGAAGAAATGACAGACTGTATGATAGCTCCCCACCTCACTGGTTCCATGATTAACATATTATTATATACAAATAAAGAGTAGCTTTCACGGTTTCACCTACTCTAACCGTGCACTTAACCTGTTTGATAATATGCCACTTCCAGCTATGGTTTAAGGATTTTATCATTTGACAACTTGTGTTTCTTAGGACAAAACTAGTCTTGGTCTTAAAAAAACATATTCCAACTAATTGTCTACTATGTATAAAAAAAGCATTAATGCAGTAGCTTTTTTAATACTATCCTTGCACACTCGACACGAATAGAAGTACCCAACCAGCCTTCACCTATGGCCATGGCACTGCGACTTTAGCCCTCGACCTTGCCATTAAGATCCTACCTTTGTTGACGATGATTCCAATTACGATGATGTTGATGATGGGTTCAAACAGGTGGTCCCTCAGATAATTTTTTAAGACGCGATTATTAAATTTTATATTTTTATAAGAGTTAAAATTTAATTTTATTATTTTAATAACGTATAATTTTTTACTATTTTTAAAGATTAAAATAAAATTTTATTATTTTTAAAAAGTTAACGTATAATTTTATTATATACTAATTTAAAATTATAAAAATTATAAAATTTATTTTTCTATTTTAAGGGGACCAGAACTTGCCATCTCTACCACTGCCCTTGGGGTAAACATTATGTCTTGTATTTTTAAAGACTTGCAAAACCGATGGACAAACATCACTCTTAAGTCGTATAACCAATTTCATAGGATGTTTCGAATTGGTAATTAAGGCTGTGAACCAACCATGCTTCGCATATCCATCTTCTTCTCTTGTGCTCAGAGGTGGTAGTAGAGGTGCTCATGGACCGGGTTCGGATTGAGCTTAAGCATGATATTATTGTACTTTATGTTTGTTTAAATTTAGCTAAGCTCGGCCCAAAATTTAGGCCTAAAATTTTGCTTAAATCCACCTAAATTTGCAAAAGACTAACCCAAGTCCATTTTAGGCTCACTCATATTATTTTTAATTTTTTTAAAAATATTTATATTATTTTATTTTAATATTTAATAATTTTATATATTTTTATTTATTGAAATTTTTATATTGTCATCTTAACATTATTTTAATGTTTACATTAAAGTAGTATTATATATTTAGTATATGTTTATTTTTAATGTGTTTTAAATTATATAATAAATAAAATAACATAATACAAAGTATTATAAACTTAAAACAGTCGTAGGGCTCGGACCTTAAATGCTTAAGTCTGAGCTCGACCCATATTTTAAACGAGCCTATTTTTTTTACCCAAGTCCAATTTTCGAGCTTAAGATTTTTGCCCAACCTCTCTTAAATTTCAGGCAAGCCTTCTGGTTTAGATGGTTAACCCAATCTATGAACAGGTCTGAGCGGGAAAGGTGGAATTGAAAATCTGTTTAGGGGTGGAATGAAATTTTAAATTTTGAGAGGTAAAGTATAAAATTTGTATGTGTTAACTTATAATTTTATCATTTTTAAAGGGATTAAACAATTTTTCCTTAAATTTTGAGAGGGATAAATTATAATTTTGGGTAAGTACTAAATAACACTAGTTTTTTTTTTTGGAGGGCTACTCCTAGCTTTTCTTTGACTAGCACCGTTTGTTTATGTCCCATATACAGTAGTTTTCTCCGACAACTACTCGATGCTTCTTTGTTTATTTTACAACTTTTTTTTTATAATTTATCGACAATTCATATATTTATGTCGTATTTGTATATATTTATATTATTATTAATTAAGTAGTTTATTGAATTTAGTTTCTTTTAAAATCTTACCTCTCTTTTAAAAATAAATAAATAAATATATTACTTTTTTAAATATTTGTATATATCATTTAAAGTTTCTTTTTTTTCTTCTAATTTTTACATAATGTAATTGTGTTTAAATTATTATTTATATGATTTTAATATATTAATAATTTATGTTATTATAGGCTCCTCTATTTGTAACTAGCAACTGTTATATTATACTGCTTTAATAAATTTATTTGAATTTAATTTTAATGTTAAATTTAGTTTTTAATTTTTTTAATTTGATACCTGCATTTGATTTTAATATTTAAATTAGTGTCTAAGTTTTTTAATTTGATATTTGAGTTTTTTTCTTAATTAAGCACATTATAAGTTTGGGTTCAATGTTCAATTTAAAAATTGAGGGTTTTAATCCCAATTAAGTACCTATAATTTCTTTTATTAAAGTACACCTATCAATTATTCAATGGATCACGTGATGTAATTTGATCAAAGTATCAAATTGAGATAATAAAAAAAATCAAATACTAAATTGGATATTGAAACAAACCCCACATACCAAATGATATATTTAAAAATTCAGATGCAAGCTAATTGCAAAATATTTAGCCATTTCAATTTCTATATATATGTGTCTGAATGGAACAAGGGGGAATACTGAGAAATTTAAAGAAGAAATATTTTGAACCCTAGTAGTAATAGTTACATACTGAAAGATTAATGCAACTCACAAACGAGACCCATATATATTAACTTTTTCTTTCACACAATCCCACACATAAAATTTTCAAAACAAGTATATGTAATAATGCAAACCCTAGTATTTAAGATGGACAGTGACCCTCAACAATGTTTCAACACCATCAGTAACATGTTGCCCAGGTGGTATAAGTGGTCGGACCTCAGCAATACCACAAGCATTCTTAAACTTCCCGGTCCCACCAATCACTGACACTTGCGACACGGCGCTCCCGATCTTGTACACACCGTAAAAGTTAAGGTTATCGTTATATTCACCACCTTCGATCATCGCCGCGAACGCCATCATTTGTGTTGTCCCATCAGCTGAGCTTGCCACATAAACCCCTTGAGCTTTCCCTATTACTTGAGACCCCAAGTCAGGGCTAACGGTTAACACATCGTCGATGACGGTAATCGTCCCGAACCCTAATCCTAACCCATCCGGTCCTACAGGGAATTGAGGCTGACCATTCTGGTTAGGGTTTCCCGCAAAAGCCGTCCCGGCTAAACCGGTCCCCAACGGGAGACCAGTGACACCATTAACGGTTGGGATAGCACCATTTGCGTTGGGGATAGGGACGGCACCGTCGGGTGGTAAGAACCCAACTGGCTTAGCAAAAGGGACTTGACCGCCATAAATGTTGCCAAGTAAACCAGTGATTGGCCTAGCTGTGGGGCTACCACCACCTAAAATATCATGCATGTAGAACTCAAGAATTGGTTCTTCACCTGTTGCTGTTGCTGGGTTTACAGCAGCCATGCAACTCACCATGTAGACGGTAGCAATAAGTAATGTAATGAAAAGTGGAGATTGTTTCATCACCATTTTTGTAGTGTTTTTTTTTGGGGTGGGGCTCGAATGGTACGATATCAATGGCTGGTGTGTTAGGGTTTTTTTTTTATTAACATGCCATCATTATGTGAAACATGGTCTTTAAATAGAGAGACCATATAGTATCATTATGTTATATGCATGGAGTTGTTGGAAGATTATGGGATGGTGAAGTTGCTATTTTCTTGGTGTATTAGTTAAACATTTTCAATTAAAATTTTAAAAATAAGAATATTTGGCACTACCAAATTGCATGTAGATTTTATATTGAAAATGCCCCTCTACAATTTTTTTTTTTGTAATAATAATGAGGATTAAGTCCTTAAACTACTAATTTTTTATTATTAATATCTTTCCACTAATTTACCTGTGAGTATAGAACACAGATCAAAATTTAAGCTATGACTCAAAATGGTGTTAGATTGATGGAAAATCTAATTAATACAATCTTGATTAAAACATTTTAAAGTTTAAGGGTTGATTTTAAATTTGGAGCATAACTTAGTAATTTTTTATGGAATTAACTCGATTGTCTGTACCTATTGAAGACTGGGATTACGGCTCCTAAATTTTTTGAAAATTTTGGTTACTTTCAAAATAAATTTAAAATTCTAAATATGCCTTTCAAACTTTTTGGAAATTTTAATTAAATATCCTGTAAGTTTTTGAAATATTTATTAAACTCTTACAATTTTTGAAAATTTTACTTAAAAGGCTCCTCAAATTTTATTTGTTTTGACCAAGGTCCCAACGTTAAATAGGAAAATTTCCCTTGAGCCGCTCGCAAACATTAAATCATGCTATTTAGTTTCTTTAGTTCTTAATTGAATGGGAAAAATTCCAGTTTTCGCCTCTCTAGAAATAATAACAATACAATTTAACCCTTTTTAATTTCAGCTCCTTCAAAAATTTATAATTTTATTAAATAAAATTTCTGATTTCACCTTACATTTCTGAAATGCTAAAAATCCGAGAAATAGTGTAGTGATTACTTGGGATGTTCCATTTACTTTTCTAGCACTCAAGCTTCATGGTAGCTAAGGGTCCATTATTGAGCACATTAATTATTTTTATAATGATGATGATGATATATAATACTATGTTTCAGTTGAAGAAAATTGTTTTGGCGTTCCAATGTTCATTGGTCAATTTAATGATGTACACTTTACATATTGGATTGGATTCAACCATAGATATTGCATGGATTTGGTAGAATAAGAGAAAGGGGGAAGGTGGTACAGTGTGGAGTAGGTGGCAGGTGGATAAGAAAGTAAATATAAAAATTATTTTTATATTTATATTCTAACATTTTAGAAATCTTTTATAACTAAAATTAAATAAAGTTTTGCCATAGATAATGATTAGGAAATTTTTCATATAAAATTTTGGGAATTTTAAAATAATACCTCTATTTTGGGAATTTTAAATTTGAATAAGCTATAAAATGTTCACTAAATTATTAATTTTTTCGGTTTAGACATTAAAATTTTAGAAATTATATATTTTGGTGACTCAAAATTGATTTGGGTTTTTTATTTATTTGGTCTAATAAATTTTTTATCCTCCAATGTTTACACATTATATCAATTTGATCCTAAATATACAATATTCAACAAATTTAGTCTTCAATATTTACAAATTTTATTATTTTAGTTCGAATTCTAAAAAATTCACATAACTTTATGTATAACTAAACAATCCATTTATCATAATTTTGTCTTCTGTTTTGAAGCTGGAGATGACAACTTGAGCTCACTTTTTTTCTATTTCAAGTATTGAATTTTGTTGTTTTGTGATGGTTTTTATTATAAGGTGGCTGCTTGGCTGTTGTAGCCTTTACAAAATTGTAATCAACTTTACTTCATCAATTGTAACGTTTTAAATATTGTTACTATATGGTGTTCTTTTCTTTCATTTTTTCCCTTTTTCATGTGTTGGGTTGAAAAATAGTTGTATAAAGACAGTCTATGCCGAAATCGATGTTAGAAACTTTATATTGGAGTAGCATAAAATTATAAAATTTTGAAACTTAAAAGCTAAGATTTCTCAGTTAAGAAGCTTAAATTATTAATTTTGTAAAGGACCAAAATTATTTTATTGAGTTTTTTCAAATTATAATTAAATTGATAAATTTTGTAAAATTGAAGGCTAAATTTATTAAATTTTTATAATTTAAACTAAAATAACAAATTTTATAAATATTAGAGACTAAATTTTTGAATAATTTATATCTTGAATAAAATTAATATAATATATAAATATTGAAGGGTTAAATTTGTTATTAGATTAATAAAAATCCAAATCAATTTTAAGTAACCAAAATATTTTATTTCAAAAATTTACTGACTAAATAGAAAAAATTAATAGTTGAATGACTAAAATGCAATGAAAGCAATAATTTAATAATATTTTTATAGTTTACACTTAAAATTTTTTATTCCATAAATTATAATCATTTCCCTAATTTAGAAAAGGAAAATTTAAAATCATACAAAGAAAAAGTAAATAACTTTTTAAAAATAAAAATAAAAGCCTAAAGAATCTAGTCCTCAATGATTACACTGACAGAAAAGTTATATTTATTGTAGTTTAATTACATTTTATTCTCTTTATTCAAAAATAAATAAATTAATGTCCATATAGTAAATAAAATAGTAAATTAATTATTTCTGTTAAAAATTAATTTTTTATTGTTAAAATTAACATAGTCGATAAAATAATCAGATAATTACACATGACATGTAATATGTATCTTATAAAGAGTCATCTGTTAGTAGTAGAAAGGATAAAATTATTAACAAAAAGACTAATTTACTTTTTGATAAATATTTAGGATTGATTTTTTTATTTTTAAATAGAGATAACAAAATTCAATCCAACTCTAATATAACAAGTGAATTAGACTTTAATATTTAAATTAACAAATTATTGAAATTAAAAATAAAATAACTAAATTCCAAAATTGAAAATAATAGATATAAAAAGTGGAGACCTAAATTCAAATGAAATATATAGTTTTGATTAAATGAATATTAGCTAAGCTAAACATAATGATTTTTAATTGAAGGAAAAGTAAATGTATAAAAATAAAATAGAATTAAGAAGAAAATATAAATTATTGAAATAAATAAAGCCAAATTAAATTGTCTTTTTAAAGAAAGATATAAATTAAATTAGTTTCAATGGGCAATGCGGTGGATTAGATTATAATTAAACAAATAAAAAATGAAAGGGTAAAGGAGTGGAAAAGTCAAAAAAGTACACTTTATCCAACGCCGCCGCTACATATCCCCGTGAGCGACACCGGGAATCTACAAAGAGCCGTCGATTTCTCGTCGTCGTCATCACCGGCCGGGGGAGCTGCCGCCACCGAAGGAGGAGGCAATACCCTTCCATCAGCAAACAACGACCGTCCATTCCTCGCCTCGTGATTCTCATCGTGACCCGTCCCCATCACTCCTTCCAGTTCCGCCGTCGCACCGTAAAACGCTCCGTCGCCGAACCTCCGCTCAACCTCCAGAAACTCACCCAGAGAAGCCGGCTTTGAATCCCCATCCCGACAGATCTGCCACCACTTCCTCCGCCGTCTACCTGAACGCTCCGACCCGAAAGCCGCCGTCAACGCCCTCCTCTTCTTGGGTTTCGCCGTGGAAGAACCGGAGTTCGCGGGTTGCGTCTCGCGGTGGTTGTGCCGTGACGGTGCTCGGAAAGTAATGGCCGGAAAACTCACACCCATTAGAGTACCCAATGTAGTGCTTCTATCATGGAAAAATGAACCTGTCGACTTCATTTACCCCCAAAAATTGCATGAACAAAGGATTAAATTGAAAAACAGAAGTGAAAAACAAGGGTAATAAAGAAATTTACCTCAGTGTCGAGATCAGAAGAGGAAACGGAAGAGATGGTGGGGGAAGACGGCGGCGGAAGCATATCGGAGGCTGGATCTAGCATTTTCTGATGGTATATAATATGGGTTCTTTACGGGAATTTAAGGGATTATAAGAGAAAAAGACATGGATTGGTGATTGAAGGGCTTAATTGAAGCTAAAAAAAAAAAATGGTGATACTGCTAGATAAAGTGTTGTTTTCTTTTAGCTTTTGGATTGTGAATGACATCATTATCGTTGCCTTGCCTTTGTCCACCTATCTTATGCCTTTTTTCCTTCCTTTTTTCTTTACGCAAAATACGAAATTTAGTCCCTAATATTTACTTCCTTTGCCACTTTGGTCTTAATTTTTTGCTTCATTTTGACTTCACTTTTACATTTTAGTCGGGTTACTTTTTTTTTTAATGTAAAAAGTAATTAACTTATAAAAATTTTAACGACATTGAAGTGAATACTTGCGTAATATTCTATATACATTTCATTGTTAATGTCGATAGTTTTTTAAATATATATAATTTTAAATTTTTTGTGAAATGCGGGTTGATTAATTGTTATTAAAAATTTTACAGTCTACTCAATTCTTCTAATTAAGAAAAGCATTTTAACTAAAATTTAAAGATTGAAGACAATTTGATAAAAGAAGAAGAATTAGGATTAAAATGATAAAAAAAAAGAAAAGTAAATATTTTGGGTTGAATTCGTTATTGTTCATTTTCTTTATATTTTCGATTTTAAATTCATCGAATGGTGGTTCTATTGAGATCTGTCACGGTTTTCTAGAATCAATAAAATGTTTTTCTGATTTAAAATTAATTGGAAACCATCTTAAATTCAAACTGAAAAATATTCGAAATATATGTATCCGACAAAAGATTATGCAAATCTACAGTATGGAAGGTTGGGTCTGTTAACTTTCTGGGGTTGAATGTAATATTTTAGTATTTAGTTCACGAAATATAAAAATATATTTTTAAAAATTAATAATTAATTATTTTAATATTTTTAGTCTTGGTTTTTTATAATTATGATAATTCTTATTTTATATTAATAAGTAAATATATAACATTCGAATTATGCCCTTCTCGAATTATTTAAGGGATAGGAATGGGTAATACTAAAATTTTAGTACAAAAATAAGTAGTATTAAAAGGAATAAATCTTAAATCTATACATGAACTATAATTTAACGTGCAATTATATATATAAATTTTAATTTTATATAATTTTACACATAAAATTTTAATTTAATCTAATTCTTATAAATTATTAACACAATTATTAATATAATTTTATTTTTATTTATATATTACATACATAAATATTTATATTTATCAAATATAAAAATAAATTAATGTATTTATTTTTTCATGTGCATAATTAAATCAAAATTAAAATTTCAAGTATACATCAAAACTATTACTTGTATACAATTACACATTAAATCAAAATTCATATATAATTTTAAGATTTATCCTATTAAAATTACATACAGTAAAGCATTAACAATTAAAATGTTGTGAAGTTAATTGCATCAACAAAATAATTTAAAAATTGAAAACCAACCAAATAAAGTTGAAGGATGTGAATAGCATATGATGGGCTCTCAGACAATATAAATGATCTCCAATATCCAATTCATTATATTAGGGGTGTACATCCTCTGATTCAGATACGTATAGTGTGAATCAAAAATCAAAACATAACAACACTTTTTAAATTGTTATTCTGAATCAATTAAAATTGCACAAAAATATTTTATGACAAAAATTTAGCAGGTCAGCTATAAATAAAGGTGTACGCAAAATTGGAGCAAAAGGATAATTCTACCATCAAGTGTGTCTATCGAAAAACTTCTCGATCGCAACTGAGAATGCAGCAAAACCCACACAGCCGACGCATGCAGCTTTCGGACCAGCTATCAACAATGCACGAGAGGAATGCGATGTAAGATAAATAGGGGAAACCCGAAACAGAACAAAATCATATAAGCTGTGCAAATGTGGGAGATTTAACATTTGACAGTAGAAGTGCATAGACCCTTGTACTAAGAGTCGGATTGCATTTCACCCTATCTACTCAAAAAATGGGCAAATTAGTCCCTATATGTTAAATGAAAGTGCAAATTGATCATTCTGTTAAAAATTTCATCCATTTCTACTATTAAAAACTGGTCCCTATACATAAGGTACACATGGCATTATCTGGTTAGTCCATTAGCCACGCTAAATTTTAACAGTCCAAATGGATGAAATTTTTAACAGAAAGGACCAATTTGCTTTTTGGTTTAAAGTACAATGACTAATTTGCCCATCTTTTGAGTAAAGGGGGCAAAATACAATTTGACTCCTAGTACAAGGGCTTCTACGGTAATTTTACCGAAAACAATGTGAAGATATAAGTATTTGTTGGAACCAACATTCATATGAGCAAAAAGCTTACTTAAACTAAAATTTTGCCTAACCAAGGATACTATTGGAAGAACGACACTTCTCCGGCTGGTTTTGGTTTTTCTTTTTCTTTCTCTTATGTTCAATTGTAGCTATTGTATTTGATAAATCATTCTCAAAATTTCATAACATCAAATAGCTATCATCGAAGCTGCATTAAGGTTTCCTCATAAATGCAGGGTATATTTAGTTGCCTAATACCATGTGAAACGCCGAGGGCAGGCTGCTAAGGTTTTTAAGTGCCAGTTTAGAGGGTTCTAAAGTATGTGAAAAGTACACAAAGAAAAGGCAAAGTGAGAAAGCTCTCCGTAAGGCCTTTATCAGTTTCACTTAAATGAGTTTCAATGGCATGTCACTCGAATGAAAAGAGACTAATGTTTCTATATTAAACTTGGAATTGATAAGCCTAAGAGAGAGACATGGCATACTAATTCTCCGACAGGAAAACATATCAGAAAACAACATAATTCAGTTCATTAGGCTAATTGCTTTTGCCAATGTGTAGCAAATCATAGGGAGGATATGATAATAACGAATAATGCAAGGGCAAATGTTCAGTAATATGTTCATGTTTGTTTAGAATGCAAATTAAGGGAATGTGGTAAATCAATTGGTAACCAATGAAACCATTAATGAAAATGCCAAAATCAATCGACTAAGAAACGTCAAATATGAACACATCAACATTATTTTATCAAGACATTTCATACTGATATTAAAAGAAGAAAAAGGTCGACAGGTATAAGATGCTCAAAAGAATCAATAAAACGGTGTCTCAATAGCATTTCTGTTATACTATTCATAAACAACATATCCGAATCGAGTTTTCTTTAGTCATGTTAATTTACTTTATAAAAGAACGTCAGCTTGTTCATATTCAACATTTCTGATATATTAGCTTTAGCATTAACAGGTTTGTTAGCGAACAAGGTACAGCATTTCCGCTCACATCAATCAATTTATAGAATAATGTCAACACAAAATCTACATTAGAAAGCTGCTTACTAAGATCATAGAGACCATCACAAGTAATACCAAGAAGAGTAAGAGAAAGTAGATACCTTTTGCCGACATAGTTCCCCCTGTTACACAACCAGCAACAACGGTATTCGTAGTGTCATGTTTCGCCCGAGCCTTTAAAAAGCAAACAACGGAATATGAAGTTCAGTTTCTAATTCAATTTCAATGTCTATGTGTGTGATTTTGATTTCTAGTTTCTATATATTACCTTCTCAACAACACATTCAACAGCAGAAAACACTACACCCATAACTGCAAATGTTTTTGCAGAACTCCAGCTTCTTGAACCCATTTGCTTCAAATTATAGAGTAATTGTTGCTTTCCACTCATTTGATCTTGCATTACAGGATTATCCAATGCACCCAAAAACATACCCATCATGAATCCAAGCCCGCCACCTGCAAATATAATCATATATATTAAAACCCTAAAACCTCACTTAAACCCTACAATTAATCGAAGGCAGTAAAACGCAGAGGTTAAATCTTTATTGCTTTTTTTTCTTCAAATAATTCCAAATAAAAACAACTTGACATCAAATTGGGATTTACCAATTTTTTTCTTTATTGCCAAACAGATTATCATTCAAAAAGAATTGATTTAAAACAAAAACTATTTTAAAAAAATAAATGAAAGCCGAATTGGGACTTTACCCATTACTCCACTGGCGACACTACGAACGGCACAGTTATTCCAAACTTCTTGGGCACGGATTTCCTCCATGCTTGGCATTCGAATAGCTTGAATCTGAGGCTGTTCTGCTTCATGTGAGCTTGAAACTTCGGTTTTTAACTCGTTTTCAGAGTTGGACGCCGCCATTTAAAAAAAAAAACTCCAACTCTGCAGAAGAATACTGAGAAAAAAACCTCAAGCGAATCAAAGCGGTGGTGGTGGGTTGAGCCGCCGAACTTGAGAGTTTCTTTTTAATGGTTAAAAAGGCAAACTAATATCCTTGGGCCGCAAGACGGAGTGTGGGAGTGCCAGTGTCATCCCACCGCGTATTTTAGCAGAATTAAACTGGGCTGGCCCCTTTTTCTTGAGTTTGCTTAACTGAGTTTTAAGTAGAGATATTAATGGGCCGGCAGTTCAGATGGCCTGGTCGATTTCGTCTGAGTTGGTATGATTCGATTTGTTTTTTTTTAAATAATAAAATATATAATATATATTAAAATAATAATAAATTATAATATAGTTTTAATATTAAATTTAAATGAAATTTATTATTTTTAAATAATAAAACAAGTTATTTGGATGAGTCTAGGTAGGTTGACCTTAAATTTGAGTCTATAAATTAGTTTAGAGTTATGTTCGATTCAACTCAGTTTTGCTTATGAACATATCTAATTTTGAGTATCTCTTATATTTTTAGGTAGACACGATTGAAAATCTGAATTAACTTTTTAGTTTTGAAAAGAAAAATACTTAACTTTTACTGTTCAGTTCATTGATTAATGGTGTTCATCTTTATACTCATGTTATGGGTTTAGGTTGCAAAAAGAATTACTTAATAGTAATATTTGTATATTAATATAAATAGAAGTTTAAAATGGAATTTACAACATATACCCAACTTGAATTTTATTATATATATTTAACGATAATTTGACAATTATCTCGAGATAGGAGGGTAGTTTTCTTCTAAATCGGATTTGATTAATCAAAAATTAGATCAACTCTCTTTAGCTCCAAATTTTTTTAAAGGAAAAATCTCAAAATTATACATGAATTATGGTTTAATGTGCAATTGTATATTTGAACTTTGATTTTGTGCAATTTTATATATAAAATTTTGATTTGATCTAATTCTTATAAATTATTACCACAATTATTGATATAACATTATTTTATGTTTACATATTGTATACATGAATAATTATATTTATCTAATATAAAAATAAATTGATATATTTATTTCTTTAAATATGTATGATTAAATCAAAATTAAAATTTTAAAAATACATTTAAACCACAATTAAAATTTCATGTATATAATTACACTAAATTAAAATTTCTATATACATTTACACATTAAACTAAACATTTATCCCATTAAAAAGTAGAATCCAATCCAATCAAATTGACTCAATATATATTTGCTACTTGGAAAATCTCATGAATTTTCTTCAAACTTCCCTAGTTCACACTTTCATCAATGACATCTTTTACCTATATTTTATCCAAATTTCCCCAGTTCTCACTTTCATCAGTCACATCTTTAACCTACCCACTCAAGGTATTTCGCTAAAACAAAAAAAAAAAAAAAAAGAAATATAAAAGTAATTTTATTCGGTAGACTCTTTGAGACTTTCTTGCAAGAGGCTAAGAACTTATTACAAGTTAGTCCTCATTATTTTCCTAGGAAGACCAAAGACCTTAGTGATCAGACTGCAGACCAACTTTATGATATGTCGTCTTTTTCTTGACTTGTTATCAAATCTAAAAGCTATGGGACAAAGGTTTACTATTTATGATTTTAGTTTATCTTGAAATCATAAAAATCTTAGTATTGATTATATTTTCTTCTTTACTTAAAAAGAAAAAAGAAAAATTAGACATTATATATTTGATAAAAAAGTAAATTAATTTTTGCTGTTAAAAGTTTTATTAATTTATATTGTTAAAACTAATGTAATTGATAAAATAATTAAATATTAATACATAATATGCTATGTATACTTCATGCTGATATATAAAAACTCATTTTTTTACCAACAAAAATAGATAAAATTTTCTCTATTTTCTTCCTCTATTACTCGTATGAAGAAGAAAAGAGACTGAAACCAACTATAATTATAATTATTGACAAAAAAAAAAAACCTATAATTATAGTTTATAAAATCAACGGCCAAATCTAAAAGCTATGGGGCAAAAGTCCATTGAGGGGACTTCAAGTGGTAGACGAGGCACAGTATTATGTAGCCTTTAAAAGGAGAAGCAAATTCAAGTGGGGACTTCAAATTTGCCTATTGATCGAACAAGTCCCCATTATGTCAAACCTGTTATGTTTTTCTCTTTTCCTCTTTTCCATTCTGAGTGCAGCCACTTCTCGGTCCATAAACGAGACCGAAACACAAGCGTTGCTTGCAATCAAGGCTCGAATACTCATTGATCCTTACGAGGCCTTTGTTTCTTGGAATGGTTCTCGACATTTTTGCGACTGGCCAGGAGTAACTTGTGGTAGACGGCATCGACGTGTGACCGCCTTGCGACTACCGTCACTCAATTTGGTAGGCGATCTATCTCCTTGCATAGCTAATCTTACGTTCCTTAAAGTGATCAACGTCGGGAACAATAGTTTCCGTGGTCCGATCCCTCTAGAAGTTACTCAATTGCATCGTTTAGAGGAATTGGTTCTTGCCAACAACTCTTTCCATGGTGAACTTCCAAGGCACCTTGCTAGTTGTTCGAACCTAAAATTTGTCAACTTAAACGGAAACGCTCTCGGAGGGGAAATACACGCTGAGCTCGGTTCTTTGTCGAAGCTCCGTATGCTTCAACTAGCCATGAATAACTTCATAGGGACAATTCCACCTTCAATAGGGAACATCTCTTCCCTTCAGTATCTTTCGTTAATGCAGAACCAGCTTGAAGGACGCATACCGATTGAGCTCGGTCATCTCTCGAACTTGCGATTTCTTCAATTAGCTTCAAATAAGTTCTCTGGTACAGTTCCTAAAGAACTATACAATATCTCGTCCATTTTTTCCTTTGGTTTAGCTGATAACCAGTTACAAGGCCAAGTCCCTCCTTATATAAGCTTGAGCCTCCCTAACCTTAGGTTCATTTACCTTGGGAAAAACAAGTTTTCAGGGCCAATTCCAACATCAATAGCCAATGTCACTGGGCTCATACAACTCGATATGGGTTCAAACGAGTTGTCTGGACCGATACCGAACTTGGGAAGCCTTCAGAATCTACAAGCATTGAATTTCGGCGACAACTTCCTTGATAGCTCCAATGATTTGAGTTTCCTCAGTTCATTGACTAATTGTACCAATCTCAGTCTCTTATGGTTATACAAAAATAACCTGACCGGTGTTTTGCCAGACTCGATCGGAAACCTCTCTACGAATCTCAATCAATTCCGGATAGAAACCAACTTCATTTCCGGTGCTATACCGAAAGGGATAGGAAACCTTGCAGGCTTGGAATACCTTGGATTGTTTGAAAACATGTTCACAAGCACCATCCCTGATTCTATAGGCAAAATGTCCAAGTTGAAATATTTATACGCATACACAAATAGAATTACAGGGGAAATTCCTTTATCTTTAGGGAACATGACCCAACTAATTGTTCTTAGCATTGAGGATAATTTGTTACAAGGAAACATACCTGTAACAATGGGTAACTTCATTCACTTGGAACAACTGGATCTATCTCAGAATCGTCTTAACGCCACAATACCGAAGGAAGTTTTTGGTCTCTGTTCGTCCATTATAGCCGTTAGCTTTGCTTCAAATGGTTTAACAGGGACTTTACCATCAGAGGTTGGAAACTGCAAAAATCTCATCTTGTTGGATGTATCAAACAATAATCTTTATGGGGAAATTCCTAGCTCGCTCGAGAATTGCTTGATGCTCGAGTTGCTTTCTCTGCAAGGAAACTCTTTTAATGGAACCATTCCTTCTTCATTCAAAAGATTAAGAAGCATACAAGTTCTTGATCTTTCGAATAATGATTTTTCAGGGCGAATACCAATGTTTCTAGCCGAAGTCCCTCTTGTCACTGATCTCAACCTGTCTTTCAATATGTTCGAAGGTGAAGTGCCCATGAATGGAGTGTTTGGCAACATAAGTGCATTCTCGGTTATTGGGAACAAGAAGTTATGCGGAGGAATTAAGCCGCTTCGGTTGCCTGTTTGTCCTAGGGAAACCGAAACGAAAGGGAAGAACTTCCCACATAAGGTGATAATTGCAACCAGTGTCATACTCTTCGTCGTTTTGTTCTCGATATGTCTCTTCGTGATCAAACAACGGGCTAACTGGTCACGAAAGAAAGAGGGCATTGCCTCCCCGTTGGATAAGAAACACCCGAAACTTTCCTACGCCGAACTCCTTCATGCGACCGATGGTTTCTCTTCGGCCAACTTAATCGGCAAGGGAAGATATGGTTCGGTCTATAAAGGTACTCTAACTTCCGACTGTCAAAAACCTATCGCTGTGAAAGTACTCGATCTCCAACAACGTGGTGCCGACCGGACTTTCAAGTCCGAATGCCAAGTCCTTAAGAACCTTAAACATCGTAATCTTGTCAAGGTCATTACTTCTTGCTCAAGCATCGATTTCCAAGGCAACGATTTTAAAGCTTTGGTGTTCGAGTTCATGCCAAATGGGAGCTTAGAAACCTGGTTACATCCAAGTTCAACTGAGTTAAACCATTCAACGAGGCTAAATCTAACTCAGAGACTCAACATCGCCATTGATGTTGCTTTAGCATTGGATTATCTTCATTCCCAATTCGGCAATCCGGTCGTCCATTGTGATTTAAAGCCGAGCAACGTTCTTCTTGACGGCGACTTAACTGCTTATGTTAGTGATTTCGGACTAACGCAGTTTCTTACAATGACAGCTGAGTACTCCATCGGTGAGCAAAGCAGTTCCATTGGAATAAGAGGAACCATGGGATATATCCCTCCAGGTAAAAAGCTGAAATCTTAAATCTTTTTACTCTAATTTGATCCTAAATTGATTTAGGGCTGAGTTTGATTCGGTCGAGTTGTTCATAATAATTTATTTCAGTTACTAATTTTGGTTTTAAATTTTTAGATTTTATTTTCTTAGTTTATGGATTTTGAATATTATTAGATAAAGATTTAAAATTTTTTCATAAATATTTATAAAAATTTAATTTAGAATAAATGATTGAGAAGTCATTTTATATTTTAAATATAAAACATTTAGTTTAATGCCACAAAATTATAAACTAAATAAAAATAGTATTTAATTCAGTTAGGAACTTTGTAAAAAAAAATATTAGTTAAATATGATTTATTATAATTTTACATACCCTGATTAAGTAATCAAATAACAATAAAAATTTATGGACTTCACTTTAATATCAATTTAAACTTACTATGACATTGTAAAGGATTAAATTATACTAAATTAAAATATATAGATTAAAACTTAATTTCAGCATAATAGAGGAACTAAAATCAGAATTAGACCTTTTGTATTTGATATTCATGTGAACGATGTTTGGAATTACAGAATATGGAATGGGAAAGGAAATATCCACATTCGGTGATGTGTACAGCTACGGCGTCGTTTTAATGGAGTTGTTTACTGGCAAAAGACCCACTGACAGCATGTTTACGGGAGAGCTTAGCCTACGTGATTACGTTAAGGCGGCGCTGCCTGATCGTGCGGCGGAGATAGCCGATCCTTGGCTCAATTTTGAAAATGAAGCCTTCGATCAAAATGGCCAAAGCAGCGGCGGTGGCACCGGCAACACTGGGAAATGGTTGGGCTCAGTCCTTGGCATCGGAGTCGCATGCTCTGCTGATTCGCCGATTGAGCGAATGATAATCGGAGATGTGCTGAGAGAGCTTCACAATGTTAGAAATAGCCTTATTGGAGATCACCGGAGAAGAAGAGCGTAGCAAGCATATGTGCATCGATGAAGATGCAATAAATAATTGCATAAATAATAAATATGGGTGAATGTAGCTAGAGGTGCTCTATTATAGAGAACTGATCAAATTAGTCCCTCTATTATTATATTATATGGATTAATTTATTATTATACTATTAAAAATAATCAAATAAACCCAAATTGGAATAACACTAACATTGGCTGTTTAAAATATATCATTTACCGGGTCAAAAGACTTCTTCAATGCCTCTCAATTTAAATATTGAGCAAAATGGTCCTTATCAAATTTGAAAGAAAGCAATTAACGATAATTTATCACGACGTTAATGTTTTTAGTCAATTATGCATAAATTTGACTGATATAATAGTAAATTTAGCCCTTAAAATTTACACATTCTATTAATTTAGTCTTGATTTAATAAATTTAACCTGCAACATTTGTGTAAATGTATAAAAACTTAGATTAAATTTGTTGGTTTTTTAGAACGAATGTCAAATTGACGAGATATGTAAACACGGGCTAAAATTTTTATTATACTAATCAAAATATGTAAATTGACGCGAGACATTAGCGCCGAGATAATTATCCTTAGTTGCTCATTTTCAAATTTGACATTGAGTAAATTGCTTCGATTTTTTTGAGAGAGATCAATTTGCTCAATTTCAAAATTGAAAGGGACTGGAAAAGTATTTTTACCCATTTATTATTTAACAAAGCTAACATTTTAAAAGTTTTTATGGTTCTGTAAATGAAATATTTTGTTTAGAATTGAACTCCAATTGAAAAAAGAAATAATTTTCAAGACTGTTTTTATACGGTAAATGTTAATTTTGTTATAATTTGGACTTATTTAATTATTTTTAATAATATAGGTGCTAAATTAATCCATTTAATTATAGAGACTAATTTGATCAAAGTCCTTATAACACAAGAACCTCCCAAGTACTTTAACCAATAAATATGTTTGAAATATATGTAATGCAATCTACTAGCTTAACTCAAAATTAATTGATGTATACTATTATTTGAGCTCTAGCTCAACTCTTGAAATGATATTGAATTTTTGAGTTTTGTTCAATTAAGTTGGTTTAAATAATTTATATACTCAAGTTTAGGTTTAAGTTTTAATTCTTTTTATATGCTTTTTATTATTATCAAATAATGAATTATGAACTATTAAGAAAAACAAAAGATTTGATTAAATTGGACTTAGTCTATAGCTATTATAAATTGCAAATATAATTTTGATGGTGCATAAAGTACAAAAAGTGAATGTCATACACCATCAAATTTAACAATTTAATCATTTAAATAAAAAAATTAAAATAATTTAATAGTTATTTTATAATTTTTAAAGCTAAATGATTAAAACATTAATTCATTAATAATTTTAGATGTAAATTACTCATTAATTAATGATTTTATTACATGATATAGTTAACTTTTATATATATAGAATTGCAGAATTTCTCGACAAACAAAGCGTCATTCTCGGCCTATTTCTTAGTTTACTAATAAATTTTCCTTCATTTTTCTTTAAAATTTTAAAATTCATGCTTTACTATAAAAATATTTATGGGACTAATTTAAATAAAAATATATTTCAATCCCAATATAAAAAAAACTGTGAAATTCAGTATCCAAATAACGATTTAATCTTTAATTAATTAATGATTTTATTACATGATATAGTTGACTTTTTTATATATAGAATAGAATTGCAATATTTCTCGACAAACAAAGCGTCATTCATAGCCTAATTTCTTAGTCAAACCGTCCACTAATTATAACGAGGACCAATTCACGTCCAGATATTTCTCGACTGGTTACCGATTTTCCCGGTTACTATCCTAGGATATTACCCCCATATTCCCCCCATCCCTGGGTCCCACAGCATCTCTCCGCGTTTCCGTCCTACACTT
Organism: Gossypium arboreum; assembly: GCF_025698485.1. NCBI lineage: Eukaryota > Viridiplantae > Streptophyta > Magnoliopsida > Malvales > Malvaceae > Gossypium > Gossypium arboreum. The sequence continues at coordinate 119,320,634 of NC_069081.1, read as the reverse complement.
TTCTTATAGCTTAAATAAAACTCCCACACTTTCCAAAAGAAAGTTTCTCTCAACCAAGAGAGATCAGGTACCTTCTATTTTTTAATTAGTCCCAAACTTTTGCTTATATTTATAATTAGTCCCTAAATTTAAAACATTTTAATTGAGTTCTCAAAGTATTGTTATTGTATTAATTTGGGTCTTTCAATTAACCTAGTTGTCAATTTATGTGCTAAATAATGGTTTGGATTTTATGTGAAGCATATTTAGTTTAAGGGGCGGGAAGGGACCTTTGTCCCCTTAACTAAATGGTATATTATCAACTTTAGTCTCTTTTAGTTACAAGGTATTCAATTTAAGCCCCTTTTAAAACAAAATTTTTACCTTTGGTTCTCGAGATCCCAATTTTTTTTCAATAAGTTTACACATATTTACAAATTGATTCACATTAGGTTTGAGTTGGTGTTGATCATTGTAGATGATAACTAAGCTAATGGAATATCCATATTGATTTGATACTAATATTTTGAGAACTCAATTGAAATATTTGGAAGTTGGAAATCAATTTAAAACTTATCTTCTCGTGAAATTAGCTCAAATTAAATGAGGGTAAATTCTATACTTGGTCATTCAACTTTCATAAGTTTTCATTTTAGGCTCCAAAAGTAAAAATAAAAAATAAAAATTAAGCATTATCGTTAACGAACATTTTCATTTTGGTCACCTACCGCTAATTCAATGTTCATTTTAATCACTCAACTTTAGTAAATTTTTATTTTAGTCACTCATTTTATATTTTTAACTTCCTTTATTTTATTTTGTGAAGTAATTTTCGTTTTTCCTATTAAAAGTGGAAAACTCGTGTTTTACATAAAATTACCTCGATTTTTATAAGGAAAAACTTAGGTGACTAAAATAAGTATAAAATAACATTGTCTAACCTGACCAAAAAAAAATAGATTTTAACGGTGGTGCTTAAAATGAAATTGTTTTATTTTCAGTACCTAAAATGAAAACTTATGAAAATTGGATGACTAACTAAGTAGTTTACCCTTAAATTATAATAATAAAACTTAAATGTAAATTTAATATTTTATTTATTTTGAATTTTGGTTTGGTAAAGTTAAAACTAGGGGAAAAGAACTCTTCTTTCTTTTGCGTATAAATACAAAAGGGAGACAAAAAAGACATGGCTGATTCTCCAGGCTCAGAAAAAACGAAGAGCTCATCGTTGATGGATAACTTATTGGGCCTTCTTCGGATTCGGATTAAACGGGGCGTTAACCTCGCCGTTCGTGATGTTCGAAGCAGCGATCCTTACGTTGTTGTTAAATTGGATAAACAGGTCCGTTTTTATTTATTTGTAATCAGTAATTAATTTGCAGGGAAATCCTTTTTTTTTTGGTGAAACTATATGTTATTTTATGATGAAAATCACTTTGTTGCTACGAATTGCCTCCTAAGAGCTTTAGAATTTTGGGTTTTTATCAAAATTCAGAACTCAAAAGCAACTAGAAATGTTTAAATTTAAAAAAAAAGAAGAAGGAATTTTAGTGTTTTTATATGGTTTAGATTCTTTTCTTCTTTGGCTGAATTTGATTATTGAATGTATGGAAATTAATAAGGTGAAAATAGGGTTCTTTTGATTGATGAATCTCAAAGATTTTTAAAAATCTTTTTTTGGTAAAGCCCTAATTCATCCAGTTGACTTTCACATTGAATCTCACTTTAAAATCAGTAATAATCTTGGAAAATTCGATGTTAGTCATTAGATTGAAGGTAACAATTTATAATTTTTTTAACCATGTAAAATTATTTATTGTATTAAGATCATCTACGGTATTCATTCTTTTCATCGAACAATCTTGAATCGAGAAGCCCTCATTTGCTTTTATACCGTAATTCCCTTTAGTCTTACTTGGACCGTGCAGCCTGAACATGATATCGTAATTCCCATTTTTCACCCTTTTTTGTTTTTGGAGTCATTTTCGAGCAACTTGCTCAGTTCTAATTTTTTTCGTGTGTAACTATTGCTTGCAGAAATTGAAGACTCGTGTAATAAAGAAGGATGTTAATCCTGAGTGGAATGAGGATTTAACTCTTTCCATAACAGATCCTAGTACTCCAATAAAACTGGTAAGTTTTCAACTACTAGTTACCATATCGATGGAGTGCATAACAGAAATGTGGTTTGATAAACCAACACTCGGATCATATAGGAGAACATTCTGTGCTTAGATTCTGAAGCTGCTTCTTTTCCTAGATAACCATTCCCAATGTTCTATAGCTTCTAGATTTTCATTGGAACCAATTTTTTTCCGATGCATAACGATGCTTGTTACCTATATATATTAGAAAAACATTTATGGTTTCAACTAGTAATTAGGAATTTGCACAATGCGTGTATATGTATTTCATTTTCCCCTATTAGATATGCTAAACCTTTATCTTTATATTGCAAGATAGCTCATGTTCTGTTGATTTTGATTCTATTACTTCATTAAAATATGAAACTCATTTTTGGTTCATCTCAGTTGCTGATTCTCTATTAATCTTTAATATAAGTTTTTGATCGACTCATTGTTTATATGCTTAAATTGCCGTTTGCTTTCTTAATGATGCTAATGCTATTTCATTATTTTTTTTCCTTGGGTGGGTTAATGTCTGTTCTTTGCAGAGATGTTATTAGTGAAAACTGCCAAAACTGTAATTAATGGCAATATATGCTGATACCAAATTTCTTTTTCTAGTTGTTTAACCATCGAGGAACTATACTAGCATTTTGCTGTTTTAGTGGTTTCTTGTGTAGTTGCCCTTCTGCCAATTTTCACATTGATGATAGACGGCAAAATTGGCTTAAATAATAGATTATTTGCCTGCATGCATGATTGGTTCACTTAGCATCGGTTTAATGAACAAAAGTAAACAAAACAAGAAAGAACAAGCGTAACTCAATGTGCTTCTAGCCCAGTTTTTTATTATTTGTTTGTTTTTCATTTACTTTTAATTTCCTACTGATACTAATATTCGTGCTGGCAAGAAAATCAAATAAAGCCAATGGAATGCTTAGAATTTTCTTATTAGTAATTATTTTTTAAGTATTGTGAATTTGTCGGCTCATATCTACTCTCAAATCTTCTTGCTCTCTCTATTAGTGCTATGATCATGTTTTTTTCTTTTGTCATTTTAACGTACAAGGCCATTTCTGCCATTAGTGTCATTCACAGTATTTTTATGTTCTGCACGACTCCAGACAGTTTATGACCATGACACTTTTAGCAAGGATGATAAAATGGGAAATGCAGAGATTGACATCAGGCCGTACATAGAAGCCTTGAAAGTGGATGTGGATGATATCCCGAATGGAACCACGATAGCCAGAGTGCAACCTTGCAGGACCAACTGCCTGTCCGAGGAGAGTGCCATCACTTTGGTCGACAGGAAGGTTGTGCAAGACATTTGCCTCCGATTGAGAAACGTGGAGTGCGGTGAAGTGGAAATCCAACTTCAATGGATTGAACTTCCCGGGTCTAAAGGTTTATCATGAAGTGTGTGTTCATAAAAATGCGGTTTCGTTCCATCTCGTTATGTTTTTTGTTGCAGGTTTGGGGAGCTTCTAATACCGAGCACCGTTTGAGTTTTCTGCCGAGGTTGGTTTTGTTCTTTTTGAAACAGTTTGAATATGTAGTTAAAATATATCTAATGGTAGCAGTTGAACTTGGCTCATATATAGGATTGAACAAAAGTATTGGTAATTATTTCACAACCGATACCCCCCAAAGTGAAGTAATTGCCTTTTGTACAATTTAATTTTCTGAGCTTCAGGTCTTTGTCAGAAGCTTTTCCTTTTTGAACAGTCTTCAATACTTATCTTATGATTCTGTAAATTTTGGATTATGAAATTATACTTCCATTTTACTTGTTTTTATATACTAATTGAGGATAAAAAATTGCCTAATTCGAAGACGTAGAGTCAACAAATTGATCACTAAGCAGGTCAGATAGGAAGGTGAAAGTATAATGGAAGCCTTGTACTGAGCCAAGATGTATTTTGTCACTTTTATTCAAGAAATGGACAAATTGGCCTTTTTTTGTTAAATTTTTATCCATTTGTAGTGTTAAAAACTGGTGAGGTTGATGAAATAATCAGACAGAGGTATGTGATGTATTATATGTATCTTATATTGATGTACAAGGATTGATTTTTAATAGAAAAAATGAATGAAATTTTTAACAGATTAACTTATTCTTTTCTTTAACATGTAAGAAATAGTTTGTCCACATTTTGTGTAAAAGGGTAAAGATTCCTATTACAAGAATTTTGATGATATTTTTTACTATATAAGTTAGTGCACTTAGACAACCAATCAATGATCATGTGCCGAAGAGTTCATGAATAGCTCTTACTCCGATTATCCTGTCTACTCTTTTCTTGGAACACATTTAAAACTTTTGTGTACTTTGTAGGGGCGACACCTAGGTTCCGGGTCTAGCTTACCATTTCCGACCAGTCAATTTCAGGTGTAGCCCTCAAAAGACATCAACAAATATAATATGGCGTGGCATCAAAATAATCATAAATGCTAATTCTCCGAAGTTCTCGATTGTTAGTGTAGACGGTGGTTTCGATAATAGGAAAATTACAATATAGTAAAATTACGTTTTGGATTCCTTTAAAAAAATCAATTTGATCTTTTCAGAAATGATGAAAATATAAATTTATAATTCAATTTTAATTTCTCACATATTTATAATTCAATTCCAGACTTTTCTAAAAGAATATTTGGAAAATGGTAGGGTTGAATTCATTAAAGAAGAAAAAGGAACGGAACCACTTGTCCCCCTTATCAAATTGCCAGCAGTGGAATATCATTGTAACTTCAATTTGTTGTTCATAGGTTGTAAAGTTATATATCCTAAAGGTGTAAGAACATGAAAGATATCTCATTTGTTGTTTGAAAACGACCTCTTTTTGGTTTTCACCAAAAAGTTCACATGACCTTGTGGACAAACACCATTTCAAAGATTCTGCTTTCATTTCACTAATCTCTGCAAATGAATTCCAACAAAAAATTGAGGTTTTCCATTAAAGTGGTGTTGGCAAAGAGATGTAACACCAAAACAATGGTACATTTTATTCCTTGAATACCTCTTACTTGGCAAGAGGGAATTGCACTTAAGTGCGGAGAGTCGTTAAGAGGTTTTGTGAGTTCTGGTTCTTGAGGAAGTGAGTCTCAATATTTTAGTGTTTTTTTTTCTAATTTCTGAGAGATTCTAATGTTGTTGGCAGTCTTATATACTCATTGCCAGGTATCCATATATAGAGTTTTAGAGACTGAGTTATAACGGGCGTCGTGAGCTTGAACAAGTCTTTTCAGGGTCTTCTAGTTTGCATGGCGGTTGACTCTTGTGCTATATAGATGATAACCAATATTTGTTCTCTTGGCCGACTCTGAGTGAGCAACAAAGGGTAAAGCATTTAGCTCTATCATTCTCAAGCTGGCTTGTTACTCTTCATTCTTACGGCCATGGATGGTGGTTGTGTAAGGAATCGTCAAGAGGTTTTTAGCAGTTTTGGGAGATTCTGGGTTTCTAGGAAATGGAGTCTTAATAATTTAGTGTTTTTTTTTTTTTTTTGGTTTCTGAGAGATTCTAATCTTAATGGTCTTATATATCCATTGCTAGGTGTCCATACGTGGAGGCTTAGAGACGAGCAAAGTAAAAATAATTTCAAAGGGATGGAAATTAAATTATATATTTTTATTAGAGTTAAAATATAAATTTATTATTTTATATATTTTTAAAATTTTAAGGATTAAATTAAAATTTTATATTTAGAAGGTAAAGTATAATAATATAAAAAATTAAAAATGAATCTTTTATACATGTTTTTAGACATAATTAGGTGGAGTCAAGGGAGTTATCGGAGGCTTCAACCTCTTTTAAAATAAAAATTTTCATGTTTAGTTTTTTATAATTTTAAAATTTTAATTAATATACGATAAAATTATACTTTAACTTCTCAAAATAAAAAATTAATTTAATTATTTAAAATTATAAAAATATAAACTATTAAATAATAAAATTTTACTTTTACTATCTTAAAAATATATAATTTAATTTCGACTCATTTCACCTTTATAAAACACGTGTGGTCTTTTAAAATCTTTTACTCTGCCAGTTGACTTGTGTTGAAAATAGGTGACAACTAATATTTGTTCCCTTATCCAGAAAGGCTAAAGCTCTTCACTCCATCATTCTGAAACTGGCTTCAAACTATAAATATTTATTTAATTATTGTAATAATATTTTGTTGAATTTCATTTAATTATCATATAATAAATATTTATTTTGTTGGGGGATATGTGACATATTTAATTATGATTTATGGGATTTAGAAATTCCTATTTTCAATAATTTTCTTACACATTGTTTTGTTTGATAAACAATAACCACATTTTTTAATCCATTTACTATCAATATTAGGGTCAAAATATACTTAATAATTTAAACCAAGGAATGGTCTTTTTTTTAAGAGATAGCCAACAAGCCACGTTATCCTAATTCCAATAAACCCTAATCTCTAATAAATCGATAATCCGATTTTAATTTCCCATGTTGATGGGAAAAATGAAAAGCGAGCATATCATCTCGAATGTGGAGGAAAATCTAGCAATTCATTAAAATTAAATGTTTAAATGTTAGGTGTTATATCTTTATCCGTATTAGGACACGTGGCAAGCTTAAAAGACATTTGAATAGTAAATTTACCACCAACAAGTCTAGAGGTCACATGTGAATTCACCTTCTTGGGATGACTACCTGGACAACAGATGGTCTAGTTTTCATTGGAAATATAAAGTCTTTGGATTACCAAGCATCACGAAATGATGAAGAAATGATCGACTCTTCAAGAATACTAAATCTACACTCTGTCAACACACTCTTAGCTCTAAACCTTTATGTTTTCTTCACTAGCACCCTTCATAACCTTCGGCTTTCCACCTAATTAGATGAACCGGCCCCAGTAGCAATCACTCTCCTTTCCTCATTACTCCTCTATTGTTGTACACTATATCAACACTAGACAAAAGTATCATAAAGACCTTTATATTAGGATTCAGATTGTATTTGTTCCATCTACATGAAAAATAGTCAAACTAGTCCCTGTATGTTAGATCAAAGAGTAAATTGGTTCATTTGTTAAAAATTTCATTCATTTTTACTGTTAAAAACTAGTCCTTATACATTAACCACGTCAATTTTTAATAGTAGAAATGAATGAATTTTTTTAATAGAAAGGACAGGTTTGCTATTTGATTTAATGTATAGATACAATTTTGCCTATTTTTTGAGTACATGGGGCAAAATGTAATCTGACTCACAATATAGAGGTCTCCATGGTACTTTTACCTCTAATACTACTATTAATTTTTATATTATAAGTTGTGGATTTGGTCATTCTTGGTTCATGTCTTTATCGACTTGTTAATTTGTGACAATTTAGTCATTTTTTTCCCAAAAAATTGTTTAATAAATTCCAAATTTAGGGAGTAATTTGAATAAAAAAAAGTTCAAGGATCAAATTGAGAAAATTTACCAAATTCAAAGAATAAAGGTTGCTCTATCCCGTAAAAAAAAAAACCCAAGGGGAAATTGAATTGGAAGGATTGGAAATGGCAAGAAAGATGTAGTGATAATTTTTTGGCATTATTAGTAAATTGACCTCTAAATTATACCCAATGTTCAAATTTTTCCTTAAAGTATTCTTTTTGTTAGAAGTGGTCCTTAAATTTTTTATCAAAAAATGTTCGGCATCCAATAAAAAAGGTGCTATATGTCACGTTTTTATTAGTTTATATTGTTTTTTGTGTAAGGAAGGATAAAATTGATAGTTTAAGATTCACTTTTGACTAAAAAAACTTTGAGGATATTTTTGGGAATTAGCTCTACTTTAGGGGCCAGTTTGCTAAAAAGCCTAAACTTATTACCTGCTAGAGAGTAGTGATTAAGCCATTTGTCCGTACCCCAATAATCAAGATTCAAATCCTATTGATGTAATCATTCTTTCCGAATAAATAACTTGATTCGGTATGAAAAAAATTATGTCATAATATAATTATGTTATGTTAATTTGTTATTATATTATATGTCCTTCTGTTTGAGACATTTTTGATATTTGATAATTACATTGGACTACGTAGAGGTGAAGCTAAAAAAAATTAGGTTGAAATTAAGGTTTATCATTTTTTGAGGTAAAATGTAATTTTACCATCTTAATAGCTTATATATTTAGACTTTTTTGAGCTAAATCAAAGTGTTATTATCTTATGGGATTAAAGTATAATTTTACTATGTACTAATTTAAAACTTTATAAATTTTAAAGGGCCACAAATAAGAGCAACACTAGAGAGGGCAAATAGGGTCTTTGACACCATAAAATGGATAATTTATGTTTTAATCCCTCTAAAATTTAAAGTTACAAATTAATATAGATGACTTGCCTAAAAATATAAAAATGTGAATTTGTAAAATTTCTAAGTTAATTTGGATTTGTAAAAAGAAAATTCTTAACGTGGCCCGTAGCTAAAAATTTTAATTTTAGGGACAAACCCCTACTAAGTCCCTTGACGTGGCCCCTACGACCACCATCAAATTTAAGATTGAATCATTAAATGAGGAATAAATTCGGTTAATGCTTTTTTTTTTTCATTCATAAAATACAATTTCTACTAATTTTTTGTAACTTGGATTATTATATATTAATTGTTGGATTAGGACAAATTAGGGTCCACGTGAATACTCTTCTTACTTTTGTGATGCACCGCTCCAAATTTAGCCGCCGCCGCATATTTAAGCGCGTGGATTCATTCAGTTCTCCCAAAAATGATTTTCAAATATATCTTTTTCCTTTTTCAAATTACTATCAAAATATATTGCTCAGTAATGATGTACGTATTATTTTTATTAATATTAATATTAGTATATATCATTATTTTCAAAGATTTTAATATATATCAATTACAAATATAATATTAAATTTCCAAGACAGTAATACAAAATTATGGCAGTGAGTCTCCATTAAAACCAAACTGTATTTTTGTCAATTCTTCCCCAATGTTATTTCCTTCTCTAAACACATGTTTAATGCAGATTATTCATGAACGTTTAAGAAGGTCTTTAATGGTATGCTCCACAACTAAAAAAAATTGTTCATTTTCATTTGCTCAGATGACTTTGATAACTTTGATAACTTTAATACTATCTATTTCAAGTATTAACTTCTTTAAACCTAAATCCCAGAATTCCGCCAAAACTACATAACAACAATCAATATTTATAGAGAAACCATATCAACTGTAGATAAAAGCAATAGAAATTTGTAAAAAGAGAAAATAAAATCCAGCTATGTGGTTTGTCGTTGATAACCACAAAACTTTCTCCCCATTCTCGTTCCAAAAAGACCAGTTACTACCTGCTATATAACCCCAAAAATGAACCATCACAATCAGCTTCTCACTCCTTCAACCTGGCCCTTTACCACCATTCCCTTTTCTCATATTACATTACCTCATAGATTAGCGAACAAAACCCAGCAAACAGGTTCCCATTTCATTCAACTTATTGATTCCATTCACAACCCAAATCTTCATCTTTATTATTTCTTTTTTAAAGCCATACGAGAAACCCTCAAACCACCGACAAAATATTCAAGTTTCAGCATTTCGGGCGGTACAGCCGAAATAGAACCAAACTCGCCAGTACGGCCGGAAAATTAACCGGAACGGGAAGTACAACCTAAGGTTTCATTTTACTACTGCTACGAGACGTACCGGCCGGCACCGGTATTTACTTCTCTGATAATAATACAACAAAGCATAATCTGTTAAAAAGAGAATAAAATGATGGGTATACCGTATACTATTCTCAAATAATTAAATTATTAATAAATTCGACTCCTAAATTTTAAAAATTATAAAATAATTAATAAAATATTAAAAAATATTAAAGTCATTAAAATATTTATAGATTTGTGATATTTAAAATTGTTTCATAAAAAAATAAACAATAGAAGAGAAAGTGAAGAGAATTTTCATGTGATACAATACAAATGATACAAATAAAAAACTATATATGAAAATTTTCAAATAATTCAATAATTATTTTATAATTTTTTAAATTAAATAACCAAAATATAAACCTTATATATAATTTAAGCCTTTTTAAAACAAAAGTTTTACCTTTAACCCGTCAAAATTTTAAAACTTTATTTTTAACTCCAATAACAAATTTCATCGACTCCAAGCAAACTCGTGTCAAACTAATCGAAAATCTCTTAACAAAATTCTTTAAAAAAACACTAAAATTATTCTTTTCTCTCTTAAATCCTACAATAAGAAGAAGAAGGAATGGGTGATGTAGAATATGAGTCAGGAGAGTAATATGTCTATCTCATTTTATTTAATTCAAAATTTTCATAATTGCCATCTTTTATTTTTCAACATTTATCATTCATTTTATATTTTAAATTTTAAACTTTTAGTAATTGATAAAATGCCAGTCCTATAAAAATTTTAAATTTTAAATATTAAATATTAAATAAATATTTTTATCTAAAATACTTAAAAGCCCCTCAACTTTATCACTTTATTTAAAAAGCCCCTATTCCTTTTCATACCTAAATAAAAGCTTTATCCTTCTATTTTGAACCCAAATCAAACATTACTTTAAGTGAAAGGTTGATTCATGTTAAAAGGTTTATTGCAAATCTGACTATAATTGCTCCGGCAACAAATGTAACAACTTGTATATTAGACCTAACAATCGGGTCGGGCAAAGGGTGTTATAAGGATAATAGGCGTTGGCGTTTGAAGGGCAATTTGCAACCAATTATTAGGCAATGTGTCGAACAAGTTTAGTGGTAGTCAGATAGAGATGAAATGATTAGAATATAATTTCTCATATATCGACAACTCCACTAGTGCCGTTCAAAGACAACAATACGCGTGAGCATTCATACTGAGGTTAATCAGAGGTCTTCTAATGCCAGATGGATCTTGAAATCTAATATATTTAAGGTGACTCCTACAACTAGTCAACTTAAAAGAAGCGGGAAGACTCGAGTGGGGATTTGTTATGTTTGTGACATTGTATCAAGAGATGTGTCGGGCAACGAAATCATAAAAAATTAAAATCAGTATAAAGTTACATACTTCTTATTTAGTCATGGGCATGATACTGCCTACCATTTTTACATCCCCGAGTAAACGCCCCTAACAATCACGAGTTTAAGTATAACTCGAGTTCCCAATTGATGGTGGTTATGCGCACAAGTTCAAGTTTCATGCCACCAGAAGAGGATGCTTTATAAACCTTATACATAAATTTGAGATCATAACCATAGGAAAAAGGGGGCTTACTAGTATGATCAATTTATTCTTTTTCTCCATCAAAGTAATACCATTAACCTCATTGTCCAAAACTTGTGTTAGAGGTAGGGCAATAAGACTTTCAGGGGGGAGTGGTGATGGAAAAAAGCTGAAATGCGACTTGGGGCGACAGTGGTTGTAGTTCTTTAATCACATCAATCGCCCCAAGTCAATTTCAGCTTTTCTCCACTGTTACAGCCACTTCACCCTTGAAAGTCTTCTTGTCCCCACCTCTGACACAGGTTTTGGACAATGAGGTTGATAATACTACTTTAATGGAGAAAAAGAATAAGTTGATTATACTGGTGAACCCTTTTTTTCCCAATGATTATAATCTCAAACTTATGTATAGGGTTTATAAAGCATCCTTTTTGAGTGGCATGGAACTTGAACCCGTGATCGCATAACCACTATCAACTGGGGACCCGAGTTATACTTGAACCCGTGATCATATAACCATCGCGAATTAGGAGCCTAAATTTCAATGCGACATTTTCTAAGGTGATAGTGCACTTCCGACATGAGAAATGAAATGTGTATGTCTCCAAACGCCACCTCATCACCATGAACTCAAACATACATTAAAATTATCACAATTTCTCCTTAAAGCACAAACACAAATAACCTTTCTCCCTAAATTTCCTACACCCAAAAAATAATAATAATTATTGGAACGACGAAAACATTTCTTGGTGGAAGCATTTTCTGTTTGTCTCTCTAAAATTGACTTATTTCCATTGATTTGTGAAAAAACCGACCTAATTCCCTCGTTATCTTTTAAATTCGACATTTTCGGCTAATTAACCCAAAATAAAACGCCTTAGATCCAAGTCAATCTAATAGTCAATATTGAAGATTAAAGAAGAAAGTTGTCTAGATTTTGGTTCATAGATTCATGACGTTCAAATTGTTTCATGAAAATAAAAGAACTATAAAAGAAAAGTAGAAGAAGATTTATCGATTAATGCAGGTGGTGCAAATAAAGAATGTCATTATTGATTTTAATAGTCTAATGACTTAAATGAAGACTTTCAGATAATTCAGTGACTACTTTATAACTTTTTAAAATTGAGTAATTAAAACATAAATTTATCATTAATTAAATGACATTGAATTGTATTTACCAAAAAAAAAAGGTAGGCAGAGCCATAAGCCATCTAGAATCCATGAGCAGAAAAGCGAATCCAAGAAGAAAAGAGGAAAAGTTGAGGGTCCTCTTTTTAATGCTTGAAAATAAAAAATAAAGTGTTGTGTACCCCAAACAAATACTTGGAGACACATCCCACTCACCTCTCCCAACCAAAATGCCTTTTTCTTTTTTCTTATTTTCTACTAAACTTTGGACATGAGAGTTCATCGAATATAGAGCCATCGATAGTATACTTCACCAATACAAATATACCAAGATTTATCAAATCCAATAAAATATTAAATTCAAAATTAAAATATAAATTTAAGTTGAATATTAACATTATTAATTTTTTATATTAAATTTGTTAATGTAATATTTATAAGAAAAAATTTACTTAATAATAAGGGCGTAGATAAAGGAGAAGCAGTGGCTTTAACCTCTCAAAAATAGTAAAATTATCATATAGACTTTTCAAAATCTAAAAATTTTGAGTTAGTATAATAATAAATTTGTACTTTGACTAACCAAAATTAATGATTCATCTCTACTAAAAAATTATGATTTATCTTTGTCCCATAAAGCAATTTTTAGATTTGTCATTACTTAGTAATAGTGTAACTAAAAACTGACATTATAATGAACTTAAATTTAATAAAATAATTTAAATAATATTAATAATTAGATCTAAATTTTAAAATCTAAAATAAAAAAGACTAAATTTAAAAGAAATAAAAATACAAAACTAAATTCTAATTTTATAAAAATACAACAACTTAAAATAAAATTTAACCAAAACAAAAGCCAAAAGCCAAAACTCCAAACTCTACCATAAAAAAGCAACCCCCCATCCCCTTATTCCTTTCAAAAGCATTGGGGACTGGAAGTGCAAAGCTTGCTCACATCTCTCAAGAGCTGTTTTAGTGTATAAAAAAAAATCCCCCTTCTCTTGTTCTCACTTTCCTCTCTAAACCCCAAAAACACATGCTCTTCTTCCCTCATCATCGCCACCAACTCTCTTCTTCTTGTAAAATTTTGGGTCTCTTTTATTAGTTTGTTAGCAGGGTGTTTCAAAGATGATCACTTTAACAGATTTTTACCATGTTATGACCGCAATGGTACCACTTTACGTGGCCATGATTTTAGCTTACGGTTCAGTGAAATGGTGGAAAATCTTCACACCCGACCAATGTTCCGGCATCAACCGGTTTGTTGCTCTTTTCGCCGTTCCATTACTTTCATTTCATTTCATAGCTTCAAACAATCCGTACACCATGAACTTCCGGTTCATAGCAGCTGATACACTACAAAAGATTATAGTTTTAGTCGTGTTAGCCATTTGGTCCAAAGTAAGTAAAAGGGGTTGTTTAGAATGGACCATAACATTATTTTCACTTTCAACATTACCCAATACTTTAGTTATGGGTATACCTTTACTTAAAGGTATGTATGGTGAATTTTCAGGGAGTTTAATGGTACAAATCGTTGTACTTCAATGTATCATTTGGTATACTTTAATGCTATTTATGTTTGAATATCGTGGTGCTAAGATGTTAATCTCTGAACAATTCCCCGACACTGCTGGTTCTATTGTGTCTATCCATGTCGATTCCGACATCATGTCGCTCGACGGTCGGCAGCCGTTAGAAACCGAAGCTGAGATTAAAGACGACGGTAAGTTGCATGTTACGGTCCGAAAATCTAATGCTTCGAGGTCTGATATTTTTTCGAGAAGGTCACAAGGTTTGTCTTCGACTACCCCCCGGCCTTCGAATTTAACGAATGCTGAGATTTACTCTTTACAATCATCGAGGAATCCAACACCGAGAGGTTCGAGTTTTAACCATACTGATTTTTATTCTATGATGGCCGGTGGTCGGAACTCGAACTTTGGTTCCGGTGATGTTTATGGTATGTCTGCTTCACGTGGACCGACACCCAGACCATCAAATTACGAGGAAGATGGTTCTGGTAAGCCGAGGTTCCATTACCATGGACAAAGTGGTGTAACGGGACACTACCCGGCTCCTAATCCGGGTATGTTTTCACCAACTGGGTCTAAAGGTGTTAAGAAACCTAATGGACAAGCTCATCAAAAGGTTGAAGATGGTGGTGGTAAGGATCTTCATATGTTTGTTTGGAGTTCAAGTGCTTCTCCGGTATCAGATGTGTTCGGCGGCGGCCATGAATATGGTGTTACCGACCAGAAAGAAGTTCGGTTAGCTGTCTCCCCTGGCAAAGGTACAATCTTTTGACCTGGTTTTTTAATACCTGCACATGAATGGTAAAATTAGATGGAGATTAGATTAATGAGTGAATTAATGTTTTAATTAAAAATTTTAGATAATTTTTATTAATAAAATAGCTAAAAGATTTAATAGAGAATATTAATTTATTCTTTAATTTAATGTATAAAATTAATTAATTTATTTTTTAAATAAGTCATTCATAATTTAAAAACTATTTTTACGGCATTTAACTGATTTTTTTAACATATATATATATGATTGTTTGTTTTGTTGACAGTGGAAGGACATAGAGATAATCAAGAGGAGTTTATGGAAAGAGATGAGTTCAGTTTTGGGAACAGAAGAGAAATGAACAATGTCCAAGAAAGTGGTGAAAACAACAAAGTTGGGGAAGCCATTGCCATTGCTAACCCTAAAACCATGCCACCAACGAGTGTAATGACAAGGCTTATATTGATTATGGTTTGGAGAAAACTTATTAGAAACCCCAATACTTATTCAAGCTTAATTGGTCTCACTTGGTCATTAATCTCATTCAGGTATGAAACTATAAACCTTTTTTATTATATGATGGAGCTCAATATCCATTACTCAAATGATCTTCAAATAATAAATGTATTATGTTTAAGTTTAAGGTGTTCATATTTAATTTTATTTTCGATTTTTCATCTTTCAATTTCGAGAAAATTTTAACGAGTTTATAAAATTTAACTAGTCAACTGATAGTATTTTTACTCACTAATATTATTTAAGGGCAAAAATTTAAATCTCACCAAAATTTTTTCAAACTCAATAAACCCATTAAACTCTTCTCAAAATTAAAAAATAAAAACCCAAAATGTAAAATCCAACATAAACACTCCATTCATAATACTTTTACTATTTGAGGTTACGAGATCCACCTCCCTCATTGTGCATCATTCGTAATGAAGCTTTGTTGTTACTTGTCTTTTTTGTTTTTGAAGGTGGAATGTGGAAATGCCTGCAATAATAGCAAAGTCGATATCTATACTGTCAGATGCAGGTCTCGGCATGGCTATGTTCAGTCTTGGTCAGTGTCTCTTATTACAAACAACAAATCATTTTTTAAAGAAAACAAAGAAAAAACTGTGTTTGGTAATGATAATATATATGTTGAAATAATGATGAAAGGTGTTTTTTCTCATTTAAATGTTTTAAAATCTAATGCTGGGGGGTGCATGGCACGGTTTGATGTGAATGACAGGTCTGTTTATGGCATTGCAACCAAAGATCATAGCATGTGGGAATTCGGTTGCAGCTTTTGCAATGGCCGTGAGATTCCTTACAGGACCAGCTGTCATGGCTGCTGCTTCCATTGCTGTTGGTCTTAAAGGCGTTCTCTTACACGTTGCCATTGTCCAGGTCACTTATTTTTTCCTTTTCTTTTTTTCTTTTCCATTCACTTTGCCTAAATAAATAAGGGTAATATTTAGTCACTAAACTTAGTAATTTTTTTCATCTTGATCTCTTAAACAGTTTTTAATTTGGTCCTAATTTGATATGCCACCCTGAGATTTTTTTTTTAAAGAATCTAAAATTTTAAATTTTTTATTTCTAATTTTTAATTTTTATATAAAATTTTAAAATTTTCAAATGATAAAAAATAGTTGTCGGGCTAGATATTGTTCTATCTCATAAATTAAAATCTGAATTAGACACAGTAATTGCCTCTGAAAAAAAGTCAAATTTCAATTTTGGTACTTTTATTATGTTCAATTTTATAATTTAGTCTCAATATTTTCATTAGACAGAATTTAATTTTTATAATATCTTTAATTAGTCCATCTAACTAACTATTATATAAACTAAAACAATCAAATCATGTAAAATTAAAATATAAGTAAAACTAAAATTCAATAAAAATAGTATTATACATTTATACAAATTTTAACTTTTTTTTTTTTGGCTTTGCATCTATTTTTCTTAAAAATTATTATTATTATTATAAATAAATAAATAACAGGCAGCTCTCCCACAAGGAATTGTCCTTTTGTCTTTGCCAAGGAATACAACGTACACCCTGATATTCTCAGCACAGCGTAAGCCTTTTATCTATTTTATTCTTTTTTAAAATTATTTTATTATTATATATTTAAAATTAATATATTATTTACTTTTTAATTGCAGTGTAATTTTTGGGATGCTAATAGCTTTGCCCATAACGCTAGTGTACTACATTTTATTGGGTATATGAAGTGGGGGCATGACCGGTATCAAAGAATTTATGGCATCACCTCAAAATTAAAGCCAACCAAAGAAAGCCCCTTTTTTTAGGGTCAAAGATGCGAAGAAATTAAAACCCCTCGTTGAAAATTCAAAGCCACGAAAAAGAAAAGAAAATCGAGGGTATCATTGCAAATGTTTTCTTTTCCTTTTTTTTTTTGGTAGTGAAATTTGTAAAATCTTATTTGTAGTCAATTTTATAAGAAAACAAATTCTCCTCTCTCTCCCCCTCTCTCTCTCTCTCTCTTCTTTCTAGTTAATCATAATTTAGAGTTGTTATTCGAATTTATGCTCTTTTTTGAAAAGTCACCCAAAATAAATGAGAAAATATAAGTTGAAAATGATGGGTACATGAGGAAAATGTTATATTAATGTTTCATTTGAATTGCTAATGAAGGTATTAATTGGTACATGTATTTTGGTGTTATTTGTATTACTAATTAGATTGTTTTTTATTTTTTATTTAAAAATTGAGTAAATTAATGTTTTTACGTTATATCATAGAGTAAATTGGTCTCCTTTTTTTGTTAAAAAATTTATTATTTCTTCTGTTAAAAATTGACATGACTATTAGAATAACCAAATAATTATATGTGGCATATCACGAGTATCTCTTTCTAACATATAATGAATAGTTTTTAACAATAGAAATGTATAGAGTTTTTAATATGTTTATACATAGCTTAAATTTAGGTTAAAGTACTATGGAGGCCATTCTACTAAGAGTTGGATTGTATTTTACCCCCTCTACTCAAAAAATGGGTAAATTAGTATCTGCATATTAGATCAAAAAGCAAACATAGTCTCTATACATCAACATAGTCATACCAGTTTTTAACTGTAGAAATGGATAAAAACTTTAATAATAATAAAAAGGCTAGTTTACTTTTTAATCTAACATACATAGATTAATTTACCTATTCTTTTAATAAAATGAACAAAATGTAATTAAACTCTTAATATAATGCTTCTACGATACTAATTTAAAGTATAAAAGATAATCTTCCTAAACTTTAACAATATTGTCCATGTTTTTCTTTAATACGTGAAATCTAGCCTATCTATATTTTTTTTCTTTTAAATAGGTGTATATATAAATTATCAAATCTTACCTATGAAGATTATGTCGATGTTATAAATCTAGGATGAAGGGTGTATATATATAATTATATGATATTATGTGAGTCCTTTGGAACATTGGGAGACATCATCAGTCGAATCCATAGTTTCTTCTTTATAGTTTCTCTTTTAATTGCACATTTATTTATATTCTTATACATTGCTTCTTCTTTTCTAATCTTTTACACTTTTTCCTTTTTATCTTTGGTGCTTTGTGTGCCATTCTTATTTCCATATAACTTTTTTTGCAATAAAATATTTAAAACTCAAAATATATATTTAGTCCTTAAAAATAATAAAATTATAAATTAATACATAATAATTTTATATTTTTAACTTTTCAAAATTTATAATTCAATTACAGTGGATTTATAAAATTTTCTGAATTTGTCTAATTTTTAGCACTAGAGGTCAAACCCTGTTGTTATCATCCTTCTTCCAATTTATAATATGTACCATAAAAAGCATCTAATTTACTAACATCGTATAAAATTATATATTATGACTATATTAAATATAATTTACAAATCACTCATGAAAAGAGTGAGTGAGCCGATTTTAGCTAATGTCAAATTCGAAGCAACTACATCTCTCCTGTCAATAACATTAATTAGCTTAAGAAATTCTGTTTCTAGAATCAAATCCTTAATTTTGATTACCAAATACTTTGATTTTAATTAGAATCACGTAATTATGCAATGGGGTTATATACTAAATTAAGCTAATAGATTTCTAGCTAAATTTAAAAAAATAATAAAATAAAATTAGTAGACCCACAAATTGACTTATTGAAATATATATATATATAAGAAGAAGATGATAAATGTCGATTGAGTCTTAGCTCGATTGGTATAAGTATTATTGTCAATACAGAAGGACGTGGGTTTAAGTAGGCTGAAGCGCATTATTTTCTTATTTATGGATTAGGAAGGGATTATGGGTAGTTCTAGGCATTGTATCAAAAATAGTTGATATAATCAGAACTTATAATAAGATTATTAAAAAAAATTAATAATTAATAAAGGTGGCTGAAAAAATATCAAAAGGAAAAAAATCGGATTATAATTAATATAAAAGTATCATAGAGGTCCTTATACTAAAAGTCAGATTATATTTTTGTCTCCTCTACTAAAAAAATGGACAAATTAATCTTTGTGCATTAGATCGAAGAGCA
This sequence comes from Gossypium arboreum, assembly GCF_025698485.1. NCBI lineage: Eukaryota > Viridiplantae > Streptophyta > Magnoliopsida > Malvales > Malvaceae > Gossypium > Gossypium arboreum. The sequence continues at coordinate 119,301,310 of NC_069081.1, read as the reverse complement.
AACTAGTCATTCTAATAAAAATTATATCCATTTTTACTGTTAAAAACTAATCCATGTACATTAGCATGAGGTACATGTAACAAAACTGTCTGGTTATTTTGTCAGCCATGTCAGTTTTTAATAGTAAAAATGGATAAAATTTTTAATAGAAATGACGAATTTACTCATTGATCTAATATATAAGGATTAATTTACTCATTTGTTGAATAAATGAGAGAAAATACAATCTTACTTGGTTCCACATTACTTTTACCGATTATAATAAAAATAATATTCAATTCATCGTCGGTGTATAAATTTTATGCAGCTATCAATAAATAACATCTCACATTATCGGGTCAACAACTTTTTGTATTACATTAGACCAAGTAAAGGATTATATTAGATTTAAGGTCTAATGTTTATATCATGTTGAAAAGGATTAGGTTTCAAATATTCATATTTGAATAAAGTTTGAAAACGCAATCGAAAGAATAGAAAATTTTCACATTATGTCGGACCAAGCAAAGGAACAAAGAAGCAGGAATTTGTCGAATATTGACTAATTTTTATAATGGGGCATACCCCAGCAAGTAAACAAGACATGTAATTTGTCAGTACATTACTCTGCCAATGACATTGCTAAAATTTCAGACAGCATGAAAATTTTTGCCCTATAGAATGTAGTATTTGATTGAATTTAGGTCAAGCTTCATCTTCATTGTTGTGGCAGAAACTAGTAAAAAAAGAAAAGAAAATAATTTAAAATGTGATCATTGAGTTAATGAAAATTCATATGTAGGTATTTTTTTCCTTCTTCGATTGCATCCTTGTCAGCATCCATGAACTTGAAAATTTCTAGTTGAGATTCTATTTCGATTCGATTTTTTCAAATTTGACAGCTCTTAGTTTCGAATTTTGAAGGCAAAGTTCTCCCAACGATTAATATTTTATGATTAGACGGTAAGTAAGTTACACAAATACGAAATGAGAGTTGATTATTATAAGCTGTGGTGGATTTTGGAATTAAGTTTTTGGGGCATAATTAAATTTTTTAAGAACTTTAAGAGTTTAAACGAGATTTTTCTAATTAAAGTTTTCAAAAAAAAATTAGAAGAACTTAATTAAAAATTTCAAAAACATTAAAAGGCATGATAAAATTTTTCATAAATTGGACAGCCAAATTAAAATTTTCAATAAATTTTAAAAAGAAAATGAAAATTTTCAAAAATTCTAGGAGGCCAAGCCCCCTTAACCTGATCCACCCCTGATTATAAGTATGTATTTGATACAAGTATGCATCTACATTTTTGATTAAACAAAATGACTACATGATGTATATTATTAATAACATCCAAAAGAGGACATGATATTCACATATATAATTCACATACGATAAATAGATGAAAATATTATTATGTATTATGTATAAGTTGTGGGTTTAGTTTTGTATTTAAATTTGGTCATTTTATACTTTTGAATTTTGAAATTCTAGTCTTGATCGACAAAGAGCTATTAAAATTATTAAGTTGTACTATTTTCAAAATCTTACACAATAAACATACTATCATATATGTAATACAAAGTCAGCTTACTCATATATTATGTACCCACAAAAAAAAATACAATTAATGAACTTAATAGTTATCTTTTGTGTCAAGAATATTTAAAATCTGAACGTTACATATAGTATTGGACTAATAGTATAATTTGGCCATATGGATTTAATTGCTACCATTTGATGCATGACTGGAATTTCAAAATTCGAAAAAGTAAATAGACTAAATTTGATAAATCCAAAAGGTACAAGGACTTAAATTGACCAAATTAGAGTATAATTATTAAATCTGTAACTTACACAGTATAGGGACTAATAATGAAATTTGACCGCTATTAATTTCTGGTTTAATAAGGTAGTCTAGTGGGGCTTATGAAATTAATACCCTAAATTCTAGGCACTACAATCCAAGACTTCCTTGTCAAAAGAATTTAATCAACAATTTTGACATTCTTATCCACCCAATTGCAGCCCTAACTTTTTTATTATATGCTTGTTGTTTTCTAATATAAAGCAATCCAGTGATCCACGATACCACATCAAACTTTATCTTTACTTTATACATTATATTTTATGATTTACTGATAAGATATAAAACACATTACGTAACATATTAGGAATTTGTAAGTAGGTTATTGATTGAGTTTTAGTTTAATTAGTATGGATATTATTGTTAATATAAAAGGAGATGAGTTCAAGTATAAAAAATACATTATCTTCCTATTTATAGATTAATGAAGGATTATAGATAACTTTAAATATTATATAGAAAATAGATATCACTATAATATTTTTACCTTAAATTCTCCCATTAACCAAATTTTTTACCAAATCCTTACTCACATGACATCACTATATAAAACCCATCTTTGATTAAAAAAAATTAATTAATAGAATTATATAAGAATCTAAACTGATTTCAAATTAAGATTTAAGTCAAAATGGAAGGCATCTAATACGAAATCTTTTTAACATAAATATGCATGTGGTTATTGGAAGACACCCATCAAATTCTGACAAGCAAGAAAAAACCAATCTTTTCTTCATTTTCATAATGAAGTGTTTGGCATTTTTACAATAATTCTCCAACAAAAAGAAAGGAAATATACAGCAAATGCTTGGTTACATGGAAGCCAACTTTATCTCAACACAATATATATATATATATATATATATATATTGCATTTAGAGTAGTTATTTAATGATTTTAGAGTTGAAATATATATATATATATATATATATATATATGAATAAGCTCATCCATTGTTACCAACTTTTGGGTCATATCTAGTTTGGCTCTTAGCAACTTAACAATATTATGTGAATGGGAAAGGACAGGAGATTGTGAAATTTTATGTACATTTAATATATATATGTCTATTAATTGTTACTGTTATTGTATGTATTTTGATGAACACAAATTGACTTATCATATAATGAATATTCTTTGTTGGGTGGCATGGTATATGATTGGCATCTTAAATATAAGATTCACGTATGCATCATGAATATTCTTTGGTCATTACTTCACCTTTTGCATGCATATTATTTTATAATATATCCCATGTTTATTTTTGTGTTAATAGATCTTTTCAACTAGGCTGTTATTGAGTGGAGTGGAATTTCATTGTTCACAAATTCAAATTCAATTCAAGATTAATTTGAATTTGATTGAATATTAATTCTAGACATAATTAAGTTATTTGAATTGAATTGATTAAATTTTTTATCGATTTTCATACTCAAGTTTAATTAAATTCGTTCATATTTATTTGTAAGATCTTCCAGTATAATAAAGGTAAAAATGTAGTTATAATATAAAATAAAATGAAAAACCAAGTATTATTGTACTCAGATTCGACTTGTTTAATAGCTCAAGTTTGACTCTTTAATTTTTTAATCAAGCTCAAATAACTTATGAGTATTACTTTCCCATTTATACCTTTGAAAATTGCATACCAACTTATATTATTTTGTAATATTTTTTATTTATATTATATATGAGTTACACATTTGTGATGATAGGTGCATGATTGTGTGGCACATCAAAGGCCAAACGTGACCGCAAATTCAGGTTAAATTTGGCATAAAAAGTTAATAAAGCCATGAAAAATGGTGGTATATATATATATATAATAAATTGAACTCCATTTAGTCAATTAATTAATCTAATTTATCTCATAAAAATATATTTAGAGAAAATTGGTGATGTTGTTTTGAATAAATTAAGTTGCTTTTTCATGATTCCCGCACAAAATTTTGACAAACAACCTAAAGTTTCCTTATCCTTATTTATCTTTTTGGGTTGAATACTCAACAATCCAAATATATTATACACAACATATATAATCAAAACTTCAATTCTACCGTTATATTAATGTCTCATTAACATGTGGAATCAGAGAAGAGTAATTTTCGATTAAAATCGAGAAAACTAATTAAATTTACCCAATCAATTTTAATTTGGGTGATTTTTCGGTTATAAATTTGGTTCGGTTGGTTATTCCAATTGATTATTGGTTTTTAAATTTTCAAATGGAATCATTCAAAAAAAAAATTATAAATTATAAAATAAATATATATTATTCAAGTTTAATAAATGAAGTCGGTTAATTCGGTTAATAGATCAATCTAAAGTTGGTTCGATTACGTCAATTTTTGAACTCTAATTCATTCAGGCCAATCTTTATAGAAAATGGTCGATTAAGTTGATTTAATTAAAAAAATGACCGAAAAAACCGAGTATTCTCCTATATGTTAAATGAAAATATAAACATAAGGAAATGAAATAGAAGCTAATTAAGTGCTTAAATGTGTTTAACAGTAAATATTGAATCCTATTTAATTTAATTTTTCAATAAAAAAACATGAAAAAAATAAGTTGTGGTCTAGTGATTCGAGATTCAATAACATGAGTTTGTAAAAAGAAGAGTGTTGAATTTCTATTTTTGAAGATTCAAGCGGTCGTTGAGCTTTAGAGACATATTGGTCGTTTAAATTTTTAAAATTTTAATTATACCATTATAATATTTTAAAATTTTTAATTAGACTTTAAAAAAATTAAAATCCTAAAATGTCAGTTATGCTTTTCAAAATTTTAAAATTCCCAATAAAACTTTCAAAATTTTAATTAAACCCTAAATCTACCGCTAAGTAATTAATAATAAAAAATAAAAAGGAGGCGTTAAATGGAAGATATAACACACAAATGTCTAAGATTTTATAACGATGATTAATGAATTAAACGAAAAGTTAGTGGGAAAACAAAAAAAAAAAAAAGGTTAGGAAGTATATAATATATATTAATATTAGACATTATGATAATAGTATCATAAAATATGAGAAAGAAAACAAAGCACTAAAATTTAGGACAAGAAAATGAAAAGGAAAAAGCAACGTAAGTGTTGTCTTTATCACCTCCATATAATATTAAATTAAAATTAAAATTAATAAAATAAAATTGCTTGGTGATATTGTTGGTGGGTATATTGTAATGAAATGGAACTGAAAGATGTATTGTTTCCCACTAACAAGTGTTGGGTCGGCCGTTTCTCCGACAATGCTTCGTGGGTTTCTCACCTCTTGTCCCTATGCCCTCTCTCCTCCACCCACCTTTTTGCCTTTTTTTTTTTTTTAGGTTTTGTCTTTTGGTTAAATTATGGTTCTGGTCCCTCTATTGTATCATATGAGATTTGAACCCATGCCCTTGGTGGCTATGTGTTTCCTAAACTCTATGAACCAGATTAGGCTCTCCTATGAGTTAGGAGATAAAAACTGGGGATAAAACTAATCATAGACATCATAAGCATTATACTTCCATTATTTGAGGGTCCGAGTCTGACTTCCTTTCAACAAGTCTTTATATTTTAATTTGTATTAAATACTCAAATTAGGGCTGAACCTTTCAGAAGTTACTTGTATAATGATCAGACCTTTCAAAATAGTCATAATAAGTGTTGAACATTTAAGAAGGTGCTCAAGTAAGAATTTTTCAAATGTCGTATCTCAAGATTCAAATTTTATTTTTATCTTTTGTCATTTCAAGTAACATCTAACCTAATGGTGATGTGTTCTATTTTAAACATGTTGTTATCGCCTATTTTGTAGAATAAATTACGATGAAGTGTGAAAAAAAAACTCTTATTTTAGCACATTCGAAAATGTTTGGTCATTTTTTAATAATTTCAAAAGTTTGACTCTTATGTAATATTTCGGAAGGTTTGTTGGGTCACTAGTTCATTCATCATGTTAATAGATTTAGTCCACTGCTGTGAAAAAAATCCATTGAAATGTGGCATTATTGGAATGTGGCCTCGTATTTTTTTATTTTTCTTTTCCCGGTTAAACTTTATTTTTTTAATTTCACACTTAAACTTTTATTAGTGTAAATTATTTTAATATTATTTGACCTACAACTTTTTCACTCTAAAAAATAACTCATAACATATTTAGGTATTAGCTTTCATAAGCTTTCAGAGAATTTTGTGTTTACATTTTTAGAGTTCTTTTTTCAGGTTTCAGGATTTAGTTTTGTCTCCATCTTTGTACCCTTCGTTTTTTCCATTATATTAAAATAATATTTGTCTGTAGTTTTTTATCCTCTTCAGAAGAATTTTTCACGTAAATTATTTGGGTTTGATCTTTTCAATTTCTTTAATATTTTATTTGTTTGTTGTTTAATTGAATTTTTCCCCAACATTTATAAATTCTAAAAACATCTAAAAATAAATAGTATAAAAATAAAAACAATTAATAAATAAAAATATGATTACGAAATTTAGAAAGCTACCATTTGACTTTGATGCAGAGTTGATCAGCGAAGTATTTTCAAGTTTTATACTCTAAAAATATATAAAGCTGCGGAACGAGAACTAGTCTTAAGCATATTGATTTATAATTTTTCGTCATTTTTTGTCTTTAAACATGCGTTATTTGTCAATCACCATAAATCACGTCAACAATTAATTTTTTTAAATTTAAAAATATTTTAAAAATTTAACAATTTTAAACATGTATAAAATATTTTTTAAATTTAAAATTAATTAACTGTTGATGTGACATTATCTACGTGTATACCGATCAATAAATTTAACAAATGTTAATTTTTCATCTATTTTAGAGTGAGTTGACAAACAATGTAAGTTCAAGGCTAAAAAGAGGCTAAAAAAATTAAATGGATAACTAAAATGATTTTTTTTGTAAAGTTAGAGGGCCAAAAAATCATTATACCCAATTCTTATTTTATTTTGGGCAAACTACATTAAGAGTCAGCAACTATGGATTCTTTTTTTCATTTTTGCCACCCAACTATTAGTAAATCTCTTTTTTTATCAATTAATTATGAAAAATTACAAAATAGTCACTAAACTTTTTAATTTTATCTTTTTTGGTCACCTAACTATCTTTAATTTTGGGGTATTTTCATTTTTACATTAACCAACTAATGACCAAAAGAGACCAAATTGAATAGTTAAGTAAATTTTTGTAACTTTTTATGGTTGGGTGACAAAAAATACTAATAATTAGAGGATCATTTTGTAACTTTTAAAATAAGACAATAAAAAGAGAAAAAACATAATTATGTGAACTTTATCCTTTTATTTTTAACCCTTCAACATTACGTAATTAAATCTTTTTAAACAATTATCAAGAGTCTTTTCGGCTAAGTATTAATGATTGACAATATATTTTTTTATCGCTAGTCATTTTACCACATATAAATCAAGCCTGCATGTTTGGATTTCCATGCTTTTCTAAAATAAATATAAAATAATGTTTTGTAAAAGTAATTTAATCACGCGTGGAAGACAATTAGAAGAGTCTAATTTCATAATCATTTACCTTAATTATAACATAAATATATGTAGTTGCAAAAGGACAAAATCATGTGTAAGGACATTATTGGGTAATTAATAATTAAGGTTTATAACGATTATCAATTGATAACTAATTGAGATGTTAACTAACTAATATTAGGTAAAATATTAAAATTATACATTAACTTTAAATTAATGTGGAATTTGATATACATTGATTTTGATCGATATAGTTTTATATATATATATATATAAAATTTTAATTTTGATTCAATTATATCTATTTTAAAAATAAATCGTCAATTTATTTTTATATTGGATAAATATAATTATTTGTGTATTTAATATATAAATATAAAATGATGTTATATCAATAATTATGTTAATAGTTTTAAGAATTTAATCAAATCGATATTTTATAATTTATAAAATTATACGAAATCAAAGTTATTGTATAAAATTAAACATTAAATCAAAAGTCGTGTATAATTTTAAATTTACCCCATTACTATTTTTTTTTTTAAAATTGATAATTATTAATAAAAACAAAACTTGTAAAAAATGCAAAAAAAGTAAAAGTACCATGGAGGGCCCTATATTAAAAATTAAATTACATTTTGTTCCCTCTACTCAACAAATGGACAAATTAGTCCTTATACATTAGATTAAAGAACAAATTGGTCTTTTTGTTACTATTTCTACTGTTAAAAATTAATTTTCATACATCAGTTTGAGGTATACGTGGCACGCCAGGTGTCACTACCTGATTGTTAATTTATCAACGAGACTAATTTTTAATAAATATGATCAATTTATTCTTTAATCTAATACATATAAACTAATTTATACATTTTTTTGAGTGCGAAGACAATCCAATTTAACCCAAATTAATGTCTAATAAGTCCATGCATTCTTTATTTTTAAGAGGGGAACTAATAATTATTTTTGAGAAGAAAAAAAATAGAATAACAGCAACTGCATAGAACTTTGTGTGCATGCACGTGAGTTTGTTTTAATTCGTGGTTAAAATTCTAAAAACTACTGAAAAGGATAGAAGGAAATAATAATAATAATAATAAAATTATTATTTTAATGTTTTTGTAGCTTAGTTTATTACGCAACGCATGCAGCAATCTCATATATATATAAGTTAGTATAAATTATATTAGTAGTGACGAAATTATATATGTTTTGAGCATTTAATTATAAAATAATTATAAAATAATTATTTAACTATTTAACTTTATCTTTTTAGTCATCTAATTATTTTAAATTTTGAGTGTTTTCATTTTTACTTTAGTTAAATAATGATAAAAAAGATAAAATTAAATATTTTAATAACAAAAATTCATAATTAAATGACCAATTAATAATTTTTCATCCATAATTGAATAACCTTCACCATACCATAGTTTACCCTTTATTTTATTATAATATTATTATACTCCAATCAAAAATATATTATTGGATGAGTCAAGAGTGTCCGTCCATTGCACGTGAAAAGTGAAAGTGGTCTTAAACGGATGTTTATAAAATTGGTGCTGGGGTAAATGAATCTTGGTAACAGTATGCCCGACATCTACTATTTTTATAGTATTTACTTCTAATTAGAACATTTCATTTAAATCCGTAATATTTTCCTAAACTCGAATTTATATAAATTTAAAATTGATCCAATCTCAAATTATTCAAAACTAAAATGATATCAGAACTTGAAAAATCGATTATAAAAATTATAATATAAATAAATTTGTGCAAAACCTACTTGAGTTTCTAAGTAATTAACAGATGTTCCTTAAAAGGAATGTCTTGTTTTTTAAGGTTATTTATTTATTTTAAATTGAATCTTGAAAATAGGGTATGAGATTTGTAGGGTAATTAGATAGACTATTACAACTTAAATTTAAACAAGTTCCAATATATACCAAAGTAATTAAATATATATAACTACACAATAAATTATTCCATTGCTTTCTCTTAATATATGAATGAAATATTTATCATAAGTTTAATATTTGATATATCTCACTGAAATATTTATATTGCACTTAAAATGTTTCATAAAGTTTATATCACGAGTTAACGAATATAAATTCAATTAAAAATGATTGAAAATCATTCTTTTTAAAATTTTACTATTGTAATCAAATTTTATTTAATTCGTATAATTCTTTTCGTAAATTGCAATGTGAATGTGTCGTAATATAATATATAAAATATTTTAAAATATGACATATTCTTAAAAGAATAGGGGCAACTTTGAGAGGATAAGGGATGAATAATATGGGCAAATATATTGATCCCATATTTTATTTTTCTTTGTCAATATATATATATATATAATAGCAATGGTTGGAATCATAATAAATCTTGGATTTTACCCAAATTGCTCTCTCGTAAAATTAAAGAAAATCAAAAGAAGTAGTCTTTTAATGTATGTCCTTCCATATCATCTTGAGAGTCACAAAACTTTTTGTCATCACGTTTTTGAAAGTTTACACTTCAAAGCATATAGGTTGTCGTTTCTTTAAGGATATGCTCTTAATATTATATTTATATAACTCGAGAAATTTATTTATATTTGTCTAAAGTTAAAACATTTTATATTTTTATATAATTAATATTTTAGCAATTCAATCATTAAATTTGTTAATATAATTATACTTGTTATGTATATATATAAGTGAAAATACTTATTAATTTTTTCTATTATAGAGACCGAATTAAATTAATCGTTTTATTATTAAATAAAGCAACTTAATTATAATATTATTAAAAATAATAAGTTAAATTAATCTATTTAATAATAAATAAAATATTTTAATCCGATATTAATATATATATAATTCCCCAAAAAAGGCAAAACCTAGTGGAAAAGGCCCACAATTTATAAGCATGCACTCAAACATGGATGTACGAGTTGCAAGTTTACTAATTAAATTAAAATTGCCGACATTTGTTTGTTGGTTAAAGTTTTTGTGAGGCATTTATTTAAATAATATAAATTTATAATTTTAATATTATGTTAATAAATAAGATTAAATTAATAATAAATTAAATAAAATTAAAAGAATAAAATATATAAATATTAAATTTGCAATTAATAGTTAATAATCTAATTTATTTGTCCTGAATTTTGATTTTTGTAATTGAGAATCCACATTTTTTTTTTCAATAGAAAAGAAAGGGAAAATTTTTAGATATTTTGTGTCTTGAGATGCTATAACCAAAAAAAGAAAAAGAAAAGGGAGATACTCTCCTTTTTTTTGTTTGTAGCCTTTTAGCGACATGACCGAGCGGTAAGGTGGGGGACTACAAATCCTTTATTCCCTAGTTTAAATCCAGGTGTCACCTAATCAACAAAAAACGCGAACTCCTAACGTCTAGGATTCAAGGAAAAACTAAAGTACTGGAAGGGGATCTGTAAATCTTGATATGGGAGCCCCCTTACTAACAGAGTGGCTACAAGAGGAGTCTTGAATTAGATTGGATAATGGGAGTGTCTAATTAACTAATGAATGATTGTAAAAGGATGGGAAGATACTTTGTATACAGATGGATGAAAGTCTCTGAGTGTTCAGGCATTCAATTAATATTAGATTGGATAGATAATTGACTTTTACTTAATGAGGGACACCAAAAAAAAGAATAAGTCTTATTATTGATACATGTAAGTAACATTCTTTTGATACTTCCAAAAGTGTTACTGCACATTTAGTGTACCTTTTACATAAAATTTGTATCATCCTTTGTGGAGTTTAATGGTTATATAAATCCATTATTATTTTTTAACATTAATATCATTATATATAATGTTTAGAACTATTTATAATCCCTCCTCAACTTTTGAATAGGAGGATAATGCGCTTCAGTTCACTCGAACCCACATCCCTTTTGTACTAAAAACAATATTGATGTCAATCGAACTAATATTCAATTAGCTATATAAATCCAATATCGAAAAGCATGATGCTGTGAAGTTTGTCTTGAAGTAGACGAATCATGAAATTTTAAGATCGTGGACATCATGATATTTCATACATTTGATGTATGATTTCCATTAGAAATTATTGTTTCTCTGGGTTAGGTATCTATATGCATATATTTGAATGTTTTGCAATAATTGGTTTATCAATTTATCGGTTTCTTATCTTACTAATTAAACAATAAATATACGTTTCTATATATTTTAATCAGCTACATTATTTTATGAACTTGTTATTAGAATTACATTATATATTTTGATTACTATTATTAAACATTTGTTTGATAAATAAAAGGACGAATATATATATATATATATATAATTTCATTATATTAATGATTACCCTTCAAATAGGGTATGATCCATTCATTTGTTGTGGAAGTCAAATTAAACATGTATTAAATAATAAATGACAAAATGATAATGAAGGAGAGCCAAACCCATATCTACACTAATTTCAACCTCACTTGCTATATCTAATATTTGGTTAAATTATACTTTTTGCACATTAGAATTTAATTATTTTATTTTTAATTTCAGAAATTAAATCCATCTATTTTTATATTTCATAATTTTAATCCAATTGTTAATTCAGTTAAAATTTTTTATTAAATTTAATAGTACAATATTATGAAATATAAAAAAAAACACTTAAATTGTTAGTCATATAACAAAATAAAAAATATATATATTTAATGAACCTGAATTTAATAATTAAATATTAATAAATTTAACAATTAAATTTTTATTTTTAAATTCGAAAATATAAAACTAAAATATAAGTACATAAAAGTAAAACAACTGGTTTTTAAATGTAAGAATGAGAACATAAACTAAAAAAGGCACATTTTAACCTCCATATTTTGGATGCATAGGCTCAAATATGGGTCTGATCCCCTTGCAGAAATGGTATTATTGGGCCTATTGTCTCCATTAGGTTCAAATTTGGGTTTGGTCCCTATATATTTTCGGCCATCAGTTGGGTCCTATTTTTGAATAGTAAATAATATTATTAGGCCCATTTATCTGTTAGGCCCAAATATAGATATGGGTTGGGTCCCCTATATTTCTATTGGCCTATTGTTAGGTTGAAAATATGGGTGGAGTCACTTATATTTCGAAAGTAAATAATGGTATTTTGCCGTTTGTTCTCATTAGATTCAAGAACGGGTTGGGTCCCCATATTCAATTTTAAATATTTGATATTGGGCCTAAGGTCTCCATTAGGTTCAAATATGGGTTGGGTCCGCTAATACGAATGTTAATTTACATATAGAAGTTTTTGAGAATTTTGAAATTTTATGTTTCAAGACACTTTATGTAGATGTATGATTTTTCTATGAATTTTTTCTAATTAGTAAGTTAATTTGAATTGGATTCAATGATTATTAATATAATTGTTATGTATAATTTTTAACATGTATGTTGTTATAGTTTATTGAGTGTGTATAAATTATACATGTTAGACAAGTGTCAAATATGGAATTGAGCATATCTCGTGAGCTTTATGTACATTACTTTGTATTACTATTCGATATATTGTCAATAGAAATTTTTTTGTAATGAAATTGTTATACTCTAGTAATTGGGACGGAGCAATGAACTCGCTTGTGGTCCAAAATCAAGAGTGCTTCTTGGAAATACGCTTCAGCTTGACATTAAAGAAGACTCCCACTTATTAATCAACGTGTCAGATTCCAACCACAATATCACATTTGATGTGATTAAAAACATGTTTTAGAGCCACCTTGCCTAGGCTTATTGATACATGTACGGATGAGGTGAAGATTATTCAATTCAGTTCAATTCACTCAAATTGTCAATTTTCAAGTTTGAAAAATCAGCTAAGTTGTGTTGACTTTTTGAATGGGATCTAGGTATTTATGGGTTGAGATATCTTCATAGCGTTTGAAGGTCTATTTACTGACTTCAAAACGCATTTTGAACCACTCAATTTCAAGTTCAAGAACTCAAGTTATGACCATTTTAGTGAAGACTATGCTAGCAAAATTTCTGGACTAGATTATTACGAAAATTATAAGTTTCGAGTTTTTTAATTCGAATTCAAATCATATTAGGTTCGATTTTTAGGCTTAATTTTTATTACATACGAACACAATTTTGTACTTATTAGGTATAATTATTTTATTTTTATTTATTCCAAAATTTGGAATTTTTTAATATTTTAAGTTATTTGGATGTAGTTAGTTAGCCTTTATAAAAGCCTCAATATTATTCATTAAATAGACAATTATTTTCATTAATAATGTTTTTAATTATGAAGTTAGCTTTTTGTATAAGATTTTTTTTTGTGATTTTTAGAAGTAATTTTCTTCTTGATTTTCTTTAATCAATCGTGAGAATCCATTCTTCATTCTTCAAATTGTCAAGGAATTTGATAATAAGGAATTAAACAATTGGTTTACTCGTTCCATCTATTCATCATATCCATTGGTTTACTCGTTCCATCTTTTACTCTCTTTTTTTCTTTATTATTTATTCATTGTTATCAGATTTCTTCTTTCAACGCTTTTTTTTTTATTTCTAAATTTTTTTTAGTTTATCTTTACAAGTCAAATCTTAATCATTTTTTTCGAGTCGAACAACTTAAATATAATTTTAGTTATTTATTACTTATCACATATATGAGAGACCACTTAACCAATTTTCTCAGCTTCTTATAAGAACTTAACATTCAACACCTTAGCACTAGGTCTTAAAGGTATATAAGACCCAAGGTCTAGAGTCGAAGGCAAGCTCTTTCTCTTATCCCATCCCTCTCTCGTGTCATCCCTTTTGCTTTTGATCATCTTAAATGATAAATCTTCATCTTATATCAAATAAAGTGAATCGTACATTCTCATCACTATTTTTGCACTACCTAATTATCCCTTTAACATAAAAAATAAATATAAAGCTAAATTCCATTATAACTTTTTCAACCCTAAAATATAAATCTCAACTATATCAAATAATTTATTTATTTATTTTGTTTTATACATAAAATAAAATTTGGACACGTGTATTTTATAATAAAAGAATCAGATTCCTCTTATTTAACAAAAAAAAAAAAAAGGAGCATATTTGAATAATATTTCACTATGCTGCATTATTGATGATTTTGTCTCGACCCGAATACATTCTATATAAAAGAAATTGTTGCACTCAATGAAATAACTACAAAATGACAAAAATCTTAGGAATGGAGAAGGAAAATGACGATGAGGTCCCCCGCACATTGTCGTAAGTGCTCACTCGTCAATTTTATATTTCTTTCCTCGAAATCCCCCCACCAAATCCAAAAGCCAATTAGTCTCACACACACACGTATAATATATATATATATTTATATATAACAAAGTCTAATGATGGAAATTTCACAGGTTTTTTACTCCAATATTATAAAAAAAAATTGTACACCAAAATAGGTTGTTAATTAGATTAATTATGAAAATACTATATTTTTTTAAGTTGAGCTTATCTGACAGGTTAACTTATTTTTTAATATTAAATTTTTTCATTTAAAAATTATTATTGTATTGTTTTTTTTGAGTTAGTATAGAACTTGAATATATATACGAAACATACATACATGTTGCACCTATCGACATGTTCAACTGGTTATTTTAATAATGCATATTTTATCCGGATGAAGTATGTATTAGCAGATTCACTAATATGATTATATATATATAGATATTTACGCATGTATCACATTACAAAAACAAAAATTTAAATATTTATACCTAATAAAATATGTATCTCATTACAATAATAGTTATTTTCTAAATAACATATTATTTTATAATTTTATTTCTTATTTAATATTTTAATTTAATTTTAATAACGATACTTTATCCGGATGAAATATGTATTAGTAGATTCACTAATATATATATATATATATACATATATAGATTTAAGGTCCCCATAAAGTTTTTTTTTTTTTCCATTAGTGATATGACTCATGCATGAAGAAAATATGGGCAACATGCAGGGCAAAAAAAGCAATGGCAAAGAAATTAAAAGCAATGCAACAACAAGGAGGCAGTGGGGGTGTTGCACGTACCTGACAGGCTCGACCTTTTTCGAGTATTTTTTACCTGTATAAAACCTCTATTTTTACACATATATTAATATAAATATTTAAAAAATAATAATAGTAAATTTTTAAACAAAAAAAATTAATATTAAAAAAATGAGTTGCGCCTGTCAAGAAGGCGCGACCTAAAAAAAAATACCATTTTCGTAATTAATCTGACTGACAACCCATTTTCGTGTATAAATTTTTTATTATAATATTAGGGTCAAAAACCCAAATATCACCATTCCTAGGTTGAGTGTACTTGAAAGATCGAGATATATATAAATTACTTAGAATCTTAATAAAATTGTTTGAATTATATTGAATCCTTAAATTAGATAAGTTGAATTAAAAATCGATTAAGTATCAATATAGAAAAGGGATTAAATCGATTAATTTAAAAATTTGTATGAATTGATTGAATCGAATAAAAAATATTGAATCAAGCAATTGAAATTTTTTAATTCTTTATGAATTTTTAATAATTTATTTAATCGGATTGGATGGATCGGTTAGATCAACGAATCAATGGTCTAATCAATTCAACCACCTATCTAATTTTAAAAATATTAATTTTTGATACAACAATGATTTCAACCTAAATTACTTTTTAAATAAATAAACACTTGATTAATAGTTATGTTGTATGAAAAATAATGTATTAGGTTTATTTAATTAAAATTGAAAATATATAGTTTGTGTTCAAAATTATTTTAATCAATTATGCTTTATATTTTTTTTATAGTTATCACTAGGTATAATTTTACTTATCTTTCCCGTTAAAAGCAACAAACAAATTATGCATGATAAGATTTTATTTTATTTCTTTTAAACTCAAAAATTCTCTATCACAAATTAAAGTACTGGAGTTCATTATTTTAAAAGATATCTTGACTTCACAAGACAGCCTAAAGATTGACAAATGTCACCATGATGTTTACAAATAAAAATAAAATAAATTGATTATATTTTAAATATAAAGGTTTCAATTTTTAATTGGTTTATAAAATTTAAAAGGTAAGAGTACAAAATTACAATAAGATTTAGGATTTTTATTTTTATGCTATATAAATTAGTTATTTTCATAAAAATAAATTATTTGTGAGGTGACTGTTTCACTTGGATGACTCTTAACTTTCTGCTCAAAAGAAGCTTCTAATATGTTAAGTTTAGCGTTGTTTTTAGTTACCTCTTGTTTGGGCACGAGCAATTAGAAGTCAATCGCGAGTGGATCTACAAATGGGCGTTAACCCGTTGTAGAATGCTTCCACTTCCATCCAATCTGCCATACCATGATGAGGGAAACGTCTAATGATATCTTTGAAATGTTCCCATGCTTCATACTGCGTAAAATAGGTAATGTCGTTCCTGAGCTTCACAGTTTTCGTCGGCGGGAAGCACTTAAGCAAGAACCAGGCTGCTGGTTGGTTCTAGGTAGTGATGGATCTTGGTGATAGTGAGTGTAACCATTGACTTATGACGGAAATAAAGTTAGTCTAATTAAATCATCCAATATTCTCAGGGATTTGTAAGTATTACAAACATCTAAGAAATTTTTTAGATGTAAATTCGATCCTCATTAAAATTGAGTATTTTTCTAAAGCATACTAAGGTAATAGGTTTTATTTCAAAATTTTCAATACTTTCAAGTAACCTAATACTACCCAGAATTCTTTCTCCTTCAGGCATTGAATTGGATTTTGTGCATTTGGTCTATTTTTATTAATGGGAGGATTAATCAGATGAATATTATTGGATGGTAACGCCATGGTTTCAGAATTCAAAATTTTTAGAATTTCGATTACTCTTCTCTGTTTCTTAAAGTCTCAAAGTGTTTTCTCTATCTCAGGGTTGAAGGGTACGCCAAATTTATCACTCTTAGGCATGCACTATTAAAACTAAAAAGAAAGACAGTAAATTAAACTAAACCTAGCTTATTCTAGGGTTATAAAAGTAAATTTAGTTCCTATTTTGAGCTTTACTCTATTATTTTGTAAATTCACTTATCTCCAGGCAAAAAACTTATCACGTGAAAAGTGAATATAATTAATGATAACAATTAATATATATAATTAAAGCTTAAGATTTGTTACTACTTTTCACCATTACTCATAAATATATGAGATTGTTGTTAAGTAATAAATTACAATTAAATAATTCTATTGAAGGAAGTATTTCGAAGATTGATCTCATAGAGAGATTTGTAATTTTGAAAAAATAAAATCCCAACATAATAATTTAATTAAATTAATATGATTTTAAGAATTAACTAAAGTAAATAAAGCAATTATTAAAAGATTAAAAATAAAATAAGTAAATAATGAATTTAATAATAGAGCTTGCAATATAAAAAATATCGTAACCGACATCAAATCAGTAAACAAGAACAATAAAGCAAACATACTAATAATAATTGAAAAGAGATTAAGAGAAAAAAAATATTATTAAATAATTGCAGCTCCAAATCTCAATCCTAATGCTGCTTTGACGAACATTAGTACGATGACTACAATTACTATGAAAGAAAACCTTGAAGAAAACTTAAAAATATGAAAGCTAATGTTTTTCTCTTTCAGCGCACTTAATGACCTAAATATGACTATTTATAGCATAATGATAATTTAAGTATGGCTTTATTCAACTTGGACGCAATTACGCAAAGAAACGAAATCAAGTGTGAAAAGATGACAAAACGGTGCAGGGACGCATGTTGTAATGACAGTGCTATAGAATGCACATCCTTAAGGAAGGATTTTCCAACCCTTCATGCAAAACGAGAAATACACGAAAATGCCTAATAATTGGACATAAAAGGATGCTTCATAGACTCAATAGTTACCTTTAAAGGAGGTCTAAGCTCAATAACCTTTTAATTTGTGCTCTCAACTAGGTAGAGGGACTCTTTACTTGGCTCCTAAAAGGACCGAGTCAAAGAGAATTTTAGATAAGGAGAAGATTGACAATAAGCAAAAGGATAACAAAAAACTACTCTAGACAATTCAAGCAAGACCTAACAATAGAAAAAAAAAAAAAACAAACACTTTCTTAGGACAACCTTAAAAAAGAGAGAAAAAATGGAACCCAACCTTAATCTCAATTAGCCAAATCCCTAAAAGAAATGAAAAATTTGGAGTTCATGAAGCAAGAGATAAATAAGTATTACTTGGTACTTGAGAAGTTGATCAAAGATATAGGAGATTAAAAAAGAGATTACTAAAGTCAATTGAGTCTTTTAACTCGACTGATATAAGTATTATTGTCAATATACGAAGATGTGAGTTCGAGTGCGTTGAGGTATATTATCTTTCTATTTATGAGTTGGAGAGGAGTTATGAATAGTTCTAGACATTATATCAAAAAAGAGTAAATGTAATGAAATCTGTAATGAAATTAAAAAAAAAGAAAAAAATTACTAAAAGAAATACTAACCCATAGAGAGAAAAGGGAAAAGAAAAAGATTGATTGTTCCCTAATTGTATTTTACTACTTCTGTTCGGTGCTTAAAAACATGGAGAGGTTCCAAATTTGGATGAGTAAAATCCAATAAGAAATAATAAGTTTATTTTTGCATAAAAAAAGAAAGATGGTTAGTTGAAACCCAATAGATTCTCTTTCTTTTAATTTTACCTACAATTATTCAGTATAGAAGTGATTGTGTTTAGAATTAAATTATATTTTATCTCATTCATTAAAAAATAAATTGGTTAGTTCTGTATGTTAAATTAAAGAGTAAATAAATAATTTTTATTAAAAATTCATCTACTTTTATTATTAAAAGCGATATAACTAACAAAATAACTAAACAATAATATATAAAATGCTACATATATCTCATAATAATATATATAAATCAAATTTTAATAATAAAAATAAATAAAATTATTAATAGAAGAATCGATTAATTTAATCTAATCTATAACAATTAAATTATGTACTTAGTGTCCGATGGTATTAATTCGCTTTTTAGATTGGGAATTGAGATGCATACCGATAATAAAATAATAGTACTCATATGAAATGACGAAATTGTCCTTCTTGGCTCTATAAAAAAATGGTGGCCTAAAACTTCCACAGCAGAACACAATTCAATTTGCAGTTACAGTAGTAATCGTAGCTCAAATTATTTTGCATTTTAGTGTGTGATGCAGCAGCGAGGAAGGATCCAAAACAGCAGATCAAGGTCGTTTTCAAGAACTCGTCTTGCCGTTGAGGGATTTTAAATCTTTTTCGCTCTCTTTTTTCTTTAAAAGAAAAAAAAAAGTCGAACTCTGAAAGCTTACTAGCGATCTTTCTCCGGTAACCATGGCGGCTAACGGTGAGGCCTCTAAGCTCCATCTGAAAATTTCATTGCATTTTTATCGGAATTGGAAGAACGAAAATCGAAATCGATTGACAAATTTTTAACAAACACTTGTAAGAGCATTGATATCTGATTGACTTTTTAGTAAAAGAAAAAAGAACTGATTAATTGGAAAATGATAACAGGTGAACGTGAGGTTCAAAAGAACTACTGGATGGAGCACTCCATTGATTTAACAGAGGATGGTACGATACTTGATTCCAAGGACGCAGATCTCGACAAAGAAGACCGACTCGAAGTAATTTTTTATTCACTGTTTATTTATTTTAACTCCTTTTCTTTAATCTTTTTTCACTACCAGCATATGTTTATATTCGTTGATCTTTTTATTAATCTCATTTTGAGCATTATTTTGATTTTAGTAATTAGTTATTCGATACTAAAAATATTATCAAAGAAAAATCTCATTTAATGCAGTACCAGTTACGAAAGAATTGACATAAATTAAAGCGGGAAAAATAACTAAAACTAGATCAAGAACAGGAATGATATGAAGAAAAGGAAAACGAGAGCATATATTTAAATATATAAATTAAAATATTTTATGCCACGAAAAAATATATATGACACATAACACAAAAATTCGATAACATGCTGGCTGCTAATAGTCTTTAAGTTTCATGTGGCACGATGATTACTCTGTAATTATGCTAATGATGTCGTTTTTCTTCATTTGTAGTGGCATAATAATTGGTTTATCTAACAACCACAGATAGAGGAAATGATTTGGTCTTGGATTTTAAAAAAAAAAAAAAAAGATCAGATTTTTAAGCACTAACTTTAGGTAATGCTTGATGTAAAAGCTGAAAAAAAGTTGTGCTTTGTGATTCTGCTTTTTTCAAAGCAATTAAAGGAATTGTTGCTTTTTATTTATATATACGTATTCTTAGTGTCAACTTTTCGACTCTATTTTTTTTTATATTTAATTTTTTCTATTTATGAATAATTTCAGTTGTAATTATAGTAGGATAGGCTCAAATATACATCCATGCTAATTATTACCTTTTAAGTGTTGCTGTTCTTTTGTATTTTACGTTTATCCTTCAATAATTATTTTTAGATTCCTAATTGTTCATTGTTGATATACGCAGGTGCTCTCCCTGCTCCCGCCATATGAAGAGAAATCTATTTTGGAGTTAGGAGCTGGCATTGGTCGATTTACCGGTGAATTAGCTCAGAAGGCTGATAGTGTTATAGCTTTAGACTTCATTGAGGATGTTATCAAGAAGGTAATTGAAGCTCAACAACCTGACAGAAATTATTTAGATTGCTATTTCATAAGGGACTTGACTAGATTTTTCACTTTGGATATATCCTTATTTGCAGAATGAAAGCATCAATGGACACTATAAGAACATCAAATTCCTTTGTGCCGATGCGACTTCCCCAGATTTGGATATTTCAGAAGGATCAATGGACTTGATATTCTCAAATTTGCTGCTGATGTATCTCTCAGATGAAGAGGTAATTTTATGAGAAAAACTTGGTTAAGTTTCACAAGTTAACTATTGTTAAGTGTTAACCATCACTAAATGCAGGTAGAGAATTTGGCCCAAAGGATGATGAAATGGTTGAAAGTTGGAGGACATATTTTCTTCAGGGAGGCTTGTTTTGATCAATCTGGCGACTGCAAGCAAAAGCATGACCCTTCTCACTACCGTGAGCCAAGCTTTTACACACAGGTTTGTGCTCTGATGGTTGAAATACGTATATGAAACAGCATGAGGTATTGTTTTACTAAACAGATGTTTGGCTATGTATTCTAATGCAGGTCTTCAAAGAATGTCATGCAACTGATGATTCAGGAAACTCGTTTAAACTTTCTTTAGTTGGCTACAAGTGCATCAGTGCTTATGTTAAGCACAAAAAGAATCAGAATCAGGCAAAAACAAAACATGAACTCATCGATTTTCATTTTATTATCATTATTTTTCTGAATTGGATACAATATTGACAAGATTCAATCGTATTGTTTGCAAATGCAGATTTGCTGGATCTGGGAAAAGGTCAGTTCAGATAATGATGGCGGATTCCAGCGGTTCTTGGATACTGTTCAGTACAAAGCTAATAGCATACTTCGTTATGAGCGTACCTTTGGTGAAGGATTTGTGAGCACAGGAGGAATAGGTATTACCTCTTCAACCAAATCTCTATATTTGCATATTTGTTTTAATTTACACGGTCTTCTTCCTAAAATGAAACATGTTTTCGAGCAGAAACAACGAAAGAATTTGTGGCGAAGTTGGATCTAAAGCCTGGCCAAAAGGTTCTAGATGTTGGCTGTGGCATAGGTGGAGGTGACTTTTATATGGCAAAAGAATTTGGAGTCTATGTTGTGGGCATCGATCTGTCCATAAATATGATATCTTTTGCTCTTGAAAGAGCCAATGGACTCAATTGCTCTGTGGAATTTGAAGTTGCTGATTGCACTACAAAGACTTATCCAGATAACAGCTTTGATGTTATCTACAGCCGTGACACGATTCTGCACATTCAAGTAAGTATGATTCAGATTCCAAGTTAGGCTTCAAATTTAACGTTTTAATTGAGTCCTCAAAATATAATTATCTATCAGTCAAGTTTTTCTGTCACCCTAAATGTCAGTTTGGGTGTTAAATGCTAGCTTAAGTGGTCAAATTTTTAACATATATGTACCTATAACAGCTTCGGTCTGAGGTGTTAAAAAGAAGAGGAAATAGCCCTCTTACTGTCAAGTTGCATGAAGGTGTTTAAAATTTGATTCACATATTTTAAATATGCTCTATGTTAAACCCAGAGATAATACTTAGGACTCAATTAGAACATTTATAACATTTTAAAGTTTAGAGATCAATTTAAAAATTGAATTTGTGAATGTCTGGTGCAATTAACCTTCAATATTAATTAAAAGATGGTTTAATTAAGATTCAATGGATTAGAGATTTAGCATTAGCATCAACATCAGAGAGTTCTACAGTAAAGCTTAATGGTAAATTGAATTTCAGGACAAGCCTGCACTATTTAGATATTTCTACAAATGGTTGAAGCCAGGGGGCAAAGTTCTTATAAGTGATTACTGCAAAAGCGCAGGAGCTTCATCGCCCGAATTTGCAGAGTACATCAAGCAGAGAGGCTATGATCTCCATGATGTAAAAGCTTATGGCCAGGTCTGGATTGTTCAATTTAATAACCATTTCTTGATTTCATGTCATATTCTTGTTTTTTATTAACAAAATTCTAACATTACGACTTACCGTTTCTGTCTTGTTTTTGCTATAATGTTTACAGATGCTTAAGGATGCTGGTTTTGATCAGGTCATTGCAGAGGATCGAACCGATCAGGTTCAGATAAACCGACCCTTTTATTTCTTTCGTATGATTGTGATATTATGAACTGATTGGTCAATGTTGGCAAGAATTATTTCGATAGCTATAATATGCTATCTGCTAATGAAATGGTTAGTCACACTTAATTGAATTGCTAGCTTTTTCTAATTGGGATTGTTGAGGATTGAACTTTGGGTCAAGCACTCAACATATCTAGTATTGCCCCTTGGTGAAAGTTTGTATCTCGATTTTGTCGAAAGCTTGAGTCCCTGCAAAGGCATTGGTGGTGGTTCACAGAAAGGGATTGCCTCTTTGGAATGCTTGATAATGTGAACTATCCACGCAACGCACATGTTTGGACTCAAATCCGTGCCCTATATCATATAAGGCACTTACAGTTGAGAATGTTGATGGCTTATTTACCCAACAATGCCTCATATGTTATAGGGAAAAGGTTAAAATCTCACTAAGTACAAATATGAGATTTTCTTGCGGAATGACCATGCGCATTGCGTATATTTCACTTTTTCAAGCATCTGCCGAGGCATTTTTATTCTGTGAATCCGTGGCTTCTTTGATAGAGTCGAGAGACCACTTCCGAGGATAATACTTACTCGTCGAGGGGTCCACTAGCTCCTAGCTTATGATAATTTGCAGACCTCTCCCGACAGAGTTGGCTTCTCCTCAATAGAGATTGTGTACCAATTTGAAAATCATCAAGAAATAGCAATTTCCGATAAAAGAGTCTCCGGTTGAGCTTTCCACCCGAGCTAATAAACGAACGGTTTGCTTGTGCTTTCAGTTCATACAAGTTCTGCAGCGTGAATTAGACAAAGTTGAGAAGGACAAGGATACCTTCATCACCGACTTTTCTCAGGTAAGCATTTTGTCATCATTTTGATAACCCTATATGTTTCTCTCTTTTTTTCCCTTCACTAATGGGTACTTTAATCCTTTATTTTGTTCCAATATTCAGGAAGACTACGACGATATCGTTGGGGGATGGAAGGCAAAGCTGATTAGGACCAGATTTGGGGAGCAGAGATGGGGTCTTTTCATTGCCAACAAAAACTAAGTCCTGCTTCTTCTCTAATGTTACTTTCTCATTTCTCTAATAAATGATTCATAGTAATAAGAGTGTACTTAGCATTAGATGTTTCTACTTGATGCTTGTTGCTTCTGATGTTATGAACTTAAACATCCTTTTGCCTTGAATAAATTACCCCTTTTTCGTCAGTTGCTTAGATAATTTTCTGGCACTTAATTTAGAGTAGCGAAGAGCAATCGGTTTAATCTGTTCATTCCTTCAAATTTTTTTTCCAAACCAACCTAATTAATTTTAGCATGAAAAATCTATCAAATCAAATAGACTTTGACTCAATCAGTTTTTTCCTTTAATCAAACATGAGTTATTAGATTGGGTTTATATA
Source organism: Gossypium arboreum (assembly GCF_025698485.1). Lineage (NCBI taxonomy): Eukaryota > Viridiplantae > Streptophyta > Magnoliopsida > Malvales > Malvaceae > Gossypium > Gossypium arboreum. Next base: position 119,276,792 of record NC_069081.1, on the reverse strand, counting down.
GTTACGTATATGTTATAAATTATAAAATATAAATGTCTTTTAAATAATTTTAAATTAATATAAAAAGGTTAATTTCTTCTGTCGATTCAGTTCTAAAATTCAAAAATCAATAATTAACTAAATTAATCAATTAAACTAAGATCAAAACGGACCAACCCGTTCCACTCAATTAAACCAAAATAAAAAATATTGAATGAGTTGGTTTTTTTTTTTTTTAATTTTTCGATCAAAACTGAAAATTTCTCTCTCTTACTTTAGATTCGTTGAATGAATTTGACGTCATCATTCCAAATGCTCTCCATCGGAGTTTTCGGGCATTTTTTTCTTAGATTCTGCAATTAGTTCCTTTTGTGAATTGTAGATTTAGTTATTATATTTTAATTGGGTTGTTTTAATTTTTATACTTTTTAAATATTAAAATTTTAATCATGATTAAATAATAGTTGTTAAATTCATTAAATTAAATTTTATATGCATCAAATATATTATTACATACCTGATGTCATATTAGCTTATTATTTTAACATATTACTTACAAAAGAGAAGTTAATTAATGAATTTAACAAATGTTATTATGTCAAACAAAAAATTGAAAAGTATAAAGATTTAAAATATCAAATTAGAGAACATTGATTATTTTTATAATTTTACGCACAGTGTAGCATTACTAGCAAAATTTAACCAAATAGATTTAGCTAAACCAACAATGTGCATGGGCCTCTTCAATCAACCTTATGCGTTCAAGCTTTCCATGGAGTAGAGAGTCAAAACCTTTGTAACACCCCTTACCCGTATTCGTCGCCGAAATAGAGTAGGAGGCATTACCGGAGTTTACCGAATTAATTTTCCATTAATACGAGTTAAATACTATTCATTTACTAAAACATGTCATGGCGCCCTTTAAATAGGCCTCCAAAGCCCAAAATATACTTCGAGACCAAACCAGAATTAAATCGAAACCATAGGGAATTTTTTGCCAAATCCCAAAGCTTTTTTTTTTTGCTCAATATAACCCCTTTATAAATATCTAACCTTCCCTGCAAATTTTAAAACCTGAACCAATCCAACCAACCAATTCATTTCAATCAATTTTATACCAAATTATACTACTATTATAATTATACTATTTAACATATTCATCATTCTTTACTTTAATGTATATTTATTAAACAAGTCTTAGTATTTATATAATCATCAAACCTTATACATGCCATATAAATCAAAAAGAAATTTACAAAAGCTACCGGAGATAATCTGGATAGTGTGATCCTCTGTGTTGATCCGATCCTCCGTATACTTCCACGTCAATCTACAAGAGACATTGATTACACTCAAGTAAGCTTATAGAAGCTTAGTAAGTTCATAGGCATAAAACATAAATCTTACCAAATATTTATATACTTATACAATATACACAATTATTAAGTTCACCTGTCAACCACAGCCATCGGTGAGTTCCCTTGTATAAACTTACTACCATTTATCCATTTCCTTTAATTCTTTTGAGCCCATTTGTCATATATCATTCTTTAACCAAATTAGGGAATGGTTACGGAAAATTGAATACTTCACTTTCACTTTGCCATAGTATAACTATGGTCTTACGTATGATCACTTATCACCTTTTGAAGTCATAGTCCTGCCACGGTCTTACACTGATCACATTTATCAATTGTCACTGATCAGATAAGTGTAGCTAAAGATACCACTTATCACTTATCACTTATCACTTGTCATTGATCAGATAAGTGTAGCTAAAGCTACCACTTATCACTTGTCACTTGTCACTGATCAGAAGTACTCAAATCCGATATTCCACTCAATTTAATCATTTATTCGATTTTCGAGTTGTTATTTTATTCTCTATTTATCAATAAATATATTTCATCATACATATTACATTATATAATTCATAAAATTAACATATAATCATTAAACTTCAACCATATGAACTTACCTAGGTCGATTTGCAAAATTGGTGAAAGTTCAGGGACTAATTAGCTACCTTTTCTTTTCCTCGACTTGCTTCGGGTTCTCGATCTATCATTGTAAAATTATTCACTTATCAGTATTGACTTCATCTTCAACCCGCTTATAAGTAATATTATCTATAATTTAATTATTTACTTATGTATTTACTGTCCACCCGTATCATAGTCACTAAATTATTTGTATCTTTAGCTAAAGAACTTCAAATTAGGATCCAATAATTTTCCTTGAAACTAGACTCATATATCTTCTTATAATAAAATTTTTAGAATTTTTGGTTCAACCAATAAGTACAGTTTATTCTTTAAAGTCACCCCTTCTCTTGTCGACAATTCCGACCCTTCTTCACTAAAATTAATTATCCCTTCATACGAATTCGGATGATGTCCATGTTTGTTTCTATTGAAAATAGACTCATTAAGGATTTTAAAAATATAAATTTAAGCCCATAATTATTTTTATACAATTTTTTATGATTTTCCAAAATCAGAATAGGGGAACCCGAAATCATTCTGACATTGTTTCACAAAATCTATTATATCTCATGATCTACAATTTCGTTGCTTACACCGTTTCTTCTATGAGAAATTAGACTCAATAAGATTTAATTTCATATTGTTCATCTTCTAATTCGATTTCTACAATTTATGGTGATTTTTCAAAGTTAGACTACTGCTGCTGTCCAAAACTGTTTTAGTGCAAATGTTGATTTCGATTTTTGCCCCAAATTTCACAGTTCATACAATTCAGTCCTTTCTCAATTAATCCCTCAATGAAGCTAATTTTTCCTAATTAATGCTTTACCTAGACATTATAAGTTATTTCACAATTGTTTAAATTCACAATTTCCACATAAAACCCTAACTTCAAACTCTTTCACCATTAGGTCCCAAACATTCACTTTCTATTCAATTCTTTCAATAAAATCAGCATATAAACAATTTAAAACTCTAATTCTATGCTAAATCATCATATACTTCCAGCACATATTCATAGCAACTTCCAATTTCTTTCATAGAATCAAAAACTAATGAATTCAACAAGTGGACCTAGTTGTAAAAGTCATAAAAACACAAAAATCTCAAGAAATAATCAAGAATTGAACTTACTTGCAGTAAAAATATGAAAAACCAGCTTAAGAAAACCCTTCCATGGTGTTTTTGCTGATGAGAATGCAGAAAAATAATGAGAAGTCTAGATAATTCCACTTTAGTCCAGGTTTATTAAGTAAATTTTTCAATATTCCAATTTTGCCCTTAATTCATCAATTTTCCTGCTGATTTCATGCCTCTTGCCGTCCAGCCCAAATAGACCTTGGGTCTATTTCCCTTTTAAACCCTCTTTCTTTTATCATTTAAGCTATTTAATCATTTCCCATAATTTTACATTTGTTACAATTTAATACTTTTTATTCAATTAACTATCGAAACTTTAAAATTTCTTAACGAAACTTTAATACTAACTTATTAACACTCCATAAATATTTATAAAAATATTTATGGCTCATTTTAAAATTTTCAAACTCTCGATATCTCATTTCCGATTCTAATTTTTGAAATTTTTTTTTCTAGTACACTTTTCGCTATTTCAAAAATTTTCCTAACTTCACACTTAACTTATATTCACTAAATTATTAATATTTTCTACTCATTTGTCGGATTTAGTGATTTTGAATCACTGTTCCGACACCACTGAAAATTTAGGCTATTACAACCTTGCTCGTGGATAATATCAACTTATTAAAAGATTTGTTGACCCCTTAAAACTAGCACTTCATAGACTTTTTTGAATGGAGTCAACCTTTGTCGATAGATTTGATGAAACTCGAGTTTAAACTTGACTAAGACTTTTATTTTGTTGAACTTTAGGCCCAAACAATATTAGAATGGAGAATGTCGACGAACACATAACATTGAGACGGAAACAGAAGTAGATAACATAATTCTTTTTTTAATCATATTAAGTTAAATCTAGTTGTGACGAGTTAATCAAATGTCAAATTAATTAGTAAAAATTAGTTGAATATATACATATAATTGTTTTTGAATTAAAAATAAAAACCAATTAACCTTTTTAATATGGTTTAATTTTGAATTTTAACTTTTATTTTTAATTGAAAAATTAATCCATTTATTTTAATCTATCATAATTTAGTCCAAAACTAAGAAATTAGTGTCAAAACTTGAATTTAAATTGCTAAATTGTTGAGTTGGATGGCTAATCACCCAGATATTTAACCCCAGTAAACATTTTTATTTTATTCTCATATATTATCAATCTAACTTGCTTTATTTTCTTCCACACAATGGTTGTACCATTTTTCAATTGTCTAGTCAACATTTAACAATTATGTTAGGAATAAAATAAAATTTAATCTCTAAATTTTATATTTTTAATTTAATTTCTTTTTTTTACATATTAATTCTAAAATTTATTTTTTTAAATTTAAGTGCTGATATGATATGATCTCAAGTGCCACATCATCATATGAACCAATTTTCAATAAAGACTTTTTTGTCTCGAAAAAAATCTCAAATGACAATTTTTAAACTAAAATTCCTAAACATTAACATCAATTATTTTAAATATTTAAATTAATTAAATTTTATAATAAGCTTTAAAATTAATTTTAAAATTTAAAAAGTTGATAATTGAAAATCAAAACGTGACAAATTTGATAGGAAGAAAAATAAAATACAATTTTTACATATTTTTATCACCTAGACTATAATTCAATAAATAATAATGCATTTATTCAAATGTTATCAATTTGTCGGCAAATTTTGTGTCGAAACTGTGTTTTCATACGGAGAAAGAGTCAATAAAGTAGAAATTGACAATGACGCTTCATGGCTTAAAGGCTAAAGGCCTTAAATTATGCTTATTTTCTTAACTTTTTCTTTGGGAAGGTGATTGTTAGAGAATTATGATCCCATTTCAAAATTAATTAAAATTAATTTTTTTAAATATTGTTAAAAATGTAATTGTTGGTAGGATTATCATGAGTTCTTTTTTTATTATTATTATATAAAATTCTGAGTTGAAATTTTGTTATAAGTATCACTTGTTTATTGATTTTATTAAAAACATATGATTGTTTTCTAATATAGTTTTATAACTTCATAATCGATATATTAAATAATTATTTTTGTTGAATCTTAAATTATTAAAGAGCAAAAATCCAATATATAATTATTATGAATTAGTAAGTACATTTTAATTAGATAGTGTATTGATATATTCAATTATTGGCCAACTTGGTAAAATTTTGAGCATATATTTTAAATTGGGTTAGGTTTAGACAATTATATATAGTATGATAGCAATATTATACATAGGTACAACTCGACTAATAAATATTTCCACCAATAATAATGTATTTTTTAATATTTTGTGCATATATACAAATATTAATATATATTTAAAGTTTTGGATTTTTTTTTTGTGAAAGTACCACGGTGGCCTATGTACTAGAAGGTAGATTGCATTTTACTGTCTTTACTAAAAAAATGGACAAATTAGTCTCGTTTGTTAGTCTTGTTTAATTTGTTTATATTTTTAATAGAGGGAGTAAAATGTAATTTTACTTCTAGTACATGGGGCTCTATAATATTTTTACCTATATTTTTTTCTTAATCAATTTAATCATGATGGGAAATCATATAACTTAAATGGTACACCAAAATTGATGGTCTTCATTCTTCAATCATATGCAAAAGGCTTATAGCCTAATTACAAAAAAAGGAATTTGCTAAGTCACTATCATAGAGAAACTAGTAATAATTAATCAATAATGAAATATATCCCTGGATTTATATATAAAAGGAGGTCCAGTAGGGTATCCCCCCAATAACTGGTGAATTCAAATCATTTCTTCATAATGACCAATGGGCTATACCATTATTTCTTCAATCCAAAAATAGAGAATAAATTATTCTTTTTTTTTTCTTTCAACTTTTTTGAATGATGGAATTTGGCAAAAAAGTAATTAAAAAAAAAAAACCAACAACAACAAAGGAAGATTCCAAAATTTTGGCACTGTAAAAAAATTTCAGATATATATAAGTACATTATTAACATTTTGCCCATGCAAAGGAACGCCACATATCCATATTTAACCATTATGATACATCATAATCCTTGGATATATCATCTATGTATTTATTTTGTATTTATGTCAACATTTCAACTTCAATTTTGTGTTTATGTGTTGTCTGCTTGTCTGCATGCTCAGTACTCAGCTTAATTATTATTTTTTCAATAATAAATAATTTTATAGATTATCAATGAATCAAATGATGACATGTTATGTAAATTTATTCTTTTAATTTTGTATATATTGTTACATGATTTAATAACGGTGTATGAAATATATGAAAAGTAAAACAGGAACAATGGTTAACGCCCTTATAAATAATACTTATCTGATTAATCAAGTAATCTAGAACATAATTATACTAATAATTGATATGCAGCCGCAGCTAAACCCACACATGGTGGGATTCTAAGGCAAAATAAGCCTGATGAAAACCTATATATAATTTATCAAAGATGGGAGTTGAACTTAATACATCATTACATGCATGTAAGTATTTATATAATCTAAACAAGAAATATAAACTTATCTTATTAAATAGCACAATCAAACTAATAATCAGAATATAGTAAAAGCCAAATCAGAATAAATTTACAAACAACCCACACATTATTTACAGAAGGTAGGAATTTGGTACATCAAGTCAAGATGAGTACCGCACCTGTGGACGCATCATTTCTCTACTGGAATCAGTGTGTACTGATATTAGTATATTTTGGTGCATTGTTCTAGATTTATCTATTTTAAAAAAAAAAAAAACTTATCAATATCAAATTAATTATATTAAATAAATTTCAAATATAAAAATTCATTGAGCGAGTGATGCACAATATTCCAATAAAGTTATATCATTTATTAATATTAAAAGTTAAAACTTTTTACTTTTTAATATTATCTATACGCTAGCCGATGTGATTGAAATTGAGTGGAATAGGTCTATACAACCGGTGTAAAAAAGGGAGTTGATTGCATCGTTTTATTACTGAAACAATACATACCAGTCAAACTGCACCAGATCAAGTATTACATATAGTTATTTATACACATGTATATGAATGAATTTAAAGATAACAGGAAATCTAAACTTATAACACTAGCTTACAGGTAGAGTCACAAACAATGAATAATTATGATAAGAGTACAATCAGAGTACTAATCTTACTATAATCAAGGCCAAACTGTAACAATTTGAAAATAACTCACATGATTTAAAGAAAATACACAGATGATGATTTATACCTGGAGTTTGGGATACACACATGATTTGAAAACAAGACGCATGCATGTATGTATGTATGTATGTATGTATGTAGGGTGTACTCATAGTGATGTACATGCATGGATTTGCATGTGAATGCATGAGAGAGAGAGAAGAGGTTAAAAATAGACAAAGAAAAGGGTAAAGAAGCAGAAGGAAGAGAGGGGCAGTTCGGATTGAGAATATGTATGAAAAGCACGAGACATGAGACGAAAACAATAAATGAAAAGCCTTTTTCTTTTTTTTCTTATGAGAGCCTTATGATAAACCCTTTCATCCCTTGTCACGTCCTTTTTCATTCCCTACTCCCAAAAAACACCCAGAATTCCACGCTTCCCCTTTGCCCCCTCCCCCTCCCCTTCCCCTTCCCCTTCTCTCCTTCCTTCTCTTTTGCTTTTTTGGCCTTTTTTTTTCTTCAATCCCACCACAGCATTTATTCATTAGTCAACCTCATGTTTCTTCCTCTTTGTTCCTTCTTAAACCAACACTAACACCCTCCCTTTGTATTCTCCTAATCTATCCTTTTCTCTCTCTTTAAAACCCTCAATTCTTGTTTTATATATATATAAGTTTTACTTGTTTAAAACCAAGTCTCTAGCTACCACCACTATTACCTTCGCATGCTTCATTTAAAAGTGAGTGAGTGTGTAAAAGCTCATTAAACCCTTTTTTTCCTTTCCAAACAAACCCTAATAAGTATATAGAATTTGGATATTTGTTAGGTAAGCCAAAAGATGTGGATGATGGGTTATAATGATGGTGGTGCTGAGTTCAACATGCCTGATTCCTTTAATGGTAGGAAACTTAGGCCTTTAATCCCTAGGCCAAACAACAACTCTCCTTGTTTAAGCCGTATCAATGGCTCCGATTTCTTTGCACTAAGTACGTCTTCGTCTCCTTTTAAGTCTCCTTCATTTTCATGGCTATATATAAACACGATGGTCTTATATTATAGGTATGGGAGACCAAAACAAGAGGGAGTTCAATACACAACCAGCTGTTGTAGTGAGCTCGAGATGGAACCCAACGCCCGAGCAGTTACGTACACTGGAAGAGCTTTATAGACGAGGTACTCGGACACCATCGGCCGACCAAATCCAACACATAACAGCACAGCTTCGTAGGTACGGTAAGATAGAAGGGAAGAATGTTTTTTATTGGTTTCAAAACCATAAAGCAAGGGAACGTCAAAAACGCCGCCGGCAAATGGAATCAACTCAAGATGATCATCCCGACAACTTTGAAAGAAAAGATTCAGGTACATGAACAAAAAAAAAAGACAAAAAAAAAACATAAAATACTGTTCATCTTTTTTACAATTGCTTTAATATTCTATTTGCTAATTAGAATAATATATATATATATATATTTCTGGTTTTCACCATTGTATTTGTTTGTTAGAGAGAGTAAAGTTACATTCTTTTTTTTGTTTTGTTTTGTTTTTTTTATTACAGAGACGAATAGGACAGGTTATGAAGTTGAACAGACCAAAAACTGGGCACTCCCTATAAACTGCAGTACACTAGCAGAGGTCTATTATCTAATATCCTCTCCATTCCTTTTCTTTCTTTCTTTTTTACTCTCTGTCTTTCATGGTCAATATAGACAGTTCATTATTATCCCATGCAAAAGATTTTGTTAAAAATTGGTAAAATTATCATATAAGTCCTTTACTAAAAGAAGTTTATTGCATTTTGTTCTCTTTATTAAAATATAAATTAAATCATTCATTTATTTTAGATAAAAAAGTAAACTGATTTTTTGTTAAAACTTTTACTCATTTCTAAGTTAGTCATTGTATGTTAACATGTAGTATAATGATATGCCAAGTGTCACTATATGATTATTCCAAATGGATGAAATTTTAATTAAAAAATTAATTTGCTCTATTGTCTATCACTTATGACTAATTTATTTTTTAATATAAGATAAAATAAAATCCAACTCTTAATATCCAAACTTTTATGATAGTTATAACTAAAAATAATACAATCTAATCAAATTACCATGCAAAACTGATTAAACAAAACCATCATTACGTTAACACAAGTGAAAAGTTTTAAACTTTAAAGTCAAGGCTTTATTTGTTCATATATACACATATATAATATATAATATATAAAAATAGTTCATGTAATGTCTAAAGAAAGAAGAAAAGGGATAGTATTGTTGGGAAATGAAAAGAGCTTAAAAGCTGCATTCCTTCCTTTCTGTCGGGGCTGCTGTTATGAAACTAGCTGGTTTTTTTTGGGTGATGTGCTTCATATGCATTCATGGCTTTCAGGCTAGGTATTGATTTGAGCACCCCCCCTCCAACCCCCTTTTTTTAATTCAAATATAATTTTTATATATATTTCTACGTAAAATGGGAAGCCTGACAGTGAAAAGACTGGGCTCACTCCATAGTACAATTTGTCATCAAAATCCAGCCTATCACTCTTGGACCATTTGTCCTTTTGATTTGAATGGAATGTAAACTTGGCTTTCTCTAATATAAACCAGAAGCTGTGTACACGTCGCTTTACATACAATTTGTATTATTTAGGTAAACTACACTTTTACCTCACTACAGAAATTCACAACTTTTCAATAATTTAGTGAATATTTTATAAATTTTAAAAATTAAATAATAAAAGGATAAATTTATTAATAGTTTAGTAATTCGTAATTTTACCTTATTATTTATGTAAGGAAAATAGTTCATGTACTTTCTTTGTTAAAATGTATTTATTATTCATATCTAATTTGTTTTTATTATTATTAGGAATCTGTTTCAATACAAATGGCAGCAAAAGCAGCAGTGTCAGAATGTAGAGCAGATGGATGGATCCAATTCGAGGAAGGAGAATTACAGCAAAGAAAGAACTTTGTCGAAAGGAATGACACGTGGCAGCACAAAATGCAATTCTCTTACTCAAGCCTATCACCTGTTCTTAGCCCTAATCCTACCTCTACGACGGCAGCGATTAGCACTGTCACCACCGTCGCCCCACCGCCACCAATAAGACCAATGGACCCAAAGCACCAATACCAACACCAACAGCTCTTTAAGACTCATCATGGTCTTAATAATATCTTTAAATCACCATGCAGATATAACAACAACAATACCAATGTCTTTGATTTCAACTTTGTTAGAAACCAAGAGGCGACACTTGGAGAAGATGACTCACAAACCCTACAACTCTTCCCTCTTCATAGCGGTAACGATGACGGTTCCGATGATTCCAACGAGAAAGAAAACGAGATATCGATCGCCACCGCCCCGGGGAATGCTAACCTTGGTGGTCCTAATTATCAGTTTTTTGAGTTCCTTCCTTTGAAGAGCTAAAATGGAAAACAATGGAGGGATATTTTTTTTAAAATTTTACTTATTTTGCCATGTAGGTAAATGTTAGAAATGTTAGGTTATGTTTTGATTATGTATTTTTTTTTTTTTTTGTTAAAATGTGCCATCAGTACTATTCCCAAATATGAAACTTATTTAATGTTTTTATTTTCAGAAATTCAATTAAGTTTAATTGTTAATCTCGTTAAAATAGGCGTGATATTTTAAAATTAAAAGAAATTGTTAGCTTGTTATTAATATAAACTAAAAATTAACTCGTAATGAATCTAAATTTAATAAAATTTCTAAAAATTAAAATGAAATGATTAAAGTTTAAATTTACAAAGAGTATAAGGAGTTATAATTTTTTTTTTTTGGAAAATGCGAACTGTTATTGTTGTGTGATGTTACATCACATGGAATGGGGTTGCAATGAGGGGAAAATTTGTGGGGATATGAAAGAAGGGAATTGCCTTAAAATGCAATTGGACCATGTTATTGGATCAATCAACTTTCTTTTATGTAAAAATGAAAAAACAAAACATTTAAGATTAAGACAACATTAGAAACAAAGTGATTAATGTTGACAGAATAAAGGGTTGTTTTGGTTCCCCCAATGAAATGGTTCTGAAATAGATAGGTTTTAGACTGTGATGACGTTGAAACATAAGGGACATGAAAAAATGGGGAATTTGATTTCAAAAACTTTGATGTTGAACTGACTTGGAATTTGGGTTGTAGAGAATTTTTGTTCCTTTTCTTACATGTTTTACCTACCATAAAACTTTTCCACTGAGATAAAAAGTGAATGCATCCTTGAGGTACCTTTATTACAGGACCTAATTAAATTAGTCCCTTTACTTTTAAATTGATCAATTTAATCTATATACTATTAAAAACAATAAAATAAGACCAAATTGAGATAGAGTTAACATTTATTGCATAAAGAAATGTCATTTACTGTTTAATAGGGTTAATACTTTTATAGTTTTATAGTTCTATAAATAAATTTTTTATTTATAATTGAATTGCAATTGAAAAAAAGTAAATTTCAAAATATTTTTATACAATTAATGTTAACTGTGTTATAATTGATCGGGGACAAATTTAATCTAGTTCTTATAACATAGGGACCCTATCAGAAACTTTAACCAAAAGAATATTAATTTAATAAATTTAGAGTTAAGTGGGGTTAAACTACTAAATTAGGGGCAAAGTTATCTCAAAATTATTTTCTCAATTCACAGGACTTCAACCCAATACTTTACTTAAAAAAGAGTGTCAAACTCCTTACCACTCCGTGCATTGGTATGAGCAATAGGTAGCTATCCAGTTGCTAGGTGACTTGGTCCCACCTTTGGTTAAGTGGAACAATATCAGTTTTAGTCCAGCACAATTACCAAGTATGTAACTTAAAGCTCTTTTTAAATAAACTTTTTATCTTTATTTCCTCCTCCAAAACCGATTTCTTAACATCACCTTTGACTATGAGAATGATAATTAAATAGAAGCAATGCAATGAAAATTATTTTTATATTATTATTTTAATTAATGAAAGATTTTCTTTCTTTTCTTTCTCAAAAGCGTTTCTATTAATCCTAATTCTTAAATACAAATTACATACAAGGATACCAAATATTTGTTGAATGAAGGTAATTAACCCTTTTTAGGTCAACTAATGGTTTTTAAGTCCCTTTACTATGTTCAAATATGGGATTTAGTGCCTCTATATTAAATTGACATAATTTTATCCTTTTATTTTTACAATGTTAAAAAAGTATTTTTCAGGAAAACCTGTATAAGCATTTTAACTTGAATAGTTACCGATATGAACTAGTTTGATAAACTATAAAGACATAAAATCTCTAATTTGATCATAGTATGGGTATACAAGTAGAGGGACCCAAAAAATCTTGTATTGGTAGAAAGTTTCTAATTTGAACATAGTATGAGGACCAAAACCAAAATTTGACCACTTTTTCGAAAGAAGCATTTTTTTTTTTTTAAATGCAGCATATTAAAGTGAAGAGGAATGAATTTTATATGCAAAACACTAACTGAGCCTGGAAGGTCTATGTACATATAGCACTTAACAAACACTAGCCCAAACGAGATTTGGGTAAGTCCATAATGAATCTCATCACTTTAACTTAACCATTTGTGGACTCAAGCTAAAGTATTTTAGCTCCTAACCATGAATTAAATAATTTCATCCTCTACTTTATTAACATTATTTAATATATCCAATTTGATAACACTATTAATTATTTCCATTAAATTGATGACGTAAGCGACCAATTGATATATAAATTTATTATTAGTTGAATATGATTGATTAGATTTTCATATAACTCGATTATGCGATTGGATAACATTTGGATAACATTAATAGAAAAAAAATTTAAAAGAATACTATCAATTTCAAAGTACTAATAACATTAAGAATTACCAAATCAAGTAAAATTATAGTAGAGATAAGATTAAATCCAAATTTCTTATATGAGAGCAGGACTAAAATTATAATTGGATTTTTTAGGGATAAAGTAGTACTTAATCCTTGAACTTGATAACTCTTCCCACATTAGTCTCTAAATTTCTTTTTATCTAGTTAGTTCTAGAACCTGACAATTTATCCTAATTTGGTCCATAAACTTAGAATATGTTAAGGTACAATGATATGACACTCTAAGATTGTACCTCATCATCACATGAATTTTTAAAATTTATATTTATAATTTCTTTAGTATTTTTAGATTTTATGTGATAATGTGACATGATCTTAAAGTATCATGTTATCACACTTTAACGAAATAAAAATTTAGGAATTAAAACAAGAAGAATTGTCAAGTTCAATTAATATAGACAAAAAAAAAAAAGTTTAAGAACCAAGTTTGAAAAGTTAACAAATTCATGATATTACTTCATGGAATTATGGCTAGTGGTTAATACCTTTATCTTGATGTATAAGGAGTAAGTTGAAGGTAAAAGAAAAGGGTTAACATATTTTGGGTTTAAACTTGGTAATTTTTTTATGTTGGAGTCTGAACGTTTCTATTATTATTTAAGTTAAGCCCTGAATTTGGTAGTTGTTCTAACATTGTGGTTTGAACTTTTTTTTGTTCAAGTTAGGCCATGAACTTGGCAAATGATCCCACACAAGGACTTGAATTTTTTTTTGTCCAAGTTGGTCCTTAAAAACCCTAAAGTTCAAGTCCCAACGTGGGAATAATTGCCAAATTCAAAGCTTAATTTGGATAAAAAAAATTCAAGTCCCAATGTAGGAATAATTACCAAGTTCAGGACTTAACTTGAATTAAAAAAATTCAAACCTTAATATTAAAAAAAATTACCAATTCAAGCCCCAAATAGTAATTTAACCCAATTAAATGACTTCACTGGTCTAAGGTTAAAATAGAAAGAGAAGTGAAATATGAAGATGATTTGCAGGTTCAGAAAATTGACAACACTTGAGGCTGCTGCTACTAACCCCCAATTTTTTTTACATTTATAAGTTAAAACAGGCAGTAGCAGGTGGACCAGCTGAAACCCTATTTCTTCATGCTTTAGTTAAAGCCTCATGTGATCCCCCAATTCCTCCCACTCTTTATCATGAGGTCATCATTTCAAAAAGAAATATATTTTTCTCTATCCATCTGTTTCACCCTCTCTGACAACAAAGTTTGAAGCTTAAATGTGCTATGTTGCATGCATTACAAGCTATTGATGCTGGGGCAAAATGTAAGGACATGTTTGAGAGATACAAATAGAAAGTAAGGCTGCATCAGTTCAAACAACTACTGCCCATGCATGCATGCTCTGCATAAATCTTTAATATTATGATGATGATAACTTGGCTTTTGGTTGAAGGTACTTTCTAGACATTTCAGTTTGTGTACATACATCACTTTGCATGATGGTAAATCGATTGGTACTTGCTTCACTCAAAATTTACGTCTGTTTTATTATGTATTTTGCTGATGAGTGTTGTTGTTGGGTTGGCGTAAGATCGGCTTTGTGGGCTGAAATCTCTTGCTAGAGGAATGTGAGTTAAGCGTATTAGTTAAAACAGCGGTGGCGACGAAATTAGTTACTATAGTTGTGAAGTAAAAGATTTCATCGCACCACAACTACCGTATCCAAAAACACCCTTAGATCAATAAAAGGGGTTTATTTGTATAGAAGACAAATTTAAGCTCAACATAAATAGTAGCACATGTCAAGGTTTAGGAAGCGAGAGAGAACTACCCGTGTCATGGTTATGCATGGTGATTGGTTACTCATTTTATCTTGACTTTGTAGGTTTATGCAACCACTATTTTGTTGTTATTGTGTCATGCTTGTTTGAATCAGATTAGATCAAAAGGGGTATTGGTCTCAAGAGAGGCATTGGATCTATTAATTTAAGAATTGATAAAGATCGATTGAAACGAGTAAAAATCAATTGAAATCCAGCAGTTGAACTATATTTTTTCTAATATTCTTACTTTTATGAATATGAATAATTTATTTAATTGGTCCTATTGAATAGTTTAAACAAATGAATCGATGACTTAATTGATTCAATCATCACTCCAATTTTGAAAACTTTTTACCTGGATTGCATGAAGCGGGAAATTACCCATCTCTAAAAGCTGGATTTTGTGTCAAGTGGCCTGCTCCTAACCATTTCTAAACAAATTGACTTTGTATTACTTTAACTTTAATGTTAATTAATCTAATATGTTAATGTAGATGTTTTTAATCTCTCTTCTAAATCGGGTATGATTTCATTCTATTATTATTATTTATTTATTAATATCCAATGCATACTTAATCACCTGATTTCTATATTTAATAAATAGTTAAAATCATCTTATTAAATATTAATGAATGAAAAAGTAACAAAATTCATCACAGTAATTTAATTTTTATATTGAAAAGGTTAATTTTAAAATTATCGCATTAATACTTTAATTATAAAAATATTACAGTTTTAAATATTCGAATTAATTTTTTATTCGAAACATTTGAGATAACTTGGCATCAAATCAACAGTAAAATTATCGAAAAATTACCCAAAAATATATAAAAGGAGTCAAAACTTTTTGTATTAAATTAGAATAAATGTCACTTTCTTTGGAAAAAAAACTATTAAGGTACTCTTTCATTTTTATCTATATTATTAAACAAATTAACCAACAGGAGATAAATTTTAATTTTAGCTTTAATTTTATTTGCTTTTGTATATAAATATTTTAATTTTCATAAAATATTTTAAATTACTTTTTCTTGTTTGGGCATGATGATCCCGACTCCAAACCCAATTCGTCTGATTTACTCACATTGGAATTTGGACCAACAATAATATTTCAAGTGCTGGACCACACTTGGTTTTTTTTACTTCTTAGTCCAAATTAATTACATAATTCATTATTGAACCCATTGTTTTCGTTGGGTTGGACTGGACCATTTATTTTATGAGCTAATTTTGGCATGCTTAGGTATCAATTAGAGATAATAATAGGCCAGGTTGAGATTTTAGATTCATTTTCTAGGTTCAAATTAATAAATACAAATTTCTTAAGTTTTTATTTGTAAATATTAACATTGTGTAAATTAATAAATACTAATAGTGTATCAATATAATTGTAAACTATATTTTTAGTGATAATTATGTTATATTCTCAATATGCAAATTAGTGATAATTATGATACACTCTTAATAAATTTATTAAGTATCATATTTCAATTAATATAAAATTGTATACAAAATAATTTTACATAAGTAAATTGAAAACAAATATTTAAAAGTAAATAAATATTGGCAAAGAGAGTAATTTTATAAATATGGTCAGATATGTAATTCCACGTATTTTATTTCCAAACAGCAGTGAAAAAAGTTGATCATTCCTACGGTTTTTTTTTAAGAGGTTTTAACTTAACAAATTATTGCAAATCTCCATTCACTAAACACTACAGTTAAAAAGTTTCATTACTCAATTCTCGATTTATGCCTAAATTAACTAAAAAAAAAACCCAAAATTATATTTATCCAACACACCTTTTAACTTCATGTATTATATTGATTTCTTCCAAAACTCTTTTGATTTAATTCAAAACATATTACGATTATTTAAATATGTTTGTGTAAAATGTATGGATTGTATAAATATTGTCCAAATACAATAACTACTAATCATCTTTGTTATTTTTAATATTGTAAAATAATAAGTGATTTTAATATGATTTTTTGTCTAGTTAATATCATTATCTTTAGTAAAACATTTTAATTAATTTTGTTTAAACACCTAAAAAATACCATTTTCCATCAAAACTTGATAAAAAATTATACAATTCTTAATTTACTTTTATTTTTAATAACTAAAATAAACTTTTTTTAGAATGTCATATCAATGATATTCGATGGATAAAGATCAGCAAAAAAAAAAATGATTGTTAAAGAAGAGAGAAAATTAGAAAAGCAATGGTAGTTAACATCCTGAAAGTTGACAAGAAGTCTTGTCTTAATCAACAAAAAAAAAAAAAACCGTAATTTCAGAAACCATGTTATTTTTATAATCATTAAACAATGTTCATAAAAAAACAGGGATCGTTAATTAATGCGTTCTCGAAAATCTCATAGAGAAATTAAATTAAGTCCAACTTCCGATAAAAATAATATTTCAATTATGTGACAGATTTCCAATACCCTTTCCCGATTCTGTCTGTTAGCGTAAGGTCCATCTACTATTAATTACTACTTCTAATCTTAATTAACAACATTAACTTAAGTTTAAAGACAACCTGAGATCTATGTTCTTTTCAGTACAAGACAACAATTCAGATGGAGTATCTTTGTCCGATGAAGAGTAAACTTTAAATTTTTTTATTCGTTTTAATAAATTTATCACATTTTTTATTTTTAATAATAAAAATTTTATTTGTAATTCAGTATTTTAAAATAAGTAAAATTAAGAGGAGTAGATCTATTTTTGTTAACGTGTGTGGTCTGCATCATCCACGAGCGTTACACACGCACCCCACTTTTGATCAGACAAACAATCTCTGCCGTACATCTGAAATCTGGCTTATAAATTATATTTGATGATCAAACGATGTACTACTCTTTTCAGACACATCACTAAAGGTGAATCTAATTTTTTTAAAAAGAGATCAAAATTGAATTATCAAATTAAAATGTTAAAATATAAATTTATTATTTTAAAAAAAATTAAACATATTATTTAAGGATTAAAGTACAACTTTATTATCTATAAATTTATAATTTAGTGATTTTTGAAGGGTTGAAATGTGATTTTCAATTTTTTAGGCCAGAGCTTCTACTTATCTCTTTGCCTTCATCATAGGTTTCACGTGCTGGGAATTTTTTTATACTAAAATTCAAAAAAATAAAATAAAAAGAATAAATCAAGCAAAGACAATAAAAATTTGTTTAAATCTAATTAAGTTAATCCGAGACAATTGAGTCGAGCTAGCTGCTCAACCTAATTTAGAATCAAAATTTAATTAACATATACAAGTTAAATTTATTATTATGTCAACATTATTTTCTTATCATAAAAGTTATTGAATTAATGGAATTAAAGAAAAAAGATAAATAGGATTACTATGATAATATTTTTTTATAATTAAGTGATTAAAAACTCTTTACTATAGTAATTATATTTGTCCATATGGCTCGATCCAAAGGTTTGTCTAGAAAGTAATAGGGTTCAGGTAAAAATATAGGCCCAAAAATGAGTTTAGACAAAAAAATAAGGCCCGCTTAAAAAATAGTCAGGGCCTCGAGTAAGGTTTTTTGTCGTTTTCTTGTTGTTTTCTCACAATTTTTCTATAATTTTACTATTATGTTACTACTATTTTATTGTTATTGTTTGAATATTTTATAACTCTTATTTTATTATTAATTTTATTACTATTAATTTAAGTATAAATATTGTTTTAATTTATTGAAAAATATTTATTTTAATTTTTAGTACTTTTAATGTATTATATTTAAAAAATAATTGAGAAGATTAAAATGAGCTCAAATTTTAATAAAATTTTAAACTCATTTTTAAACCGAATCTAAACTTAATAAATAGATCTAAAATTTAACAAGATCCGATCCAAACCGGACCCTGCCATTTCACAACAAAAGAGAAATCAAAGAACTGGTAACCAAACCCTACTTTCGTTGCCAAAACAACCCTAGTTTAGTTCCTTTTTTATATCTATAAAAAGAATAGCATAACCATAGTTTATCCTCGAGTAAATGTTCATCATCACTCATCTCTGTTAGCTTTCATTTTTATTCACTTCAAGCTCTTTCCATAGTTTACAGCCATAGAAGCAACAACAATGTGGAGATCAATCATAACTTTCATTCTCTTCGCCTTTCTTTTCTTCCCTATTTCAGGTACTATTAATTTCTTACTCTCCAATATACTGAAATAAATATACATTTTTGCACAACATTTAAGAATAATCGATTTTGTTGTTTAAACAGCGACGACGATAACACTCTACAACAAATGCTCACATCCAGTATGGCCAGGGATTCAACCCAGCGCCGGCAAGCCAATTTTAGCCCGCGGTGGGTTCAAACTCCCACCAAACAAAGCCTACTCCATGAATCTACCTCCGTTATGGTCCGGTCGGTTCTGGGGTCGACACGGTTGTTCCTTTGACGCCTCGGGTCACGGCCGTTGCGCGACAGGTGACTGCGGCGGTTCCTTATTCTGCAACGGACTCGGCGGAACCCCACCCGCTACGTTAGCGGAAATCACCCTCGCCCAACAACAAGATTTCTACGACGTCAGTTTGGTGGATGGCTATAACATCGCTATGTCCATTACACCTTTCAAAGGCGCCGGTAAATGTAGCTACGCCGGGTGTGTTAGTGACTTGAATTTAATGTGCCCCGTCGCGTTACAAGTGAGGGATAATAAACAAGTGGTGGCTTGTAAAAGCGCTTGTTTCGCTTTTAATTCACCGAGATATTGTTGTACCGGCAGCTTCGGCAGTCCTCAGTCGTGTAAACCGACGGCGTATTCGAAGATTTTCAAGACTGCTTGTCCTAAAGCTTATTCTTATGCTTACGATGATCCGACCAGTATTGCTACTTGCTCTCGCGGCAACTATTTGGTCACTTTTTGCCCACACCGCCGCTAGAATTTTTTAAGGCTAAATTAGCATCGTATTTGGGTGTTATTGTCTATTTTTTTGCTTTCTCTTATCTCTCCGTTCACTATATTGCCTGTTCTGTAATGGAGTTTTTATTAATAGGAACAATGTTATTATATCATATGGCCAAAAAAAAAATTGCAGAGTTAATTAGAGTTTTGAATTGAGAATGTGGGTTGTTTTGGCTGTTGGGGGGTGGGTACTTTAAAGGACCTACTCTGGTTTTAAATTGGATGAATCAATCAACAGTCACTAAGCTTTAGAAACTTTTAGGTAAACTGAAAGTGGAAACGTTCGGTTAGGAACATCCAAGTTGGGATTACATTGGCAGTAAGTGCTATGTGACAAAAACAGTGGTGAGTTACGTGATGTACATGGATGAATTTGGATCAAGGATTTAAACAAGCCGAAAAGGCCCATTTGTAATGTACCGAAAAAATGGCCGAAAAATGGCCATCGGGATATCAAGGATTTAAACAAGCCGGAAAGGCTGGCAAAACAAACAACAAACACAACCAAAAAAAAAAAAACCGCTACAGAAGGCAAGGATTCTAGCGAATATCTGTTTGGTGTTGGATTACCTGTCTAAACTTGATCAACATTGATCAACATTTAAGTCTGATTTTTTTTATAATATATATTCTTTATTTAATTTTTATATATTATGTCATTTATATTTAAGTATATAATACAATAATATAAATATTAAAATATAATTTTAACAAAGGAAAGACATTAAATTAAAAACGAAATAACTTTTAAAAAGAATTAAAAATAATAATATGGGGTCGAAACCAAATTTAGATTAGTTATTTACAAATATAAATGAGTTTACGTAAATTTTAGGGTTCATATTTTGGACAAAATTGAGCCTAGAAAAATATAATGTGTATCGATATCACACATGGCCTGATTCGAACTTAACTCAAACAATGAACACATTTAATTTTAACATGATTAAAAGTTTTATTGGTTAGTTGGGTTCAATGCATAAGTATCTTGGACTCAAAAAATAGGTTATTCTTAAAGCAATAATTGTAATCAATCTTAATCACTAGAAGTTGATTAGTGTCATGGGTTGCTGGTCAAAGTCCATGGCCATTGCACAAAGAGTATCCTATAGAGGTCAATCTATTAAATCAGACTCATTTGACCTACTTGAATTAGCCCGATTTGAATAACATATGGAGAAGCCTGTCAACATAAAGCCTTGGTGGCCCAATGAACACTCTAATAAAACTAGAATTACCGAAGTGAATCGTGTAAGTCATAAAGGGATAAGATTGTATGGAGTTTAAATCTCTCAGGATTATCAGTTGTAGATGAGCTGTAATCTTAACTGTCGATATGATTCAATTTGTACAGATAATTTTGGGAGAGTCGACTATAAATAGAGGTATTCCCTCTCATTTTTGGTAATTTCATTCATAGTTGTTTGAGAACATTTATTCATTGGTGTATGTTATTTTCCTTTTGACTTTTTTTTATTATTCGTTATTTTTTCGTTTCGAGTTGTTTTCATTATATTTCGGAGTCTTAAAGAATTTATGCGACAATTATCACTCTTGCGAAAATTAAACTGACTTATATAAATTTAAAGAAAAACAATTATCTAAAATCACATAGTTTACGAGATTAAAGTTTTAGTCTCGTGATAATGCCTAATATTTAGTTGACAGTGAAAATGATTCTTCCATTACCCTCACAATAAAGTAATGAAAATCACCAACTTTTTTCATGGTTCATTTGACATTTATGGAAAAGGCATGACAACCACACAAAAGAAATGCTCTATAAAAAGAAGATCAACCAGAAAGAGGGAGAACCTCAAAACATTCCATTATCGTGATTCTTTCTTATCTATTATGAAAAATAAAATGTAAAATGAGTGATTTTAATAAGTGAGACTGCGAATAATATGATTGAAAATTTTCATAAAATAATCTTTCATATCAAAGATATTACTATTTAAGCAATTATTTTGAATTTTTTATCAAACACATTTTATATTTAACCTTACTATTTCGAATGTATAGAACTTAGAACCACATTGACATTCAAATTGATATTAAAAAAAAAAAAGTTGGTTCCAACTTAAAAACTAAGCAACAACAATAGAGAAATTGAAAATCGATACAAATTAAACTACTTGGATAATCTTTGAGACACAAGATAAAATAATCATATTGAGTGGACTCTAAGTCAAAAGTATTTTATTAAATTTATAATTAATTTTAATTTTAATGATTTAAAATAAATATTTTATATTTAAAACAACGATTAAAAACTTTAAAATTTTAGTAGCAATATTTAAAAAAGCAAAAAAAAAAACATGTCTTATTTTTTTTCAAAATAAGTTAAACAACTTGAAGTTTAATAAATAAATAAATAAAAGGTTAATATATACAGAGGTACCTAAACTTGAAAACTTATACATATTTAGTATCTAAACTATTTTTAGACCTAATTAGTTTCTAAATTTATACATATTTTTAGACCTAATTAGTTTCTAAACTTGAAAACTTATACATATTTTTAGTATCTAAACTTTTTTAGATATTTAACTAAAACCGTTAAAATATGTTGACGTGATATTAACGATTAATAACATGGTGACATATAATAATATCACAATTGACATGAGGCAAAAATAATTATTGTCTAATTTATTTATTTATTTATTTACTTGTCACGTGTTACCATGCTATTAATTGTCACTATCACATTAACATATTTTAACAAGCGTTAGTGACTAAGAAATATTCAATTTAAATATCAATTAAATAAAAAAATTAAATTTCAAATAAATAAAATTTATTAAACTCGAATACTTTCGTATATATCTAACTAAAAATAAAACAATTTATTATAAACAATTTAAAAATCTGGAAAACTCAATCAAATCAAATAAGTAATTTTCCATGGATGCATATGAGCATATCATAGTAGTACGGAAGCAGCGTAAAGAAGGCGCGTGGAAGCCGCGTCTGCACCTCCACTAACCAATGAAATTGAAAGCTAATAAATTTAATCCAATCTACTTGTAAAAGAACACGCCTTCTTTGGGGATCGTACGCGTTTGGGGTCCACTTATTTCCATCTCAATTCGACATTTATTGTAACTCCTGTACACCACTACACCCTAATGATTTAAGAGTTTATATACTTTATCCCTTAAACTTTTTTTACTTATTTGATATTTAAATTTATATTTCGTCACCTAAATTAAAATCTTCGTATTGATATTTCTCAATATATCTTATGGTAATTATAAATTTTAAAAATAATAAATAATAAATATTTTAGAGATATAAATTTAAGTATCAATTTAATATGTTAAGACAAGTTTAAGGGTAAATTACCCATTCTCATGATTTAATTTTATTTTCCTTTTATAAATATATCAAAGTTATTCTTTTCTATAATTGGAGACGAGGAATAGAGTTGTTTGAAATGAAACTTAAGTTCTTATATTTATAACATGATATTATTGTCACCAATTATTATATTAAATAAATTATATAAATAAACTTAAAATTAAATACTCTCTTTGAAGATTAAATAACATTTTTATCTTGTTTTCTATTCATAATATCACTTACTACAAAATATTTAAATTTAGGGTGCCAAACCCAATTTATATCTTACTTTTATTTTTTTATTCTCACTTTTTATTAGAAATTTATACAAATATGTTTAAAGTTGGTGGATCGGTTAGGCCTTAGCCAAAGCCACGGTTAGGATTTTATTTATTTTTCTCTATTTTAAAAATGTGATGGAAATTTTAGTTAAAAATATCAATTTCTTGCAGTCGTCAGAGGTTAAACAACGACCTCGATCATTAAAATAGAAAATTATATATTTAAATCTTTAAGTTTTATAAAATTTAATTTTGTACATCATAATTTTATATTTTAACTTCAAAATGATAAATTTTAATTTTAAAATTTTAAAATTAATAAAATTATAAGTAAATGAAATTATAAAATTATATTTTAACCCTTATAAAAATATGTAGTTTAATTTTTGGAGATGAGAGTTGATAGCTTAATCAGGTGAAAGGAATCTTGCCCTTTTTCTCAATATTTGATAATTTTATTAGATTCTTTCTAATAACTTTTGAGATATCACGTGTAGCTCATATAAATTAATTAAATTATTATTTTGTTATTGTAAATTGTCTAATGTATATAAATCTTAACGTCTCGAGAATAAATACGTGTGATGCGTAAATGATAAATGTCCTATCTATGACTCCATTAACTTGCAAGGTGACCCTCCTTAATTAAAATGAAAAATCAGAAGCAGGTATAACATTATAAAACCATTACAAGTTGCTACCACAATTTTTGTTTCTATTTTCTTTTCAATTTTTAATTTGATATAAACAAAAGTTTAATATTCTTTACGTTATTATTTAATTTTAATTATTTTTATATATTTTAAAATTTTGACATTCTCACAACATAATTATGCAATAAATAATATCCACAGAGTTAATTTCAATTTTAAGGGAAACCAATTAAATTACCGGTCAAAGTGGGCCCTTTATTGTTTTCTTCCTAATTTCTCTCCCACTGCTATAAAAGCCTCCAAGTGTAATTTTAAACGAAGTGACCTACATTCCCTAAAAAAACTTCATTGACGGCCGCTCAAGCTCCGCCCAAACAACCTCTCTGGCCACCGTCATGGAAAACACAGACGAACTCAAGAGGGTGTTCGATCAATTCGACGCCAACAAAGACGGGCAAATCTCTATTACGGAGCTCCGCGACGTATTGAAGGCAATGGGATCCAACTACTCAGAGGAAGAGCTCAAGCGTGTCATGGAAGACATCGACAGCGATCAAGACGGTTACATCAACTTCTCCGAATTCTCCACTTTCTGGTCCACTTCTTCCGACGCCGTTAACGCCGCTTCGGAGTTGCGCGAGGCCTTCGATTTGTACGATCAGAACAAGAACGGCCTGATCTCGGCAACCGAGTTGCACCAGGTCTTGAATCGGCTGGGGATGACGTGTTCAGCCGATGATTGCGTCGGGATGATCAAGTCCGTCGATTCGGACGGCGACGGGCACGTTAATTTCGAGGAGTTTCGGAAGATGATGAATGCTTCTTCGATTCCTGGCAATGGCGACGGATCTAAGCCGTAGGATATACGGTGATTGATTGATTAAAAAACGTGGATCAAAGGTAGCGTTTTAGAGATTTTTCTTAGCTTGTTTTTCATATATAACCGTTCATAATATGTAATTTGCAGAACTTGACTACTTTTTCAGTTCTCTCAAGTTTATCGAATTAAATGAAAAGTGCTTTGGTTCCATTACTGAGGATTTTATTTTTTTCCCCGCATTTTTTAATGAAATTTTTTCCCTTCCCAAACAGAAAAGAGTATCTCAGTTAATTAATTTTCTCTTTTTTCTTATAACATTATATTAATGTTGAACCGGTTTTAAAAATAAATACTGAAATAGATTAAAATATTTAAAAAGGTATATGTTAACTGTTCCCTTTTGCTTTTTATAATTATTCTATTTTATTGTATTTATTGTAAAGGTTTGACTAGGTCAAACGGTTGGCTGCAGAAATCAAAGAGCCTCGTATATCCCCCCATTAATGAATAAATTAGGGTGGACGAGTCTATCGACCTTACGCTCATTCGTTACAACAGTTAACCATCACAAGAAACGAGTAATGAGTAAATGCATAGCTACGACAATTGACCACCACAAGAAACGAGTGATGTATAGTCTTGCGAACATTATTTATAAGGGATTTACGAACAACTCTTGATTATATCCATCTCTCATTTAAATTACCTCTAAACAATATTCTAAATTGAGATACGCCCAAAAAGAATGGAATTCGTTGAATGATATCTTAAAATTTATTAGCCGGATTTTTATCGGTTAAATGATTTAAATAATATTTTTAAAACATTTTTTTATTTTATCTTAAAATCTTAATTGAGAACTAATGATTTTCCCATATCGAGATTCAAACTTTATGATTTAGTTTATTTATAGAAGTAGTAGTACATACAAGAGGTATATTATTTGCGAAAACTCGGATCTAAAGCACGTTGATTAAGACGTTGCTTTGTTTATATATTGGGTTCTCGAATCATTTTTATGTATACTTTTTAATTGTTGTAAAATAATATGTCTAAATTAAAGAGAAAAGAAGAACAAGATATTTACAATGGAAAAGTAAAAAGAAAAAAAAAATGAAATAACTTAATATAAAAATAAGAGAGTGGATATACATATATATATATATATATATATATAATTCACCCAGCTTTAGCAATTTGAAGCATAGAAGGTACTCAATTTGGAAGTAAAGTCCATTCAACTATAAATAAAAATTGGTCTTCAGAATCTCCTATCTTGTGCCGTCTGCAATTTGAAGTGAATTAGAAGCTTTGTTGAACCAAAAAATAAAAGTGAAAGTAAAAGGAGAGAATTAATCTAAAGGCAGAGGTTTTGCCTCAAATGGAAAATAGTTGTATCGGCCTAATTTTCAGTGGTGTCGGAAATGGTGATTTGAGATCACTAAATCCGACAAATAAGATTGAATAAGATAGTAATTTAATATTTATGAGTCAAGTAAGAATTTAGAAGAATTTGTGAAATGGTAAAATCAGTAAATTAAAAGAATTTATTAGATTAAACGGGTTAAAAATGAGGTATCGAGACCTCAAAATTGAAAATTAAGCTATAAATATTTTTATAAATATTTATGGAGTTTCATTGAGTTAGTATTAAAGTTTCGTTAGAAAAGTTTAACGTTTGGATGGCTAATTAATTAAAAAGGGCTAAATTGAAAATAGCGCAAAATTTGTTAAATTGTGAGTAAATAGCTTAAGTATTTAAAAAGATTGATTTAAAGAGCAATTAGACCCAAAGGTTAATGGCTGGAAGGTTTGGGTATGAAATAAGCAAGAAAACAATGTGAACAAGGGGCAAAATTGGAAATAGCATAAAAATTAATAGTTAAATAATGATGTAATTGAAAAATCTAGACATTTCTTCATATTTTCTCAGCCAAAACGCCATAGAAGGTCTGGAAAAAGCTGGTTTTTCATATTTTTACATCATTTGAGTTTAATTCTTGCTTTTTCTTGATAATTTTTATGTTTTTATGACTTTTACAATTAGGTCCACTTATAAAATTCATTAGTTTTTGATTTTATGGGTGAAATTGGAAGTTACCCTAGATGGATAAGGGAAGTTTATGATGAATTATTATGAAATTTAAGTTCTAATTTCATATTAAGGTGGTTTTATTAAGTGATTTTGATAGGAAATGATATTTAGGACCTAATTGTGAAAAAGTTGTGAATTGAAGGTTGCTGTAACATTCTGAAATAGGGCCTAAACGGAACAGTGGTTGCGAAACCACAAATTCAGGGTAAAAAAATATATATATATATATTTTATTATTATTTTGAGGTTCATGGTATGATTACATGATTGTGTGAAAAATTCGTGATAAAATTCTATGCATAAAGTGCTTAAATTGAGGTTAGGGACTAAATCGAATAATTTGCAAAACTTGCATTCTAGAAGTTTTTAGTATGAAATTATTTTGGAATATTAATTAGGAGATCTTAAATGGTAATTTGACCAATTTTAAGTTCATGGACAAAATTAGGACATGGAAGGAATTTTGAAAGTTTAGTAAGAAGGGCATTTTGGTCATTTGGTTATTAACATTAATAAAAGGTAAAAGATGATAAAATTGTATCATCTTCTTCAAGTTACCAGCAGAACCTTACCTCTCTCCATAGTGGGGTTTCTTCAACTTTCAAGCTTCATAGTAAGTGATTCCAAGCCCGTTTTAATGATCTTTACGTTTTTAAATGTCCGTTAGCTCGATAAATCTTATGCTAGCAATAATTTAAGTTAGGAATCAAATTTGGAAAAATACCCATAGTTGAAATTTGTGTATTTTGATGTTTTATGATGGAATATGAGGTTTTAAATTATGTTAGACAACTTGTGCTACTTGGTTTTAAGTGAAAACAGTAAAAGGCTTAATCGGTAAAAATACCTAATAGTCATAAGTACATGTTAGTGTGTGAATTTGATGTTGCCACAGAAGGAAAAATGATCAGCATGTCATAAAACATAAGAAAATAGGATGAAGTTTAATTTACGAGCCTTGGGGAAAAGTGCAAATATGTGAAAGTTTAGGGGCAAAATGTAATTTTGCCAAAGTTTGAGTAAAGGGTTGTTTTGATAAATGTTGATATTAAATAAGCTAAATTTGCTATTATAGATCAAGAAGAGCGAAATTCGAGAGTAGATCGGGAAAAGAAAAGTAAAGGACTAAATTGTAAAGTTTAGTCACATTTTGTATCAAGGTAAGTTTACAGTAAATAAATGCAATATTCTTTTATTTTACATTATTACTGTCAATTTCAGCATTTATATATTTATGTTATGAAAATATTTAAAGTCGAATTTAAGGTGAAGTGACAGAGGAAAAGTGTTAGAAAGCCGGTTAAACCCTAGGAATGTTAGGATATTAGGGTTGACGAGACGAGAACGAAATGAGCCATGTAAGTCCATATTAGAAATATGGCTTTGGAGACAGGATTGAGCCATGTAAGTCCATATTATATATGGCATTGGAGCGAGGAATAATTCATGTAAGTCCATGTCAAAGACATGGCATTGGCGAGATATTGATGAGCGAGAACGACCCTAGTATCCTTAGTATTCCGAGTGGTTCAACGGGTCAGGATACGAGTTAAATTACAGTGAATTAACAGCAAAGGAAAAGTAGATTATACTTATGAAAAGGAAAGGTCGTAAGAAAGAAGGTAAGGGAATAAAGAAGAAGATAGAAATTGAGAAGTAAAGAAATTTATGATGTTAGATGATATTATGCATAATTATCCATTATGTTGAATGTTGTGATTTATTTGCTTGTAAGCTTACTAAGCCTAGTGCTTAATCTCTTTATTTTCTTCTTCTTATAGTACTTATCTAGCCACTCGGGGATCGAAGGAAGCGTCGGAGGCCGATCACACTATCAAAGAAATAACTCGGTATAATTAGGCGTTTTGTTTTGTGTATAGCATGTATAGAAACTTAGCCACTTTTGGTATAATATGAACAATGAATGATGTGTAAATACTTGCTAGTGATTAGCTAATAAAATGGCCGATGATATGCATGTTTATTAATATGTATGATTGAATGGTGATTATCACATGAAAATTATGAAAATGTGAAAGTAACCTAAAAACAGATTCAAGTAACAGGAATGACGTAACTTTGAAAAATCACTAAAATTGCATAAACATAGTTTGAAGATGAATAATATATGAAATTAAATCTTATTATGTCTATTTTCTTATGGAATAAGAAAAATAGGTAAAGGTATTATATTTCATGATATATCTGAGTTTTAGTGAAACAGGGTCAGAGCGATTTCTGGAACCCTGTTTCAACTTTGGAAATTCACCATAAATTGTACAAAACTAATTAGAAGGTATACTTTATATGGTTATAATCCTTGTTGAGTCTAGTTTTAAGAGAAACAAACGGCTTAGTGATATGAATTTTTTACAGGAAGAAACATGGTTCGTAGTAACAAGAGGTTAGTGCAGTCGAGTTTTGAAATAGGGGAAACTTTAACTAATAAACTGTACTAATTGGCCAAGTCAAAAATCTATTAAAAAAATTAGTAGATAGATATATGAGTCTAGTTTCAGGAAAAATTTACGGATCTTAATTTCTAGTTTCGGAACTCAAGATATGAATTTTTAGGCGACTACGATGTAGAATGGCAGTACATTCCGAAATGCTTAAATAAACAATTTAAACCTATTTAAGGGATAGAATAAGTTTAGTAATGCCTCGTGCTCGATTCTGGCAACAGTCTTGGGTAAGGAGTGTTACAGTTGCTGTTGAAATTCAGAATATAAAAGGTTTTGAAATAGTTTATAATGATAAAATAAAGTGTTAATTTATAAAAATTAGTTCAATTGATGGGTGAATTGAGCAGGGACTAAATTGTGAAAACTGTAAATTTTGGGGTAAAAGTGCAATTTTGAAATTTGAACAACATAAATTGTGAAGTGAAATAGAAATCAAATAAATGCTAATGAGTAGAAATATTTTATATTATAGATCAAGAATCCAAAGAAGAACGAGGAAAAGAAAAAGTTGCGAAATAATCCCTAAATTTCAATATCTTCTACAAATTAGCCGGGTAAGTTCATATGGTTGAATTTAGATGTTTATTTGTGAATGATTGAATTATATAATGTGTTATTATATACGAATTTGTTGTGGGATTGTGCAGATTTTGTTAATGAAATAATAAATGTGGAAATGCAAATTAAGAAAAACGCAGGATTGAGTACGTTCGTATCGTGACGTGTGATGAATTGACGGATAAGACCATGGTTGTTCCATGGCAAAGTGTGAAATGTAGGTATGGTATCATCCATACTGAGTTGTGATATATAGGTATGGTATCATCCATACTGAGTTGTGATATGTAGGTATGGTATCATCCATACTAAGTTGTGATATGTAGGTATGGCATTTCCCATACCGAGTTGAAAAATGTAGGTATGGTATTTCAATGAGAAAAACCATACTGAGTTGTGAATCGTGACATTAAGCAACGACGTACTCAATTTCGTAAGCCGTTTCCTAATTTGATTATAAGAAATAAAAGAGAAGTGATCCAAATGAAAGAGATTGAGTAGTTGTTATTGTTGAGCTCAACTATGTGAATTATTATAACAATGGTTGTGAATCGCGAGAAACTTTAGTAAATGTTTTGATATTGTTTGGAAATATTATGTTTGGTAAGCATTACTTTTAAACCTATGAACTTACTAAGCTTCAATAAGCAATTGTGTGTGTTTAATATTTTTTATGTAGATTGACTTGAAGTGAAGTGGGTAGATCGGATCAGCGCAACAAAGCACACTATCGAGATCAATTCGGTAGCTTTTGTTTTATGTTTGAAGATTTATATGGCATGTATAGAGTTTAAATGAAATGAAGTAAAGATGTCAACATTTTGTACTAAAAGCAGTTTTTGGTCGATGTGATAGTTTAAATTTGAAAATTCACCATAAATTATGAAAATCTAATAAGCTAGAAATGCTTCATTACCTTTCCGAATCAATTTTCGAACAGAAGGTCAAATAATTTGACATCATTCTTTTATCCCCAAACTCACCTAAACTATTTCCGTCCCGACATTTTAAATCAATCCATTTTTCTACAATTCACTATGGCATCGTGTTCAATCAACCAATCCATTCCAAGAATAACATCAAATTCTCTAAAGGTAACAACATTAAATCAGCAGAGAATTCACAAATTTTGTATTTTCAAAGGACAATTCACATATTAAATTAACCAACACACTTTGCCCTAGTGGATTAGTGACTTGCAATTCAAGGTCAAGGACTCAATCAATATTTTCTTTTCTAACACTAATGCAAAGGTAAATATATGAATGTGTAGATCTAGGATCAATTAAAGCATACACGTAATCATCAAAAGATAGAAATTACCACTATCACATCCGAGTGTAAGCTTCTTCCCTTGTCTTGATAGCATATGTAATGCAGCAGTACCTTTGTATCTCGATCGAATCAAGCAATATCTCTCGCTCTCGAATGAATAGTCCCAAAGAGACTACTTTGACCTAACGCTTACCTTTTTAAGGAGTATTTGCTTGCTTCTCCCTTGTTCTCTATCTTCTTAATAATTGAGGACAAATTCCTAATAAAATGATGGCCCACCACATTTATAGAAGTCCTATTTTCCTCAACACTCACCAATATGAAATCTACCACAATTTTTACATCTAAGTCTTGAAATATTTTGCACACTACTAACACTAGTCGCTGGTTTCTTAGTTATCCGACATCTTGTTGAGTCGCTTTACTTTTATTCAATCATTCCTAATTGTAACAGTCGACTAGAATCATCTCTCGAACTTTTTGGTTTAAAAAGTCGGGTTGGTCTGAGAAACTTCTTTTGTATACCTCTTTACCTCTTTTTTCTCTTTGCATCTTTTGTTATTCACTTCTTCCATCTTTTGAGCTCGATCGTATTTAACCACAAATTCTCTAATCTCGACTCCAATCATCATTCGATTTCATCATTAAGCCCTTCTTCAAATCTAATGCACATTTTTTCCTCTCATTGGTACAACATCCCGAAAGCATATCTACCGAGATACAAAAATTCTCTTCATATTCGCCACTATTTTATTCCCTTGTCAAGATCAAGAAATTCTCTTCTTCTTCTTATCTAAATATCTCTTCCCACATACTTCTTCTTAAATTGCTTTTGAAGAATTCCTGTAAGTTTATTTGCAGTACCATCGCCTCAATGGTTTCCCACCAATTATACGCTTCTTCTTTAATAGCTAAATAAAGACATCCAAATAGTCCTCCTGAGAACACATCATCTGCTTAAAACTTCTAAACTCTTTAACTAATACTCGCTTAACCGATCATCGTCCGATCTCCTCGAAATTCTTCACCCAAACTTTCGAGCTTTTCAATCTGTTCTTTTGCTAGATTCATCTGTTAAAGTGAGTCTATTTTAAGAGAAACAATCAGCTTGGTTATTTGAATTACGTACATGGAGAAATTTAGTTAAGTAGTGCAGAGGGTTAGAATGCCAAACCACGAAACATGGGAGACTTCAACTAATAAAATGTACTAATTTACCCAACGAAAATTCTAGAAAAAATTATTATTAAGTAGATATATGAGCCTAGATTAGGGAAAATTTACGGATTTGGATTTGAGGTTTGTAACTCGAGATATGATTTTTGATTCTATTAGAGTTGGACATTTATAGGAAAGTGTGATATAAATTGTTTGAATTTGTTTAAGTGCTCAAATAAGTTTAGTAATGCCTCGTGCTAGACTCCGTGGCGGTCTCGGGTAAAGGCGTTACTTTTATTGATATCGAGCTTTAGTTTAGTCGATTCTCGGAACAAATTTGATGTGTAAAGTGTTTAAAAATACATGCCATATAAATCTGTGATAGTGTGATGTGAATGATCAGATCTAATTACTAATTTTTGTTATAGATTATAAAGATGTACGATGGGCAGATGGTGCTAGTCATGAAGAGAAGTTAATAGTAGAATCTGAGACTTGAAGCGAGGGAACAAGTGGTAATGTCGATTTCTTTGATGAGAGAGTAAGAACTTAAAAATATGATTTACGGATTAATGAATCGGTGGTATCATGTAACAATACAAGGAAGAAGTCGGGCACAACAACCTCCTCCTCCCCTACTTGTACCATGATTTACAACCCGGTTGCTCCTCCTTTATGAGATGAATCTAGCAAAAGAACAGATTGAAAAACTTCGGAAAGTTTGGTGAAGAAGAATTTCGAGGGAGTTAGGACGATAATCCGGTTAAGCAGTATTAGTTAAAGTTTAGAGAGAGTTTTAAGCAGGATGATGTGTTTCTCATAGGACTATTTGAGAATGTCTGATTTAAATATTGAAGAAAAGCGTATAATTGGTGGGAAACCATTGAGGTAGTGGTACTGCGGATAAACTTACAGAATATGGGAAATGCCATACCTACATATCACAACTTAGTATGGATGATACCATACCTACATATCACAACTTAGTATGGATGATACCATACCTATATATCACAACTCAAGATGGATGATACCATACCTACATTTCACACTTTGCCATGGAACAACCATGATCTTATCCGTCAATTCATCACACGTCACGATACGTAATGTACTCAATCCTCGCTTTTCCTAATTTGCATTTCCACATTTATTCTTTCATTAACAAAATCTACACAATCCCACAACAAATTCGTATATAATAACACATTATATACTTCAATCATTCAGAAATAAACATCTAAATTCAACCATATGAACTTACCCGGCTAATTTGTAGAAGATATTGAAATTTAGGGACGATTCCGCAACTTTTTCTTTTCCTCGTTCTTCTTTGGATTCTTGATCTATAATATAAAATATTTTTACTCATTAGCATTTATTTGATTTCTATTTCACTTCACAATTTATGCTGTTCAAATTTCGAAATTTCACTTTTACCCCAAAATTTACAGTTTTCACAATTTAGTCCCTGCTCAATTCACCTATCATTGAAATAATTTTTCTCAATTAACACTTTATTTTATCATTATAAACTATTTCAAAACCTTTTATATTCTAAATTTCAACAGCAACCCTCAATTCACAACTTTTTCACAATTAGGTCCTAAATATCATTTCCTATCAAAATCACTTAATAAAACCACCTTAATATGAAATTGGAACTTAAATTTCATAATAATTCATCAAAAAATTCCCTTATCCATCCAGGGTAACTTCCAATTTCACCCATAAAATCAAAAACTAATGAATTCTATAAGTGGACCTAATTGTAAAAGTCATAAAAACATAAAAATTATCAAGAAAAAGCAAGAATTAAACTCACATGATGTAAAAATATGAAAAACAAGCTTTCTCCAGACCTTCTATGGCGTTTTGGCTGAGAAAATATGAAGAAATGTCTAAATTTTTCAATTACATCATTATTTAACTATTAACTTTTATACTATTTCCAATTTTGCCCCTTGTTCACATTGTTTTCTTGCTTATTTCATGCCCAAACCGTCCAGCCATTAACCTTTGGGTCTAATTGCTCTTTAAATCTATCTTTTTAAATACTTAAGCTATTTACTCACAATTTAACAAATTTTGTGCTATTTTCAATTTAGTCCTTTTTAATTAATTAGCCATCCAAACGTTAAACTTTTCTAACGAAACTTTAATACTAACTAAATGACACTCCATAAATATTTATAAAAATATTTATAGCTCGATTTTCAATTTTGAGGTCTCGATTCCTCGTGTTTGACCCGTTTAACCTAATAAATTCTTTTAATTCACTAATTTCACCATTTCACAAATTCTTCTAAATTCTTACTTGACTTATAAATATTAAATTACTATCTTGTTCAATCTTATTTGTCGAATTTAGTGATCTCAAATCACTATTTTCGACACCACTAAAAATTAGGCCGTTACATTTCCTTTCTCATCTTCTTTATAAATGACAAAAAAAAAATTTATATATCGTAAAATTTCACTTTAGGTCCTAAAAAGTGAAGAAATTTTTATTCAATTCTTTCAAAATGACAAAATTATAAGTAAATACAATATAAAATTATACTTGACCTTAAAAAATTATAATTCAATTCCACTCTCTATTATAAGTAGAAATATAATATAATCATAAATATAATACATTTATGAATAAAAATAAAATCAAACCAAATCAATTTAATGTACAGATAAACAAATAATCGAAATATAATCGGATAAAACTCACTTATGATAATTTTTTCTTACCATTCAATGCTTTTATAAACGTGGATTAATGTTAATATTGTTTGAAGATAAGGGTTTCTAGAAATATTTTGAAACATGCCTTGAATTCTTAGGTTTGCTCTGGTCATACCATTAGAAATTTATTCTTGGATTTGAATTATTGTTGAAGGAATCTCAAGGTTTATGAGTTAAAGTCAAAAGCCACCGTTTAGGCCAAATTATTCGGTCATGGAGTGCTTGTCAATTATGTCACCCCTAGGGTTTAAAAGTGGCCAATCAATTCAATGTTGTGTTATGGTTTCCTTATAGTATATGAATTTCAGTTGTGGGGTCCTCAAACTTGATATTGTGTAGGTGAGGTTGAGATTAATTGAGCATACATGCACCTAACTGTTAGTGCCCTAAAGCACACATGTCATTGGCGCATATAAAAAGAAACTTGAATTTATTTGGAGGTTTAATTTAATATTTAAAATTTTTAATTAAGTACTTGAATTTTGTTTTAAAATTTAATTTAATATTTAAATTTTTAAGTTTGATAATTGAATTAAATTATTATAGATAGTTCAAAAATTTGACTGAATTGAATTGAATTCATGTATAATTACTTAAAAAAACATAATTTAACTTATTATTTAAAACGTTTTCAAAATTTTTTAAATGATTTAATAAAAATTTTGGTTCCAACTTTAGGTTTATAATTTAATCTCAAAATAAAATTCTTGGCATCACCCTCGTTTATTATATGATCCCAAAATACATAAATTATAATAATGTCAGTTAAAAATTATATAAAAATAAATAAAACTATGATGTCTTTATGTGTGGATAGTTTTCTAAATTTATTCTGATATTTTTAAATTTTATATAAAATATAAATTTAATTAATTTGTGATATTAATTTTGTACGAATATTATTATAAATAATTTTATTTTGCTAATAAAATATGCTTTCAAGGCGGAAACTATAATGATATGGGCCTAGGTCAGCAGTCTTACATTTTATGAAGTTGAAGATGTGGGCTTAAATTTATGCAGAGTTGAGTAATTTGGACCCCAAAATATTAGTATCTTGCAATCTTACTAGGCCTAGAATTAAAAGCCTGTGTTGAATGCTTTCTGATCCAACTTGAAAACATTAATTAGTAAAAAATCGATGTAACCAAATCCAAATTAATTGGTTTAGTTCAATTGGCCATCACGATTTGGGTTTTGTTTATTTTACCATTTAAATTTGCATCTTTTTAATTATTACCATAATAATATCAATTAAATTAAGATTTAGTTAAAATATAAATAACCCTACTTTTGTACATATCAAAGGGAGTTGAAATATATAGAATAAATATATAATTATGAATTTATATTAAAATTTATTTTTTATAATTTTAAACTAATTGAATCAAAAATTAATATCTTAACTGTTCTGATCACTGTTTTTATTTTATGTAAATTCAAACTTACACATACTACACTATCACATAAATAAATTTACTAATAAAATCTTAATCTCGAACATGAATCAAACTTATTTTAGCCAATAAACCTACTACTCAAATTGATATTTACATGATTACTAGAAAATATTCATCTGGCTTAAAAAAAAAAAAAAAACAAATTCAAATAAAAGGTAGCTAAGGTGATCCGTGATCATGGAGGTTCACGTTCACATAATCATCTGTCTGCCTAATAATATGCTATGCATTTATCCTCAATTAATTTATTCTTTTTGGATACCTTTTTACCCATCATTCCTATTGCATTTAATTTGTTTAAAATTTCATCACCCTCACTCGAGTTGCCACCTTAATTCAACTCAGTTGAGTTGCTTTTAATTTTTTTATTTCAACTCATTTAATTCGATTGAATTAAGTCGAGCAAGGTAAAAATATGAAGTCTAAAAGTTAATTGCATATTATATTTTTCTTTTAAAATAAGTAAAATAATATCTAACATCAGTTCAAATAACATATTAATCATTTCGTTAAAAATTTCATCTATTTGTACTATAAAAAATTAACGTGGTTGATAAAATAATTATAAAGTAATACGTGGCATACCATACATACATCATGCTAACATATAAAGACTAGTTTTTAACATAAAGACCGATTTATTATTTGACTTAATGTATAGAAACTAATTTGTTTATATTTTAAGTTAAAATAATAAAATGTAATACAACTCTTAATACAAGAACATTCATAATACTTTTACCCAAACAACTAAATCTGATTTAAATAATAATTAATATAAATAATATAAAAGATTAAAGGACCAGGCATGCGGCTTGGCTTTACGTTTGGTCCATTATGAAGACGATAACAAATAACAAGACAGGAGAATAAATAATAAAAGTATAAATATATTTTTGGTAGAAAAAGTATAAATATATTTTTGGTAATTATATGTATATAATAATAAATGAAAATGCTTTTTTGTTTTTAAAAAAAAAGAAAAAAGGAAGAAGAAGAGTTTAAAAAGATTCCTTAAGGAAAAGGGAAGGTTTTGTACCCACAAAAGGAATTGAAAATTGTTTTTTTAAGGTATAATCAACATTTAATCCTTGAAATTGATATTCTTTTCAATTTGCTCCTAATTTATTTGGTTCACTTTAGTTTTGAAACTTTATATATTTTTTCTTTTAATTATGGTCAATTTGATGACATGGTAATTTGAGATTGTGCCACAATATTACTTTTTTTTTATAAAAAATTATAAATATTTAGGTGATGATCGTGGCGTATTATTATTTGAACCAAAATTGAAAAAGGTTTTCAAGTTCCAAAATTAATGTAAACCAAAAATTATTTCGGACCAAATTGAAATAAATTGTCAAATTGAGAATTAAATGCTTTTTTTAAAGGCTAGAATTTTATTCTTTATTTTGCTTTATTTTATAGAAAACGTGACATTCATTTTCTATACTTTCCTAGACATCTAAACTAATAATTCAATATGCTATAAACAGCTCACATAAATGTTGTCCCTCTTTTTTTTTTTCCATAAATTTTAATTTTATAATTTTGATATAATTCCTAAAAATATTTTTTTTATTCTACCATATTTGTTGCACATGAAAATGTTGTACGTTTTAGGAGGTTTAGCATATGGAAGACTTGATTAAAAAAAATTATTTGGCAAAAAATTTCAATTGAATCTATAAAATTGAATTTCGTTAAAATTTAATATCGTGCCATTTTATCGACAAAATTTTAAAAATATATATAAAATATTAACTTTTAAATTTTTTGTGATGATATGCCATAATTATATAATACCGCATCATCACATTTTAATTGGATTTAAGTTAATAGACCAAATTGAAAAAAAATACTAAATTTCGAGACTAATGTAAATCAAAAAATAGTTGAAGTACATTCAAGGACCAAAACTCATATTAATCCTATATAGAATGATTAACCATCATTTCATTACCTAAAATTTTGAATATAGAATTAAAACCATAATGCCACATAAAGGCCCAATAATAAAAAGACACGTAATCATAACAAAGAAAAAGCTTGACAACACATGGAAGAAGATAATTGAGCTACTCTGTCCTGCCCTGCCCTTTCCTCCCCACAGCCTATTTATTTGGGAAATTGATTAGCACTAAGAAAATTATAAAAAAGAGAGGTTAAAACATGTCATAGGTACATGTACTTTTACAAAATTTAGAATTTAATCCATATACTTCTATTTCTATAAATTTAGTCCTCTACTCTTCAGATTTTAAAATTTAGGTCAAACTGTTAAGATTATTTTGTTAAATTAAACTTCATTATAACATCATTTTTAGCTACATAAATACTAATTTTTAATTTTAAAATATCACACCAACAAATTTAACCAAAAAATTGTTAACAATTAGGCTTATATTTTAAAATTTAAAAAGTAGAGAGATTAAATTCTGAAAATAAAAGTACAATGACTAAGTTCTAAATATGTGAAGAGTATATGGACCTATGACGATTTTAACCCTAAGAAAATTATAAAAATGTTAAAATGTCCTAGGTCCCTATATTTTTATTTTTAGAATTTAGACTATTTACTTTTCAGATTTTAAAATTTAGATTTAATTGCTAACACTGTTAAGATTATTTTGTTAAATTTAAGTTTATTGTAACATCATTTTTTAGATACATTGCTACCAAATGAGTTTCTTTTTCATTTCAAAATATCACATCAACAAATTGAAAAAAATAACAGTATTAATAATTGAAGCTGAATTTCAAAATCTAGAAAGTATAGGGATTAAATTTCTAGAAATAAAAGTATATGGATTAAA
Source organism: Gossypium arboreum (assembly GCF_025698485.1). NCBI lineage: Eukaryota > Viridiplantae > Streptophyta > Magnoliopsida > Malvales > Malvaceae > Gossypium > Gossypium arboreum. The sequence goes on along the minus strand of NC_069081.1, from coordinate 119,237,280 downwards.
TTCCAAATATAGGAGGACTACAGGGACATATGACGATTTTAACCTAAAAAAGAGGGGAAGGTTAAGCTTCGTAATATTAGTGATAATCAACATCAAAAGCAAACAGCCAAATAATATGTCTTTTTACCTATGTTTTCACATGTAAATGTAAACACACTCACAAAAACAAATAGAAAAAAAGAACTCAATTTCTCTTTGTGTTTTTTGGCTCTCTTTTAATTTCCTTTTAGCTTTGCCCTGCTTTTAATTCATGTATGGCTGATTCATATGATGAAGAGTGTGACTACCTGTTCAAAGCGGTGTTGATCGGTGATTCCGCGGTCGGGAAATCGAACCTTCTCTCGCGGTTCGCTACTGATGAGTTCCGGTTGGATTCGAAGCCGACGATCGGAGTTGAATTTGCTTACCGGAATGTTAAGATCGGCGACAAGGTTATCAAGGCTCAAATATGGGATACCGCCGGTCAAGAAAGGTAAACTCTGTTTTCCATCACTATTTTCTTTTTGCTTTTGATTATGCCGTTTAATTTTTTTTTTTTGAGATGATGAGGTGATTATTGTGTTAATCATGTGCTTTATTAGTTCAAGGAGATGAATATTTGATTTGACTGATTTAAACTCACTAGAATTCAGCTGGAGCAGGAACTACCTGAAACTGACTCAGTTAACAGTCTCTCTGTAGGAACTGATTTCATGCATATGTATGATAACTAGTGAGTTAACTCGGTCAAGCCAAATCATATAAATTCATCTTTCTAGCTACTTGAGTTGCTGATTCAAATGGATATCTTGACAAATGGAAAAATAATAAAAATAATAAGCGTGTCCTTTTTTTTTACTCTTCTTGGTGGGACCTAAATTGAATTTTTTTTAATTTAATTTATATAAATTCGATAAAATTTAAATCTTATACCCTAAGTAATCCAAGGAAACCATCCTAAAATCCTTTAAATCTCTAAATTAGAAAATATTATAGCCTTTATCGTGCATTCGTGATGGAACCACTTTTATATTATTACAATAATAATAGTACAGATTGAATTAAAATTCAACCAGTCGTGATAGTCTGAATTCAGAGGGCAAAGAGTAGGTTGTCATCTCGGTCCCAATAATAGATTTGCGGTTTAACCTTTTAATTTTTTTAATTTCATATTAATATAATAATAAAGTAACACTTTAATCCCTCTTAAAAGAAATTATGATTCATTTCCACTTAAAACAAATACAAATAAGTTGTCAGCTTTTGAAAATTGTTTATCATGAATTCTTCTACCATGCTTGTGAATGTTATTTGTTTTACTTGAAGTGACAAAATGGTCCATTTCCTTTTGGTTGAAGCCATATTTTTGTTTCACCCTTTTTCTACAAGCTTTCTTAATTAGATCCAAGCATCGTTTTTTTAATTTGATTTTCGACTCATAAATTAAAAAAATCATAATTATAGGATTTAAATTTATATTTAATTTACTATTAATTCTTTAGTTTTTTATTAAAAATGTTTATGAAAATAACTTAAAAATATTATAATATATATTAAAAATAAAAAATCGATAAACCTAAACTGATAGAATTTGATTAAATTTTAGTTCATTTTTTTAAAAAAAATACAACGTAGTAACCATAATTTTTTTATAAATAGATTAGAATTGAATCGTTATCACCATGATAGTTGGTACTTTGCTGGTACTAGTCATATCATTTCGGTTCTAAATTGGTATCAAGTAGTTTATGTTCTGGTTTGGTCAAAATTTCGATGCGTTTTAATCATTTCGTTGTGTTTCGGCTTGTTTCGGTTAATACTAACTTGTACCGTGCATATTGGTTGATAGAAAATTTGATATTTTAAATCAATTTTTAAATTTTTTATCTTAATTGTTTTAATTTTTCTATAATTATATTTTAAATTGATAATTATTAAATTATCAAACATAATCAATAATTTTAAAACTTATGTTTACATATAAATATATTTATATAGATCTGAAATATATTTATATTTAATTTATTTTTACTGAAATAATATTTAATTTATTAACAAGCTAAAACTAAACTATAAAATATTACACAAAAACATATCGATATGGTTATTTAGTAATTAATTATCACACCATTTATAACCCATTCACATTGTAAGCGAGAGTTAACCCCTCACTAAAACCCTACTTTTGTTTGGACTTTTATGATCTAGAAATTGACAAATTTCATTGTTGGTAGGAAGTTAGGTTTAGTTGGTATTTGGTGAAAACTACTAAAGTCAAATGCCATTACTTATGAAGTGTATATTTTTTTAGATTTATCCTAATAAAAGGTAACAGATGAAAATAGAGAGAGATTTACAAAGTTTCATTTGTGGGGAATTGATATACCCTTGATACGTTTGGAATCAGTTTCTTTGTTCTTAAGTTTCTACCTCGTTAGTTACATCACATGCCACAAATTACGTTCCAGATTTTGAATTAGCTATTAAGTTTTTCCTTCCGACTAATTATTAACTTATATATTAAATATTACTTTGGATATCAACTGAAATATATTTAAAATATATTAATTAAATTTTAAACATGTTTGTTTCTATTGTATAAGTAATTTATGTTTGATGTGTGTTTTTTAAAGAAATAATTTTGACTCTATTTAATTCACACGTTACATTCAAGTTGTTCATGTAGTAGGCATAAATTATATTTAAAATTTGGTCAACATTCTACATGTCATATTTGGACTGGTATTTAAAGTCCAATTTGACATTAGGTTGACGGAAAAATGTGATTGATACAATATTGATATTTTTAGTTGTGAGTGTAAATGTAAATGAGACATTAATGCTCACAAGTTCGAGCTTGTTCTAACTTCGAGCACTGTAAGACTCAATTGAAACAGTTTATGAGTCTGGTTGAGCTTTTCATTTTAATATATTTTTATATTATTAAAATATGAATGAGTTTAATCAAGTTTGAATATGAACAAGTTCAGTTGAGTTCGAATTAAAGTTTAAGTACGAGAATTGATAAATGAGCTTAATCAAGCTCGAGCTTGAGTAACTCAATTATGTCTCAAGTTGAGCTCGAACTTTGAAATTGATATTTGATCAAGCTAAAGCTTACCACTATTTGAATTCGGCCTAGCTCGATTACACCCTTACTTTGAGGATTCAATTAAAATGTTTTGGAATTTGGAGACTTATTTGAAGTCATCTACAATAGTTTAATTTACATGAATAGTGTCAATTTTTGTCAAGAATATTTGAATTGAATTGGACTGGCCGAGGTATCAGTGTGAAGAATGATTTTGAACTTGTTAGATCGAGAATCGGCACGAATGTATTGAATTGATAATTGAATCAAAATTTTTTATTTTTTAATAATTTTTAAATTTTTTTAATTAAACCAGTCCTTCAAACAATCTAATGACATGATGGTTTAACTATCAATCTCATTATAAAAACATTGATTTTTGTGCAGATTCAGAGCAATTACAAGTTCATACTATCGAGGAGCATTAGGTGCAGTGCTAGTGTACGACATAACCCGAAGAACAACCTTCGAGAACGTGAAGAAATGGATGCACGAGCTAAGAGAGTTCGGTAATTCGGATATCGTAGTCGTTCTTGTTGGAAACAAATCTGATCTGACCCAATTCCGGCAAGTCAGCGAAGAAGAAGGAAGGAATCTAGCAGAGTCCCATGGTTTGTTTTTCATGGAAACATCAGCTCTGCAAAATTTGAACGTGGAAGAAGCATTTTTACGAATGATCACAAAAATTCATGAAATCACGAGTAAAAAATATTTAGATTCTAAATTAAATGATAATATTGGTAGTCTTAAAGGTGGAAAAGAAATAATCAGCCTTGATGAAGTTACTGCAACGAAACAGTCAAATAATTGTTGCTACTAGTTTTTAGATTTTTATTTGCAATTTTTATTTGTGTTTTTTAATTTCTCATTAGTGTTCTGTCTTAATTTCTGATTATGGTATTGATGATATGGATGAAGAAAAATATGTAAAAATATATTTATTGAAAATTTAGGTAAAAATTAAGTGAAAATTTGGTTGAAATAATAAATTTTAAAAATTATCGTAATTTAGGTTTAAGAAGACCTCAAATTGAATAATTGTAATATATTTTTATTATTATGAGTCAGTAACTATTAATAAATTTATCTTTGGTCATTTAATTTTAAAATTACAAAATAATTGTTAAATTTTACAAACTTTTATTTAAGTCTCATCAAATCGAATTGGATCTAAGATATTTTCTTTTATTTGTCAATAGGCATTGATCTATTATATCGTCTGTCGAATTATTACTTGAAGTTTGCTGACTAATTTAGTAACTTAAATGAAATTTTTTAAATAATTTAACGATTAATTTATAATTTTTTGAAATTCAGTGAATTTTACTGTAGCTCACCCAAAACTTAACTAACTTGGGGCATCTCATTAGGTCGCCTTTATTAGATCAAAGCCCATATCGCATGATCTCAACGATCCAAAATGAGATGCACAAATTCTGTAGCTTATGAGCCTTTGATCGCCCAAATCCAAAGGCTGACGGGACCCAATGTTCTCACCAACCTGTCGTTTTAGCACTTACTACCCCCTTGGAATTTCTTCCTTCCGTTCTTCGTCTTCTCTGCAAGTCCAACATTTTTTCCCCATAACCACAAAAATTAATTAAAAAGGGCTTTAGGTTAAAATGTGCTAATTAAAAAAGAAAAAAAAGAGAAGAAATAAATATAAAAAAGGAACGAGGTTCAAATGGCAAATTGGATCTCCTCCAAGCTCAAAGTCGCTGAAACTCTCCTTCAACAGGTAAGTTTTTTTCTTTTATTTTTTTTATTTTTTGTTCGAATATTGTTAATTATTCTAGTTTCATTCTTTTTCTCAAGGGAGATGTAATGACCATTTTGAATTTTATGGATCTGGTTTCATTTCATTGTTCACTGTGCTTTTTTTTTTCCTTTATATATATAGGAAAATTTGAATTTGATTTAGAGTAGTTTTAAATTGTAACTAATTATGTGATTGACGGCTCAGATCGATCAGCAAGCGGCGGAGTCGCTTAAGAAGAATGAGAAGCCACTTTCTGATGAGATTAAAATTGATACTCCGACGAAAACAGGTGGGGTTGTGTCTTTAAAGGATCAATTGAAAAAGAAGCCGCAAGAGAATTATGATTATCAAGGGAAGTTATTCAGTGATCAAAATGCTAAAGTATCTAGTAATGATGATAGTAATAGTAATAAGGCAGTTAATGTTCCGAATCTGGACAAAGAGGTTTCGAGTTCGAGAGCTTCCTTGAAACCCAAGACTTCGCTTACAGATAGTGATTGGACTGAACTTCTTAGTACACCGAGTCATGGAACCGGTTCTTTGGGGAATACTCGTGGTAATGTGGTGACTGGGATTCGGGGATTGGGGAAAGATGCACGGAAAAAAGGAAAATTAGGGTCTAATTTGTTGTCGTTGGAAAGGAAGAAGAATGAGAAGAGCGATGTTAGTGCTACCAAGTCTGTGAGGAGATCAGATATTGTTTCTGGAAATAAGTTGAATGGGAAGCCAAATGAAGGTGAAGAATCGAGCTCTTCAGGGCGGGCTTCTAATAATAGCGTTGATATACAGAATGATGGTAAGACTTTGGAAGGGTTGAAATTGAATCACGAGGTCACTGATTCAATCTCTATGGTGAAACTGAAAGATGACATGGATGAAGAAAATGGTTGGCAATTGGATTCTGGAGACCTTCTGTCTAATGCTGAAGGGTTGTCACAATCTGTAAGCAAGAACCATTTGCCTCCAAATATGCCGGAATTGGGAAATACTGATGGGGTACCTGATGTGAACATAGGAATGCCTGATGCTCACGATCAGTTGACAACTACTGTAAGTGAGAAATCCAAGTCCACCGGTTCATCCAGAAGTTTAGTCTCCAATGATGTGAAAAGGACCCCTCAGCCAACAAGTGATGGAAGCTCTGATTCAGATTCTGATTCTGAATCTTCGTCTGGCTCTGAAAGTGAACTTGAGAGGGAGGAAAGGAGGAGGAGGAAGCAGAGGATTTTGGCTGAGCAAGCAGCAGCCAAAGCTATTGAAGCTATCAAAGAACGAGAGAATATGGTTGCGAAATTAGAGGGAGAGAAGCAGAGCTTAGAGAAAATACTTGTGGAAAGAGCCAAACAACAAGCAAAAGAGGTAACATTACATGGTCCCTTTTACAAAGTTACATGAATGCATGCACACTTTTCTTCCTTCCTTTTATGGAGTTGATAACGAAAATATTTTGTTATAACAACGGGCATTTTGCTTCTCCAAATTTCCAAGATTATACACTTTGAATCTAAAATGCTTAACCAAGAAATTTGTTGCTTTCACAGGAAAATTGTAATGCATTATATGTTCTTTTTGGAGAGTTGGGTGTTTAGTGGCTGAGGGTGGTGGTGGTAGTGGGAACCATTAAAACTAGGATATAGGATTACTATGTTATTTGATGCAAGTTTGTGCCCGGCACAAGTATATTTAACTTCTAAAATTTTCTGTATTTAGAGGGTCATACCCCAAAACTCATGTCCAAATATGCATCGGACATTGGTGTGAATATAATTACTTAAAGAAAAATGAAGAGTCGGGCCCGGAACAAGATATTAGGATTATCCATCCTGCAAGTTCTGTATGTCGTTAAGATAGAATGTATGACTTCTTAGCAACTACCCTCCCCTGTCTCTTCAACCCTCATTTTTCCTTCTCTTTAAAACCCAGTTATAACTTAGAACACTAAAAATTTAAGTGTTATGCCTCCAAGGTCTACCTCTTCTAACTTGTTTGTTAAGCTAGAGTGACAACTTGACAGAAATAAATACTATTGACACAGCCAAGGATGGAAAAGGCTGGGATAATATTTGCACACATGAATCATTATTCACTTTGAATTGGAAAGAGACCACAGACGTGTTTGCAGTATTTTTTTTCCTGTTTTTTTCATTAATGATTAGCAGCTAATCCCAAACTACATCTAAATGGTTTATGCCTACAGTTTTCCTCTTCTGAATGTATGCTTACAGTTGTTCTGAATGTCAATGAAATTGATGTGGGACAAGATCATGATCATGATCATTCCAAGATTTTACTATTTAAGGAATTATTAGAGTTAGAGCTATAAGGTTATACTTGGTATTTGGTATATGTGTGTGCAGTAGTCTAGAAGTATTATTTCATTTTGTTTCTAACGGTGAAGAACATTGAGATCAGAATATTTGATTTTATCCCTAGATTTAATTTTTGTCTTATTACTCTGATTTTCATCCCCATTTTATTCTACTATTAAAAGTTCCATCTGTTCCACCAACTTTTTCCCTTATTATCCCTCCATCCTCTGTTTCTCTTCTTTCCCCCTTCCTTGACCTACAGCAGAAGTTATCTTCAACTCTACCACTAATGGCTTGTTATCTTCTTACTTGAATTAGGCTTCAGAGCTACAGACAACTATGATGGAAATGATGGAAGCTGTTGAGCTAGAAAAGCAGAAACATAATAATACTAGAATGGAAGCCCTCCAGCGATTAGCAAAGCTAGAGGTCCTGCAACAATGGATTTAAAATTCCTATTTCATATTTCATTGGACTCTTCTCTCAATATTTTTGTTGGTTATTTATGTCCTAAAGTTCCCGTTTCTAAATATCACTAGTAATTGCAGACCAGAAATGCTGATCTTGCAAGATCACTTGCTACTGCACAGAAGAAACTTGAAGTAGAGGTATGATAAACTTCTAAAATCAATTGTCTGTTGGATCTATCATCCTCCTTTATTGCAGTTTTATGTCATTAGCTTCTGGGTTCAAAAATCTGGTTTTTCTTTCATTTTTCTTATTCCGACTGTGCTCATTTTCAAGCTTATCACAGAAAAGATGGTAGGATAAACACACATAACAAAGAAATAAGGAAAACCAACACTGGTGTTTTCCTATGTAAAATGTATAATGGACTTTACTTGGTAGTGTCTTTTATTGGCTTGTTGATTAGTTCTTAATTTACTAGTTGATCACTTAGGAATGCATAGATCTATTCTAAATGTAACTAACATCATGATGAAAGAATTTCTTGCCTCATCCTGCCATAACCTCACATATTTTGCTCATTACGTTTTAGCTTTTTGGATCAGATTAATCAGATAGCAGATCTTCGACAACAGATAGAGTTGAAAGAAACAGCCCATGAAGGTATCTAATCTGTTATTTTTATCTGATTATAGTTTCTTGAAAGAATTTGGATGAACCTGCACTTATGTCCTATCTCAACCTCAATAAACAGGAAAGAGAAGGAAAAAAATATAAAACCACTGGCCTTAAATGAGTTTATGCATAAAAATAGAACAAGAATAAATATTTATTATAGAAAGTAAAATTGTGCTAGGATTTTTGCTACTTTTCATCTTATAGTTAATGAATGGGAATGAAAGTATTTCAATTGACTTGATTAAAATATTACAACTGCATTTTAGAGATCATATTGATTGTAATGCTTCTGCTTGCTGCATAGATTAGAATTTAGATATATCATATAATTGTTGAGGATAACATATTGTTTTGTAATTATTAAAGTTGTCGTGCAGTACACAAGATTCCTGTTTTGCAGGGCATAGGAAAGGTCATCTGCAGTTTCTTGTTAATACTACCATGAAATAATCCTATCTGGTTTAGTAAGTATTGATTCTTTCTCACCTTGTAGAACTGAAGAGGAGGATCTCTAGTAGTCATCAGAGCGGAACTTATCCGAACCAAGTGAGTAAATTCTTCATATCTATGTTACTCAAAGTTGGGTGTGTGTTGAATACGGGTCTGTGTCTGACATGGATATGTGAATTTTTTTGTTCCAAGTTTTTCCATGTATTTGGAGGATTTTTGGAATGTCCTATCCCCTATACTCATGTTCAAATGTGTGTTGGATATGGGTATCGGACATAGATACTTTGGTGTAACATAGCGTCATATTTTCTGATATTTTCAGCAAAAATACTTTTGGCCATTTTTGGGTCATCTTTTCTATAATCTTTTTATTTCAAATTGTTGTAGTTAGCAGCTTCGAAGGGAATTGAATTCGAATGTGAAATACTTGAGGCCGAGTACTCTCTTGTCACCGATAAAATTGGACGGCTGCAAGGCAAGGTTAGCTTCCTCTTTCCTTCTCTCTACAAAAATCACATTCAGTTATATAAATTTGCATGAATTGAGAACTTGCATGAAATTCAACTTCTCCATTGAACTGGACTATATTTATCTACATGTTTTTCTTGATATTTTAGCTCTATTTATTCGTATAGAAGTGTTTGAGGTTTTCTGTATGTCAATTCAATCTGCTTATTACAAACAGGCAAAACAACTGGAAGCAAGCATCGAATTGACAAGGAAAGAAATGGAGGACCCAACAGAAGTAGAAGTTGAGCTTAACCGAAGGCTCGGACAGCTAACTGATCGCTTAATTCAGAAACAAGCCCAGGTCTGTCTTAATAAAAAAATATCATATTGTTATTTTTCCTGTCTAGCATGCCATAAGGTACTTGAGCGGAAGGATAAGAGTGATCTTAGCAAGCTTTAAGTGAACTGCTGTTTATGTTTCGTTGGACTCGGGTCTCCACTTTACCGGGCTCATTGCACAGAGAGTTTAAACTGTTTCATCTTTTAACATGGCGTAAATGATGACCATGTCAAAACAGTAGCAGACGCCAACATCAGTGGAATAATCAAACACAGTCTGCAATAAGTTAATTGAAGAACATCAATATCAAATATTAAACATCATTTCTCGTGCTCCTTGCCGGATCAAATAGCAATAAAGTCTCGTTCATTCACTCCGTTGTTTTTTCTTTTCCCGCAGGTTGAATCTCTCTCTTCTGAGAAGGCAACATTAACGTTCAGAATTGAGGTTGATATTATTTTACGAACAATTAGCAGTAAAAATTTTCAGAACCAAACAACTAATCTTTTGAAATTTGCACTCGTTGCTTCTCCAGGCAGTTTCAAGGATGCTGGACGAGAACAGTTCCGTGAATACAAGCGATGCAGCATCAAGCGATTTGGAATCTGGAACATGGGATCTTTCCGATTCGAAGTTGAAGCCTCTATTCGAGGACAAAATCCGTTCAGGCAAAAAACAACTCGGATATATAGTGAAGCAGTTAGATGCTATATTCGTGGCCGGTGCAATATTCCTAAGAAGAAATGCTGCAGCAAAACTCTGGTCTCTGGTCTACTTGGTATGCCTTCACTTTTGGGTCTTGTATATTCTGATGACACATTCCCGACCATCGGACGAAGGCCGATCTGGTGCTGTCATGTCCTTGGAAAACATTAACAACACTGCAAGCGGGTAAATTTGCAGTTTTATGTATTGATTGCCATTTCTTGGCCTTAAAAACATTTTGAGAGGTCGTAATTTATATATTTGTGCAGTGTTTTTGTTCCCCCTACGAAAATCACAAACAGATTTGTTGTGAGTTAGAAGCACTATTATTCGAAACTATTAGTGAGAAATATACATGCTTTTCATTCTTTGATTCTGTTTTTTTCTTCCCCTTTAAAAAGTGAAATTTGTTCATACAATTCACACTTAAAATATTTTAGGTTAAGTTTTGGAAGTCAGGATAGCCCTTGTAGGATTCTCGTCACCTGACCTGTTAAGAGGTGTGTCAGTTCCGAAAGAAAATTTCTCTCAAAGGAGTCAACTTCTAACATGGGTCAAATTCTTCTACTAACATTTTTACTGTGCATAAATTGTAAATTTAGTTCATTTAATTTAATTTGACCATTTTTAGATTGATAGTAAACTTATTAAATTAAATTATGCTATTTTTGAAATCTTAAGCAACAAACATAGTATCACATACATGTTAAGTTGTTATTTTCTTATCAAAATTAAAATTTCAAAATTCGAGAACTTCATATTAAAATGATCAAATTGAAAACATGAACTACATTTATAACTTTACACATAGATAAAGATTAATAAGAAATTTTAAACAAATGGACAAATCATGACTGAGATGTATATAAATTAAAATTGATAAATTTGAAAAATATAGTAATTAAAATTAACCAAATTTAAGTAGAAGAATTAAACCCAACTTTTTACTAAAAGTAGAATTTAAGTCACTCGTATTGATATAGATGTATGTGTGTATATATACATTTACACCCTTGCTTACCATCACTGTTCACAACCTAAAAATGATTAAGTATACATGATTTCTTCAGTTCACATATCATTTGGCAAAACATTAATTACAACATTTTTTTTACAAACAGATGCACAATGCATCGCTGACCCCCCCAAAAAAGGGTAACACAATAAAGCATGAAGGAAAATGGGCAAAAAGAATCACATCATTCCCAAATGGGAGTATTACGATGTGCAATCTTCAATCATATCTCATCCGAACTATCAGCAAATCGATAAAACAAGAATACACTGACGTCGACAACACTTTCATGGCTTACCTCTCTCATGGCCCTTACTCAAAGATATAGCTGATCTAGGTACCTGTGCATTTGTTATAGGCTTTAGCAATGGCTTCAAAGCAGCCATAATTTCTGCAAATGTCGGCCTCAATTTTGGGTCTCTACAATTTTAAACAACGGGGATCAGTTCTGCCTATCAACCAATAAAAAATGCATCTGCAACTACATCCTATAGATTTAAATGACAGGAAACTAGATTATGCTACACGCATTATGAACTAGGACCACCGAAAAATATACTCACGTGTGCCAGCACTTTCTAATAATTTCTGCAATGGCAGGATCAATGTCATCTGGAATATCGAGACGACGATGCTGAAATCCTACAGCACCAACAACTTGCATCGGGTTCATTCCTTTCCATGGTTGTTGCAGGGTAGAGAGCTCCCATAAGATAACTCCAAAGCTATAAACATCACACCTGCATATTGACCATATTGTTATGAATTAAGATCATTAAAATGATTCTAGGATGATAATTAAAATAAAACGAAGTAACCCGAAATAACCGAGGTGGAAGGGGAAAAGCCTACTTCTCATCGGAAGGTTCATTTCGTAGTACTTCCGGAGCCATCCACTCAGCCTGGAGAAAAAGCAATACATGGACTTGATTTAAATTCAAAGGCACATCTCATATGGTACAATTAAAAGATCATTGGCAACCCATACTATACAGTTGCAACTTCCACTGGGATATCCTTTAGGATTATCCGTAAATGGAAATTATTCCTTTTTGGCTACACGTATGAGTCTGTTGCATATGTACCCCTTATATCCCTAGAGATAAAGTATATGCCATAGCAGAAAAGATTAACCTCAAACATTGATCATTCCACAGGATTTCTAAAGGCATGTAATTCATCTAGATATGTGGTTTTAACTTTTAACATCGTAAATTTATGCTATTTATTCATTTTTACATCCAATTATGTTTATCAAGCTATATAGCAAGGTTTGTAGAACACTACAAGCAAGTTGGAAATGTAGCTACCTGAGAATGCACTCTTAAGAAGAGGTTCCCCCTACCCCATAAATCTTTTTACATATTATCCGGTCTACAGCAAAATTTCAAGTGTATAAAAGGAAAAAGGAAACAGAAATGAGGGTGTAAGAGTAGAAATTTTCATGACTTAGATCTATAGCCATATATGGTACCAGTACCAGCATCAAGTCATGTCGACACTGGTAAGGTGACCTTAAACATAATCTATGTATATGAACAAAATATAAAGTAGATAAAGAAAAAAGAAAAACAAGCTGTTTGGCATTACCGTTCCTGCAGTCGACATTGATGATAGATATGTGCTGTGCTTCATCCGTGATAAACCAAAATCACAGACCTAAATAAAAATCATGCTAGGATGAGTTGTTTATAAAAGAAATTCCTAATAGGATCAGCAATAATAAAGAAGATAAAATGGCAACCTTTACAACCCAATTTCTGTCTACTAAAAGATTTGGGGACTTCAAATCACGGTGTACTATCATTGGAGTGCAATTGTGCAAGTAATTCATTCCCCGAGCCTGAAAGTTCCAAGAATTTAAAGGAAAAAAATGAGTAACTAAGCATCGAGTGAAATTTAAGCATACCAAATTATATATATCGCAAGAATAACATAATTGTTCGGCGCCCGAGCATTTGGTCTTAAAGGTTGGTGCATGTTTCCCCCTGCTCAAAGAGCTGGGTTCAAATCCCCCATCTCCAGTGTCAAAACAATAATATTCTACAACATATAAAGGCATAAATGTTGGTAAAACTTATGATTGATGAAAATGGAGGTTTTAATCTTTCATTACTGTCAAAAGCAATAAACTCTATGTGGATTTAGCATATAATTATTATTTAAGAGTATATTCATGTGCAACATACTATGGTAATTATAAAAGGGCATACTAAGTTTGATGTCATGAGTCAACTAACATCAACTCTATTAAATAAATTACAGAAAAGCAAAAATAAAATTAAAACAATAAAAATGTAGGGGTTTTTAATTCTTTTAATTTTACAAAACACTACACATTGAAAACACTAATTAGTTTTTTTAAACATCTACTCATTAAAAGAACTACTCTCCCTTTTTAATATCTTCCAATTTTTAAAATTTTTAACGATATATTTCTTTTAAAATATTATATTTTTCATTTGGAAACATTTCTTTCAATCACAAAATGAGTGTGATGAATGCTAGTACTGTTAGTAATAAAATGATAGGACCATACCGTATCAAGAGCCATCCTCAAACGCCTCCGCTCATCCAATTGATTGTTTGGTCGGTGAATTAACCTATACAAACTACCTCTGCAAAATGCAAGATGCAAAATACTTTAGAGGGAAGATACAACAAAATGAATTGTTAAGCACATTAGCAACAAGGAATCAGAAAGAATAGATAAAAGAGTCCAAAACAAAGGGAATCAGAATAAAAGAGCCAGAATGCCAAGATGAACAAATTCAGAATCCAGAACTATGACTTGAGCAGCAATTTATCCATTAGTGCACAAGTTCAGTTACTCTTCCAAAGTGTCATTGTATATATGCCACACCCTTGGTTATAGTATATTTAGCTTTCTGCCCTCTTTACTCTTTTACTCCCAATTCATTTGCTGAATAAAATAAAATACCGAAATATGACAAAATTATGTGGATTTATGAACTATGCTGCTCAGACAAAAACTAATTGTGCTGATGTATTAGGAAGTCATCAGAAGAATCCATCAAAAGTATTTCATTTGAGATTCCAGAGTTTGATCTCTAGACATTGAAACTAAGGGTCATTCTATCAACAGATGAAATTTCAAGAAAATTATGAAAATACGGAGGGACAACTTACCTATGAAGAAATTCTGTTACAATTGAAAGGTTTGGAGGACGAGTTACAGCTCCCATGAAGAGAACAACATTGGGATGTCTGAGTTTTTTCATGATGAGGACCTACAAAATTAGTATTTAAAAATTCTACTTTAGAAGGAAAGTAATTTGGACAATAAATGGAGAGGGCAATGGAGAAACTGCAATGTGATTTAGGGAAAACACTTCCTGCAAAGAACTGTGATTGTGCCAAATGAAACCACTCCCAAAGGAAAGACTATTAATGAAATCCAAACAGACCACTGACGTGGACTCGTATAAATGGAAAAAGAAATGCTTTACTTTCTCGATAGAATTCTAAGGGTTCGACCATTCTGGTGTTGAAATTAATCTTTTAAAACCAGGACCATTCATGAAGCCTAGTTTTTGCTCGTTCTCCTAAAGGAAATTGATAAATATATATATATATATATAATACATTTATTCTGTTATGCAGAGTACAATTTTATAACTACTTATTGGGTCCAAGCTGCAGATTATTTACCATGCAGACTTAAAGTATAGATGAGAAGCATGCAGTGCCTGGCCCTTGGAAAGCTCTTTCCATAACAATAACAACCACTAGAGAAGTATAGATGGACATAAAGTGGGACAAAAATGACTCAGTTTTAGGTCTGTAAGATGCTTCATAGTTAATTATATGGTAATCTGTAACTCAGGGTTAAAACATCTCCATTGACATGAACAACACATCTATTTAGGCTTTGGCATAAGGTGGTGCATATATAAAATAGCAGCAGGTGAGAAAGGAAAAGCTTGTACCTCACTTTTGTATTCTTCAAGTGGTTCCCCAGAGATATCTTGATCCAGGAACTTCTTTACAGCAACTTCCTATGAAATCGAAGTATGAGAAGATGGTCAAATGTTCTCCTTCAAAGAGAAGCAACATAATATGGCAAAGTTTACCCCATCAAAGACCTAGACAACAAATCATTTCTACTCAAAAAGTGGGAAAGTGAAAAATCATGTTATGACATTGATTGAGAACCAAATTGACATTGTAGTAAAGTTATTCTGCGTGCATGAAAGAATTTACAGTTAATAAATATGGCATAATTATCCAGCCCCCAAGAATAAAAAGGAACATTCTGCAAGACTTAGTAAGACTAGTCTGTCTATATAAATGAAAAAGAAACAGGAGATGAAGTTTATTTGAAAATTAGTGATTTCTAGTAGTGTTTTAAAACATCAAGTCTAAAACCAATATGGTAACTAGCAAAGAGGACATTGGACATAAAAGACTAAGAACAAAAAAACTCACAGTCCCATGCCATTCTCCACGATAAACCTCACCATATGATCCTGCGACAGAAAGGATTCACCAAAATAATGAAATTAATCACATCTACACAAGACAAAGCATGGAATTTGTAGCTAAAGAATAGGATGATACCAAGTCCAATTCGTTCACCCAAGGTGATTTCCTCCCAAGGTATCTCACATTCTGCAACACCATCAAGAGCATTATCGGACTTTGAACTATCATTACCAGCTGATTTATCTGACATTCTCTCGCCTTCAGAATTTACCCTCCAGGCATCTTGCCCCCTTTTACTAATATGCTCACAGCCAGCCAAGTTAGCATCTCCATCATTACAATCAGTCTGCTTCATCACAGCTGCGCTAGTAGCTGCCATTGCAGCAGCTGCTACAGGAAGTTCAACATTTGAATCTGTGCCCAATCTTTTTGCAGTGACTACCATTGAAGATGCAACAGCAGCAGCAGCTGCTGCTGCAGCAACTGGAACACTTGTGGCATACTGAATAGAAGCCGCTTCAGATTGTGACAATACAGGTGGTCCAATGACTTCCCTTGTATCAACTGGACAAGTGACCCTTAGGCCTTCCACAGATTTAAGATGTTCAGGTTGGTCATGAGGAGAGCTTGCTTTGGCATGTACTTTCTGATGGGGTAGAGGAGGCAAGCAATGAGAAGGTCTAAAATCATTTTGGTTCTTACTATTGTGAGGTCCAGTGCCCTTTCCATTTTCATCCTTAATTTCAACTGGCAACCTCACTTCAATATTTGATGTATCTAACTGCTCAGAATAAACCCCAGTAAATAAGTTAGGAGGAACAACAACACCACTCTCAAGTAACACATCATGAAGTTTTTGAGCTAACTGCGGATTCTCCTTGGCAACATCAATCACATACTGTGAGACATCTTTCACCTGCATCCTACGTACAGCAGGGGAGCTAATACCTTCTGTCCAGGAAGGAGATCTTGCATGCACATAAGGATAAATAGGTCTGTTTGGAAGCTCTCGCACAGGTTCCTTCTCCATGCTAGATGGGGTTTTAAAATCACCCGTAGATTCCTTTGATTGCTCCCCACTACTAGTTGCTCCAGACAAGTTTAAACAAGCACTAAAATCTCCTTTTCCATCTTCAAGTGAACTGCCAACCCCACTGGTAGAAGAGGCCATATGGGATGAATCAATGTCTCGAGACAAAGGACCGGAGGAAAAGAAAGAATCATCGTATTCCACATGAGATCCATCTGCATCAGAAGGAATAAGTGTGCCAGGATCTGCCATTAGGTCAACAATGTATTCCCTGAAAATCACACCAACCACTTTTGATGAATAATTAAGCTTTTGCAACCTATGTCAATAAGAAGCACTAGCCCAGAAAGCATGCACCAAAATAGTGTAATAACCACCATATGAATTTTAAAACAACACTATAGTTGAAAATTGCTGCGGTTTCTATAGAAGGTAGCTATAAAATTCAGCAAAAGTAACACATTAAATCAAACAAAATAGTCAACTGTTACCCTACTTAAAAAATGACAAATATATTCTACCTCCAAGAAAACAGAACTTCAATAATTCAGGTGACTAGTCTCAAATTTTAGGGGAATAGGTAAACATATAAAGCATAATAGAAATCACCTTCCATCATCAATCTTTACAAAGTTCATTGCCACATCATCAGAACCTGTATATTGTTGCCCTTTCACCAACCGGCAAGGAATGCCAACACTATCAGCCAAAACCTTTGCAAGCCACAAAAAGATAAACAACCAGCACTGAAGATCATCGCATTCAAACCATAAAAATCTAACTGATAAAAAATGTTCTCCCTATAACTAAAGGCAAGAGTCAAGAAAAATGCCCCAGAGTATAAGTGAAAGATAAACATCATTGTAAATGACCTAAAATAAATTTACAAAATAACGAGAGACAAACATCGTCGTAGAAACCACAAATATTTCAAGTACATAGAAATTAGAAAGAATAATAGAGGGTTCATTAATTGCTGTCGGTCTTTGGTATAGTGCAGTAGTGAAAAATCAAAATAGCCAACCTCACATTGTTGGAAAGGCTTCATTTCCTTTTTTATTTTTTTCCTTTTGCAGTTGTTGTTTCTCAATATTGCTTGCATTTATTAAGAATTAAGAAATAAAAAATTAGAAGAATAAGACCCTCTTCAAAGTAACATTTTTTCCTCCTGGACTTTCTTGCAACTTTTCTTCACTCCTAACACCTACTCAATGGCACAAGATATTGAACAAGTAAAACTTGTAATATTTTGGTGATGTGGCTGAGATATCTTAGCATATTAACATTAACATAAGACAGAATCTTTGTGAATCATTACAAGAGAAATACACAAATTGCTCAAATGGGCTAAATCTAACACGACTACAAGCAGTCCCAAACTCCTAATAACAGAAAACCAAATTTAGTTGTACTTGAAACATCAAGTAAACTATAAACTTTAATGAACTAATTCTTTATTCCAACAACATCGAATTGGCTGTATGGAACCTTTCCCTTTAAACCATTCCTATAAATCTTGAGAAATCCAGTCATCAATCCATAAATAACTAAATTTAAAAAAGAAAAAAGAAAAGACTCAGCAAGTACCTTGAATAACAATGCACGATGACGAGCCAAACCGATTGTTAAAGAACCAAGTGGCAAAACCATGCAGTCAAGGGTAGATTTTAGACTGTAACTAAGACTTCGCCAGGCTCGTGACATACAGTCAGGATCCACAACTGGTCCACCCATATATTCAGAAACTAAAACTGCAAGCTTTTGCACTAGATTGCTGCTTACAAAAGCCAAAGATTCTGACCTTAACTTTGCAGTCATCTCTAGTGCTTTTCGTTCAAGTTTCAACAAATTTGCATCAGAATCTCTATTGACCAAAACTGCTTCCCAAGAGACATTGTCTGCCACCGATGTCCCTTGCAAATCAAGGAGTGAAGGCATTCCTTCCGAAGCAGATCCAGTTAGAATTCCATACAGGTCATAAAAGCCATCCAGGATCTTGTCATCATAATTAAGAGAATTATAATTCTGCAAAGTATGGACAAATCTACGATATGAGCTGGTTAGCAAGGGATAAACATATGGCAAATAAATGCCAGAAAGTAACTTAGCAAAGGGAAGGAAACCATGAGAAACAGATGTTTAAAGGACCATATAGACATATTAGCAATGTTAGGCATAAGATTTTCCTTTTAGCTGGAGCGAGTGAGGCAAACCTAAATGTATGAGAATCTGATAACTTTTAGCATTTCATTATGCATATATGCTTGAACCTAGAGCCTAAAAACCTGACTTGATCCCCAAAAACCAGCCAAACCCATGACTCAAACTCGAAACAACACAATCTGAGATGACTCTATCTTATATTTAGTATAATACTATTATTTAACAAATACAACACAAACTTTGTAGAACCTTTTACCTTTACTATTTGCATTTCATATAACTTTGTAGAATCCTTAATTATTACTAAAATAATATAAAAAAGTTAGCATGTAGTTATAATGACTTGAATTTCCATATTTATGCATCATAAGAAAAAAAATTGAGAATGATACTAACGTTCATGTTTAGATGCTTTTATAAAATAAAGATGGAATGACAATTGGAAAGGATCACAACAACCACAAGGGCAAGACAGACCCCTTATCAGAGCTTTATTGGATTTGGTTTTGAAAGCTTTTCCCCTTCTATATGTACAAAACAAAACAAATTGACCCCATTCATGCAATGTTTGTGTATGTGTTTTTCCTGCAAAGCAGCTGACTAAAGCTCTTCCTATGTTACATAGTGAAGATAAATTGCTAAAACTCAACTTAAACTAAAAGCTTCCAAAGAAGAAAAAAAAGCTAAATGGAAACATACCCAATATCTATATGCAACAACTTCAGCTGGAGTATTCTCAGGACCACAAGAGCTTAGACTAATTTGCTTAACAGCCTCAATCTGAGCAGCTTCAGGATCCTCCCTAGCACTCAACTCCATAGCCAATTGTATCTGATAATACTCCTCTTCTACATCAGGATCCCTAGTGTTGCTAGACCCAGAATTGCCCTTTCCTGTATCCAAAGCAGCCTTTGAACCACTAGTACTAACTGAATCACTAGGTTCCATAGTTTCCCCTTTCTTCAAATTTGAAGAAGATGGTGGACTTGGACTTTTCCTATTAGCTACTGAGTTCAACCAACTAGAAAGAGCAGATAATGATTTGTTATTATTACTATTATTATTATTCTCAGGGCTATGAGGAGACGATGATACATCATCACTGGACTTCTTGTTGCTTCTTGATGAAGACGACCCTTCAATATCTTCAGATTGATTAGATACATGCAGCTTCTTGAGAATGTTCTTCATATTGGCTATAGCTTCCAATGCTAAAGAAATAAAATTCTGACCATAAACATCTCCATTGTCTTGGACCAAGCATGAAAATCTCAGTTCAAAATAATCTTTAAATAAAAAATGACAGAAGTAAACAACCCCTTTTTTTTACCCAAAAAAATGAACCCGTCAAATCCAAAAGGCGAAAAAACTATAATTTTGAAGCAATACCCAGTGAAGTTTGTCAAAATATCAAAAGGGCCCAGATGATCCAGTTGAAAGAAAACAACCTTTTTCCCTCGGGCAAATAAATCCACAAAAAAAAAAGGTTTAACACCGTAACCAAGAGACCCTGAGTTTCTTTCACCTTCAACAACCAAGGATAAGAAGAGTTCAGCACCCAGATTAAGGGGAAAAGTTGGATCATATTAGTGAAGAAAGCATAGTGGAGTAGCTTCCAAATATATATATGCTAGGAATAAGGAATAATAAATAATTTATTATTTAAATAAATATTAAAAATGCTACTTACAATGGAAAAAGAATTTACTCTAAATGTGTCAATTGATTTTTTTAATTATAATATGTTTTCTTTATATATGGATAAAAAGTGAACAGTTTCTTAGGAAAGATTTTTAAAATATATATTTATGGGATTAATTTATATATAATTTTAAAAATATAGTTTTTAGGCACTAACAATGTCACATTATTAAAATTTAAAGATAATAAAATATTATTATATATTTATTTATATCTATTATCTTCTCCAACTTAATTTAACTTTAATTAAATTACTTAAAATAATTACTTTTTAAATCATCAAATATTTTTTTCTTTTACAAATTTTAGTTTTTTTACATATTAATATTTTTAATTTTGTGCAACCAATTTAAATTGGTTTAGTGGATTTTGTCATATCATTAAACTTCGTGGATTTTTTCTTTTTCATTTTAAATTGGTTTTTATTTCATGTTATATATTTTAAAAGTAAAATTATATTACATTAAAATTTCAGTAATAAAATTGTATAAATTTTAAAGCTTCTATGTTATTTAAAATTTTTATTTTAAATACTTATGTTTTTTAAATTAAAGTTATTTAAAATTTTTATTTTAAATACTTATGATTTTTTTAAATTAAAGTTGGAGAGTAAGTTGAATATTGATGGGTGTATATTAATAATTTAATATCTTTAAATTTTAATAATGTGATGAAAATTAATTGATACATAAAAACTTTATTCCCATATTTTATATAAATTTTAAATTACAGGATTATATTTTTATCTATAGAAATAAAATTATATTATATTATATTATATTTTATTTTATTTTATCTTTTTCAATTGAAATGTTGCTTTACTCTAAAGGCGAAGAAAATCTGACTTGAATATCCTCAAATTAGTGAAAAAAATTAGAATTTCATTGTAAAGATAGAGAATATTATTTCAAGGGAATATTTTGATCTAAATAAATAAAAGTAAAAATAATTATATGTATTTTTATACATTTAGAAAAATGAAGATTTATTTATTAAATAAAATTAAGTTTAATATTTTATGTTAAGTTAATTTATGTTCTTAAATAAATTTGTTTTTATTATTATAATATTTGCAGAAGAACGAAAGCTTTATTTATTACTCAAAACAAGAGTTAGCATAGTATGATTAATATTATTATTTTGTCATGGGTTATTTATAATATAATTAAAAATGTTAATATTTTATTATTTTTAAAAAGTTACAATTACAAATAATAATATCAATTACAAAATTCACAAAGTTGACATATTTATATAATTTATTGATTACAAATAACTTTTAAATTAGTCATGAACATATTATATTGGTAAACTCAAAAACACTAAAAATGAGTAAGGGTAAATTATACTAAAAGTCATCTAATAATTTTTTAGTTACTAAATTATGAAAAAATACAAAATGATCACTCAACTATTAATATTTTTTTGGTTATCTATCTATGAAAAGTTACAAAATAATTATCTAACTATTTAATTTTGTCTTTCTTTATCATCACTAACTAATGGTAACAACTTTAAAAATTGACATAATAACAACCTCAACTCTCAATAATTATAAATTATATCAATTTATTTTTAATTTTAAAACAATTTAGCTCTTAACATTTATGCATTAAATAAATTTATTTTTGTAATTTTATTTTTCTTTATAATCTTTTCATATGAAAACTGAAAAAATTATTAACTAAATTGAAAACATAAAATAAACCCCAAAATAAATATGGTAAAATAAATACAAACAAATTATTAAAAATTTGACGGTTGTAGGCAAAAAAATAAATTAGTTGTAGCACCTTTTTCATTCATAATTGGATGAGAAGAAAAAAAGTCGTAGACGAGGATAAGTCCATAACATTTCAGAATCTTTTGCTTTACCTTTAATTCTTTTGTCCTATTATGCATCATGCTCTGTGCCCTAACCAGTTGAACCCACTTTCTTTTTGCCTTGTTTTCTTTCTTTCTTTTTTTTCCTTCCAGAACTTTCTTTTATTTTGTCCTTTTCTTTTTTCCTTGTCGTGGAATTATATGTATCGTGAAATTAAAATACCAATGTAATAAAAATAAATAAATTTTATGTAATAATTAAAACATCAATGTGTCAGTGTAAATAAATAACCGAGAATCCACATATAAAGGCCAAGGTGTTTGGACCCACTGTGGTGGGCTTATCTACCGAAATCTCAAATAACGCCATTTTGGCCTAGTTAAATATTGACAATAAAGATTTTCAATATAAAAAAAAACTACATCTAATTCTGCTAAATTATTAATAAATTTATATTTTAGTCACTTAGCTTCAAAATTTTACAAAAATGGTTATTGAATTATTTAAAAGTTTTCATTTAATTCAATAGATCGTTACAGTCATTATTTATGGTCTTTTTTGTTCGTACTGTGTGCACCAATTAAAAGCTCTCCTTCTAAGGGCGAAGTTAAAAAAATTTTCGGGGGTTGAAATTAAATTATATATTTTTATGATAATAAAAAATAAAATTTCTCCATTTTAATATTCTATATTTTTATAATTTTTAGAGGATTAAATCAATTTTTTATCATTTGGGGGGCCAAAGTGCAATCTTACCATTACTAATTTAAGATTTTATAAATTATAAATGGTCTAAATAGAAAATTTTCTATTTTAGGGGGATAGGGCCTTTGCCAGCCCCCCTTAAATCTGCCCCTTCCTCCTCTTTCTCTTCTACAGTTTAATTTTTTTTCATGAAACGACTTTGAATGTTAAGAATTTGCAAATCAAAATTCAAACAGTTTTATTCTCCAATCTTTGACGCTGATTGTCATATCAATTTGGATCTAGGTTATTTTTTTCTACTCATCAATGGGTACTGATCCACCGTACTAATCGTATAATCGTTGTTTGAAGCTTACTAGTCTAACTTTAAAAAGAAAAATGACTTAAAATAAAAACATTTGAATAATTTAATGAATTATATGATCTTTTTAATAATTTTAGTGACTATTTATAACTTTTTAAAGTTAAATGAGCGGAATGTAAACTTACCAATAGTTTAATAACTTTGAATATAGTTTAGTCTAAAAAGATTGAAATAAGTTGGTAATTCAAATGTTTTCTATTGTTGTAAAGTTTTAAGTTTCTAAATATAATATGGTAATTTTACAAATAAAATTAACACGTAAAAATTGAATTTGAAAATTAAAATTTAGAAAAAGAAATAGAGAATTAAATAATAGGTAAAACTAAATTCTAAATATTAGAAGAGAATGGGTAAGGGCAAGGGCCAAACAGGGCCCAAACCCTCCTAAAATAGGAAATCATGCTTTTGACCCATGAAAATAAGTAAAATTTTAAATTAATAACTGATAAAATTATAATTTAGCCTTTCACAAATGATAAAATTTTAATTTAATCATTCTAAAAATCATAAAAATATATATTAACATTTAATACAACAGTGAAATTGCTTAGCTCTCATAAAACAATATAACTTAATATTGTCCTCCCATAAAAAAAATGGCTTCGCTCATAAGGAAAAATACAAATATTTTAAGCATATTTTAACATATTTTGTTTCTTTCAAAAAGTGTACGTTTTCAGTCATTTACCAACTAATTTAATCTCCAATTGATTCATGATGCAAACATAACAAATAAAAATACACTCATTATAAGATTTATATTTTCATTTAAAAGAAATAAAATATGCTATCTAGTTAGGTAATGTCCATGCATAATAGTAACGTAGAGGCCTAACTTACTAAAATGTAAAATTTTACATTTAATTCTTTAAATTATAAAAAAATTCATAAAATATAAAATTACACTTTCACCTTGAAAAATAATAACATTTTAATTTAATTATTTTAAAATTATAAAATATAAATTTTAAAATTGTAAAATTACATTTTATACGATTTTTTTTAATTTGCTCTATGCATGCGCATTAATTCATTTCAAATTTTATTGGAACTTTAACTTGTAAGAAAACACAAAACAAAATTTCCATGCAAATTAAAATGATTGCTTTATTTTTTTAAATTTCCAAACCAACGTGATTTTGCATGCAAAAACGATTGATGTAATACCGCACCAAAAGTTCCTTTCATACAAAACCATAAAAGGAAAATCCTCAATTATCCATCCCCTCTATGATTAAATTTTCTCACTCGTATATTTATATCATATCATAATTTATTTATTCTATATTAAATTTTATTTCAAAATTGAATACATCATTACATATTATTTTAATTATATTCTTATGTGGAATTCAAAATAATTAAATTTATCTTTATTACTAATCATAACAATGATAGGTGATGATTATTATTTAAGTGTGTCAGTGTGTATGGGATTTCACTTTCGGACATCATGATGGAAACGTGCACTCAAGCCCTACCTGATGGCCACAATTTGCAACCACATATTTGCTGACACTTACAACTCGTTTTCGCTTACTTTTACTTTACATTTTCGGCTTCGCTCATTCATTTTTGTTACTATTTAAAAAAAAAGATTTAGATTTGGCACTATTCTATCTTTTATATGGATGTCGTAAAAATCAAATCGGTGGATAGAAGCGAAACTAAAATTATAAATTATATTTAAGGTTGAAATTGAGTTATATTTTTAAAGAAAGTTAAAATGTAATTTTATTATTATATTAATTTATATATTTATAATTTTAAATAATTAAATTAAAATTTTATTATTTTAGAGAATTAAAGTATAATTTAATTATTTAATTATTTATAATTTTATAAAATACAAATGGGCCAATCTGATTTTTTATTTATTTTTGAGGACTTTGACCTTGCTAGCTCTTTTTGTGTCACTCTAGTTGGTTAACTAGTTAAATTATTAATTTTTAATTTAAATGATTTGATAATTGATCTAATAATAAATAGTTAAATTATTAAAATTTAATAAATATTAAAAATTTATAACTCGGTTTAACTATTGTCTTTTATTTTGGATTTTAATTTTATCAATTTTGAGCGGTTCGTTCAAAGACTAATTCAAATTTTTGTCCTAATTGATATACCGGTTGGTTCTTTGTCCAAACCAATCTAGTTCCAACAACTCTGCTTTATGTGATAAATAAGTAATAAATTTATTTTACGTATTCTAATTTGGTCATTTTAAATTTTTGTATTTTTTAATTTTAACTTTTATATTGATCCAAACCGAAATAATTAAATTTATTAGGTCAAATTTTACTATTAATCATATACTATTTAAGTTTATATTTAATTTTTATACTCTAATTTGATTATTTTATTTTTATACTTTTTCAAAATTTAAAATTACAATTGCTATTTAAATGATAAAATTAAATTCATTAACTAAAATAAAACATGACTTTCTATGTGTATTGTATGAATATATCAGGTTAATAACTTTACAAATATAATTTAAATTTTTAAAAATAAATAAATTAAAAATAATTAAATTAAAATACAAAATTACATCCCAGCTCATCCATAGATAATAACAAAAATTGGCGAGTAGATGTTGGTGTGAAAATAAAAGGCCAATCATACAAATAAACACATGATTAATTTATTATGGAGATGAATGTGAAACTGGCAATTAGCTGTGACCGTGTAAGCCACCGATATGTATCAGATAATCAGAGGTCTACGTGTCGCCTATGTTAGGCCAACTATTTCGAACCAAGCAATTGTGCTTCATTCTAGAGAAGTTAATTTATTATTTTATAATCTACTAACAAAATCATTAAAATGAGGCCAAATTTAAAAAATAAAAAATAAAATTATTTTTCATTGAGCCTTAACTGGGTTATATCGACATTTCTATTAGTACAAAAAATATGAATTTGAACATGTTGAAGCGTGATAAGTAGTTTGAATCTCAAAATGTTAGATTTTTCATTTAATTTCTTAATTTTGTTATAAAATTACATATTGATATAGTGTTAAAGTTGCACTTTAACTTCCAAAAAAATTATGATTCATCTTTAACTCTTCAAAACAATTTTTTGGTTCGCCCCTAAAAAAGTCATTTATTTTACATAGAGAAATGTGTAATAAAGCAAGGGATCCTTAACTAAATTTACTACTAAATTTAAATTTTGATAATAATGAAGACATATATAATGAACTAAGTTGTCGAACTTTTCTGACATTGATATATTTTCAATGAATTGAATAATGTATATTCTAGTATGATGTTGAATATATTTAGGTATTGGATACCGTGAAAGATGCTCGAAGTGAGTCATCAACCATTTTAATTTAATCTAAATCTCTTATAAATCAAATTTAAGATCAATATTTATTTCAAATGCTCAATAAAGAACCCCCTTACATTCTACTCGGAATTTTTCGTTACTAGATGACAATCCATTAGAAACTTCATAAGTAATGTTACGTCTTCTTACATTATTGTTGCTTTGCCATATGATAGGTGAAATATATTAGTCTCGGGTATTTATTGTTAAATGTCGACACAATAGTAACTTTTTCAATTTAACCAAAGCGATAGAATTTTATTTATATTAATTAAGGAATTAATTTTGTAATAAACTCAAGTCAATACTTAAATATCTAGGTGTATAGGATAGTATAATATATAAGAATAATAAATTGATGTGTGTGTGTGTTTTTTTTAAAGTTTGATGGCCTAAATTTTAGAAATAAAATATTCAGTTTTTATTTAGTTTAAATTAAATAGAAGTAAATAGAATAAATTCTCAAAATTAACAAATAATTGGATAATTTATACTTAATGTCATTAAATTATTAAAAATTTACGTTTTGATCACTCAGTTATAAAAAGTTGTAAAATGGTCATTAAACTAAATATTTGAAAATTTTTATTTAAGTCATTGGACTGTTAAAACTTTTTTTAAGTCCAGCTAGCGAGCTTTGAGCAATAATTTGCTGATCAATGCAATGGATAGCAAGTAAAAGAATAAATCTTACGTCTAAGTTGATCTGATGGTCAGTGTCGAAAATCGAAGAATAAAGCTATTTGAATTTTAGCTTACATATTCGTAATGTTTAAAGTTGTTTCAGTGGACTATTATTTCTCAATTTTGTTTTATAAAACAATTTTGAATTGTAAACATAAAGAAAATGAGAGGTTTCAATTGGTGTAAGTAGTGCGAATGAATTTATGCAACTGGTGCGAATAGAAAATGCCACAATCCAATAATTTAAATAAAAATTTTAAAAAAATTATAATTTTTTAAAATTGAGTAATAAATATATAAATTTACTAATGTTTAAATTAATAAAATAATATATTAAATACAACTTGTCAACATTAATATAATTTTCAAAGTTAAAAGTATAAACTAATATAAAGGAAATGGAATATTTTAATTTAATTTTGGGGGGGAGAGAAGAGATGGGGGATAAATAGAAGGTGGAAGAGAAAGCCGAAAGGAGAAAAAATAGGAAACGGGAAATGTTGATATTGGTTGGCTGTGAATCCAAGTAAAAAAGAGTATATGGGGGGAAGTGGAAGTCTCGTGGACGGTGTTCGTCGCTGGTTTCAACGTCGCCATTTGATTCCTTCTTCTTCGAATCAACAAAATAATAACATTATCATCGATCATCATGATACTTCTTCTTCATCCTCTACTACTCTAACCCTCACTCAAAAACAATCACAAGAATCAACGGCTGATATTGTCGTTCAGGATTTTGATTTTTCTTCCTTGAGGCTTGTTAAAGTTCCTAAGCGTCATTACTTTCCTGTTTCTTCCATGGATTCTCACAAAAAGGTACTTTTACTTATTTTTTTCAGATCTCATCCGCTTTCTTTGCAATCGTTATTTTTAAACGATTCAAAATTTCGAACTGCGATCTTTGTTTTTTTTAATGTAAAACTGAAAAATTAGGGAGACATTTTTCATTTAAGGAGCTAAATCGTGGATTTGCGTGGTTTATAATGCAAAGCGGACCGAATTTGTCTGCTTAGAACCTTATTTAAAAAATTCAAAAATGAAAATTCTGAAAAAAAAGAGTTTCGTTTTTTTTCCTTCTCAATTAAAGAAGATCCGAGTGCTTTTGTTTCAAAAATGCGATTTATGACATTTGAATGATGTAAAATGATTGCTGTGATTTTCTTGTATAAGATAGTGAAAATTTTAGAAGATTATCCTGCTTGCTAATTTAGTACTGAGAGATTGCAAACGTCGTTGCTTATTTATTTAAATTTTTTTTACTAATTGATGGATTTTGTTCTTTTTAAAAAAAAATCAAATTTCCTCTCGCATAATGATCCGTTATTCATTTATTCTTTATTTATTTATTGCTATAGTATCACTGTAGAAATATATTCAATCACTCGCATATGTTGGAATTTGAAGCTAAACAGCGTTCTCCGTACGCAGTTTATTGTTTCGCACTCTATTTATTATTTCGAAGCTCAAGCTGCTATAATTCCCTTAATCATTTTCAGCTGGTCAGCATAGCCAGCTGTGGTGTCTAGGTTGTCAACATCGTAGTCAAAGCTGAATTTTGTTTCAAGTGGAAAAGGGGCAATGTCCCTTTTAATACTGTATATATGCTTATAAATACAGTTGCTGTCATTTTGGAAGCCTAATAGAAATTGTTATTCGAGGCTTCGTCTGTAATCCTGAAGTTTCTACTGACCATGTTTAGGTGGTAGATTTATTTTTCATCTTAGCTAGCCTGAAACTTAGGCATTACTTCTTTTTGTTTTTACAGTAGTTCCAATGATAAAAAAATATTAGTAAAAAGATATATGTTTTCAATACATGCATCTCCTGTCACCTTTTGGCTTTTTTCGTCGTCTCCGAATGTGAGTTTTGATGTTTCTAAACAATGGTTCCATACAGGGTGCACTTGAAAAGGAATTTTTCACAGAGTATGGAGAGGCAAGTCGATATCAAGTTCAGGAGGTCATTGGAAAAGGAAGTTATGGGGTTGTTGCTTCTGCAATTGACACCCACACTAGTGAAAAGGTTGCAATAAAAAAGATTAATGAGGTCTTTGAGCATGTCTCTGATGCGACACGAATTTTGAGAGAAATCAAGCTGCTAAGGTTGCTTCGTCATCCGGATGTTGTACAAATAAAACATATTATGCTCCCTCCATCTCGACGAGAATTTAGAGATATTTATGTAGTTTTTGAGTTGATGGAATCTGATCTTCACCAAGTAATTAGAGCCAATGATGACTTAACTCCTGAGCACCATCAATTTTTTTTATATCAGCTTCTTCGTGGTCTGAAGTATATACACGCAGGTATACTCTTCACAACATGCTTCCTACCTCCACCCCATGGATTTATTATTGATTTATTATTTTAAATTTTTTTGCAGCAAATGTATTCCATCGAGATTTAAAACCCAAGAACATCCTTGCTAATGCTGATTGTAAGTTGAAGATATGCGATTTTGGGCTTGCACGAGTATCGTTTAATGATGCCCCATCAGCAATTTTTTGGACCGTATGTTGTTCTGTCATGAAATCTTGAAGCTTCTGCATTTATGTTTCCTTAGTATTTATCAAATGGTTTAAATTTTGCTTTAAATTTTACAGAGGGTAAGCCTCTCAAATGCATATGCTAAATTGAACTTGTTTAATCCGTTAAGGACTATGTAGCAACTCGTTGGTATCGGGCTCCTGAACTCTGTGGATCTTTTTTCTCCAAAGTAAGTTCTGATGATCTTCAATAGACTAGGTGTTTTGTTTCTATTTTGTGTTTCTGGTTGCCGGCTCCAATTGTAGACAAAGATGTTTCTGTTTTGATTACCTAGTCATTAAATGTGGATTTTCTTTTTCTTGAAATGTATTTACCCCTCTGTTCTCCCCCTTTCTAATCTCCTTTTTGTTTGAACTTCGAATTAAAGAAAGTGAAAACCACATTAGGGTGTGTCCTTCTACTTTCTGATGGATAAGGAATTTCCTTTAACATTCTTTGTGCATATGCATACCTAGTCACTGTGTAAATTGATATTAGCTCTTGAGTAAAGTTTTTAGAAATTATTTTTAGGCTAAAATTAAGAGCTCCTGAACTTTATCACTTCACCTAGATAAGCCCCTATGCTTTTATTGCACTCAAATAAGCAATGCAATTGAGTATATCAGCACCTAGCCTAGGAGCGAAAGATACAGAATGTTTTTGTCCTTTACTTCCAGTTTCACCAGTATTCATGGATCCTGTTTTATGCAATGTCTGTAATCATGAATATTTACGTTCTTCTGTTGTTCTTAGTGCACGTATCAATTGTCTTCATCAGTTGTTCCCTTTTTTATTTTTGTGTGAGAGAGTCTTGGTGAGGAAGGGGCTAATCACTACTTATATTATCTTTTGAACATGAGTTCTGGAATTTCATTTTACCTTTTGATGTATAGTATTCAGAATTAACTATGTTTTATTGGGGCTATAACTGGAATTTCTGAGTCTTTGTCCTTTTGTAGTACACTCCTGCAATTGATATATGGAGCATAGGATGCATATTTGCTGAGATGCTTATAGGAAAACCACTATTTCCTGGAAAAAATGTGGTGCACCAATTGGATCTAATGACCGATATGCTTGGCACACCTTCTGCTGAATCCATATCAAAGGTTGGTTATTTTATTTTTTGAATATTAAGTTGTATTTTGCATTTGTCACTCATTTCTAGCTTTGTCATAGTCTTTGAGATTCCGGAGATTAAATACTATCTTGTCAATACTTAATTTATCATGACCTGGCAGATTCGGAATGAGAAGGCAAGGAGGTACCTTAGTAGCATGCGTAGAAAGCAACCAGTTCCTTTCTCACATAAGTTCCCTAATGTGGATCCTCTTGCGCTTTGCTTACTTGAGCGCCTTCTTGCATTTGATCCAAAAGATCGCCCTACAGCTGAAGAAGTAAGATTGCTATCCAAGAGTGTTTTTCCCAAAAGCATGAAAAAAGGAAAAGGAAGTACGCTCACAAGAGATAACCCTGAAATTGAGATATATATATTCAGAAGGCATTAGAAGTATAAATCATATAAAATTTAAATCTATGAAGGGATGATCTTGAATGGAACTTCTTTGATTTGAATAAGCAAAGATATGATAGTTCCTCTCACTGCTGACACCATATCAAGTATAAATGATGAATGAGCAAGTTAGATATTGAATTACAAGCTTCTGATATCCTTAATGCTTATGCACTATGCTTTCAGGCATTAGCTGATCCGTATTTTTATGGTTTGGCAAATGTGGATCGTGAACCAACCACCCAACCTATTTCAAAACTAGAATTTGAGTTTGAGAGAAGGAAACTAGCAAAAGATGATGTCAGAGAGCTGATTTATCGAGAGGTACTCCTCATTTGTTGCTTTGGTATTTATGTGGCTTTTATTTATCATGTAGCTTAAATCAACTTCTTGCTTGGAGTGAACAGATATTAGAGTATCATCCGAAGATGCTGCAAGAGTATCTTCGGGGTGGGGAGCAAACCAGCTTCTTGTATCCAAGGTCAGAAAACACTTGCTACGCGATCTGTGAAGGAATTTTTATAGTTATACAAGCATAAACGACAATATATGTATGAAGGAAGTTTGTAGTGTCACAGGAAATCTAAGGGAAAAGTTAGTATTTGCCAATAGTTTGAAAACCTAGTTAGCGTACAACCAGCCAGTAGTTAAAATGGTCTTCTTTTTTAAAATGTAAAATTAATAATTAGTAGAAAATAATGAAAATATTGAAAAATGATAAAAACCAGTTTAATTTAACCTGGTTCAATGCTTCACCTTTTGTTGCTGATCAGGTTGCTTTGACACTCTTGTCTAAATGCTAACCAAACACAAAATACGTGACCCATGAGCACTCTCCTCGGTCTCATGAGGTGTCCACATTTTCAACCTTATATACCTTACGACTCGTTTGAACTCTTTCTTTTGTTGCTCAATATGATGTCTAGGATTGTTGTTTTACAATTTAAAAAAAAAAAAAAAAAAGAATCTTAGAAAGTAATATCTTTTGGATGGCTATCAAATTCCTATTGAAGTTTTGCTCTAATGAAGTGAAATGGAAGGGTAATGTAAAAGATCTAGAAAGTCTAGTTGAAAACATTTGCTGCTAGCATCACAATTGACATCTTTTTCCTTTTCAATTCGATAGTGGTGTTGATCGGTTCAAGCGACAATTTGCACATCTGGAGGAACATTATGGTAAAGGCGAAAGAAGTACTCCACTTCAAAGACAGCATGCTTCTTTGCCTCGGTATGCTTAATAAAATTTCAAGAGTCATATTAGGTTTTTTTTTTTTTCACCATAAAACCCTGGGGATACTATTGTACTTTAGGTTGGGTGGAAAATACCTCTGTTTTGTCTAGTTCATTTGTCATATTTCAATTAGCTTGATCAACCGTGTTATCTTTTTCTCAGTGAACGAGTTCCTGCTCCCAAGGAAGAGAAAGTTGCTGAAAATAATGATACGGTTTCAAAGTCTCGGTTCTCGGATGGTTCAGAAAACACAGATGCAGAAGGGGAAAATGGCCTTAGCAAACCCAACTCTAGTGCTCGTAGCCTATTGAAGAGTGCTAGCATTAGCGCCTCTAAGTGTGTTGTTGTGAAAGAGAAAAATGAATCAATGGTACACAATTTTACTAAGACTTCATTGTGAAAACTTTTCTTTTATGGAACGAAGTGAATATTACGTGTACATCTTGTTTATGTCGTATTCATTTCTGCTGCTGCAGGAGCAAACTATTGCTGAAGCCGATGATGAGATAGTCGATGTCTTGTCTCAGAAGGTTGCAGCTATCAATGCGTGATTGGAACTTGGAATTTGCTTTTCAAGTATTTAGTTGCCTCGGTCGGTACGTTAGCCATCCCTACCCCCCCTTGATTGTTGGGAAGAGGGGGATTTATAGTGATTTGTACCAAAGTTTTTTCATTTTTCCCCCGGTATACATGAACAGAAGCTAACGTTAGGACTATAATAGGGGGTACGATCGAGAAAGCTCCGGCTATCATACATTTGAGAAAAACAAGAGTTGTTGTATTTATCCTATATAATGAACTTTAGAATGGCATGCATTGGTAGGGAGTAAGAACACTATAAAAGAAAAACAGTAACATTATGTATATACTATGATGTCATGGTTTCTATTCTAGGCCGAGATTTTTAGACTCTCATATAAGACTCGGCAGTCAGGGATGTGATTTTTGTGAAGAAATAGAGTCGATTTCTTATGTCTAGTTGTTTCTGCATTAATACAATGGATTATCTCTTTATTTTCCGAAGCAGGAGGTTTTGACTAGAATTGTTCACAGGTTGAGCACGAATTGGAGTTTCGTAAACGAAAACACCTTGGGTTTGAGTTATTATTCAATCATTCTTTTAGTTTAGATTTATTAAAAATATAAATATTATAGAAATATATAACTTTTAATATTTTTAAATAGCAAAACAAGCTTTTCTGTACTGTCTATGGACATCTCTAGCTCTATGCTTGCGTGTGGGTCTGATCTTTTACCTTGTTGGAATCTTATGGGCTGTTTTTGGAAAAGTATGCTGTGGTGGTTGACAAGAGATCCATAAATTATTCTTTTTCTTTTGTTATCAATATTAAGAGGGAAAGATAGAGTTTGAATCTGTGTTGTCAAATCTCTTTAATTTTTGGTCCAAACTACAAACCTATTATTAAGGCAAAAGTGTATTGTATTAAAATAAAATAATTGATTTGGAGGCATTATAAAGTAAAGTGTTAAGAATGCCAAAATGATCGAAAGGTTTGTTGATTACTCTCTTCCCAAAGTATATGTATGGTAAAAGATATGTAGTGCGTTTGTTTACATATTCAGAGACATATTCTTTTATGATGCAAGATTAATGCACTTCTTTAGAGCTCTCAGTGTGACATTCTTCCCTATCTAAATTTGTGTTGCTCGTCATGAGCCTTTTTGCCATTTTTGCCTGCATTATTTTAAAAATCTTGCGCAGTCTCATGATTAATCCACCCTACCTACCCACCCACCCATTGGGGCATTATGTAAAATAAAATTGAGTAGACATGAATTGTTCTGATATCATTTGTTACAAGACCATTTCTTTCTAAAATGCATGTTTGATAGGATGTTAAATATATAAAAGGAAATCCATCAATTTCATGGTTTGATTAAGGATAACAGAGCATCTGTTGCATAAAAATTGTTTGCAGGAATAAGTTACCAATAACATAGTATTACCAAACATTCAAAGTTTCCTTTAAATCATATTAAAGTAAATAGACAAGCATTCACCATAGAACCTGTTTAATCTATCATGAATAATCTTTTGCTTACTCTAATCCATGCTTGTTGACTGACCCGATCAGTTTGCATTTGTTTATTATATCTTCCCCTTGCTGGATTTGCCATTGCTTCTTCACACAACTCCAACATATAAGATCGAGAAACATAGGCAGATAATGTCTGATTGCAACCTGCATGGTGAAGGCCTGCCTGTTACAGAAATGACAGTTCAAGGATTAGAGACGCTGACAATCAAGCTGTGGCTTGTATCACAAAATCAAAAATCAAAATACCTGTGAAAAGTTTCTTTCTGCAGCAAAAATGCAAAGGATAACCATTCAATTCAACCATTTTCCCTCCATTCCGTTGTAAGTTGGTTCCCAATTTAATTTAGATTTAAAGCAAGTTAGAAGCTGATGTCTGCTCCTCCTTGTCCCACATGCCAAGTACATTAGAGAGGCATTTCCTCAATGTATACAGAGATCAAATGCATTACTTCATAGTACCATGGCAAAGGAAAGCCTCCCCCCCCCCCATGCTAGAAGTTCAATTTATTTCGCATTATTGATCATGGACCAGCTTTAGTCCAAAGAATCAACCATAAAATTCAACAAAAATGTAATAATTATCTTAAAGTTACTACACTTGTAGGATGAAGGCTTCAAGGAAGTAGGCTCTTTCCACATGCAGCACATTGTTTACCTTAGGCTTTTGCTAACTCGGAAGCATCTAATAAGATTCTGAAAATGTATATCTAAAAAAACTAAGGATTAAAGGCTGCAAAAATATTTTATCAATCCTTAGCCATTCCACTTTAAACAGCTTCTGATACATTCTTACCAGTAATCCCCACAAGAACATGAGCCTTCCCTGAAATGGTGAAAGCGGTTAGAATCCCTTAAGATAATCAGCCGGCCAACAATCTTTGATATGTATTTGATGGCATTGTGACAGTCTTCGCAAACACGCAAGTTTTTTATCACACGAATTGGTCTACCAGCAGGAATAGATAGAATACCATAAGCCACAGCCAATTTTTCACTGTGATACTTGAGCATGTGTTCCTTCTCTTCCTCATCTACATCATGTAATATCAATTTTATAGAGGACACATAGCCCTCACGCTTCATTTTAAGATCTAATTCTTCTAAATAAGCATAGATTTTATCCCTATCCGGGTGGCATGAGTCTCCAACTGAAAATGTATGGATCTTGTTCTGGACCTCAAGCCAACTACACCCCGGTATTTTCTTCACGCCAGTATCCCTCATTTTTAATCTCATCTTACTAACATCAGCCCATCTACCAGAAGCTGCATATAAATTTGAGAGAAGAACATACATTCCTGCATTCTCAGGTTCCATTTCGAAAATCAACTCGGCAGCCATTTCAGCTAATTTGGTATTGCCATGAATTCTGCTTGCACCAAGTAAAGCACCCCATGTTGCTGCATCTGGTTCGAAGGGCATGTTTCTGATAAACTTCTGGGCCTCATCCAATCGACCAGCTCGGCCAAGAAGATCAACCATGCAAGTATAGTGTCGTGAATTTGCTGTTATACCATAATCTTGGTTCATCGAGTAGAAATATTCCATGCCCCTATCCACTAAGCCAGCATGACTACAAGCTGACAGTACTCCGACCTGAAACAATAAACTACAAAAGTAAAAAACTACGAACTACATGACGTAGAAGAAAATGTTCCACATTTAAAGAGTTTTCTCGATTGCCTCTCCTAGACGAAGGTTGCCATTGAAAATCGAAGCAGTATTGCATCAGATTAAAACATTCCTTCCATTTCTGAGAAGATAAGCCTTATTAACTCTCATCTCAGCTAAACCTCAAGTTAATCACTAGGATAGGATATGTGACTTTTTTTTTAAAAAAAATGCTATTTTTGGGGCATGGTTGACACCATGTCTTGAGTGTGGAATATGTTTAAGGAAATGAATTAATAACATATGGCCAGAGTATTTCTAATAGCAGGTTAAATTTTAAAGTTACTTAATAATTACCATAGTGGTATCATTTGGTTTGACACCAGCTGCCTTCATTGACTCGAAAATCTTTAGGGCCTCTTTACCAAATCCATGTCTTGCATAACCAGCAATCATTGTATTCCACGAGACAATGTCCTTCTCCGTTATCTCTTCAAATGCACTACAAGCTTCTTCTATGCCTCCACACTTGCAGTACATTAAAAGCACGGCATTTCCAACAAAGGACCCACTTTCATATCCTGCCTTAACCAGCCGCCCATGCAACTGCATGAACAGAAGCTAACGTTAGGACTATAATAGGGGTACGATCGAGAAAGCTCCGGCTATCATACATTTGAGAAAAACAAGAGTTGTTGTATTTATCCTATATAATGAACTTTAGAATGGCATGCATTGGTAGGGAGTAAGAACACTATAAAAGAAAAACAGTAACATTATGTATATACTATGATGTCATGGTTTCTATTCTAGGCCGAGATTTTTAGACTCTCATATAAGACTCGGCAGTCAGGGATGTGATTTTTGTGAAGAAATAGAGTCGATTTCTTATGTCTAGTTGTTTCTGCATTAATACAATGGATTATCTCTTTATTTTCCGAAGCAGGAGGTTTTGACTAGAATTGTTCACAGGTTGAGCACGAATTGGAGTTTCGTAAACGAAAACACCTTGGGTTTGAGTTATTATTCAATCATTCTTTTTAGTTTAGATTTATTAAAAATATAAATATTATAGAAATATATAACTTTTAATATTTTTAAATAGCAAAACAAGCTTTTCTGTACTGTCTATGGACATCTCTAGCTCTATGCTTGCGTGTGGGTCTGATCTTTTTACCTTGTTGGAATCTTATGGGCTGTTTTTGGAAAAGTATGCTGTGGTGGTTGACAAGAGATCCATAAATTATTCTTTTTTCTTTTTGTTATCAATATTAAGAGGGAAAGATAGAGTTTGAATCTGTGTTGTCAAATCTCTTTAATTTTTGGTCCAAACTACAAACCTATTATTAAGGCAAAAGTGTATTGTATTAAAATAAAATAATTGATTTGGAGGCATTATAAAGTAAAGTGTTAAGAATGCCAAAATGATCGAAAGGTTTGTTGATTACTCTCTTCCCAAAGTATATGTATGGTAAAAGATATGTAGTGCGTTTGTTTACATATTCAGAGACATATTCTTTTATGATGCAAGATTAATGCACTTCTTTAGAGCTCTCAGTGTGACATTCTTCCCTATCTAAATTTGTGTTGCTCGTCATGAGCCTTTTTGCCATTTTTGCCTGCATTATTTTAAAAATCTTGCGCAGTCTCATGATTAATCCACCCTACCTACCCACCCACCCATTGGGGCATTATGTGTAAAATAAAATTGAGTAGACATGAATTGTTCTGATATCATTTGTTACAAGACCATTTCTTTCTAAAATGCATGTTTGATAGGATGTTAAATATATAAAAGGAAATCCATCAATTTCATGGTTTGATTAAGGATAACAGAGCATCTGTTGCATAAAAATTGTTTGCAGGAATAAGTTACCAATAACATAGTATTACCAAACATTCAAAGTTTCCTTTAAATCATATTAAAGTAAATAGACAAGCATTCACCATAGAACCTGTTTAATCTATCATGAATAATCTTTTGCTTACTCTAATCCATGCTTGTTGACTGACCCGATCAGTTTGCATTTGTTTATTATATCTTCCCCTTGCTGGATTTGCCATTGCTTCTTCACACAACTCCAACATATAAGATCGAGAAACATAGGCAGATAATGTCTGATTGCAACCTGCATGGTGAAGGCCTGCCTGTTACAGAAATGACAGTTCAAGGATTAGAGACGCTGACAATCAAGCTGTGGCTTGTATCACAAAATCAAAAATCAAAATACCTGTGAAAAGTTTCTTTCTGCAGCAAAAATGCAAAGGATAACCATTCAATTCAACCATTTTCCCTCCATTCCGTTGTAAGTTGGTTCCCAATTTAATTTAGATTTAAAGCAAGTTAGAAGCTGATGTCTGCTCCTCCTTGTCCCACATGCCAAGTACATTAGAGAGGCATTTCCTCAATGTATACAGAGATCAAATGCATTACTTCATAGTACCATGGCAAAGGAAAGCCTCCCCCATGCTAGAAGTTCAATTTATTTCGCATTATTGATCATGGACCAGCTTTAGTCCAAAGAATCAACCATAAAATTCAACAAAATGTAATAATTATCTTAAAGTTACTACACTTGTAGGATGAAGGCTTCAAGGAAGTAGGCT
The DNA here is from genome assembly GCF_025698485.1 of Gossypium arboreum. Taxonomy (NCBI): domain Eukaryota; kingdom Viridiplantae; phylum Streptophyta; class Magnoliopsida; order Malvales; family Malvaceae; genus Gossypium; species Gossypium arboreum. The sequence goes on along the minus strand of NC_069081.1, from coordinate 119,198,296 downwards.
CTTTCCACATGCAGCACATTGTTTACCTTAGGCTTTTGCTAACTCGGAAGCATCTAATAAGATTCTGAAAATGTATATCTAAAAAAACTAAGGATTAAAGGCTGCAAAAATATTTTATCAATCCTTAGCCATTCCACTTTAAACAGCTTCTGATACATTCTTACCAGTAATCCCCACAAGAACATGAGCCTTCCTGAAATGGTGAAAGCGGTTAGAATCCCTTAAGATAATCAGCCGGCCAACAATCTTTGATATGTATTTGATGGCATTGTGACAGTCTTCGCAAACACGCAAGTTTTTATCACACGAATTGGTCTACCAGCAGGAATAGATAGAATACCATAAGCCACAGCCAATTTTTCACTGTGATACTTGAGCATGTGTTCCTTCTCTTCCTCATCTACATCATGTAATATCAATTTTATAGAGGACACATAGCCCTCACGCTTCATTTTAAGATCTAATTCTTCTAAATAAGCATAGATTTTATCCCTATCCGGGTGGCATGAGTCTCCAACTGAAAATGTATGGATCTTGTTCTGGACCTCAAGCCAACTACACCCCGGTATTTTCTTCACGCCAGTATCCCTCATTTTTAATCTCATCTTACTAACATCAGCCCATCTACCAGAAGCTGCATATAAATTTGAGAGAAGAACATACATTCCTGCATTCTCAGGTTCCATTTCGAAAATCAACTCGGCAGCCATTTCAGCTAATTTGGTATTGCCATGAATTCTGCTTGCACCAAGTAAAGCACCCCATGTTGCTGCATCTGGTTCGAAGGGCATGTTTCTGATAAACTTCTGGGCCTCATCCAATCGACCAGCTCGGCCAAGAAGATCAACCATGCAAGTATAGTGTCGTGAATTTGCTGTTATACCATAATCTTGGTTCATCGAGTAGAAATATTCCATGCCCCTATCCACTAAGCCAGCATGACTACAAGCTGACAGTACTCCGACCTGAAACAATAAACTACAAAAGTAAAAAACTACGAACTACATGACGTAGAAGAAAATGTTCCACATTTAAAGAGTTTTCTCGATTGCCTCTCCTAGACGAAGGTTGCCATTGAAAATCGAAGCAGTATTGCATCAGATTAAAACATTCCTTCCATTTCTGAGAAGATAAGCCTTATTAACTCTCATCTCAGCTAAACCTCAAGTTAATCACTAGGATAGGATATGTGACTTTTTTTTTAAAAAAAATGCTATTTTTGGGGCATGGTTGACACCATGTCTTGAGTGTGGAATATGTTTAAGGAAATGAATTAATAACATATGGCCAGAGTATTTCTAATAGCAGGTTAAATTTTAAAGTTACTTAATAATTACCATAGTGGTATCATTTGGTTTGACACCAGCTGCCTTCATTGACTCGAAAATCTTTAGGGCCTCTTTACCAAATCCATGTCTTGCATAACCAGCAATCATTGTATTCCACGAGACAATGTCCTTCTCCGTTATCTCTTCAAATGCACTACAAGCTTCTTCTATGCCTCCACACTTGCAGTACATTAAAAGCACGGCATTTCCAACAAAGGACCCACTTTCATATCCTGCCTTAACCAGCCGCCCATGCAACTGCATCCCCAATTCTAAAGCAGCAATATGCGCACACGTGCTCAAGGCACAGGCAAATGATGACCTATTCAACCTTTCTCCATCTCGTTTCATGTCTACGAAAAGGCGTAAAGCCTCTTCACTATAACCACTTTGAGCATACCCTGCAATCATTGCTGCCCAAGAAACAGGATCACGTTGAGGCATTCGATCAAAAAAGTCCCTAGCATGAGCTGTCTCACCACTCTGAGCATACCCCGTGATCATTGTATTCCAAGTAGTGACATCTCGAAATGGCATTTTGTCAAACAATTTCCTAGCCATGTCCATTCTCTTACATTGTACAAACCCTGCAATCATTGCATTCCATGAAACAGCATTCTTTTGTGGCATTTGGTCAAAAGTTTCCCTAGCTTCATCAACCAGTCCATTCTGCACCAAACCAGACACCATCGCTGTCCATGTAAATACATCTCGAACCGGAGACTCATTAAACAATCTCCTAGCTTCTTCAATCTCACCATTTTGTGCATAACCAGTAATGATAGTATTCCAAGAGATTTTATCTCTGAGAGGAATTCTATCAAAAACCCTTCTAGCATCAACCAACATCTTCTTTTTCACAAACCCACCCATCAAACAATTCCAAGAAACCAAATCCCAATCCAATTTCGATTCAAACAACCTACAAGCTTCTTCCATCTTCCCATTCTGTACATAAGTTGCAAGCAAAGCATTCCACGATATCGAATTCTTACAAGGCATTCTATCAAAAATCTTCCTTGCCTCATCAATGCAACCATTCTGCGCATACCCAGACAACATCGCATTCCACGAAACAACGTCCCTTTCAGGCATTTCCTCAAACAATTCCCTCGCAGCAGCAAGGTTATTGTTCCTTACACACCCACTAATCATAACATTCCAAGAAACCAAGTCTCTTTCAGGCATTTCATCGAACAAGTTCCTCGCGAGATCAAACCGACCGTTCATCAAGTACCCAGATATCATTGCATTGTAAGAAACGGAGCTCCGGCGTGGCATCAAGTTAAAGAAATGAAGAGCTGAGTCCAGCTGGGAATTGCGCATGTAGTAAGATATGGTCATGTTCCATTGCTTTATGTCGGAGTCACCAACTGGTCGGGGTTTGTCATTGTGTCTTCTCTGAGTTAATGTCTTCTTCGATGGATATGAATTTGGGTTCGTTCGTAGTTCTTTGATGGAATGTAACTGCCTCCAACGGTATCTCCTGCGCATGGCTTTCAGTTTCAGCATCAAAATGCAAAAGTTTGGAGCAGTGTTTTCGGAGAGCGGGCAATATATGGAAATTTAAAGGAGGTTGAGTACTGTAACAAATAATATATGTTCAATGATAATAATCTAAACAAAATAAGGGTAAATTCCATTAATAATCACCTATGTTATTTTATCACTTAATTATAAAAAAGTTATAAAATAATTATTTAAAATTAATAAATTTTTTTCGATCATCTAATTATTAATAGTTACAAAATAAATGGTTTAAACTCGAGTGAATTTTATAGGTAAAACATCCCTTAATCACCAAGCTAATGATAAAAGTTCAAATTTAATACTTAATTGTTTAACGAATAATTTCAATAGGCAAATGGCCAATGAAAAGATGTTTTCTTTCTTCTTCAACTTCTTCAGAGGGTTAATTTAGTAAAAAAATTAATTAGGAAGTATAAAGAACAATATCATTTCTTTTAAATGTTACAATATTGTCTTAGGAGACTAATGATTTATTACAAAAATAAAACATACTAAATTAAAAATTAATTTTCAAAAAACATGATAATTTTCATAAGAATCAAGCACATATATGATCTAAAAAAGAGATAGGCTGACATAAAAGACTTTATACTTTGAGAATTCAATTAAAATGTTTTATAGTTTAGGGTCAAATTTAAATTTGAATCATAACATGGGACGTCTAGTAGAATTAACCCAATAATTTATGTTTTCTTCCTCATTGGATATAAAAATAAAGCCCAACCCATGGGCCCATATTTTTTTTCTCTAACCCAAAAATATTAATGGATCTCTCATTTTCGCCCTAGCAGAGACCCATGAACCGTTGTATGTATTCTTTTGTTCGAATCGGAAGCAGAAACCACCGCTTGTTTGTTTATTTCTACGTTGCTGCTCTCTGTTTAAACTTCTTTAGCATTCCCCTGCAAGCTTCACTGCAATTCCACCTAAACCTTTTGTAAATTTTTTTAGCTTTCTCGTCTCAACAAATAAGCCAGAGCAATGTCACTAAAAGACCAATACGACACCGTGAACGATGAAGAAGAAGATATAGATGACGTTGAACTCTCCGGCAATGAAAACGGCGTCGGTTTTGACGAGGACATGGAAGCTCTAAAGAAAGCCTGTTTGCGCACCGGAACCGACCTTAACGGCCTCGATATCGTATCCGTCGACAACGAACGGCCTTCCACTTCGACCGCCGCCTCGCCTGCGTCCGCGGATTCGGGGAGCGAGGATGATCTGGAGATTTTCCGGAGTATACGGAATCGATTGGCGCTTTCCGAGGATGTTTATGAGCCTCTTTCTTTGAAGCCTCTCTGCACTCTTCCTCCAATTTCTTCGGATGAGGATGCTGAAGATGATTTCGAGACTCTTCGTGTTATTCAGAAGCGGTTTTTGGCTTATTCTACCGATTGTAAGTCTCTATCCTCCTTGAAACTAAGGTTTTAAAGTGTAGTGAGTTGAAGTTCTAATGAATTCTGTTTAATTCGATAATGAATTTTTGTGTTTCGTTATATAAATTTTCATTATTTCATTTTTTAGTTCGAATTTTATATCTGAAACCATGATGTTATCATCTCAAGTTCTGAATTTCGGCCTTGCTACTGTTTTTCGGTTCAAGATACTGTTATGGTTGGTCTCTGCTTAGTGTTATTTCTTATGTTCTAATCGTTGCTATGGTTATTGATCGAGTGCTTTTTTTTAATATATCAAAAGTCGCATGTTTGATAGAGAAGATGTTTGAAGGATGAATTTAGAAGTATTATTAATAAAATACGGATAAAGAAGTTCAAATTTTGGTTGCATATGTAACTTGGTAGAAGTGTATAAGTGAAAACTATACCAAAATTTTTCTTTCCATTTTTCTCTTCTGGGTTCAAAATTTTAAAATTATTGGAGATCTCATGGAAGCTTGTTTTCACTCTTTTTGTTGAATGCCATACGTATGTGTTAAAGGCAATGGTTGAATTCATTATATTACCAGTGATGAGTATCTTTTTTGATAACATTTGTTTGTCAATACTATTTAAATCTAATATAGACCTTAAGTTCTTATTATTTAACTCTAATACAGGACTTAAGCTTTTGTTAGCTGTTCCTAAGATATTGTTTATGTTGATATCAATCTCCTCTGCTTCTTCTCAGTTTCTGTCTGTAGTCCATACATTTATGTTAAAACATGAACAATTACCTATAGTTGCTGCTCATTTATGCCCCTCGTTTATGTTTCTCTTAAATATATTGATCAGGCACCAGGAAAAACAGCAGAGAGGATAACGTGGAGAAAACAGAGCCCATTTATATGACTAGAACACCCTTAAAAGATGCAACAGGCAATGATATATGTGAAAATTTTCTAGATTATGTGCAGACTGGCAATATTTCCCATGTTTCAAGTGACAATGCGGAGATGCAGCCTCTAAGTTTAGTTCAATGTGACCAGTCTGATGTCAACGTGTTATCAACATACAAGTCCTCAAGATTTCCAAAGTCTGCGCAACTTCTCTTTGATGCAATTAAAAAGAACAGGTCTTATCAGACGTTTCTTCGAAGTAAGTTGGCTCACATTGAAGTTAAAATTGAGGAGAACAAGAAATTGAAGGAACGTGTTAAAATTCTTAGAGACTTTCAGGTTTCTTGCAAAAAATTAACAGGCCGAGCATTATCAGCAAAGAAGGATCCTCGTATACAATTAATTTCAGCCAGGAAGTTGAGGACTTTTGAGGAACCCGAGGTAACCATTTTTTTCTTTGACTTTTGATGATTCTAATTATTCTCATAGAACTTATATATGTGTGTGTATTTAATTTTTGGAATGAATAGTATGTTTATGGTTTGGATATCGAAAGTGCCTATTCCTTGAAGAAGGTTTGCAAGATTGTGATAAGAAACATTGTCAAAGTGTGCTACTAAATAGATGAACAAACTTAACTTGACACATGGTTATGGTGTCAGTTACATAGTGATGTGGGAGTAGATTTTGCTTAGCAAATTATTGTGTGGTTTAATGCTTTTTAGTGCTACAACAGTAACATAGGACTTTCTCTATTAAGTGGGGTTGGCTACATAGATGATATTTCTACATTTTCTCAGTTTAATTCATATCTTCAATGAGCTGGAGAAGAAAGGGTTTTTTCTCTCTAATTACCATCATCTCCCTCCTTTGGTCATCAATCATCCCCTTGATATGGATTTCCTATATCCTAGTTAAATCTCTTTTAGGAGCACCTGTACCATGCTCTTTACTTGTCTAAACTCTCTTAAGCATGTTTCTTGTATTTTTTGCCTTGAATTTTTTGATGTCCAGCTTTCTCTTATGAACTCATCTCAATGTACATCTCAGCCTTGATCATCTTATGCATACTTGAGATATCATTGCTCATATTTGGTGTCTTAAAACATATCTAGTCTTGTACTCTTATTTTTTCCTTTTATATCTTTCTCATGCTAGCATATATTTTTCTGATAAATTCTCCTAATTAGTGGCTTGTGAACCTGTTATACTTTCGAAATTTTAGTACGGTACATTCTGCATTTCAAAACATTTTCTGTGGATAACATTATTTTAAGTTTCAACTTCCAATGTGTTCACTAACTAGATCTTGTTGAGTTAGCTTTCCCAATAAATTATTTGCACTTATCTAGTGTGTCAAGGCGTGCATCTAGGCACGCTAGTAAGAAACGAATAATATCAAATTCTCTAGTTCTCAATATTTGAGCATTCAACAATAAACGTGACACTGTAAGGAAATAATGTATATTGGCCAACAGGAAAAGGATAAAAATTTGCATGTTGGATAAATCAGACCCCTGTCTAGAGTTTTTAAGCTTATTTACTTGCATATATAAACTCAATTACAAAATACACATGTATACATACTGTGCCTTACATCCTAGGCTGAGCACTTTTATAGTGCCTTGCACATCAAGCAATATAAGGATTCTAGCACTTAAATGTGTTTCTTACCCTTGACAACACTGCACATATCAAAATATATGCCAGTGATTTTCTTCAGTGACGTCTTTGAGTTTCTTACATTTTGATATGGTAAAGCTGAAAGGTTGGCACTATATTCGTGTACCATTTAATAGATATTCAAAGACCTGAAACAGTATCATGTTTCCTCGTTCTCACCAACCAGCCATAATGTTAATCCATCTTTCTGTTTGCGTTTTATGAACCTAATGTCAATTATCGATTTAATTGTTTCTCTTTGGCACAGTATTAAATATCCTTTATGAAAGTTATATTATTCCTTCAACTTCATTCTCTCAAGGGCACTCTAATAACTGACATTATAGGACAGATAGAGAAAATGTTTATGGAGGACTGTAGTTTGTGCGGTATAGTTATAGATGCATATGCTTTCTTTATATTTATGTTTGTTTTACCAGGTGCATCTGTGTCTGTAGCCTTAATCATTACAAGTGAAGGTCTAATAATTGTTTTTGCTTCTATGTATGACTGCAAATGTGTCAAATTTATTGTAGATTGATTTTTAGGGTGCCATTTGCTGATGAGTATGGCATATTTTGCTGCTGCAGGTTAATGATAAGAGAGTAACTGCTGATTATGGTCCTCTAGAGAACTCTAGTGTAGCCAGTTACAGAATGGCTTTAATAGATTTTCCACTTAAGCTTGAGCGGAAAAATTGGTCCAGAGAAGAAAGAGAAAATCTTGAAAAGGGAATAAGGCAACAGTTTCAAGAGAGGGCACTTCAAGTTTCTGTGGGTTGGTTGAGGTATGTTTTCCTAATAGTTATATTATTTGTTTTTGTTCAATATCTAAATCATTTGTTTTGTGTTTGAAGTCAGGTCTTAAATTGATATGGCTTGCAACTCACAAGGCTAATAATGCATCTTGTGAATCAAATTAAGATAAAGTTATGATTGGTTAACTGTTATAATATGGATGGAAGACATCTAATTTCCCAGTGCATGTTCCCTGCAAATTTCTTTTGATATGTCACTGTAGTTTGGGCTGCATACTGGATATATTAAATTTTATGCACTGCTCAAACCTATTCAAGAGTATCTGGTGTAGCATGTCAGATAACAAAGTTTTGGGGGCCGTTCAGCGCATCTTTATAAGATTGTTTTCTTATTTTTGAACTTCTAAATATTCATTTAATTGCTGAAATATATAAAACAATTTGAAAATGGAAGAAAGCAAGAGCTGCTTTTCTTATCCTCTTCATATACTTCTGGGATATCACTAGATTTAGAAAGATATGTTTCCCTCTCTTTTGACTTTGTTGTTCATTTGGAATATTTGTGCATTATACTCATGCACTTTATCTTGCCAGTACTTCAGATGGGTCACCTCAAGATGGAAATAATTTGGACGGCATCATTGCAACAGTAAAAGATCTTGAAATCACCCCAGAGAGGATTAGGGAATTTCTTCCTAAAGTGGACTGGAACCAGTTAGCTTCCTTTTATGTTAAGGGTCGTTCTGGGGCAGAATGTGAAACTCGGTAAGCATCTTCTGCATGGTTATCTTTTCTATACACACAGGCTCATATATATTTAAAAGAACATAAGGCATTCCATGCATTGAAATTGCACTTTACCATTCATTTTTTGTGTTTTTTCCTCCTTTGTCTTAACTTATTTTTTATGCTTCTTGTTGTCAAATTTTTTGTTTACCAACTTTCGCTCTCCGTTCTGTTTTATTATGGGGCTAGGATATACATAAAACATACTTGAATTGATTGTGGGACCCAAAGCCTATCTGTTTCCACCATTGAATGAATTTCTTACATCCTGCCGCCATGCTATCCTTGGACTTTTAATTAGAAATAGATCTTGATTCTCTAAGGCTTGTTCTAATGAACCTAGCTTCATAGATGTCCATGATGCTGACCATCACAGATGCGGTTACAGTTATTGGTTTTTTATTTCCAAAAAAAATTATACTAACATGTGTCATACTTCCTAGATTTGTGTTATTTGTTTGTCAATCTGTGTAGTGCTTAACTAGTTTTTCATGTTCACCGATTTTCTCTGAAGCATGTGTCCTTCAATGAGGCAAGCTTATCAGATGTCTATGACGATGACAATCACAGATGTGTTTACCATTGTTGGATTTGAATAAAAGTGCAAGGTTTGTGCAGGTCATACAGGTGGGACTCCTACATGAGATGTGCTTTACTCAACAGTGGTATTTACTGTTTAATGCATCTGTGATGATTGTCATCACAGTTATCTATGATGCTTTCATTTCTCATGCCCTTCAGTCCAGAACCATTATATAGGCATTATCTTTTCCTTTTTTCTTTTTTTTTTTTATGATTTTATCTTTATATTCTTCTTTCACTCCTGCAGTTGGCTGAATCATGAAGATCCCCTCATCAATCGCAATCCGTGGACTGCTGAAGAAGATAAGAATATTTTGCTTATTGTTCAAGAAATGGGGATTGATAACTGGTTTGATATTGCGGTATCATTGGGGTCAAACAGGACTCCATTTCAATGCCTGGCACGGTATCAGAGGAGTTTGAATCCATGCATACTGAAAAGGGAATGGACTGAAGAGGAGGATGATCAACTTCGCATTGCTGTTGAGGTTTTTGGTGAAAGTGATTGGCAATCTGTGGCTTCTACATTGAAAGGACGGACTGGCACTCAATGCTCTAATAGGTCAGTTAACCGCTTCAATATTTTTTATTGTATATAATTATGTCATACCTTTCCAGCTAATGTCATAAAAGTTGTTCTAGTGAATGAATTGAGTAAGATATGTGCAAGTCAAATCATTTGCTCTGTGCTTTAAATTTTATTTATTTGTCTATTATGAACATGATTTATTCTTACATAAGTCACCTTCTATAAGTTTATTTAATCATACCTTTTAAAATGTAATCGAAATCATTATATATGATCCAAAGAATTGCAAATGTTGATTATATAGATATATATTTTGATACATCCACATTTTAAGAGTCTTAATATAATCAACGCCAATTATCATTTTGTATGTCTACCTTTTTGCATAATCTTTTTGTTACAAGGGCATTTTGCATTGAAATTTTTCTTGCCTTCCGAGTATTCTATATATTTCATTGCAATGACATTTACTATACGCTTTCATGTTGCCATTGGTATCTTGAACTGAAATCTCTGCTAAAGTAACTCCATGCTCCACCTATTTCCATGGAGGGCCATTTGTTGCCCTATCTACTGCATGTTAGGAATGCATGCTATACATTCATCATATAGGAATTACATGGCAGATCTTGCTTATCATCCTTTTCTTATACTAATGAGAGTCTTTTAATATGCAGATGGAAAAAATCACTTCATCCGACCAGGCAGAGAGTTGGGAGATGGACGCGTGACGAAGATAAACGCTTGAAAGTGGCTGTGTTGCTTTTTGGCCCTAAAAATTGGAGAAAAATAGCTGAGGTTGTTCCTGGTCGAACTCAAGTGCAATGTAGAGAAAGGTATGTAATCGAAATCTTGAAGTCAACTAACATGGCATTAATTAAATGGAATTGTTAATTTTTCACTCTATTGCCAGGTGGGTCAATTCCTTAGATCCAACTTTGAATGTAGGCATTTGGACTGAAGAAGAAGACTCAAGACTGGAAGCCGCCATTGAAGAACATGGATATTGCTGGTCAAAGGTTGCCACATGCGTGGCTTCACGAACCGATAACCAGTGTTGGAGGTATGTGTAGAAATCAGAGTATTTTATCCTAAAAAGAACATAAATCAGAGTTTTTTTATATACAACCTATGACACTACTTTAGGAAACTCTAAGTTAGGAAAGATACTAAATAGGAGATATGATCCCTTAAAATAAGGGATTTTAATAAAAAAAATATCTACAAAATATTCCTAAAATATTTACAGAATATTCCTACACTCCCCCTCAAGCTGGAGAATATACATTGTATAATCCCAGCTTGAATAGGAATTTATTGAACACAGGTTTTGGCAAAGCCTTGGTAAGAATGTCTGCAATCTGTCCTTCTGAAGGAATGTAAGAAAGAGTGGCTGTCTTTTTGTTGACTTGATCAGCAATAAAATGCCTATCAATTTCAACATGCTTTGTTCGGTCATGTTGAACTGGGTTCTTGGCAATCTGAATGGCAGATTGATTATCACACAAAACTTCAAAGTGATCCTCCTGATTTGTGCCAAGTTCTTTTAGTAATTTAAGTAGCCAAATTCCTTCGCATATCCCCAAAGCTAGTGCTCTAAATTCAGCTTCAGCACTACTTCTTGAAACAACAGATTGTTTCTTACTTCTCCAAGTTGTAAGGTTACCCCAAACAAAAGTGCAGTACCCACTAGTGGATCTTCTTTCAGTGAGATCTCCAGCCCAACTAGAGTCTGTAAAAATCTTAACAGTTCTGTCTTGTGTCTTCTTAAACATTAAGCCGTGTCCTGGAGTTTTCTTCAAGTACTTGAGAATTCTATTTGCTGCTGCCATATGCTCTTCAGTAGGATTAGTCATGTGTTGACTTATCACATTTACGGGAAAAGCTATATCTGGCCTTGTCAAGGATAAGTAGATTAGTTTCCCAACTAACCTTTGAAATTTCTCTCTGTCTACTAAGGACTCATCTTCTTTATTGAATCTCAAGTTTGCCTCCATTGGTGTATCAGCCGGCTTACAGCCAAGAAAACCAGTTTCTTTGAGTAAATCAAGTACATACTTTCTCTGGTTGATCACAAGTCCTTCTTTTGATCTTGCCACCTCCATTCCTAGGAAATACCTTAGCTTTCCCAAGTCCTTGGTTTCGAATTCCCTGTTTAACAACTTCTTCAAATTGCTAATCTCTTCCTCATCATCTCCAGTAAGAATGATGTCATCCACATACACAATTAGGATAGCTTTCTTATTTGTAGAAGTTACCTTGATGAAAAGCGTATGATTGGCAAGGGACTGCTTGTAGCCATTTTGAAGAATGACTTCAGTGAACCTCTCGAACCAAGCTCTGGGTGATTGTTTTAACCCGTATAGAGACTTGTTGAGCTTGCAAACCTTTTTGCTACCTTCAATAGACTTTGAGCCAGGTGGCAATTGCATATAGACTTCTTCCTCAAGCTTGCCATTAAGAAATGCGTTTTTTACATCAAGTTGGTGTAATTTCCAATCGCAATTTACAGCCAAACTTAGGAGTACTCGAATTTTTGGAGAGGTAGGGAGGATGTAGAGACCATTTATAACCCTTCTTAAGTGAAGAATACCCAACCAATACACATTTTAAAGACTTAGGATCTAACTTGGACTTATTAGGAGCAATATTTTGGATAAAAACAGTGCAGCCAAAAATTTTAAGTGGCAGAATGGAGGAGATAGGCTTAAAATGAGGAAAGTGCTGCAAAAATATAGATTGAGGCGTTTGAAATTTTAAAACCTTACTAGGCATCCGGTTGATTAAATATGTGGCAGTTAATAAGGCTTCCCCCCACAAATATTTAGGAACATTAGTGGTAAATAGAAGAGAACGAGTAACTTCAAGAAGGTGCCTATTTTTTCTTTCGGCAATGCCGTTTTGCTGTGGGGTTCCAACACAAGAACTAATCTGAACTATGCCCTTTTCCTTAAAAAAATCACCTAAAGACCTAGCAAAAAATTCACTGCCATTATCAGATTTAAAGAGCTGGATTTTAGACCCAAATTGAGTGAGAACCATGTTATAAAATTGCACAAAAACACTAGCAGTTTCAGATTTATCTTTCAGCAAATAAGTCCAAGTTATCCTACTGTGATCATCAATAAAAGTGATAAACCACTTACAATTATCAGCATTCTTCACCCGAGAAGGGCCCCAAATATCACTATGGATCAAAGCAAAAGGGTAAGAAGGCTTGTATGTAGAAGGAAAATAAGATGATTTAGTATGTTTGGCAAGAGAGCAAACTTTGCAAGAAAAAGAATTAGGCCTTTTATTAATGAATAGAGCAGGAAACAATTTTGCAAGGTATTGGAAACTAGGATGGCCTAAACGAAAGTGCCATAACATAACAGTATCAACTTTTCCTAAAGCGGTTAATGAGCTTTGGATAAAGTGACATTGGTGAAGAGCTGAAGCTCGAGTTGATTATGAAACACAAGCTTTCAGTTTACATTAAGTTTCTTTGAACTTAACTCAGGCTTGACTTAGAATAATTAATATCTAGCTACTTGAGTTTAAATCAATTAGTTTTGATTGCCATAAACCTAGAATATTGCTAAACATTGAGCTTGAGCATGAACGCAAGTTTGATCATGAGGTTATCTTTATATTTGCACATTATATGGAAAAGAGTACATAAAAATAAACTCCTATAGAATGTGAGCAGATTTGACTCATTTATACTCCTAGTTAAGCTAAAGCATCTAATCGTGCATTATTTTTCCTTATGTTGGTTATATAATGCCAATACCATGTTTGTTTTGTCTTTCTAAACAACCTTTTAATTGCACCCTTGTCTTTTTAATAGGAGGTGGAAAACGTTGCATCCGGAAGAAGTGCCTTTGCTTCAAGAAGCTAGGAAAATACGTAAAGCCGCTCTTATATCGAATTTTGTAGATCGGGAATCTGAGCGTCCTGCCCTTGGCCCCAATGATTTTAATATTCAATTACCAATGATAACTGCAACTTCTGAACCAAGTAAAGAAAAAGGGAAACGAAGGTAAAACAATCAAGCTATCTCATTCTCATTCTGTTTCTCTCTCTCTCTTTCCTTTTAACTTGTATCTTTTTGTTGTATGCAGACGAAGAAGACCAGAATCCGAGAAGGAAAATGCTGCAGCTTTAAGGTGAGATTTTTGACATCCAATTTCGTAGCTCCTTATTCAACTGAATGATGAAGTCCCTATATTTTCATTTAGCCTATCATTGCTATTTCAGTTCTTGTATATTCATGCCAACTATGATTTTCCCCTTGCTAATTTGCTAGAGATCTCTTATTCCTTTGCCCTCGTGCTACAGGCTTTCCCCAGAAAAGAGGAGCGACAAGAGTTGTAGAAAAGGAGCTCAGACTACTACTGGACGAAACCCACCTTTGGAGAATAACAATTGTACTGAACCAGCAGAAGATGTTACCTTTCAAAAGAAAAGAAAGAGAGAACCACCTTCAGGAAATAATAATCATACCAAACCAGCACATGTTGCCATTCAAAAGAAAAGAAAACAACCACATTCTGGACATGTTAATTGCAGTGACAGAATGCAGGATGGTGCGGTTCAGACGTATAAAAGAAAACAACAGTCAGAGAGTAGTAAATTCGTCGAATCAGTGCAGGATAATTGCTCATCTCACCTACTTTCAACATTATGTATGACTGGTAATCATGAGGCTGAATCATTTGGTAGCAGTCTTACTGTAAAGAGGAGAAAGAATCACAAAGCATCACCTAAACAGTTTCCCAAGAGGAGTATCTGCACAGAATCACATGAAGAACAGTATTCTATCTGTTCCGAGATTCCCATGTTTTCGGGAGGTGATGATGGTGCTGAAGTGATGCAAAACAGCGGTGTTGAATCTGAAATTCTCTGTGCGGATGATGCTTCTCGGAAAGCTAAACCTCGATCGAAGAGGAAAACTTGCATTAACTCATTGACCTCTAAAAGTTCAAGAACCATCGTAGCTGAACACTTCAAGAACCTTTCAGCAACTAAAAATACGAAAAAGAACAGAACTAAGCAGCAGCAAAGCAAGAGCAGAAAGAGCAACAAGCCATCTGGAGATGAGGATGGTCAGACAGACGGAGATCATCAGACTCTTGCTTGCTTTCTTCGTAATAAATTGAAGAAGAGAAGATGTGAAATTGTTGATAATGCTTGTTTATCGGAAGGAATGGATGAACGTAGCAAGATAGATCAAACCCAATTCGGTTTGCAACATTGTGATGGCGAGAATGGCACAAACATTGAGATAGTTGATGTAGTAAACAAGACCGTTGCTCCCCGTGACATTGTGAGAGAACCGAGCAAGATCAATAAGGAAGACATCACCCTCGCGTGTTTGCGCAAGCGATTAAAGAAGAAGAGGCGTGTAACCATTGCACAAAGCAGCAACCATGGAGACATGTCCGAGTAAAAGCAGTGAAGAGTTTGGAAATAAGTCAAAAGGGAATCAAAATCCCTATACCTTTCATTTTATTATTATGATTTTTTTAAAAGATGGAAGTTTTAGGCACAATGATTAATTCAACCTGGGCCTGGCTTCGAAAATTTTGTTTATAAATTATGTTTTAGGTAAAAAAAAATTGTTCAATTGGGTAGAGAGGAAATTTTATATCGGAATATACTGAATTATAGGATTATAGTTTTGGTCTCCTTTTCTGTAGTTGTAAAAGGATTGTTCTTATTCCTTTTAAGGGGTGCACTGCTTCTGCAATACCAATGAGTGTTAATTGAAATAAAATTTGTAAAGCCACAAGTATGTTAATTTTTGAATTGTTCATGATTGAAGGATATTATGCATTTTTAATAATGATTATAATTTACAACCAATGTAACACTTAGTTTTAATTGTAAATGTAAATTAAACAAATAATTTTTACTAGTTCAAACTGTAAATAAAACTCAATTTATCAACAACTAATCAATGGATGATTGGTAGAATTGTTTAGATTTAGGTCGGCTATTTAAAGTCAAAAAAATTAAATAATGCAAATTATTTATTCGACTTTTTATCGGTTGTTAAATATTAATCTTATACTCTACAATTACAATTTTGCCTCAAAAGTTACAAAAATAAATCTGAAATAACCATATTAAAATTGTCTTGCTTACTCTTTAAAAATACATAAATTATTTATGTACATTAAATCATAAAAGAAAAATAATTAGATTACAATTACACAGTTTTTTTATTATTGCAACAATCGTATTTACTATTGACAACAATAACAAATCGTTTTACTACAATGCTCTTCAAAAGAGATAAACAGTACATCTCATTCTGACATAAAAACCAACTATTGAGAATAAAAAATTAAAGAAAATGTTAACAAAAGGATCAATGTATTCTTTAATCTAATCTAAGGTTCATTGATTAGTTAACGTTAATTGATCAATTTGCATGATCAAAGCCGATGATCGTAAGCTATGTCCTCCATCACGATGTCGAATGAAACTATCCATGGAATCGTGCGCCGTGTGAAACGTAGACCATCGCCGTTCTTAACCGAGACTCAGGTTAAGCTCCGTCTCGGAACCTTGTGGGGTTAGGAGTAAAGCATCCCGAGGTTGGCGCATCTCGTTGGGCGTGGAGAAGCATTGGGAACCCCAATTTCTTTCTTCGGAGCCGTTTCTTTTCCCGTCCCCCTACCCCGGCATAGCGCTTCGCTTCCGGTTCTTCGGAAGAATCAACTGACTTCTCCCTTCTTCAGGAAGCAAAAATAAAGTTGTCCGAAGAAGAGCAAGGCAAACAAAGCATTCTCAAAAGTAAACCAACCCCTTGGACTCCTAACACAAGCCACCTTTATGCTACTTTTACCATGTATTACTTGGTTTACTTATCGACATATATAGGAGCAAGGTAACAAAAAGTGCGATGATTTTCTGAATACTCTTGTGAGATTTAATTCGGTCTCAAAAGCTGCGGCACACATTTTATATAAGGTAACAACTCACGTAAATAAGTAAAATATCTTCTAATGTAACAACCAAACCAAAATAACATAAGAGCATAGGGCTCAATGAAAACCTCCAAACAAAATAAAAGCAATCCTTACAACATTTTAAACAAAATCTTTAAAAAGGTTTGAAAATGCTAAGAGAAGCAACTAAAAGTATCACTACATGTTCCTTCATACTATATGATTACTCATTGGAAGGCACAACATGCATGCATGAATGTTGGTCTTAGTATCGACCAATTCCCCAAACTCTGATTACACCATCTGTATAACCACTAAATAAGGTGCTTCCATCTGCACTCCAGTTCAAGCTTGTGCAGTATATCACCTGCAAATTCCACACACAATAATGGCATTCTTTTAATTGTTTGATTAACATTTGTTTGCATTATAATAAATATAATTCCATCATTCTCCTGACAAATGACAAAGCTAATCGCTGAATTGAGAGAGCCACTCAAAACAGTAATCAGTACGGCAAATAAACCAATATAAACTTAATTAAGACAACTAAAAGGGATTAAAATGATGCAGATTTCAGAGCACAACCTACTCTGGGGTATCATAAAGACAAGTTAAGAACCCCAGCATTTGGCCCATTAGCGAAGGGTGTTCACCCCATACCCAAGCCGAGGGCTCATGGCACAGTAATTGTCAGATAGTAGTGTGTGCATGGAAGCAATTTGCTCCTATCAGTGGTGTGTGAGTTGTACCAAAACATGATAAGTTCAAAGCTTTGAGGCTTACAGCAATAGTATGTGTGGAAAAAATAAACTTTACTTAGCAAGATTGTGTTAACAAATGCAGCTTTCATATGAAACATAGACATGCCTAATCACCAAATAACTTCCATTCCACAAACATTACAATTTCTGGAAACAGAATAAGATTCTGGAAAATATAGATGATTTTTGGAAGTACAAATCAATCAACAAAAAAGGGTAACTAAAATTAAAATGCCAGTCTTAATTCATTCGAGGTAAATGGTATTTCACCAAGCAGCTAATAATATATTGTACAGCAAGTTTTAGGATAAATATTCATAGAACAGCTACATTGCTACTAAAGTTTTATGATAAATGGTATTTACCAAGCAGCTAAATTCTATAATCTACATCTTTATAGGTCAAAATACAAAAGCTAATCGGATCCTTGGGATGAAATTGAAATAATAAATAATCATAGTAAAGCTACATTGCCACTAAAGTATCACACAAACTATTTACATTGAAATAAACAAAAACAGATTAACTAGCAAACAAATATAAGCAAATTAAGGGACTTTGAAGAAGTAGTAGTAATAATAATAAAGGATATTATTACCTTCTTCTTGTTTGCATTGTCGGTGACATCAGATTTCTCAGCCTCAGCTTTGAGATCAACCTTCAAGTCTTCCACAATACTCTTACTTTCCAGATCCCAGATCTTGATGCTCTGCTCAGTGGCAGCACAGAGCCAGTACCTGTTGGGGCTAAAGCAAAGCGAATGAATAACAGAACCAGCGTCAAGACTGTAAAGCTTCTTTCCTTCAGCCAAATCCCACAACAAAATAACACCATCTTTTCCGCCACTAGCACACAATGAACCATCAGGTGAAACCGCAACAGTGTTCACATAACCGGAGTGACCGGCCAGTGTGTTGCGAATCTTACAGTTAGTCAAGTTCCAAACCTTCACAGTCTTGTCCCAAGAAGCTGAAACAATGGTAGGCTGCAGATTATTTGGGCTGAAACGAACACAGCTGACCCAATCCGTATGAGCATCACCATCTTGGATCGTGTATTTGCACTCACCAAGGGTGTTCCAGAGCTTAATGCTTCGATCACGAGAAGCCGAAACGATCTGACGATTATCAATTGAAAAAGCAACGGAGAGCACGTCTTTGGTGTGGCCGACAAAACGACGAGCGGAGGTTCCGGCGTTCAAATCCCAAAGACGAAGCTCACCGTCCCAGGAACCGGAGAGAGCGAACTGGGAGTCAGAAGAGAGAACAACGTCTTGAACAAAGTGTGAGTGGCCGGTGAGACGGCGGCGAGCGACACCGTAGGTCTTTTCGTCTTTGGTCAAGTGCCAAAGGATGATGGACTTGTCGCGAGAGGAAGTGACGATCATATCGGAGTTGTCGATGGGAGTGGCGATGGCTGTTACCATGTCAGTGTGGGCTCGCATGGTGCCGCGGAGAACTAGTCCCTCGAAAGCCATTTTCGTCGGCGTTTGACGGGCGGCGGCGGCGGTTTAGGGTTTCAGAGGGAAGAAAGTGAAGGGCTAAGAAGTGTCTGAGAACCGATTATGAGCGAGTATAAGAAGTATATATAGTACCGGTCCATAGGGAATTAGGGCTTCGCAAATTGGAACTTAGTTAGAAAGTTGTGAATTTCTTTAGTTATTCCCTGTAATTTTTAATTTTTTCTAAGTAAACTACCCACTTAGTCACTCAAGTATTAGTGTTTGATGTTTATATTTTTATTAATTTAATCCTCATTTTAAATTTTAATAAATTTATTCTTCAATACTTACAGATTAACTTCCAACTTAAACTCAATCTAAAGTCTTAAATTAGTATAGATGTAGATGTGTTAAATTTAGCTTCTTTTATTAATTGCTTTTGGGTCTTCAATGTTTCATCCACGTTTAATTTGGTCCCTAAGTCAATTTGATAATTTTGATTTATATAATTTAATTATTGAAAGGGATAAATAAAAAATATAAATAAAATTTCAATATGTAATTGTATGAATTTTGATTGCATGCACTTATACACATAAAACTTTGATTATAATTCAAATCTATACAAAACTTTGACTGTGAATCAATTGTACACATTAAAAAATACATCAATTTATATTTATTTTTATATTAGAGTAAAAGCTCATGTATAATATTGCACATTGCATAAAAAATTTTCTAAAACAAAATGTGATATATGTACACAATAAAATTGTGCAAAATCAATGTTCATGTTTAGCATTACACACTATATCAAGGTTCACATGTAGTTTATTTTAAATTTCTCCCTCGTTGGAAGGGTTAACCTAGTAAACAAGTTGTTCTCGCCTTATTTTCTATCAATAAGGAGTAGGGTTTTTTTATTTTTATGAACGTATTGTCAAGTTACTCTACTATAAGAATCGTTCAAATCAATCGTCTTATTATTAAATGAATAAATTTAATCACGACAGTAGTAGAAAAACAAAATAAACTTATAGAATTAACATTTGTTGTCTGATATATATATACTTATATGAATGCTTCTTCTTTTTTCATTCGTGGTTCAATAAAAAATATTTTACAAAATTATAAAAAACTATATAAATATTAACTTTGTTAAAAATAAATATTTTTTATTTGTAAATGTTAATTATGTTAAAATTGTCTTACTTATTTCCTTTTACTTATATAATGACTAAATTTATCCATTTAATTATATATGGAGTATTTTGAATTAATCTTTATAATAAAATGACCTACTATTTTTCATTTGTGGTTCAAACTTCTTTTGGTTGGGTTCAATTGCCAATTTGGGTTTGAGAAAGGTCCTTTTGGTATTAGTACCAAGATAGTTGCTTAGGCCTGGTCCAATTTTGAAGGATGAGATTCAATTTTGTCCAATTTTATTAATATTGGTAAATTATTAACCTATTCAAATAAATAAATAAATTTAAAACATTATTATTTTATTTATTATATATATCTTTACTACATATATATTATTTTATTAAATTTTAAAATAAACATCTTAATATTATAATATTGTATATTTATTTCATATAATATAAATGCTATAATATAAAGGAAAAAAATATTATAAACTTGAAGATCGGTTTAATCAAATTGGATCGATACTTTGAATTTTAGAATCTAAATTTTGCACATATTTTGAAAATCCTAATTTATTTGTCTAAACTCATCTTATGATCTTAATATTTTTATTTAATTTCGCTCAAATTTTGAATAACCTCCTAACTAGAAAAAATATCTCGACTTTTAAAAATCTAATTATTTTTTTGTGTGAAAATTTAGAAAGGTTTTTTTTATCAAGGTAAGAAATGTTGAAAATTAACGTTTTGGATCAAAAGGAATAAATAGTGCGTAAATGAAATATGAGCAAATTATATTAAAGAATGATTTTTTAAGATATTTATTAGTACTTAATAGTTGCATTAAATTTCAACTAAATTTAAAGTTGAAATAAAATTTTGAATAAGGAAACTTTATTTAAAAGACGTTGAATTCCTTACTATTCTATGTGAATAGTTAAAAAAGTTATATTAAAATTATTGATAAATGCTTAGAAATATCACACATTTAAAATATATGTACAATTTGTTGTTGTTTACTTACTTTAAATTTTATTTTTTAGAAACGTTTATGAAAGAATATCTAGAAATTTTATCAAATAATACCTACAAGTCATAAAGCATTTTTCTTTTATAAAAATAAAATCAAAATCCCGATTGATATAAAAATTGAGAATAAATTCAAATCATGAATGATAGTTTCAATAATTTTAAAAACTAAACAAACAAATTTGAACTGAATTAGGTTGGAGTTCAATTCATGTATGATATTTACATTATATATAGATGTTTAAGTTTAGTCAAACTCAATTTATGAAATTTAAATTTATACTAACTCATTCGTATTTATAAATAGTCAATTCAATTGTGTTTAAACGTGTTGCATATTCTAATTCCTATAACATATATTATTTTTAGCTAATATTTAGTTTTATTAAAATTTTAAATAAAAACCCTATATTTATTTTTCATGTAATATAAGATTGAGAAATAACATTATAAAATTAAAAAAATAAGATGAGGTTTAAATCTCGTTTATTAAATCCGAAAATTGACTTATATTTTAAATTTTTAAACATAATATTTTTATTAAAATCTTCAAAATTTCAAGTTATTTTATTGACTTAAGTTATCACCAATTTACTAGACTTGTACATGAGTTGATAGGTTTAGTTGACCCAAATTTGAATTATATCATTGAATTAGTCTTAATTTAATTTAAATAAAAAATTTAATTACAAAATAGGTAAAATTAACAATAACATAAATATATATTTTTATAATTTATTAATATTTAAACACTAAAACAAACTAATGGGTCGGACCAAAAAAAAATCTACATTTAATGTATATTTTAAATAAGATCACGGACTGGCCGAACCCGAACCAGTAAGAGCTCTACAGCTAAGTCCTTAAACAGTTATAAATTACACTATTATTATTTTTTTTAATTTTTAATTTTTAATTTATTGTGATCTATTACTTTGCCAACAACTATACAAGCTACCCCCATAGCATGGCCGAATTTAAAATGGTGGGTGGTTGTTTTCGTGTCTCTAAAGTAACGCCCTTTATTATTATTATAATATTTTATTATATCTCAAGAATGACGAATTAGAATGGTGGTGTTTCACGTGGAAGTCAGACAAGATAATAAGAATTTTTCTAATTTTAGTTAATAGTTGAGAGTTGGATTTTGTTTTAGATATAGAATAATTTTAAATTTATAATTAGTATTTACATTATTAATGAACTACAAAACGTGAAAGATTAATTATGAATTCGTTTTAATAAATATTAAAAATAAAAAGATAGAGTGTTTGAGTAAATATATCAAATAAGAAATTAAAATTGAAAGTGTTATTTATTAAATTATTTTATATAAATTTTACTTTTTCTTAAGTCATATTTATCTAATTATTATTATTTTTCAATAAAGGCAAAGTCAAAAGGGTAGAACCTTCATAATTATATATTTATCATCAATTCCAAAGCAGTCCCTCCCTCTGGTCCCGGACAATAAGCAGTTGGATGGTTATTGATATATTTTTCCAAATCAAAAGTAAATGAATTATTAAAATATTAAAATGGTTTATTTGTATTTTTGTATGTAGATTATTGAAATTATAAAGCTTTGTTTTATCAGAATTTAAATAGTAATTTTCAAAATTAAAATGGCAGAAACTTAAAAAAATGAATCAAGCAAGGTCAATATCGTCAAGCGCAAATTTTCTGTTCCCCTCCATTTTTTGAAATTCAAATTCTTTTTCAATATATGTAAAATATTTCTTTCATCCATTTCTGCCCAATCTCCATCTCTTTTTTTTTTTTTTTTTTTGGTTTCTCTCGAAAGTCCCATCACCAAATCCGACGTCTCTTAACGTGCGCATCAACATTTCATTGCTTGTTACTAATGGCGCACGATAGCGTCCAGCTTCCATGCGACGGAGACGGCGCGTGCATGCGCTGCAAGGTCACCCCTCTCGCGGAGGAAACCCTGACTTGTAGCACGTGCGCGACTCCTTGGCACGTGGCTTGCTTGGCTTCTCCTCCCGAAACCCTAGCTTCTACATTGCAATGGCAGTGCCCTGACTGTTCCGGAGATCCTCTTCCTTCTGCTGCGGGCGCCTTAGATGGGACCTCTAGCGAGCTATTCGCAGCGATAAGGGCAATAGAGTCGGATGAATCGTTGACGGAGAAGGAGAAGGCGAGGAAGAGGCAGGAGCTGGTGAGCGGGAGAGTCGAAGAAGATGGGGATAAAGAGAAGAAAGGGAAAGAGAAAGAGAGCTCATTTTTGGACGTTCTTGATGGAAGCTTAAACTGTTCGTTTTGCATGCAGTTACCTGACAGACCTGTTACGGTTCGTTTTTTTCTTTTGTTTTCCCCCAATGTTATTCTCAGAAATGTTAAGCTCTGCTGAGTTCCTTATCATTTAACGTCCTAGCCCTTTCCCCCCTAGATGGTGCTTTAAATTTAAGCTGTGTTATTTTGATCAAATACATTTATAAAAATCAATTGGTAAAAAGTTAGATGCAAATACGAATGATATTTAACGTAAATATATTTGAAGAAAGGAACAAATAAATGAAAAAAAATATATAGCATGAATCTTATATTGTAGCTTCATAGTATTTTTCTTTTCTGTTCAAAATGTTTCACTTCATGAAACTGAATTACTTGTGAACTTAATTATAGTATGCAGCTTTAAAAGGCCATCTAGTTTGCAACTATAAGTGATGCTATTCTTTTGAGTTACATGTCATATTATGTTTTGGCTATTTAGTTTCAACTAGTTTGTTAATGTTTATAATCAAAAGCGGTTGTTATGTCATTGGAGTCAGATATTTGTTTTCATCTTCAAAGTTACATTACATGTTTATGCATATAAAATGTTGATATATGTGTAATTCATGTTGCTACAGACACCTTGCGGCCACAATTTCTGCCTTAAATGCTTCCAGAAATGGATAGGGCAAGGGAAGCGTACTTGTGCAAAATGTCGCTCAACAATTCCCCCCAAAATGGCAAGTCAGCCTCGTATTAATTCTACACTTGTATCTGTTATAAGAATGGCAAAGCTATCGAAATCAAATGTAGCTGCAGGGCCTATGAAAGTTTACCATTTTGTACAAAATCAAGATCGGCCTGACAAGGCTTTCACTACAGAGAGAGCACAAAAACCTGGAAAAGCTAATGCTGCTAGTGGGAAGATATTTGTGACTGTACCACCTGATCATTTTGGACCAATCACAGCTGAAAATGATCCAGCTAGAAACCAGGGTGTGCTTGTTGGTGAATGTTGGGAAGACAGATTGGAATGCCGGCAATGGGGTGCTCACCTTCCACATGTTGCAGGCATTGCTGGTCAGTCGAACTATGGTGCTCAATCTGTAGCTCTCTCAGGAGGTTATGAGGATGACGAGGATCATGGGGAGTGGTTTCTGTACACAGGAAGGTTTGTTTCAAAAGGTTATACATATGAGTAGCATGCTATCCCATCATTTTCATTGTACATGTTTGTAAAATGAAAGTGCATTGATGACTGTTTAGTCCAGCGGATGTTAATGATTTGTTACTGTTTAATACTTTATTTATTCAAGAACAGTCAGTTACAGAGTGTCAATATTATTATCTTTTTCCTTGTTAGCTGAAGAAGTTTATCTATTGACGTTTATTCATGTGGCCATTTGACAATTGTTTATATCTCTGGGTGTTGATGGCAGTGGGGGTAGAGATCTCAGTGGAAATAAGCGGACAAACAAGGAACAGTCATTTGATCAAAAATTTGAGAAGATGAATGAGGCTTTGCGAGTAAGCTGCAAAATGGGCTATCCTGTCCGAGTTGTAAGGCAATTCTCATTACATGAAGCTTAACTCTCTTTGTTTCTATAATTGGTAGTCAATATGTGTGCAAAGGGCAATTGAAGCTTCAATAATAGGTTAACATTTCATTTTTAAGGTTCCAACGGCAATGGGTTTCTTTGTCTTGGTTGTGCCAAATCAATCCATGTTAGATGTTTGCTTCTTGAGTCAACAGTCTTATCATAGAGACCTACTCCAATGAAACTATTTTTACTTACTAAAAACTTTTGTTTTATCTTGATGTGTAGGTCTCACAAAGAAAAACGTTCTTCATATGCCCCAGAGAAAGGTGTGAGATATGATGGAATTTACAGAATTGAAAAATGTTGGAGAAAAGTTGGAATACAGGTATCATATATCTATCAGACACATCAAAGTTGCTTGCTACTCAGATCTTTATAGATTAGTTTATTGATAGGATATTCTTTCATCAGGGATTTAAAGTTTGCCGATATTTGTTTGTGAGATGCGACAATGAGCCAGCCCCTTGGACAAGGTTTCTGCCTTTCATATATATATTTGTGGGCTACTGCTCTCCTCTCTTCTTTAGCTCCACTAAGCTTTCTTGAACATTAATAATGTAGTGATGATCATGGAGATCTACCTAGGCCCTTACCAGCCATTCCCGAGCTGAAGAAGGCAACTGATGTATTTGAGAGAAAGGAAAGTCCATCATGGGACTTTGATGTAAGAGATGCAGTTTCTACTGAGATTTGTTTATTTTCATTTTCTTTTCTAATAAGGTTTCATCTGCTAAATAGAATTCAATTTGATGACAAACGTTGTTGTGAGTATTTTGTGTTGGAGATTCATTTTATCATTTATAACTAGTGGAGTTAAATAGTGAAACACCTCCCTTTTAGAGGTTGGTCTTTGATATCACACCTACAATCTGATTCCTCTTTCCACGTGCTTGTGTGATTCTTAATTCAATTAGGAAGAGGACAATCGCTGGAGATGGAAAAAACCACCGCCTCCTAGCAAAAGGCCAGTGAATGCGGCTGATCTCGAAGATAGGAAAAGGGCAAGGAAAGCTATAAGGCAAGCACATACTACAACTGTAAGAGAAAGACTACTCAAAGGTTGTTCTCTTTTTCCTTCCATAACAGAGTTAATATTTCGTCCCCCTACTATTAAATGGATCAATTTAGTCCCCTTACTATTAAAAAGAATCCAACAAGGCTTAATTGGAATAAAGTTAACATTTTACCATTTAACAGAGTTAATATTTTTAAAGTTTTGATTCTTCTGTAATGGAATTTTTTTGTTTGCAATTTAACTACAATTGAAAAAAAATAATTTTGAAGTTATTTTTTATACTGTAAATGTTAACCATGTTACAATTTAAACTGATTTGATTCTTTTTAATAGTATAGGGACTAAATTGTTCTATAGAATAATAGAGGGAATAATTTAATCTAGTCCCTATGATACAGCAACCTCCTAGGTACTTTAACTGTAAATAAAATATATGCTTAATACGTATTTATTCATCTCTCCCGAAAGCTTTCTTACTGATTTGTGGTATGCTTTATGTGCAGAGTTTAGTTGTCTAATCTGTCGGCAAGTTATGAATCTTCCAGTTACAACTCCTTGTGCCCACAACTTCTGCAAATCTTGTTTTGAAGCTGCATTTTCTGGTAAGACTGCTATTCGAGAGAGAAGCAAAGGTGGCCGGACACTCAGATCACAAAAAAATGTGCTCCATTGTCCTTCTTGCCCAACCGATATCTCTGATTTTCTTCAAAACCTTCAGGTGTGTCATGTTATTTGCAGAAATGTTTTGCTTTCAGAAAAAAAGTTGCTTGAAAATAGATTATAAGGTTACTTGCTGGACAATTCTACTATCTTCAGTTGGTTGTAACTAAGTTTACGGAACTAATGTGTTAGGTCAACCGAGAACTAATGGGTGTGATAGAGTCACTGAAGCAAAAGAGTGAGGAGAATCAGGACGCTGTTGAAGAGTTGAGTGAGGAACAGGTGGACGAGTCAGAGGAAAATGCAGACATAGGTTCTGGTGACAGTGAAACTGCCCAGAAAACCAAGAACCCTGATCCGAAAGATGACTTGCAGAATCCTCCTCCGGATTCTGATCAGAAAAGAACTAGCAAGAGGATGAAAGTGGATACGACTCAAGTAGTAGCTGACGGTGAATGACTCTCTGTCACATACCTTCCAGGTGCAATCGTCTGACGTTGAACTTGAATGACCTGTTTTGTTTTTCTGGGTTTACTTTTCATTTTGTGCTGAAAATTGTATCAGTTTTTAGTTTTATGCTTGTGGATCAATTCCACAGTTCTTTTATTGGTGCAGAACAATTCAATTTAGATCATTGAAGCTTTCTATGGATCATAAAAAAAATTCCCTTCGTTTAGTAGTTTTTGATGTGGTAATCAAGGTTGTTTGAATTGGGCTAGAATAGCGGGTCAGATTGATTGAATTGGGAATCAGACGCAATATCGGTTTGGAGAAAGAGTATTGACTCAATTGATTTAAGAATCAATACGGGTTGATTGAATTAAATTTTTAATATTGATTTATTTAAACAAATTGGTTAAACCAGCTTTACTGACGAATTGATAGTTTGTCAGTTTGATCATCGGTAAATGTCTTTTGTATGGTAACTGTCTTATTATCCTAAAATTGCCAGTTGAACAGAAAGAATGGTACATGCAGGTTGAGAATGATGACATCATTCAATATTGTTTGTGGAGTTTTTTTCTTCGTTACTGGTCGACAGATAAGAATTCACTTGTACTATGTGAAAAAAGAAAACATAGCCATTCGAAGTTTGACAATTGACTAAAATGTATTTGTATTATGTATATCTTAGTGGAATAAAAAATTCAACAAGTGAGTTCAGGATATTGTCATTTGTACTTTTGAGTATAATAAAATAAAAACAATTATTTTATACATAGTGAAAGACATTGAATTCATTAAAATTTATATGTATAATGCAAGAAAATACAAAAGAATCGATGTAAATAAATTTGTTTTTACAAAAGCCGGTTCATCTTTCTGACAAATTTAAATGCAATTAGGCATTTTTCGATCCAACGCCATGTCTAGTCAAATCAACCAATCTTTTACCCAATTAGGTAAACTGGTTTCCTGTGTTGCGCGTGCACCACTCTAATGCTGGGCCCTCTTCCCTTTCTATCAATGAATACCTGGGATCGCTAGCCCATTCAAACCACCCTCAAATGCCCAATTTTCTCTCAAAGCTGAATTCTCATCTTTTCCAATTTCGTTCTCTGTTCTTTTATATTATTTATTTATAATGCTCGTATAAGTAAAACTTCGGAAAAGATATCAAAATAATATATTTTAATAATTTTTACTGTAATAATAAGGATGATATTTATTTACCAAAATAATATTTAATCAATTTAACTATCTTATATATTATAAAATCCAGATATGTCAAATAATTTTAAAAATATTAAATATTAAATCAATTAAAGAATTTTAATAATCCAACAACATAAACATATTAATCAAAAGAAAATATAAAATGCATAAGCAATTACCAGAAAAAAATATACATATCGCATTATCATGCAGTAACAAAGTCAAAATTTCTGTTTTAATATCCATTTCAACACAATGTCAAGTTACAAGAAAAAACCTCTACCGTAACATGTTCTCAAAAAGGAAAGATATAAATAAAACTGTTAAACATTTGTACTTTTATTGAACTGGTCAAGCTTTTATCTTTAAAAAAAAGCCAACTCAACTGCCAATTCAATTGATTTTTTCACCAATTCAATCAGTTTGTATCGATTCACGGTTCAACCAATCCAGTGCCATTCTCCAAACCGATACACAGCCAAATCCAGTACCAACCAATCCAGCTCAAACATCATTGCATTCCTGTGTTGGATGGAAATAGTATGAATGTTAAAAATAATGTTGTCATTGCTTCCAAGCTTTCTTCCCACGGAACTGTTTGCCAGAACGTGACTTCTTCTTATTTTTCTCTTGTCGAGATCTTTGAGCTTTGGCTTTCTTCGCAGCAAGCGGCATATACTTCTTGTGCTCTTTCTGACGGTTGCTTAAACCACCAGTCTGCATACACAAGTCCAACACGAAAAGGAAACAAAACAAATAGTTAACAGACTAGCACCATTAGTAAATCCAAAGCTTTTTCTCTTTCTACCAGACTTATCCTCTTACAGGTGAACTAATATTTCTAAAACTAATACCAACATCTAAATGGATAGTGCATATAATGTCAAGGAAAGGTTAATTTCTACAATTAGTCACTGTACTTCTATTTGACCAATTTTAGTCTTTATACTTTTTCGATTTTAAAATTTTAATCTTGACTCAAAGAGTCAGTCAAATCTGTTTGATTAAATTTAATTACTAGTCTTGTACCATGCATATAGTTGTGGTTATATATTCTCTTATTGGATCATTCTAAATTCCTATACTTTATCGAATTTTAAAATTTCAGTCTTGACAGAAATTATAGTCGTTAATCCATTAATTAGATTTTAGTGAGTAATATGTGAAAATAACAAGCTAACATGACATTACACATGATGATATGTTTGCTGCATCAAATTTTAAAAATAGCAGAACTTAATGAATTCAACGGTTATTGATTGGTAAGGACTGAAATTTTATAATTCGAAAAGTACAGGGATTAAAAATGACCAAATTAAAGGATAGTGACTAAATGCATAACTTTCATAAAGTACAGAGACTAATAACAGAATTTATCCTTAAGGAAATCTAAATGGACAAAACGTTCAAACCCCAAAAGCATAAAAAGCATAAGTTGTAAAAGCAACCAAAATACCTTTTTCTGTTTGATGGCAGTTCGAGCCTGGTACTGCCCTCTGTCTTCCCTGCCTGCTTTTACCAATGCTAGCCTTTCCTCCTTGCTAAGCCTGAGTCGGACATGGGCCTAAGTAGAATGCATAGAACTTTGTGAATACACGTTTATAGGAACAGTAATTGACTCGGAAAAGTATATTTATCGGTTAAGACAGAGAATACATACTTCAAGCTTTGAGGGATCTACTCGTTTGAAACTTAGTTGATCAGAACTTGGAATCTTAAACCCTTGTTGAGCCAAAGCAGTTTTTGCTTCCTTCTTAGCCTAATAAGATAAATGAAAGACCCCAAAAGATGAGTTTACCATGTCTGAAACTTTGTCTTGAAGTATATTTCTTACAATAGAAAGTGTAATAAATCAATCTGCACAAGGTGTAAACTTGATCTTTAGGTTCGTTAGAACGTACTTAACATACCTTTAGTTTCTTGATCCTTTGGAAATGCTCATCAGAGAGAATACCATCCATTGAGTCTGATGAAGCATGGCTCGTCTTTGCCTCTGCCAACCTTTTTAAAGCTCGAAGACTTGTATCAGCAGCAATAAGTTGACCCTCGAAATCAGACAATTTTCTCTTACTTGCCTTGGTCTTTTGATCTTCATTTCCACCATCTCCAGCACTGTCACCTGCTTTAGAAGGACCACTAACTTCTTCAGTATAATCATCCTCTTCAGTTTCCAACTCCTCTGTATCGCCCTTATCCTCATCATCACTGTCATCCTCATTGGCATCATCAATGTCACTCTCGTATTCATCAACACTGTCATTCTCATCACCTTCTTCATCCAATACATCTTCATCCTCACTCCCATCATTTGCAGTATACTGGCTTTCTTCATCATCATTGTCTTCATTGCCATCATCAGAACTAATAGATACAGCCTCATCTCCACTTTCATCATCCTCACTGCCACCAATGTCATCGTCTTGTTCCAATAATTCAATGTCAGGGACATTGCTAAGGACATTGACTTCTCCATATGACTTTGGTTTTGCCTTAGGGTCCATTGGACGGCCTCGGTCCTTCTTAACCAGCAGTGATGGGCAAACCTGAGAATAAAACAAGAGGAGAAACATGCAGTAGTCAAGGTACAAGAAGAAACAAAGCAGAAGTATAGGAAGACCTAAAGACAAATATATACCTCTCTAAACAAAGTAATGAGCGAGCGAGCTGCAGCTGAAACTGCCTTCTCATGTGACTTTTTATACAATACGAGATCTTGTAGCAAATCTTCAGTCATCAACTAGTACCAAGAAATAAATGATTAGTCTTAAAAGATTTTAAGCAATATAGTCTGCATAACTGAAAGCACTAATGAAATAAAACAGTAACTTATAGCGATTAATTCATTTTAAAGGGATTTATAAGGTCAATTTCATATTTTGTATGTGCATGTGGTTGGGGGGCTGAATTCAGAAACCAAATGACATAGATAGTTACCAAAGGCATGCGCAGGCATATTTCCCTTATCACATTCAGTCCAACAGCAATGGCCTAAAACATGAAGCAAATATTTGATCAATCAGTAAAAGGAAAAATGGTATATAAAGCAGCTTTTAAGCAACAATCAATACCTCTGGGCGTGAACGATCATGAACAAATTGGTTTACTATTTGTTTGAACAATGGCTCAACTGCATCAGGAGGAACCTGCTTAAACAAGATTCAATTGATGGCAGGAAACCAGAGAAAGCTAATGTACGAAGAGAATAAAAAACAGTAGTTAAAATGATGCATTCAAACTATCAAATCGAAAACCATACCATATCGTGGCAGGCCTGAACTGCTGCTGCAAGTAAATTAGTGATATCTTTCTGATGAGGCTGCAGAAGAAGAATATATTTGGCACATATTAACAAGAGCAAGTCTTATGTTTATAATAGAACACTTGAATATAGATAACATACCTGAACATATCTTTGAAGAAAAGGGTAGAAATTTAATAATATCAGACGGTGAAGGCCAACTGTTCTAGCAATTACTTTCAACATCATCATTTTAACCTGAAGTTAAAGAAAGGAGGAAATCGAAATTAGTGAGGCATTAAGAGGTAATTAACAGGTCAAAGCAAACTACACGTAAGCTTAAGTAAAACTTTTATAACCTGAAGTCAGGCGTTCAATTCACAAGGAAATATGTAAAATAATAGAAAAAACACTAAACAGTATCATTGCTACAGAAGGTTGAATCTGCCACGTGGGGCAGTGTAAAATCTTCCAAATTAGAAACATCAGGAAAAGCATTCACCTCAAATCGTTCATTGCAGGTTTGAAGGCGAGAAAAAAGCTTTTCTACAAATCCCTGGGTGCAAAACAGAATTTTATGATTTCTACAAAAGACATTATTACAGAAAATGTGATAAATAAGGTGTTAGAAGAGGGTTTAACCTGTGCATCTTTCAGATGATAAAGGGGTGAATAATAACTACAATTGCTACTTTCTGATGACAGGCGTTGCTGCCTTTTCATGCTACGAATAGCACGCTGTAGTTTCGCTTTCTTTTTCTTCTTGCTAGCAGCTGTACCCTTATGGTGTGCCTGTAAATTCATTAAAACCAACCATATATATTGTGATCTAAAGAAAAACAGCAAGCAACTAGAATTCTTAAAAGGAAAAAACCAGCTAAGCATGGAAATTCCATACATCAGCCGTGTATATATATATGTATTTTTCAATTACCAAAAACTTATTTGTTTTATCCTATAGCTACCAAAGCCAAGAGTATTTTAAGCAAGGAACAAGGAAACATTACTTAGCTGGCACTAATAACAAAAAATGAGAGTGGATCAAAGAAAAAAAAAATTGAAAATGAATCAGAGGATGAAATAACCTTGTAAACTGTCTCTTTGCTGATAACAACGTGGGGATTTTGTGTCATTTCATCTTCACTACTTAAATCATCTGAATCCTCATCATCGTTTTCAATCTTCTCATAATCAAGGAGAAAAGAGAGCACAGCAATCATTATTCTGCAAAACCAAATACAAACAATTTACTCACTAAACACTCAACAGCATAAACAACAACTATTAACCATACAAAAATCATACATACCTAGAAGATGAATGAAAACATGCCATACAAATTGCATTTGCTGTCCTTTCATCAAACCAAACCTTTCTTCGATGAAGTTCACATAAAGTAATTAGAGACCTTTTCGCTTTTGCTTCATCATCTTGCTATAATAAAAAGAAGAAATATTTTTAAAAAATAAGCCAACATTCTAAATCAGGTAAACTACTATTCCAATGGCTTTGTTAACTGGAATTGTTCAAAGACCTGCAATAAGCCAAACAAGATATTCTGAAGGGAGCGATTCTTGGCCTCATTCTTATGATTCTTGTTCATTCTTCTAATGCTATGAACAACATGAGAAAATGCTAATTTCCTCAAATTCCTATCATCTAGTGTCTGCAATTCCATGAACAACGATAAAGTGTCCTTTATATCAATAATCTGCCAAATACCAAAATTCCAAACTTGTAGTTAAATTCAAAACATCCAAGAATAATGCCCAATTGAGTTTTCACAACGAACTAATTTTTCGTAGTCACCTTCCGGTTAACGAGGAGAATGACGGCTTGAGTGGCATGGAATCTAAGCCCTGACGGAAGAGTCCTTGCAGATGATTTCAGAAACGCTGCGAGATCGGAAGGGAACTCAGCGAGCTGCTTGGGATAGAACGGCGTGACATGGGCCAAGAACATGGCACGGTCACTGAGGTCCTTAGCCACAGTTGGGTCAGCACCGACGCCACTGATGGAGGAGAAATTCAGAGCCGCTTGCTGTTGAAATAGCTCAAGAGCGGAATAGAATTGATTGCGGATGAGATGGAGCTCCGTTTCATAGCCTTCCGGATCAGTTTTCATTTTGGATTGGAGGGATGGGAGGCTCAGCTTCTCTGAGCTCCGACCCGATGCAGAGAGAGGCTCCGCTGAGCCACTGACCATTGAAACCATTGATTGAAGTTGATTTTCCCAATTCTGTTTCTAGGGTTGTGGGAACTGAACGCTAAAACCCTAAAATATAACAGGATTACTTAGTTTAGACGGCAACCGGCAATTACAGGAGCAGCAAAGAAACAAATCAGTAAAAGATCAAAAAGAATGATGATGTGATGTGCCCTAACCCTAAGAACCCAAATTTCTTGGACTAAGATTGGGTCTAAATTGTAAAACTAGTAACGGCTAATGGACATGGGCCAAGATTTAAAAAGGGATAAATTTAGAATTTATACATGAACTTTGGTTTAATGTACAATTTGATACATAAATTTTGATTTGGTGTAATTATTCACATGAAACTCGAATTTTAGTTTATATGTATACATGAAAATTTGAATTTGAGTCAACTGTATGCATTTAAAGAAATTAACACATAAATTTGTTTTAAAATCGAATTAATATAATTGTTTGTGTATGTAATATATAAATGGAAAATAGTGTTAATTTGATAATATCGTTAGTGATTTTGTGAAAATTAAATCAAATCAAGTTTTTTTGTATAAAATCTCCCAAAATCAAAGTTCATGTATGACGTTGCACATTGGATCAAAATGACAGCAAAACTTGAGCTAATCTGTTCCGAATGGAATGAATTTTTTCTTTTGAAAAGTGGATGTGGGGGGGATGAAATTTTTTAGGAGAGAGTAGGTATAGAGTGGTTATGGTAATTGCTTGATTTATCCCACCCCACTTCACTATACGAAATTGCTATATTATCATTGTACATATATAATTATTAAAAAGGTAAAAGTGTAATAATATGTTATAAAATATTCATATTTTTATGTTTAAATATTTACTTCCATTTAAAAAATTAAAAATATTAAAAATAAATAGCGAAAATTCAATTGAAGTGGGTTAAGTTTGGATGCATCAACATTCACGAACGTAGTAGTAGTTTTCGAGATTCTACATTCATAGTGAAGTAAAACAATTGGTGTTGTAAATTGTAAAATATGACAATTGTGGAGTGATGATAAATTTAGCAACATTTGCCCCACCCTACTTCACTCCATTGTCATTCTTACATAGTGAGAAGATGAAGGCTGAGCATGAACAACTAGATAGAAGTGCCACTTGAGACTTCGAGGTGAGAAGAAGAAATTAAAAAAGAAAAAAAAATACTACTTGTGGGATTGATGTTTGTTTTAAGGTTTTGCTTTTTTAGATTCTTACATTTCTTTTATTTGGATAAGAGTAAACTCTATAGAAGATCACCTAAATTTAATAAATTTTCATTTTAAACACAAAAAATGTTTATATTTTAAGCATCATTGTTTAAATCATTTTAAGCACTTTAGACAAAAATCCAAGATGAGATTCCAACTCATTTTTTTCTATTTTCCACATAGGATGTCTATAATTAATAAATAATTTTATAATTTTCACCTAATTTAAGACTTTTAAATTAGCATCTATTTTAAACCCAAAGCATAAATTTAAAGGTGCCTAGAATGAAAATTTATGAAAATTGGATGACTAAAGGTGTAGTTTATTATTTTATTTAAATTAGCACTTATTTGGTCATTTTTAGTTACAATATTTATTGAATTTGAAATTTCAATCTTGACTCAAACTGAAAATGTATGGATCTTGTTCTAGACCTCAAGCCAAATACACCCTGGTGCTATCTCCACGCCGGTATCCCTGATTTTCAATCGCGCCTTACTAACATCATCCCATCTACCAGAAGCTGGATATAAATTTGAGAGAAGAACACACCTTCCTGCATTCTCAGTTTCCATTTCGAAAATCATATCCGCAGCCATTTCAGCTAATTTGGTATTGCCATGAATTCTGCTTGCACCAAGTAAAGCACGCCATGTTGCTGCATCTGGTTCAAAGGGCATGTTTCTGATCAACTTCTGGGCCTCATCCAATCGATCAGCTCGGCCAAGAAGATCAACCATGCAATTATAGTGTTGTAAAATTGCTGTTTTACCATAATCTTGGTTCATCGAGTAGAAATATTCCATGCCCCTATCCACTATGCCAGCATGACTACAAGCTGACAGTACTCCGACCTGAAACAATAAACTACACGAGTAAAAAACTACGAACTATATGACGTAGAAGAAAATATTCCACATTTAAAGAGTTTTCTCGATTGCCTCTCCTAGACGAAGGTTGCCATAGAAAATCGAAACAGTATTGCATCAGATTAAAAGATTCCTTTCATTTCTGAGAAGATAAGCCGTTTTAACACTCATCTCAGCTAAACCTCAAGTTAACCACTAGGGTAGGACATGTGATTCTTTTTTTAAATGCTATTTTTGGGGCATGGTTGACACCATATCTTGAGTGTGGAATATGTTTAAGGAAATGAATTAATAACATATGGCCAGAGTATTTCTAATAGCAAGTTAAATTTTAAAATTAATTAATAATTACCATAGTTGTATCGTCTGGTTTGAAACCAGCAGCCTTCATTGACTCGAAAATCTTTAGGGCCTCTTTACCAAATCCATGTATTGCATAACCAGAAATCATTGTATTCCACGAGAAAATGTCCTTATCCATTATCTCTTCAAATGCACTACAAGCTTCTTCTATGACTCCACACTTGCAGTACATTAAAAGCAGGGTATTTCCAACAAAGGACCCACTTTCATATCCTGCCTTGACCAGCTGCCCATGCAACTGCATCCCCAATTCTAAAGCAGCAATATGCGCACACGTGCTCAAGGCAGATGCAAATGATGACCTATTCAACCTTTCTCCGTCTCTTTTCATGTCCACGAAAAGGCGTAAAGCCTTTTCACTATAACCAATTTGAGCATACTCAGCAATCATTGCTGCCCAAGAAACAGGATTACGTCGAGGCATTCGATCAAAAAAGTCCCTAGCATGAGCTATCTCACCACTCCGAGCCTACCCCGTGATCATTGTATTCCAGGTAGTGACATCTCGAAATGGCATTTTGTCAAACAATTTCCTAGCCATGTCCATTCTCTTACATTGTACATAGCCTGCAATCATTGCATTCCATGAAACAATATTCTTTTGTGGCATTTGCTCAAAAGTTTCCCTAGCTTCATCAACCTGTCCATTCTGCACATAACCAGACACCATCGCTGTCCATGTAAATACATCTTAAACCGGAGATTCATTAAACAATCTCCTAGTTTCTTCAATCTCATCATTTTGTGCATAACGTGAATGTTTAGTTGGGATGATAATTTTTCTTTTTATGAAAATAAAATACAAAATTTTATCCTAAGAGCCAATTTTCCCCGATTTAAAAAGAAACAACAGTTGAATTTTTTTTGTTACCATCGTAGAAGAGAAGAGCAGAATGACAAAGAAAAAGAAAAAGAATGCCTACAATAAACAAATAAAGAAATATAGGAATGTCTTTTTTGTCTGTCATGGAAAAACATGAAAAGAAACCATCATTTTGCAAAAAATAAAAGGACCAATGGTTTTTTTTTTTTTTCCAATTCAAGAATTAATATGATGCATTGGGTGTGATTATTTCTAGTGGCGAATATAAGGGGGGAGCTGGCAGTGGCCCTGGCCCCCCTAAATTGGAAAATTTATGTTTAGACCCTTAAATTTTTCTTAAAATTTTAAATTAGTAAATGTAAAATTGTAATTTGGCCCCCTAAAATTATAAAAATTCTATTTAATCCTTTAAAAATTATAAATATATAGACTATAAAAAATTAAAATTTCATTCGACCCCCTAAAAATTTGTTCTGGCTTCGCCCTTGATTATTTCGGAAAATCAAATCAATATTTTTCATTAATTAATTTAGAAAATTCAATTAATTAAATTTATTTAATAAAAAATTAATTAATTTACTTGGCTGAAGATTCACTTCTGCATTTGGAGTGTCGAATTATAACATTTCAAATATAAATGATTAAAATATAACATGAGACAAATAAAAATGACTATTTTAGTAGTTTATCCATATATTTATTTTGTAGTTTCTTTTACATCTGTTAATTAATATTGTTGCATGGCATTTACAAACAAAGATCATTTATTTCATTCTTACCATTTTTCTAATAGATCCAAAAATTTAAATCCCAACTAATCCAACGTTAAGGAACTTTGCTTAGTGGGCTTGAACGAAATCCAAAATGCTTTTCAAGATTATATAATTTCGTGAGAAATTCACAAAAAAAAAGAAAAATGCAAAACAACTCGAAAACGCTCTCACATCTCTCTTAACTCTTATTTCCAAGATCTCTCGAGGTTAGGATTTTTTTTTCTTTATTTGTTTGATTATTTTAAATAAATTTATGAATGGAAACAATATTCATAATATTTTCAATGTAAGGAATGATTTTAGCTGAAAATTGTTTTGCCTTTTTCTTTCTGTTCTTCGACGCGTGTAACTGATTTGAGGGCTCTTTTAGATGATTTATGGATGAATTTCTGATTATTGCTTATTATCTTTGCTAAACATAGTTGTTTGGTTCATGGTTGGATAGTGGGAATTTCGATTTTATATATACTTCGGGGATTATTTGATGATTATTATTTGATGATTTCATGTGGTTTTGTCTATTAATTTGTATTCAATTAAAGCCATTTTAAAATCTGTTTTAGTTCTCGAATAATTTCATGAGCTGCATTTATTAATGTATCTGTTAGTTTGTTGTTAAATATGTATTTGTAAATTTGCTGAATCAAGCATAATTTTCTGAAGGTTTCTTTTCCCCTTTTTTGTACCTGTTGTGTTATGGATCCAGAAGCTGCACGAACTGCCCGAGAATCCCTAGATCTGGCATTTCACATGTCAAATATTCTTGATACAGGTCTCGATTCATTGCTCTCTGTGATTTGGGTTTAAACCCTGAGGCTTTGGCTGCTGTTGTCAAGGAACTTCAGAGAGAACCTCCACCATCAACCCTGTTGTCATCTTCTTCATCACAAGTACCTTAACTTCGGATTTTGGTATTTTCTAGTAAACTTACGAGTAATGCCCTAGAAGTTTGAGTTTTAATTTGTTTTGATGGAAAACTTTCTTAGGTTTTCACCTCTCGAGCACGATTGTGCTTAGTCTCTGCATCTAATTCAATGGTACATACTATGTGTGATCAATTATATTCACTCTGGTGAACCGTCTTTTCTTCTTTATCTTGGAGTTTATGAATTTGTTGCCGGATGTTGTATTTGGTGTGGGATTTCTTTGAATGGGATGCTATAGTGTATTTTCATTAAAAGAATGTTTAAACTCTCGTCCCATACTCTCTGTTTGCTGAGCATAGCTGGGTTTATTTAATTTTTAGAATTTTCTAACTGCTGACATGCCATTGATCAAGGAGGAAGGAGAGGACCTATGTAGAAAGAAAATAATCACCGAACAATATAGCTCTCAAAAACTTTTTAAGATATTTGGTTATTTTTAGCTTTCATTTTTGCATTTTTGAGATAATTTTCTCCAGTTTTCATCATTGGTGTCACTAAAAGTATCTTTACTATCATAGTCCACAATTGAGTGTCTTTAATTCTTCTCTTCTTCCGGGGAAAGTTGTTTAGTGCCTATTCTTTACAGTAATATCCCACTTATTATATAAAAGCAGTGGTGATTAATCTCATTGAAAATCTATTACTCTTTAACAATAAGTCTTAAATCATTACACTAAGGGAATATTGGTCCTCTAATCACAAGTTATGCAAAATAGCTTTTGTTTTTATCTGCTATTTGAGTTAAAAAGTCTTTTATTCTCTGTTACTTGTGTACTTAATTTTATCTACCTTTTCCTTTCAATTTTTATTGCTTGTTGATGATGTTCAAGAGGCTAGTATTGGCCAATGAAGTTTGTAAAGTCCTTATCGTGCTTGCAGGGTAGCAATAATTAAAAAGCGATCGGCTTTGCATATCAGTTGGGGGAAAAATGACCAAACACAAAGAATGACTTGAAAAATTATAGGGTATCGATCTCTTTTGCTTTCGTTTGATGGTAATAAGCTTTGCTGGTTCTTATGCCATTTTGAAGTTGAATAACTGAGTAGAAAAAGGAACAGAGTTTAGTTGCTTCATCATGCATGTGTACACAGACACATGCACTTGCATATGCATTCATACATGTACCGAATTTGTCTTGTGTTTATTTCAATTTTAACAGCTTTTTTTTTTTATTTTTTATGATAATACAATCACATTGTAGGTAGATCCATGTACTTGAAGGTTCAAATGGATGAACAAATTTACCTATTTGTGTTGTATTGTTATTGTTTTCTTGCAGCTAAGGGCATTATGTTACTTACTTTCCTCTGCGTCAAACCGGTATATAACACTTATTACTAAAACTAATTGTCTTGTGCTTTATGTTTGAAGCAAAAATGGTTAAGCTCAAGTTTTAGGTAGAATTTTTTGTTTA
Organism: Gossypium arboreum; assembly: GCF_025698485.1. Classification (NCBI taxonomy): domain Eukaryota; kingdom Viridiplantae; phylum Streptophyta; class Magnoliopsida; order Malvales; family Malvaceae; genus Gossypium; species Gossypium arboreum. The sequence continues at coordinate 119,158,518 of NC_069081.1, read as the reverse complement.
CTTGGGTGGTCTTATTTCTCTCAAGTTCAAATCACCTTGTTATAAATTATTAATTACTAGTTCATTGTTATTGACGTTGTTGTAAGTTGCATGTTTCAGTGGACTTAAAAAGCTAATAATGTCTTAACAATTAATGGAGTGTATTAGTGGGAGGTCTTGTTACTCAATTTAAAATGACTTTGTTTTTAATTTTTTGACAATTATAGTTTACTGTTGATTGAATATTATGGATATTAACCCTGCAGATTGAGTATTATCTCAGTTCTTTGAGGATACAAGTTTAAGTGGACTTAAGAAGGCATATAATCTATAAAAGACCATTGTCTGATATTACTAAAAATCAAATATTATACCCGCAGTGACCGCGATAAACACAACGCGACCGAAAACGCGGCCGCGACCGCAATTTAAATCCCTACTTACGAGTAATGCCCTAGAAGTTTGAATTTTAATTTGTTTTGATGGAAAACTTTCTTAGGTTTTCTCCTCTCGAGCACGATTGTGCTTAGTCTCTGCATCTAATTCAATCGTACATACTACGTGTGATCACTTATATTCACTCTGGTGAACCGTCTTTTCTTCTTTATCTTGAAGCTTATGAATTTGTTGCCGGATGTTGTATTTGGTGTGGGATTTCTTTGAATGGGATGCTATAGTGTATTTTCATTAAAAGAATGTTTAAACTCTCATCCCATACTCTCTGTTTGCTGAGCATAGCTGGGTTTATCTAATTTTTAGAATTTTCTAACTGCTGACATGCCATTGATCAAGGAGGAAGGAGAGGACCTATGTAGAAAGAAAATAATAACCGAACTATATAGCTCTCCAAAAACTTCTTAAGATATTTGGTTATTTTTAGCTTTCATTTTTGCATTTTTGGGATAATTTTCTCCAGTTTTCATCATTGGTGTCACAAAGAGTATCTTTACTATCATAGTCTACAATTTAGTGTCTTTAATTCTTCTCTTCTTCCAGAGAAAGTTGTTTAGTGCCTATTCTTTACAATAATATTCCACTTATTATATAAAAGCAGTGGTGATTAATCTCATTGAAAATCTATAACTCTTTAACAATACGTCTTAAATCATTACACTAAGGGAATATTGGTCCTCTAATCACAAGTTATGCAAAATAGCTTTTGTTTTTATCTGCTATTTGAGTTAAAGAGTCTTTTATTCACTGTTACTTGTGTACTTAATTTTATCTACCTTTTCCTTTCAATTTTTATTGCTTCTTGATGATGTTCAAGAGGCTAGTATTGGCCAATGAAGTTTGCAAAGTCCTTATCGTGCTTGCAGGGTAGCAATAATTAAAAAGCGATCGGCTCTGCATATCAGTTAGGGGAAAAATGACCAAACACAAAAATGACTTGAAAAATTATAGGGTATCGATCTCTTTTGCTTTCGTTTGATGGGAATAAGCTTTGCTGGTTCTCTTATGCCATTTAGAAGTTGAATAACTGAGTAGAAAAAGGAACAGAGTTTATGTGCTTCATCATGCATGTGTACATAGACACATGCAGTTGCATACATGCATACATGTACCGAATTTGTTCTTGTGTTTATTTCAATTTTAACAGCTTTTTTTTTTTTTTTTTAATGATAATACAATCACATTGTAGGTAGATCCATGTAGTTGAAGGTTCAAATGGATGAACAAATTTACCTATTTGTGTTGTATTGTTATTGTTTTCTTGCAGCTAAGGGCATTATGTTACTCACTTTCCTCTGCGTCAAGCCGGTATATAACATTTATTACTAAAACTAATTGTCTTGTGCTTTATGTTTGAAGCAAAAATGGTTAAGCTCAAGTTTTAGGTAGAATTTTTTGTTTACTTGGGTGGTCTTATTTCTCTCAAGTTCAAATCACCTTGTTATAAATTATTAATTACTAGTTCATTGTTATTGACGTTGTTGTAAGTTGCGTGTTTCAGTGGACTTAAAAAGCTAATAATGTCTTAACAATTAATGGAGTGTATTAGTGGGAGGTCTTGTTACTCAATTTAAAATGACTTTGTTTTTAATTTTTTGACAATTATAGTTTACTGTTGATTGAATATTATGGATGTTAACCCTGCAGATTGAGTATTAACTCAGTTCTTTGAGGTTACAAGTTTAAGTGGACTTAAGAGGCATATAATCTATAAAAGACCATTGTCTGTATTACTAAAAATCAAATATTGTTGTGTGAAAGCATCAAAATAACCATGTAAATTTTAAAAGTTGCACAACAAACGATTTTCAAATAAAATATTTCATATCTTACTTTACAATGAAGTTTAATTAAATTATTAAATTAAGCAATATCGAAAAGTGACTGATTTATAATATGGATCATGTAAAAAAACCACATTTGAATTAGGAAATTAAACTGCATCTATTAATAATAATCATTTTAAGAATTTTTATATTTTGTATTAGGCATCAATTAACATTTTTTACTAATTGATAATGAATAAAAATTGAACGGCCAATAGCACAAAGGAGTAGCAGTTAGGATTCTTTGTTAAACACCTTAATTATCATGGTACAAATCTTGTTGTTGTAATTATCCTTTCTTAATTTGTAAAAAAAAATAAAATTGAAAGCCAAATTAGTTGAACCTTTGATATTCGATTCAGTTAACTACAAAAAATGAATTACAAAAATTATGAAAATGTTATTAAAAAACAAAATAAGTCACAAATCAAGCATTAAAAAAATAGAGACTAATTTCAACTTCTAAGAAATTAGTTTTTTGATATCTTTGCTTCGACTCTCAAATTATCTAAATCACAGTTGTCTCCAAATATATTTCGTTCGATTACATTTTATAATGTTTGTTTTGTTATTATGATTAATTCGTTAATTGCATTGTATTTGTAAATTAAAAAAATTTAAATGCCTTATTTTTTAAATTAAAGAATCAACAAAAATAAAAAAATCTCATTTTCATTTTATTGGGTTCCCAAGGGTTTTTAATTTCCTAGTTTCCATTTTATTTTTATCTATTTCGGTTTTTTGACTAAATGCATAGCTTCGAATCAAACCATCTTTTATGATTTATTAGTTGCATTCATGACATTTAATTTAATCACATTTAAAAAGTGAAATTGGTTTAGAAAAGTAAATTAATTATTATGATAGTAAAACCTGTCATGATTTACGGCTTCAACTAAAGAAAATACATTTAATTGAACAACTAATTTAATAATTAAAGGGATTTCATAATTAAAGCCATTAACAAAGTTATGTAATAATTAACAAAATTAAGTCAATGACCTACCAAACAAAAATACCCAGATCTAAACCCTATTACACTCAATTAAAAAATCCCTGCCCACAGTCAATAATCCGAAGATTGCTCCTTGAAGTTGGTATTTTAATATTTCAATCACAAATCAAAATACATATTAAATCATTAATTAAAATTTAAATTAACATTCAGTCCCTCAACTCTTTCAACAATTTTTATTTTAACTCATGTAATAACATCATCCTCTATACCATATATAATATTTATGTGATGATATAATACAATTTTAAAGAATAATAAAATTAAAATACAATAATAAACTTTCCAGCTCATACACAAACATAGATTGCAATTCACAAAACACCAACAATATTTGAAGAATAAAAGCAAAAACCATATATATATTTAAAAAAAATAAAGGTACAATGAATGGCCCTAACTCCCCTCTCTCTCTCTCTCTAAAAATTGTTTAGAAAATCGCTGAACCAAAAAAATCTAAGCACAAGATATTCTGACACCATCTCTGCCCCTTTCAATGTCTTCACCCTCCTCCTGCATAAACTTCAAAAAAGAAAATCAAGTAATCAACTTGCAATATTCAAAGCAAAACCATGAACGGGTTCTATAAAGTTAAATCAGATCATAGCTACTAAAAACAAAGATCAGTGACTAAGTGTAGAGCTCCCTTCAATCCAAACAAGGATCTGACATTTTTGGTAATGCAGCTCCTGAGATATGCAAGCCAAAAGTCTATCCCTTCTTTTAAAAGTTATATATAAGGGATAGAGCTTTAGGGATCCATAGCTCAGCAGCTCTATATACCCTGCAAGACCCTCTATTGGACTTCAAGGAGCTCCACCCCTTTGTCTCACCTTTAACCAACAATAAATCTCTCCTTCTTTGCCTAAACCTAGAAAAAATGGCCAAAAAGAAGGAAAAAGAAACCCTAGTTACGGTTACAAGATTGAATCTCTCAACCTTATTTGACACACACATATATATATGGCTCAGCAGACGTGGGTTAAAATCATCAGATCCAAAAACTTTCAAATCAAAACAAGCAGAAGACCACTACTTAACCTACAAGAAGAAACAAGCTTGAAGATATGATGGAACAAGGGAAACCCAGAATTTAGGACACTGTTAATTTCCTCTACGAAGATGACTTTAGGTTATAGAAAGGATGAGAGAAAGGGTTATATATATAATATGTAATAAAAGTGCATTAGGGTTTTTTGATCTAATAAATAATGATGGTGGTGGGGCGTCGGCAGGCCAGTTTTTAGCTGTATAGATGTTGATTATAAGAAAAAACAGTGAATTAGATGAAAGTCTTGGGAACCGGCTCCTAAGATTCCTTGTTTCGATAGTGGCATCATATCTTCATATTGATTATGACGCTATTTTACTAAACTAATTTAAAAATTTTTGATATTTATTAAAATAACTTAGGTTAAAAGATAATCACTAAAATGACCTTAAATGAATAATAAAATAAAGTTTTAAGAACTTAATAACTGGCACCATCTAGTGTTTTAGTCCCATGATTACCTGATGATTATATTAGGCTTTAAAAAATGGTGCTGGCATGTAGATGGCTGGCACCAGGTACTTTTTTCGTGAGTTAATGAGTATTGTGTGACCGGAGGTGTCGATGGAAAAATATCCTCAGTGGTGGGTGTACGTGCTTCAGGATCGAGCTCCGGATGGTATGAAGACGACCCAGACCGTTGTTTCGAATGTTGAGGCTCGAGGTCGTCACCAAAAATATTCTCGACAAACAAACAAAATTTGGGAACTCATCTTCAAAAAAATTTTGCTTCCTCCTCGACAAAGAAAAAACTAAAATTTTTAATCTCGTTTTTCAACTAATAAAGCAAACAAAAAGCAAACAAAAACTCAAATAGAAGATAAAATACTTATATATATCTGATAAATTTGGTGCCGGCCATTACATGTCTAGCACCAAATTTATTTTTTTTACATCTCTGGTGCCGGCAATCAATATATCAAAGTAAAAAATTTGCATTGGGATAGGAAAAAAGTACTTGGTGTCGGCCAATACATGCCCAGCACCCAAAAATTTGAAATTTTTTTTACTCTGGTGCCAGCCATTAAAAGGCCAGAACCAAAAAAAAATTACATTGGAACACAAAAAAATCATTTGGCGCCGCCCATTTACAAGCCAACACAAAAAAAAATATTAGTCTAATGCAAGCAATTAGAAGGCCAGAACAAAAAAAAATATATTGGGACACGAAAAAAGTACTTGGTGCAGGCCATTAGAAGGCCAGAACCAAATTTTTTTTACTAGTTTGTTGCCGGCCATTAGAAAACCAGAAAAAAATTGCATTGGAATACGAAAAAAGTACTTGGTGTCGGCCATTTACAAGCCAACACTAAAAAAAAAATTTTGCTACTCTGGTGGCGGCCATTAGAAGGCTAGAACCAATTTTTTTTTAAAATATTGATATTTTTATATACCAGTATGATATGATTTAAAAAAAGAACTTTAGTGCCGGCCATTGGGTTCCTAAAGTAAAAAAAAAAAATAACTTTTTAAAGCCTGACACAATTATAAAACAATCATGAGGTCAAAACATTAAATGGTGTCGGCAATTAAGTTCCAAAACCTCATTTTATTTTTCATTTCAAATCATTTTAATGATTATTTTTTAACCTAAATTATTTTTATAAATATCAAAATTTTTAAGTCAATTTGATAAAATAGCCTGATTATGATAAATGGTGAAGGTGCAACCCACGAGATTTTTTTCATTCTTATTAATTTTATTAACAATCTAATGTTAATCACCGGTAATTGTTGATTTTATTCTTTAATTATATATTCGAATATTTTGTTTCTATTTATAAAAATACACAAATCAGTTATAAATAAATTAAAAACTATTGTATCAATAAAATACAAAAAAATAGCAAATATAATATTCAAATTAAACTAATAAAATTTAACGGATTCTCTATAAGCAACTACAAATTTTCATTCTTGATAAAAATAATTTAACGATTTATTATCAATTTATTTCTATTTAGAAACATATTATTTTCGTAAAAATAAACATATTTTAAGTAGGTTGACAGTCTAACCTATTTCTTTTCAGACTATGCTATCATTAACAATATATGAAATCAATCCCTTCAATTGAATAATCAAACAAATTGCTTTTTACGTGCACCTCAAGCAATTGATTTTTTTTCTTCTAGAATGAAGAAGAATATATTTATATTATATGAAAAATGCTCTAATATTTATTTATTTTTAGTTTTTGTATAATGTGATTTATAATTATATAAAAATAAATATATTACAATATAATGCAAATACTAGAAAATATACCAACTTGTTTATATTGAAATTTTTATAGGAAAAAAAGATATATAATAGTAGTAAAATAAATGTATATTTATAAAAATAAGTATTAAATAAAAATAATATAATTTTAGAATATATTTTCAAATACTTTTTATAGGCAATATAGCAAATTTTTAGAAAATATTATATGCATAAATATTTTTTATGCATTTGGGTTTTTTCTAACTAAGGGTGCGTTTGTTTGCTCGTATTTGATTTTCCGAAAATATTTTCCTCATTTTATTGTTTGGTTGCTTGAAAATATTTTACATCAGTAAAACATTTTCGAAACACGGTAAAATGGGATGCTTTTGGGGAAAATGACTTATGATTTTTTTCCAGTAAGACATTTTCCAAAAGCTCCCCTTGGTCGCTTCTTCATACGCCCCGCATATTCCTTCTTCTTCATCTGTCCGATACTTTCTCCTCCTAGTTCTTATGTCTTATTCTTTAATAAAATTTCATTTTTTCCTTAGCTTTTCCATATCTTCTCTTCTTAGGGCTGCTTTTTTCATTCCCCTTTGTCGTTTCTTCATCTTCTTGCTTCTTCTTCGTCAAGGTATTTAACATATTCATTCCTCCCGCTTCTTATTATATGCTTCTTGTTTGATTCAACTATTTCTTAACGAAAATATTTGTGGAAAATCAATTGATTTTCAACCCATTCCTAGAAATTTTCTAGATCTTATCAGATTTAGGAACAGAGAGAAATTATTAGCATGTTTTAATAGAAAATTTACACCTGATTTTAATCCACTCAAGAGGTAACAACTTTAGTACTAAATTGTCGCTCAGCTAAGGGATTGCATTATTCTTTCATGCTTTCAAGGATAAATCCTCTTTTTCCCGCTTCTTTCTCTTTTCCGATTAACACCTCTAAATCCTTCTCCATTTCAACACCCACCGACCACCACCATCATCGTTAACAACTCCGGTCACCATCGACCCATCATCGCTCACCAATCACCATTGTTGCTTCTTGACCGCCAACCCGAAGGTAACACCACCAATGGTGGATTTTCTTTCTTTCAACTGCTTTGTTTTAAAACTCGCCTTTGAAAAAAATGGGTTTTGAAGCAATGAGATTGGTTGAAAATGCATTTGAAAATGTAGGTTTCCATTTGTCTCTTAAATCTAAAGAATTTAACTGATTTAGTGAACTGATCCTACATTTTAATCATTTATCCATTTATAAATCAACTATAATACTGCATCTTACCTTTTGCTTTTGCTTTATAGTAGTTTCCGTTTCATATAGTAGTAGTATCAACCAAATGGAATCTAAATGTTTATATGAAAGGAATCAATTAGATGAGTAAAGAATGTTATAGTGAGAAATTATGTCAAAACAACATACTAGTTAAGTCATGTTCTTCAGAGTTGCAATTTAATTTATATGTCTCCACTGCTTTGAAAAATCTTCCTTATTTGATGTGCTGAATTTCTTACTCTCTTGATATAGTAGCTGGAGATGAATTCACTCTTTTTTTCCATGTAGATGTTACTATGCTAGTATATCTTAGAGAGAGATCTAATATGTAAGATAAATCTATCCCTGAATTCTTGCATGCTCCTCGCTTAGTAGTCTACCAGCTAGCCTTTTCTCCTTTTCTTTAATATTTGCTTTTATTCATGAAGCTCGTGAGTTTATCGCCTACAGAGAGCTCAAAATAATATGGTCTATGTTTACCTCAGTGACCTAGGTCTGCAACAAGAAATTTGTCTCTTAAATTGAAAATGTAGGTTTTCTAGAATTAAAGAAAGAGTGCTCTTACCATTGCATCATAACTACGATATAGCGCTCTTACAATTGAATGTACAGGTTATTTACAACATGTCACCCTCAAAAAATTAAAAGAAATTGTGATGTCTTAGAGTTGTTGGCTTTTGGGATTTGGGATAATTAAACAGCAGATAGAAGATATTTAACATTTATATTTTCCTCTCTCCAAAAACAGCAAATTTATGAATTTAAAGCTCATCTCTTGTTATTTATTAGATTGCCTCAATCATTTATTGCATGAAAATGAAACATTCAATCAAAGAAAGGAAGAGGCAGAACTAGTCATAGATTTTGATATCAATGGAGATCAACTACAAAGCCAAATCTAGTCAGTAAGTAGTAATAATTTTATATCAGGTGAATAGTAAATCTAAGATCAGCAAGCTAATAATATTATTACAGCATGCACATGATGATATTAGACATGTCTTAACTACAAGGACCTTATAATTAGTTGCTTAATGTATTATCTATAGGTACTTTGGATGTTAAAGTTATGCTTAATGTATTACTTCGGATATTGTTAAAGTCATGTTCCTAAAATAAAGTCAATATTGTATTGTCTTTTTCATTTCAAATATCAAAACCATTAAATCAACCGTAAGGTTTAGCAATGGGCATTTTGCATTTTGCTTCACCAGTTTATTAACTAAAAAACTAGTACAATAGTGAGGATAATAAAAGCTCAAGAATTGGCTTGCTGCACTTGATGGACATTCACTGGTTAATTGGCTTTGAGGATATTTTGTATAAATATAATGATAGCACCAATACTACTGATTGATGATTCTTTGAAGATTTTTTTTAAAGTTGGTTGCTCATGTAGATGAGCCTTTTTACGAAAGACATTTGAAGTTTATGTTTCGATTTGATTTAAAGTTTGTCTTAAAAGAATTAGCTATTTAGGATTGGTAAAGTTCAAACTTATGCCTTGATTAAGAAGCTTTAAACATTTGCTCTAAAACTGATGGATTGATTAAATTGGTATTAATACTGATTATATAATTTAGCTTTGAATATAATTGGACCTAATTTGCTCTAAAACTATTGGTAGCTTATAATTGTCCCATTATATTGATCTTTAGTAATATATGTGATCTTATGAAAAGTTTACGTATTTTTTTGTAGTAATCAAATGTTTGTGTGGTATTATTTTGTGTAGATGGATCGTAATCGAGATCAAAATGCAATTGTTGCAGCCGTGGCTTCAGTTTTAGCTTTTGGGGTTCTCTGGATTAAAATATTAAAAACTAGGAAGGAAATTACTTCTCACCCTCGTGTGAATCGAGATTATGAAAGAGAAAATTATATTAATAGTATTTTATATAGTGGTGTGGTGACCAACATTGTATTGATGTGATAAGGATGAGACCAATTGCATTTTTTAATTTGTGTGATATTCTTAGTAGAAATAATTTGTTACAATCAACTAAATCGGTGAATATTAGGGAGCAAGTAGTTATATTTTTACATATAATTGGTCATAATGTAAGGTTTCGAGTGATAGGATCTAGATATTATAGATCAATTGAGACAGTTCACCGTTACTTTAGGGTTGTATTGAGAGCTGTTTTAAAGTTGTATAAGCTAGTTATTAAATTACCTGATGAGTCAACTCCTAGTGAAATTAGAAACAATCCAAGGTTTTATCCTTATTTTAAAGATTGTATTGGAGCATTAGATGGAACTCATATTCGTGCATCTGTTCCACTTAGTATTCAAGGAAGATTTCAGAGTCAGTAAAGGGGGACGACACAAAATGTTTTGGCTGCCATTACTTTTGATTTGAAATTTTCCTATGTTCTAGCTGGTTGGGAAGGTAGTGCACATGATTCTCGTATTTTAAGTGATGCACTTTCACGCCCAAGAGGATTAAGAATTCCAAAAGGTAAGAATTAACATTAAATACCAACCAGTTCTAGTAAGCTCATAATTTATTAGTAATATTATATTTTGTAAAATTGTAGGTAAATATTATCTTGCTGATGCTGGATACCGCATTCGAAATGGATATATTACCCCCTATCGTGGTGTCCGATATCATTTAAAAGAGTTTAGTGATCAGGGGCCTGAAAATGCAAAGGAACTCTTTAATCTTCGTCATTCATCATTGCGAATCACCATTGAACGTGTTTTTGGGATTTTGAAGAAACGGTTTCGTGTATTAGATGTTGAACCATTTTGGAATTTTCAAACTCAAGTAGATATAGTTTTGGCTTGTTGTATTATTCATAATCATATAATGGGAGTTGATCCTAGTGATTTACTTAATCAAGGATTATTTGAGGAGCCCTACTGATTTGATAATACCAACTCTTACGAGCGAGAAGAAAGAGAAGAAGCAAGAGAATGGTCTCGCTAAAAGAGACGAAATTGCACAAACTATGTGGGCTGATTATATGACTAGAAATATTAGGTAGTTTTAGGGTTTTGGGGTTATTTTTCTATGTTATGTATGTTTTAGTATTAAAATTATTTTTTTGTTAATGTTGGTTGGATAATGATATTGAAATTTTAGTTTGTTGGATTTTGAAATTATTATGTCTTGAATTTGTTAGATGTTGAATTTATTATGTTTTAAGCTTGTTGAATTTATTATGTTAGATATTGAATTTATTTAGTTGGATAATGATATTGAAATGATTGACAATGAAAATTCTTAATGTAGAATGGGTAAGGGCAACAAAGAAGGGACCTCCAAGCAATTCAGTGGACAAAACCGATGGAACATCTTTTTCTTGAAATTCTAGCGAAGAGGCTCGAAAGGAAATAAGCCTTCTAATTCTTTCAAAGCGCTTTCTATTAATCGAGTTGCCAAAGCTATTTCGAAAGATTTCAAGTCCATTGCGATGCGAAGTATGTGGAAAATCATTTGAGGACTGTAAAAACCAAAGGCGATTATATGCACAATTCGGGTGAAAGTGGTTTTGGATGGGATGATAACTTGAAAATGATCACATGTGATAGAGCGACATATGATGCAATAAATGATGGTAATATATGTATATATATATTAAGTATATTTCAATTGTTTTTACTTGTTATTCTAATTGTGTTTATCCAACAGCACACAAGAAGTATGAACCATTTTGAATAAAAGCATTGATCATTATGATGAAATGGCTTTGGTTGTTGGCAAAGATATGGCAACAGGGAGTTTTGCCGAACATTTCTTGATATAGATTTGGATGATGATAATCAAGATTCAAAGGCCTATAGATTGCGAAAATGAAGAGGTTGAAGAGGTAAGAACAAAAGTATCTTCATCCGCACATCTAAACGTAAAAGAAAAAATACTCAAGAAAGTGCCGTTGATGAACAAATTAAATTTATGGGTGAACAACTTGGCAAAATTGCTAATGCTTTGGAACAATTTATCGTGGATAAGACACCACGACTTTTACTGAAGAATTGATGTCGACGGAGGAGGAAGGATTTGATGATGACTTCGTGTTCGTGTTTGACTATCTAGTGAGTCATGAATCCGAGGCCAAAGCTTTTTAGTTAAAAGTAAGAAGCATAGAAAATTTAGCTTCAAAAATTTTCGCAAGGTTGAAGATATTGATACTTTTAATGTGGTGTAATATTATAGATATGCACTTGGACAATGTTGTTATTATGTGGTGTACTACTAATTATGCATTTGGATAATATTATAATTTCTACTATTAATTGTGGTTTGGAAGCTAATTTATAATTATTTAACTCGGCTGGTCTCAATTTACTCTCGATTAATATTCTAGCTTATAAATCTTTTGGTTGTAATTAAATTTAATTTGATATAGATAAATTATATTCAATTTATTTATAGTTTTATTTGATCATTATTAATGGAAATAATTATCATTATACCTCTTAAAAATATAAAATGGACGAAAATATTTGTTTCACTTCATATTATTTTACAAATAAAGCTGTAGAAATTTAACCAAAAAATGATGATAATAAATTATTAATAATTGAGTATTATTATATATTTAATGCTAATTTATTTATAAATAAATCATTGCAATATATGTAAAAACAATTTAAAATATAAATTTATTAATATATATATATATAAATTTATTAATATATGTAAAAACAGTTTTTCCGGAAAATATTTTCAAGAAATCTGCCAAACAACAGAAAATATTTTACACAGATTCATCCAAACACCAGAAAAGTAAATCATTTTCTAGAAATCATTTTCCAGGAAATCATTTTCCAAAAATTATTTTCAGGAAAACATTTTACCTGCAAACAAACAGAGCCTAAGATAAAATTATAACATAAATATGAAAAATTTGGTCCATTTAGGCCTTAGATTATTATTATTATTTCGATTTTAAAAAATAAATATGTAATTATATTATTTTTCCCTATATATTTTGGCAAGAAATAAAATACCATAGCAAATACAAGAAGAAGCGGGAACAATAACTGACCGGCACGTGGCGGTACAAAGGGATTCAGGGAAAAAAGCCTAAACGAGAAATGAATGGTAATTGTTGAATAAAAGACTTTCTTGATTAGACAAAAGGGACCGTTGATGTGACCGCTCATACATTATCATTTACCCATTTTTATTTGCTCAGTGTATGCCTTCCCCTTTGTCTTTTTCACTTTATCCTGCCCACATCAAGTTTTATTTTTTTCTTTTCCCACTCAATTCCTTGGGCTTTGGCCCTCAACTCAATTTAGGAATTGGATTCGACGTCACACGATGTCGTTTTCATATCCTCTTTTATCTTTCATTAGCCTGTCAAATTTTGTCACGTGGAATTTTTTTCTTTTTAGGGAAACGTAAGAGATTTTTTTATACTGTTATCACGTGATTTCTATTTATTTATTGTATTGCTGTAATTTTTGGTTTTTTAGGAATCTGACCTTATAAGTTTAAAAAATTATTAAAACGACCCAATTTCAAAATTAATTATAGAAATGACCTGATTTTTATAGTAGACTTGGCTACCACCATTTTTCTGGTGCACCACCCTAAAAATCCCTAAAAATAATAATTTTTTTTGGTGTCGCCTAACAAATTGGTGGTACTAGACTGAAGCATGCAAGGTTAAAACACCTAATGAAGTAATTACTCTTTTTAAATCGGCTAAAAAAAATGCCATGGCGACACCTAATTATATTTTTTTTTTATCTATTTGCATGTTAATTCAGTTTCCTTTTAAAATTAAATTTTAATAACTTTAAAGATATAAGAATAACAAAATAAATCTTTCTTATTTTTTATTTTCTTAAAACAATAAAATTAAAACATATATAAAATTCTTATTTAAATTACCCAATATATCTCTCAAAAATTTCCTCAAATTTATCTAAATTCAAATATGATAGGGAGTGAATTAAAATGTCTAAATTTAAATAATCTTGTGGAATTTTTTAAGGACATATTGCATAATTTAAATAAGTATTTTATATAGTTTTAAAAAATTAAAAAATGAGAATGATTTGTTTTTTTATTCTTATATCTTTTAAGGAGAGAATGATTTGTTTTTTTATTCTTATATCTTTTAAGGACTATTTAAATTTAATTTTAAAAGAGAACAGACCTAACATGGAAATAGACCAAAAGTTTAATTAGGTGCCACCATACTCTCACTTTTTTTTTTTTTCGGCCAATCTACAAAATGTAATTTACTTCATTAGATCCCTAAATATTTTGTCCATGCACACTTCAATTCAGTGTCTCCAATTTGTAACGCAACACATTATTTTTTTGTGAGATTTTTAGGGTGGTGTCATTTGGAAAAGTGATAGCACCTGATTTTATTGTCGAAATCAGGTTATTTCTTTAATTAATTTTAAAATTGAATTATTTTTATAATTTGTTAAACTTATAAGGTCAGATTCGTAAAAACCATAATTTTTATGTATTGCATGCATATATTATTTTAGTCCTATTTTCTTAATTAAAACGAAATCTTTAAGCTAATTAATCGGAACAAATTACTCGGATTTGCTATATGGTTTAATAATGTTAAATAATTACATAAAGTCTTTATATTTTGATACTTTATTTCTTCCAATAAATATACTTTTGGAAGTGATGGATAATTTTCTTCAAATTTACAAATAGATTTCCTAGCCTAGGTTGTAGCGTTAGTCATTTTCTTTTCCTTTTTAGTTACCGAGTTTTTATTTTCAATTAAAATAAATATTTTTTACAAAAGGTTGTTTTTTCTTTGTTATTATATAAAATATATAATTTAATGAATATATTAAAAATGCTTTAAAATATATATTTAAAAATAAGTACAAATATAAATAATCAAAATTTATATAAATTACTCTAAAAAAAGTAGATATACAAAAATAAAAATATATTTAACAAATATAAATTTAATATATTTTAATATCTGGTATGAAATACAATTTTTAACATTTATTTTACTTATATAACTTAGCATCCTTAATATTTTCCATTCTCATCTCATCACTACAGTTATATTTGAATTCAAATACATAATTCATCACTGATTTTAATTTCATCACTACTATAATAATTAATCTCATCGCCACCGTTATTTTTAATCTTACTGGAACAAATTTCATTGCCCATCCAAACTAAGTCTAGATCTGTTGGTCAAATTGAAAATCAATTGGGATATCGGTTAGACTGGTTAATTCGTGAACTGTACAAACTAATTGAACTCATTTAAAAACCTGGTTGAATCGATTTTCTCTAGTTTTAAAAATATATTTTATTCAATTGAACCGAATAAATTGATCGTGTTGGAACATTTTAAATATTTATAGTGTTCCAAGTGTAATTAATCAAAAGTTATATTATTTGATTTTTGAAAAGAATTATAACTATATAATAATATTATTTGAATAATTATAATATTAATTGAATAATTATGTATTTATTTTAAAGACATTATTATTTAGGAAGACATCTATTGAAAGATATCTCTATGAAGAGACATGAAAATTCCCATAAATAGGAATGGGATTTCATTTGGAAAACAGACTAGCAAATTCTAATTCTTGCTTTCATTCATTCATTTTCTAATATTATTAGATTATTCTGTAAAGTATTACTGCAGAAATCCTTTGTAGAAATTGAGTTTTTTGTTATACATTGCTCAATGCGTAGTGGATTATTCTCGTCAGTGCAAAACGCAAATAGTCATTGACTTCATTGTATCCTTGAGGTTAATTTTCTTGAAACTCATTTGCACACCGAAGATAGGTGGGGGCTGTAACACCCCTAACTCGTATCCGTCGCCGGAACAAGGTTACGGAGTATTACCAAAATTTTCAGAACAATTTCGATTAACTTATGTCATTTACTATTCATATTCAAAATCGAACATATTTAATCTTATAGTCCCTTTAATGGACCATCGAGGCTCAAAACATGCATTAGAAATGAATCGGGACTAAATCAGAATCCCAAAGATTTTTCGCAAAATCATAAAAAAAAAATTCCTAGTTACAAGGGATACACGGCCAGACCACATGCCTATGTGCCCGTGTCTCTACTCGCCCAATTTGCTCTTCACCAACACCAATACTTATACACATTCATAGACCATTCCAAGACAATTAATTTATGCCAAAACCCAGTCTCATACATGTTATTTAATCTCATTCAACCAATGTACCCGTGAGTACCTCAGATGACAATTTATTTCCATGTCAATTTATACTTATATTTACTAGATACTCAGTTCATTTTTATGCATGTTGTAACAAACATGTTAACCAAATTCCATCATCATTATACTAACATGATTTATATAAATTAATCATTTCAAACATATACCATAATATGATCTTTTATACGTAAACATCGAAACATGTTTATCACTTGCCATTCCAATGGCTAGTTATAACCAAACCTTTACATGCCATTATTGACCAAATTAACCTATACATGCCATTGTAACCATACTTAATTTACCATATATATACCGAAATGGGCCGATGGATAGTGTAAGTGATCTACTCTAAGCTTCCAATCCAACGAACTTCCAATTTATATTCATTCATTTTCAATATAAACATGCATGGTACATTTAATCCTTTTGAACACAAGCCCTAACACATATCTTTACCATATCTTGTATCCTTATAATGTTTTCAAAACATATCTCTGTATTTCAATTACATTTTCATATTAATTCATCTCAAGTTCGATTTATTTCATGTCAAACTTTACTCATTAATCAATTGAGATAACAATAACTATATGGATAGTACACTCAAAGTGTACAAATCTATTCTCATAGATGAACGTATTCATTAAACCATTTCATGTTCATATATAAACATTTCATACTTTCATATTTCATGTAACATTATTTTCATATATTTCAGGCAGATACATGTAAAAATAATTTATTTTCATGTCATATTTCCATATCTCATATTTCATTCCATGACAACTTATCTTTAGTTCATATTTAACCCTGTCAGAACTTTACCCGTTGAATTTATTTGAAATATCGATGGATAGTCTATAGTACACTTAAAGTGTACAAGTCTATAATCCGTCAATTTGTATCCAGTGGTACCCCTTTAGAGCACATAATCGGAAAGCACACTCTCGAGCCACATATCAGGATGCTCATCCAGGCTAAATCTCAGGAAGTTCACAAAGAACTTTTGTAATACCCCATACCCGTACCTGAGACCGGGATAGGATACGAGGCATTACCGAGATTTTTAGAATAATTTCAATTAATTTATATTATGTAGTATTCATTTTCATGTTTCATGTAACATCCTTTTCATATACTCAATTCAAACATCATATAAAATACGATACAATATTTAAATTGTCATATTTACATGCTCATTCAAAATATACAAACCTACCTGACTAAATTGCAGAAATTCCAAGTTTTAGGGGCATATTGGTAATTTACCATTTTCCCAAATTTCACCCAATCTTAAATTGATAATTTCATTCAATTTATTAATTTAGATAATAAAACAATTCATTCCCTTCAATTTAGTCATTTTTGACATTTTTACAAAATTATCCCCTAAAGTTTTACTTTTATTCAATTTAGTCCATGAGCTTAAAACATGCAAATTAGCCATGCTAACTAAATATTCATATATATTTTCCTCCTCCTCCTCTCCATTCCACATCTTTAATATATATATCATGCTTACAAATAATGTTATCAATAATTTCACTATTGACTTATTTGTATATTTGAAGCTATCCATCCGTGTCATAGTCACTAAATTATTTATATCTGGAGCTATGGAACTCCAAATTAAGATCCACTAATTTTTCCTGAAACTGGACTCATATATATTCTTACCGTAAAATTTTCAGAATTTTTGGTTTAACCAATAAGTACAGTTTATTCTTTAAATTCACCATTGTTCTGCTGTCTAACAGTTTCGACTCTTCTTCACTAAAAATTAATTATCTCACAGTACAGAACTCGGATAATATTCCCGTTGATTTATCCTGAAAATAGACTCATTAGAGATTCTAAACATATAAATTTAAGCCTATAATTATTTTTATCCAATTTTTGATGATTTTTCAAAGCCAGAATAGGGGAACTCGAATTCATTCTAACCTTGTCTTACAAAATTCATTATATCTCATAATTTACAATTCAATTTCTTATACCGTTTCTTCTATAAGAAACTAGACTCAATAAGATTTAATTCCATATTTTATTCATCCTCTAATTCAATTTATAAAATTTTGGTGATTTTTCAAACTTAGACTACTGCTGCTGTCCAAAATAATCTTAGTGCAAAATGTTGATTTTCTACTTTTAATTTCAATTTAATCCTAACTAAATTCACTTACTTTTCTATCTTAATTCATACTTTATTTCTACTCAATTTTTAACCAAAATTAGACATAATTATCTATTTTTCATCATAAAACCATAATTTCAAAATTCTTTCAATTTAGTCCTTAAAGCATAAAACTTATGAATCACTTTACAATTCAATCCTTATTTCATTTCTAACTTGAATTTCTATCAATTTAGCCCTTAATTCATCTTCTTGTTCAACATGAACAATGTATAATAATCTAATAACTTTCAAAATATCAACTTAACTTCATCAAAACCTTATTATAAAGTTTCTAAAACATCAAAATCAAGTAAAAAGGACTAAATTGACATACCTATTTAACTTTCAAGCCTTGAAATCCCAATTTTTCCCTTTTTCTTTTTTTCTTTCTTCCTTCGTTTCTTTCCCCTGCTCTCTGTTTCGTTTCATTCTCTTTTCTTCTTTTATTCTTTTCCTTTATATATATATTATAATAACTTAATAATAGCTATAAAATATCTATTTAATATCCAATATCTATTTTACATTTGTATACACATATATTATTACATTTGTCTTTCTTTAATCTATTTATTATATAAATATCTTTTACTTAATACTAATATATAATTTAATAATATATTTATGTAATAAGTAAATATACATGTATTTTAAAATTGTATGTATATTAGTATTACACATGTCACCATATGTACCATACATTTGTCAACTTATTTTTTATTTTCACATAAAAATCTTATAATATAATTATTTAATTTATAAATACCTTTTATAAATAATAAATATCTATTAATACTTAAATACAAGCATTACAATTGTATGTATTTTTTTATTAATACACCTGTACCTAATCATTACCATACATTTGTCTTACTTTTATTTATTTATTTATATAATATCAATTTAATAATAATAATTACATTAATATTTACTTAAATAATAAGTAAATACATACATGTATTACAAATGTGTTACACTTGTATTTATTTTTGCCATAGACTTAGCATTCTTTTGGCTTATTTACTTATTTAGCCCTTTCAATTTTTTTATTCTATAATTAAACTTTCACACTTCATTCAATTTAATCCTTTTATCCAATTATCCTTAATTTAAGCTAATTCACTTAATTAAATTCTTATTAACCACTCGATTAACTTCGTAAATATTTTTAATAAATATTTACAAATCCATTTTTCAGAAACGGAGACCCAAAAATTTACTTTCCCGATAACCGTAAAATTTGGGTCATTACAACTTTTAATCAAGAAACTCATAATTGTTCACAAAAGAGCCATGTAACAGGAGCACCGGATAGCCATGTCTCAGAGAGTTCAAGCGAGCCATGGCAGGACACTCACAAAGAGCTGCGTTTGTGTCCTCAACGTATGCAGGATCACAACCGATCAAATCATGTAACAGGATGCTCACAAAGAGCTATAGTAGTGTGCAACACATGCAAATTCACTACCAATCAGGATGCTCGTAAGAACTATGTAGCAGGATTACCAGTCCAGGCTAAATCCTGTCTACAACATATAATCATGATTACCAGTCTAGGCTAAATTCTATCTTTAACATATGCTCGAGAAGGCTTATATTAGGATTACCCATCCGGGTTAAATCCTTTCTGTAATGAGGTCAAGGATTACTCGTCCGAGCTAAATCCCATCAGCAACACATGCAGGACCTCATTCCATATGGGAAATCACCTTTATCCATCGATATTCAATATTCAACTGGAACTTGTCACTTATCCGGCATTATCATTTATCAGGCTTTGTTGGACATATGCAAATAATTTCAAATATATTCATAGTATTTATATAATTTATATACGCACATCCAATACAAGCATAAGAATATACAAAATTTAGTTACACAAACTTACCTGGCTAAATTGAAGAAATATCAAGATTCAGGGGCATTTTGGTAATTTTCCATTTTCCCCGATTTTCACCCAATATTAAATTAATAACTCCACTCAATTTATTAATTTAAACAATAAATCAATTCATTTCCTTCAATTTGATTATTTTTGACATTTTTACAAAATTACCACTAAAGTTTTACTTTTATTCAATTTAATCCTTGAGCTTAAAACATGTAAATTATCCATTTTTAATGTAAAACCTTACTAGCTAAATATTCATATATTTCTTTTCCTCCTCCTCCTCTCTATTTCACATCCTTAATATACATAATTTCACTATTTACTTAGATGTTCATGTTAAGCTGTCCACTTGAGTCATAATCATTTATATCTTGAGCTACAGAATTCTAAATTAAGATCCGCTTTATGTTTTAGAACCTAGACTCAAATATATTTCTACCATAAAAATTTCAGAATTTATAATTTAGCCAATAAGTCCAGTAAAATCTTTAAATTTATCTTTATTCTGCTGTTTGACAACTTCGACCTTTCTTTACTAAAAATTTATTATCTCTTAGTACAGGATTTGAATGATGTTCCTGTTTGTTTTTCTTGAAAATAGACTCATTAAGAATTTAAACATATAGATTTAAACCCCCGATCATTTTTATACAATTTTTAATGATTTTTCAAAGTTAGAATAGGGGAACCTAAAATCATTCTGACCTTATCTCACAAAGTTTATTATAAATCATAATTGACAAGTCCATTGCTTACACCGTTTCTTTTATGAAAAACTAGACTCAATAAGATTCAATTTCATATTTTATTTATCCTCTAATTCAATTTTTACAATTTTTGATGATTTTTCAAAATTAAACTACTACTGTTGTCCAAAACTGTTTTAGTGCAAAATGTTAATTTCCAAGTTAGTAACACCTTTATTTCCTTTCTCTACAATATTTTCCAACACTTTCTCTTATTTTCCTTCACTAACATATCAAGAACATAGAGCCTTATATGAGAAAACTCTACTATAACATCATTTCTATGCTTTTTCAACAAGATAAAACTTAAAAATATATTGAAATCTTGATGTTCTTACCTTGTTCTATTGATTTCGATCTTTAACTTAATTTTCTCTCTCCTCCAGCTTCTATTTTGATATTCTAACCCCCCATAGTCTCCTTTTTTATCTTTCTCTCTTGATGGCTATGGAAATTCTTTTAATTCCTAGGTGAAAATGGTGGATTTTGATGAAAGGACCAAATTGTAAAGAAAAAAAAGTTTCTTTCTTTCTTTCCTTCTTCATGCGTTGGATGCATGGAGAGATGAATTCTCTTCATCTTTCTCTCCTTATATATATTAAATAAAATAATAATAAAATATCTCATTAAATATTAATAAACTAATATTTATTAATTAATATAAAATATCATCAACATCAACATTGCCTTCTAGATTTCTCTATTCTAATTGACCATTTTGCCCTTTATGATCTTTTAAAATTCCATCATTGAGTCATCATTTAATTTGGTAAAATTGTGATTTAGTCCCTCATACTTCTTTACCTATTCAATTTGGTCCTAATTCATCCATTTTCTTTAGTTTCTAGATCATTCCACCCTTAAAATATTTTCACTATTGGTTCTTTAACTTTTTCATATTTACACTTTAACCCCTCAAATTTTGAGTATTTACTCTTGTTCAACAAAACTTTTCTCACTTTTACATTTTAGTCCTTTCTTGAATTAATATATCATAATATACTTCCCAATGTTGACATAACTCAAAATTTCCATTTTTGTCACTTTATTTCCTTATGTTACTATATCAAGGATAATGTCTTATTATAAAAATTTTCGGGGTATTATAAGGGCGAATATAACCTTAAAGATAGTGGCTTGATACACGCCTTGGAGCATTGTCTTATTTCTTTTTTTTCTGTTCGAGTTCCATTCGTGTGTTCGAGATTTTCCCTACCAGAGATTTGTACTAACAGATCGAACCTAAAATTAGTAATTTAACCAATTAAAATTTCGATCCAATTTTGAAAACTTTATTATCACATTCTTCTTTCTCTAAGGTCAACTTTCCATAGTATTGAGATATGTAATGCTTTCAAAATATGAGCTAAAGTAAGACTTACTTGATTCATTAAAATTCCTTTTAATTGAGTCCAGCCATGGATTTAAAAAAAGATGTTTTACTATTATTATTGCCAATAGCCAATGAATTCTAGGCAATATTCAAATAAATTATGTTTTTTTTTTCAATATCCAGAATAAATTATGTTACATTGTAGCTTTGAAAAGATAATGTAAAAATTATCAATTAAATTTTAATATTAAATATTTAATCCATTAAGAATAAATTTTATGATAAAATTAAATACATGAATATTTTATTTTATTTAATAAGCGTAAATTTATAAATTATCATTGCATTATTAGAAAAGTATTTAGTGAATCAAACGTAATAATGTAAATTTTAGGATTTTAATCAATACCTTCTCATATATACCAAACATTATTAAATAACTTTCCCAAAAATTACATCCCAATGAAATGAAAGCACCAAATGCTAAAGGAATATTAACATACCTTGAGGTGCTAATATAAAGCTTTAATTAGCTTAAATCACATATCTGAATATATCAAGATTATTAATTTTTATTATAATTTATTTTTGGATATGAATTATTTGTAAATATAAGTACTCTTGTAGCTTTAAAAAAATGTTATTATTTCTTAACTAACTTTTAGTTTCTATGTGTGCCTTGGTTGTGAGAATTGATAATTATTGGAATTAATCTCTATGGTTTATACATATGTATATATAGATATTGAGGCTGAGCTCCATGCATTGCGGCTTGAACACTCTGCAGGTAAAATACTCTGTCAGATTCGGTCTGACGAGCTGGTCGGACTGTGCATAATCTCCAATGGGTTATTGAACTTTGTATTTACGCCGGGACTCGGGTGTTAGTGTAGGATACATGTTTACGTTACCGTGTTTTGTTTTGTGCTATAGGTACAAAAACCGGAAGGAAACGCCACTTGAGTGCTTTGTTTATCGGTCACGTCGGTACGTGTAACTGCTTCATCGTTTTGTTTGAAAGCTGGATTGAATTAGCATATTAATGTTCGTTATCAGCACAATATACTAAAGCTAGAGAAACAGTTCAAAATTGCTGGTTATCAGTGTGATTGAGGATCTTTTTTACTGCAAAAGTTTCCATTGCACATTTCGATTTTCGACTATTGTTTACTTGATTCATTGATACTGGTAAGTCAACAATCGAAGGCCAAATACTCTTCCTCAGCGGTCAGCCCTTCGGGTTTTAAACATGATTGTTTGTAGGTACATGGCACACATTAGGGACACTAATGAAGAGGAAAGGGCTAAGGTACTAATCTTTATTCGAACATGCATATATTTCTCGTAATAATGTCTATATATCGCTTCTTGATTGCAGGGTATAACTATCGAAGTCGGAAGAGCACATTTCGAGACCGCGACAACTCGGTTTACTATTTTGGATGCACCAGTAAGAACATTGCCTCTGAACTTACTGTTGTTACTATCAATTTATATTAGAAACTAAATATAATTTTGTATTGACTAACTAGGGTCACAAGGGTTATATTCCGAATACGATCAACGGCGCTTCTCAAGCTCATATCGGTGCGCTGCTAAGTTGAATCAGTGTTTTTTTTCCTTTAATGCCTTACGCTGCTTGGACTGTAAGTTTTCTCTTGACTTTGGTTATATATGCTCGTAAAGGAGAAATCGAAACCGGTTACGAGAAGGGAGGGCAGACCGGTGAACATGTCATATTGGCAAAGACCTTAGGTGTGGCGAAGCTACTTGTAGTAGTTTATACGATGGACGACTGCTCCGTCAACTGGTCTAAACAAAGGTGGTTTTTTTTTTCCAGGTTTTTGTGTTTCGAGTATGTATGTTAATGTTATTCATAGGGGTGTTCTTCCTCAGCTACGACGAAATTCAGTCAAAGATGACACCTTTTCTAAGGTCTAAAGGCTACAACGTCAAGAAAGGTGTTCGAACCATTGTCTTTTAGTTATATAACATGTTTATAGTTGCACACGTCGGTCGGACTTGTTTCCATATCGGCACATATTGAGGCTTCTAACGGCGATACGATAGCATAGAACTCTTGTCTTGAATTTGCAGATGTTCAGTTCCTACCAAAAGTTTTGGTATTTAATCTTTATATTTTAATTTAATAATTTTTTCTTATACTTTTTAAAATTTAAAATTTCAATCCTCATCAAATAATAATTATTAAATTCAATAAATTAAATTTTGCTATTTCAAATATCATATATGTAATATCATGTCAACTTATTATTTTCACATATTACTCACTAAAAATTCAGTTAATAGATTAATGAGTGTTGTTTACATTAAGATTGGAATTTTAAAATTCGAAAAATATAGGAACTTAGAATGATCTAGTTGGATAATATAAACTAACTATACAATCATACACTTTTTTAATTGCTACTATTTTGGTGAGGACTAAAATTTCAAAATGCATAGGAACTAAAATTGACTAATTCGAAAAGGATGAGGATTAAAATTGATCAAAGTAAAGTGCATAGGTTAAATCAATGACTTTTGCAAAATACAATACTAATAGCATAATTTAACCATTCAAAATGTAAAAAATTGGAAATAATCCATTCATAATAGAAAGACTAAACCCAAAAAGGAAACGTAGCATAGGGACTTTTTATTGAATAAACATATGAATTTCGAGGGTGGATATGAAATTCAAGGGAAAAAAAAGAAAAGAAAAGAAAAGCCAAATGGATGCATGAAAGCCTGAAAAAAAAAAAAAGAAAGAAAAATGGTAGCCTCTAATCCCAAAAGGAAGAAGACCCAAGAAACAAGCTTTCACCTCTCAAAATGGGCTCTCAAGCAATGTCACCATCCTTTTCCCTCTCCTCATTAAGCTGCCATTCATATCGCACTTCATCTTCCCCTCGTTTACTATCTCTAAAACCTTTCTTACAGCCACTCAAGCATCTCAATTCTTTTAATTACCACCCACACATCCCTTCTCTCACCTCCGCCAAATCCTTCAAATCAAGGACCCGAGCTACCCTCGATGAGAAAGAAAAGAACCCATCACTTATTCAAGAGCAGCAACCAGACCAAGTATCGGATTTTCAATTTTTAAAAAAAAAGAAATTCAATTGCTTGTGGTGTGTGATAATGAATTGATGATTTTTTTTTTTATATATGATGATAGGAAGTGGAGAAGAGCGTTAAGGTTTTAAAAAACGCAGCGAAAACTAGGAAAGTCCCAGCTGAGGAAGTGCTTTCAGCTTTTTCTGTTATTGAAAAAGCTAAAATTGATCCATCGGCATTCCTTGAAACGCTTGGTGGATTGGATTCACCTGGTAGAACTTGGATGCTTATTTTTACTGCTGAGGTTTTCGTTTTGATTCACATAATTATTATTTTTTATTTTGTTGTTGATTTTTATGCTAATGATATTAAGATTCTTTGATTTGGGTTTTGCAGAAAAAATTGAAAGGCGGCCGTTATTTCCCTCTTACGGCGGTTCAGAGGTTCGATGCTGCTGTAAGCTCATCAATATCCCTTTCTGTTTTTCTTTCAATATCACTTGAAGTTTTTGTTTTGCTGCTTAATTGGATAATACAATTTAGAGTAAGTAGAAGGATCAAATCAGGGGCCGGGGGCTGGCAGGATGCCCGGCCCCCTAAAATGGAAAAGTTTCCATTTAGTCCTCTTTATAATTTATAAAATTTTAATTTACTCACGATAAAATTCAACTTTGGCTCCCAAAAATTATAAAATTTTGATTTAATCCTTTAAACATTATACTTTCTTAATATATGATAAAAATTGTACTTTAGCCCTTTATCATTTGATTTAATCTTTTAAAAATTTGCTTTAATCCATCAGATAAATGAAAAATTTTACCATTACTAATCTCAACTTAATTTTCATTAGCTTAATGAAGCATAATGTTTTATAAACAAGGGTCTCAAGATCTTTCTTTAGTAATGTGAGATTTGTGTAATTCATTTAAATACATAAAATTTCTAACAAACACATGGTTGGATTCGAGAATTAGGGAATCTGTAATTTTTTGATACAATGTTTACTTTTACACATAATCTTTTCTCGACCTTTAAATCATAGGAAAAGCATGTTCAAGTGTGCTCAAACTCACTTTTTTTTACTTGCTGCGCAACTGAACTAAGGTTAATTAGGTGAAATTTGGAATTGATTTCAATGAAAATTGATGAAAAGATTATAATAAAGAAAGAAAGAAAGACTGCCTTGTGAATCTGCCTTTATGTGCTTTTTGATTGAAGGTGCTGTTTGTTGAATTTTCTTAAAGTTTTAGTTTACAATTATGGGTTCTTTTAGTGTTTAATTATGCTTTAATGGCCTTGACCTGTTTTAGGGAAGGAGGATTGAGAATGGTGTATTTCTTGGACCAATTGGTTTCTTAACCTTTGAAGGAAAATTTTCATGGAAGAACAGAATATTATCCTTTATTTTCGAACGAATCCGGGTTAAAATTGGACCTTTCAACCCTCTGGAGATCGGTCTTGGCCAGAAAGATGATAGAGAACCAAACACCAAAGATCCTTTCTTTATCTGGTTTTACATTGACGAGGAAATCGCGGTTGCTCGAGGCAGAAGCGGAGGAACCGCGTTTTGGTGCCGGTGTACTCGTGTCACTACTTGATTAAATACACTACAAATTGTATTTCCTATTATGCAAAATATACATTCAACTCTGTTTCTTAAACTATAATATACACAACATACTGTCCCAACTCTTACATGCAAGTATTCCATATTCAAAATACCCTTTCCATAGCCTTTTTTGCCTGAAAAAAAGAGGGAAAGATTGTAAATATTGCAGAAAAGCAAATACATGGGTAAAAGTATCATTGAAGTCTTTGTATTAGGAGTGAGATTTTATGTTTTTCTCTACTAAAAAAATGTTAAATTAAAGAGTAAACTAATTTTTTTGTAAAAAAATTCATCTAATTTTATCTTTAAAAATTGTTTTTTATGCGTCAAACACACTATGTGTCATTATCAGTTTATTCCATCATTCATACTATTTTTGATAGAAAAAATTAATTTACTTTTTTAATTTAAAATATAATGATTAATTCATCCAATTTTTAACACATAAACTTCCATATTACTTTTACTCAAGTCCATAGCGATGAAATAGAAGAAAAAAAAGGGAATGGATGTGCACTTTACTTCTTGCTCCAAGTTACTGCGAACTATAATTGTCAAAAGAAACAACATTTGACTGGTGAGTGCAGCTGTGATACCAAGCCAAAGCCCCTATAGAATGTAATTAGGAGTTAGATTATATTTCGTTTTCTCTACTTAAAAAATAGATAAATTATTCTTTATACATTAAATTAAAGAGTAAATTAGCCCTGTTGAAGTCTTCATCCATTTCTACTGTTAAAAGCGAGTCCTTATACGTCTAAATGAGATACACATGATACAACAAGTGTATCTGTTTGATTATTTTGTCAGTCACACTAGTTTTTAACTGTAGAAATTGATAAAATTTTTAACAGAAATGATCAATTTGCTCTTTGATCTAATATACAGAGATTAATTTATTCCTGATTTATTTATTTTTTGAGTAAAGAGAATAAAATACAATCTGATTCATGGAGGAGGTCCTCCATGAACTTTTATCGAATTTTGACATACGTTTGGCACTAAGAATGAAGGTGGGGTAAGTGTGAATGAAGGAGATATTGTTTACCATGACACCAATATGGAAGACAAAGGCTAATACGATAGACAAAGGAATGCCAACAAGGTAATAAGATCCCAGGTTGATGTAGGCACCAATCTTCTGCCAACCACAGCCTCTAACAATGCCTAAATGTTTCATAAAATGTATTATTTTCAAACAGGTAGCTCAATAAATGAAAAAAAAAAAAACCCAGAATATATATAAAGTTAATTGCACCTGAGCATCTCTAGACTACGATCCCAATTCTAAATTAGTCATTAAGCTTCAAAACTTTCTAATAGAGTAATTAAAGTATCAATATTGAACTAATAGGTTCTTTTCGTTAGCCTAATCATTAACTTGGTTGTAAAACGAAAAAAAAAGGAAAAAGAAAAAGAGCACTGCCTTGAATGGCTAGTTCTATTTTCAACACATTAGACACGGGCCGAAAGCAGAAAAAGATTAAGGAGCAGAATTAAAATATAAAATGTTGGAGGGACAGAAGACAATTTTATCATTTTATAATTTTCTAAGGGATTTACATAGCAATTTTAACACCAGGGTCAAAGCCACCGCCTGCCCCACTGTTAAGGAATTGACTAAGTCAATATGAGTTAGTTTAAGTCAGTTCAAGTGAGCTTTATGTTTCTGTTGTCAGTAGTTACTAAGTCCAAAAGCATCATTCAAGAAGCAGGTTTTCTCTGTTCTGAGATTAGTTCATCTCATATTACTCTTGTATTCGCTTCAAGAACGTCTGTTTTACTGAGTTTTCAACACCCACAGATTCGCCCTAGTCAAACCAAAGTAATTTATACGATAGGGTACACACGTGTTTACAGTTTTGATCCATGTAAAAAGATTTGAGACTGATCTTAAATATGCTCTGAACTATTTAACACCCAAGTTGAATGCTAGGTTAATAGATAAAACCCTTAAGGACTTAATTGAAATATTTCAAAGTTTGAAGACCAATTTAAAATCTGGACCATAGATTGAGATCATCTAGTGCAATTAATATATACATATATATAGTAGATATTGATGATATATTTTCAAGGTTGTAAGAGAAAATACCTGAAAGAACACATTGGACTCCATCTATAATATTGGATGCAGCAAGAATTGGAACCATAGTTGAGACATATCTAATGACTGATGCATCATTGCTATAAGCATAGCCCAAGACGTTTCGCATCAACACCAGTGCCAATCCCACCAATATGCCTTGAGAGATCCCAAGGACCAGGACTACACGCACGGCCAACCGGGCCCCCTTGGGATCTTCGGCTCCTAACTCATTTGACACCCTTATGCTGCCATAACAAAAAAGCACCCCAAGGTGGGGAATGGGGATGTAGCGTGCCATTAGAAGATTTAAAATGCTAGTGATGTCGGGTTTCGGTTGTAGCTCACCTTGCAGCACTGCTGAGTCCGAAGGGTATCATCAAAATAATTGCAGTGGTATTAATGCTGTGAAACAACAAGAAGCATTTGACTTGATATCCAAAACTGGAACTTAATCGAGTAAATGAAAGAATGTATTGAACATACCAGATCGTAATCACCGAAGTTTCTAACTCCGGATTAGGCAAAAGACCCGAGAGAAACACCAGTATTTGAAATGACCATGATTCCAAGCTGTTCAATGTTCAAAAATATGTAAGATACAAAAAACTTAAAATGGTTCATTAGTGAATTTGATGTGATATATAGTGTGGTTAAACTTACCAAACCATTACAGCTGAAGGAACAGCTAGTCTAAGGAAAGGCAAAACCTCATACAGGGACTCATTTGAAAAGCCAGTCCAAGTTTGTACACAAGAAGGAGAGAATTTAATGTAAAATGCCAACATCAACACATTGATCCAATACGAAATGGAACCGGCAAGAGCAGCGCCTTTGTTCCCCAAGCTGAGTTTAAACACTAGAATCCAGCATAGGAAAATGTGTATCAAAGTTGTGATTCCGGAAGTTAACACCATTGGGAATATGTTGTTTTGTGTTCTTAGGAATCTTAAAAGGCATTGAAGAATGGCGTAAGCGAACAGGGTCGGGATCATGTAACAAGCATATACGCCAGCTGCTCGAGAAATTTCGGGGTCTTGGCCTACGGCAGATAGGATGGAACCAGTGTTGGCTAAGATGATAGCTAAGGGAATGGTAATGAGTGAAAGAATCAGCATGGCTCGTTGGGTGTGGGTGCCTAGCATATGGTATTGCTTTGCTCCATATGACTGGCCACAAAGGGTCTCTAATGCTGTTGACATTCCCATCTGCTCCATTAGAAGAAAAATCAGTTCAAAACGTTAGTAGTAGGAGTAAGTAGCAGTATTTATGAGTCAGGCTAGTTCAGATTGAAATTCGGTTTTAAAAAGTTTTCATTTGAGCTTTAGCTTAACCCACACAAGTTTGTTCAAATAGCTCATTTTAATGTTCAATATATATATTTTACATTTTTTATTATTTTATGCATTAAAACGAATGAGGTCAAGCCTACCAAGGGTTGATCAGACGGGGCGGGCTACTCAACCTATAAATACTTCAAATTAGTGATATTCAATTTTAAAACAAGGAAAATTTGTGCATGATTTTCATGCACTATTAGTGAATAAAATAAAACATCTTAAAAAATTAAAAATAAATACTAATAACTTTAATTAAACATAATTAAATATTAATATAATTATTACAATTTTTTTCTAATTTTGCATTTAGAGTTAATATAAAGTTTCGAGTTACCAAATTTAATTTAGGATTTATATTCAAATAAAATTATTGGTATTTATTTATAAATTCTCTACAATTTTAATTTCTATTTTAATTTCATTAGTGATGAGGAATCACATACTTTGTTGTTCACTACCGGTGCATATGACCTATGGTGCATCAATATTCGTACTTAAACAAATTGTTTAGAACAAATATTGTTTGGTTAATTATAGTTTTAGCCCCTCTACTATAATAGAAGTTTAAGATTTAGTCTATCTATTTTAATTTGACACAATCTGATCCTTTACTTCTATAGTGGTTTTAGTATGTATGAAATAATAACACCCTTAGTTGCTTCAATTAAATTGATGATGGAGACTTTTTTATTATTATTCGATCACATAAGAAGAGTTATAATAATAAATCCTAGCCATCATATCCAACTAATAATAAATTCACATATCTTGGTAATGCTTAAACCTATCTTTTAAAAAGATTCCACACAATCACTTTAATTAATGGCAACAGCAGACAAAATTAGCAATTTAGATCTACTAGTAAGTGACTAATTTATGCAAATTAGAGCAGCTAAATCCAAAATTTTACCATAATAAAAGGACTGAACCATAAATAGATCAATTTTCTTGCTTTGCTGATTCCAAGATTTAAAAAAAAAAAAAAAGCTAAGAGAAAAGAGAAACCGATCTCACCAGCAAGTTAAACGCTAACACAGCAGCAAAAGAAGTAGCCAGTGAAGCAGAAGCAAGAGCTAATGCACCCAAATGACCCACAAACATAACAGAGATCAATTGCAAGCAATACAGCAACAAGCTTTCACATATTAATGGAGCTGCCAGCCATAGCTGTTTTTTCACTTCTTCGATAATCTCTTCCTTTCCTAGATCTTTCTCTTTGCTATCTTCTAAAGGTGAAATAAAACTGATCAGTGACCGTTCATCTTCTCTAGGTTCCATTGTATTTCTTTTTTCACAAGAAACATGATGGATTATATTGATATATGCAAGTTTATTAGTACAGGTGTAAGACTGTAGGCAAACTGTTCGACCTTTTGTCTCTCTGCTTTTGAACTTTCAAACTGTAAAGTTTTCCACGAAGATGTTGATGTGCGGCACTAAGTGGTGCATTCAATCTTAGATATTTTATTAAAGATAAATGTTACATCATTTGTAATTTGCTGATTGCTAATGTTGTTATTTATGTTACTAGTAAATATATATATACGAGGAATTACACTGATAAATAATAGGAAAGAAATAGACAAATGGGCATATAATGAGATTAGACACCCACATATTATAATTGCATACGATAAGAATTGAACTAAACTCATATATGTATTTATTTATTTTACAATAAGAGTTTAATCCTGTTTAGATCGAGGATAGTATTCAGGTAAAGTCTTCTCAATAATATTAATTTTAAAATTTTAACTCAATCCAAATATTTGGGTCAATTTAGTCTTTATATTCTAACTTGATCAATTTTAATCTCTATGTTTTTGAAATTTAAAATTTAACCATAACCCAAACAATATTAGTTAAATTCGTTAGGTTAAATTCTACTATTAATCATATAGTCATATACTATGAGTAAGTTTTTATTAGTCTATGTTCTCCAATTTGATCAATTCTAATCCCTATACTTCTAAAATTTGAAATTTCAATTCAATAGCCATTGATTGAATCCGATAACTAAAATGACATTTTTTTTAAGTATTACATGAAAATAGCAAACTGACATGACAATGCACATGTAATGATATGTTTATCGCATAAATTTTGAAAATAATATAATTTGACTAAATAGATTTAATGACTGTCATTTGGATTAAGACTGAAATTTTAAATTTCAAGAAGTACAAAACTAAAAATAATTAAATTAGAATAAACATTTAAATTTATGATTTATGTATAATATATGGATTAATAACAAAATTTGACCCATAAAGAAATTGGAACTGGACTCTTTATTTATTTATTCTTTTAAATGTTTGGGTTTAGTTTCATTTTAACTCAATAACCTAACCCAGCTTAAGTTTCTTTTTCAACCCATCTCTTTAAGCTTTTTTTTTTTTGGTTTTCCTTTTAATTTTTGCTTGTAATTAGTTGAATGGAAAATCATTTTTCATGGTAATAATAAAAGAATTATTCATATAATTAGGAAAGTACCTTCTCTAAATGTTTTGTCTTCATTCTTAATTGTAATTATCAAGAAAATATAACATATAATTACATGATAAAATTACACTTAACCACCCAATAGTGAAAAAAAATCTATTTAACTCCTTCAAAACTATAAAATTATAAGTTAATCATAATGGTAAAATTGCATGTTAAACTTTCAAAATTGTATAATTTCATCCCTTTCAACTCATCAAATTAACATATAAGGAGTAAATCTTTAAATTGAGCGTAGTTGAAGAACAAAAATCTATAATTTGACATTCATTTTTGCAAGGGTTAAAAACTAGTTAATAATGTTATGGTTGTGTAAATTTAAATTTGGTCAAATTTTACTATTTGCCCTTGTACTCTAATTTGTCAATTTGAATCCTTATATATTTTAAATTGGTCAATTTTAGTAATTGTACTTTTGAATTTTGAAATTTCATTTTTGATTCAAACAGCAGCATTTAAATTTGCTTAGTAAAATTTTGTTATTACTCCCATACTACGTGTTAAGTTATAGATTAGCCCACATACTTCAATTGGATCGTTCTTAATCCATACTTTTCGAATTTCAAAATTTCAGTCTTGCCGCAAACGTTAGCCATTAAATTCATCAATTATTTTTTCAAATAATATGTAAAAATAACAAGATGACATGATATTATGCTATACATATGATAATATATTTATCATATCAAATATTGAAAATAGTAAAACTTGATAAACTTAGCAACTATCGTTTGGTTAGATAAATATAAAGACAAAAAAAAATAAAATTAAAGAGTACACTTTCATTAAATTACGTGGGTTTCGTAATAATGTTTTGGTTGTTGGATACATCTAATTTTAGTATTGCTTTTTTCTAAATATATATATAGCTTAAAGACTTATGTTATTATGTTATGTTTCCTTTCCTTGATTGTAAGTTTGCACATCAAAAGAAGGGTTTAAAGCAATGATGTAGTCAAAGTCGGTAGGCAATTGCATGAAAACTATTCCTATATGACATTACACAAAATTCCAAAGCATATTAATTTGGTGGCCATTAATTTACTCTCATGTAATATTTCCAACACATAATGTGCAAAGAATAAAGAGTCTCTCATAAAACACCACCACTCATATCTCCTTTCAAATTGCTAGAGCCATCCACATTATTTTGTTATAAAAAAAAAAAATCCAAAACTTCAAACACATGAATATTCTATCAAAACACAATATATTAAACAAGGTGAAGACCGAAAATATTTTAGGAGGGCGAAATTTTAATTTTAATTTTAATTTTATAATAATAAAAATATAATTTCATTATTCAAGTTTGAAATAGCCTATATCTTTATAATTTTAAAAGATTAAATTAAAATTTTATCATTTTTAGGAGGGTCATATTGAAAATTTTTTTCACTAATTTAAAATTTTAAAAACTTAAAAGATCTAAATGGAAAATTTTCCATTTAAATATCAACCCTTTGATTACGCCCTAGAATTAAATATCAACTTAGATTTTGAAGTGATTATCTAAAACAAGTAACTTATAGTCATAAAAAAAAATCAACTCAGATTTTGAAGTGATTATCTAAAATATGTACCTTATAGTCATAAAAAATAGGCTTTTTTTTAAAAAAAATTATTAGTAAATTGGTTATTCGATTACACTTAATTAATTTTTTTGGGTTAAAAATAGTTCTTAAATTATCAATTGTGTCTTATTTTATTCAAAAAGTATATGGTATTCAATAAAAAGCATGTCACATGTCATTTTTTTGGTCGGAACCAAGGTTAAATGGTCAATTCTCTCTAAAGAAATAAATGGCCAATCACGAAATGTGCTTTATTTTTATGAGTAAGAATCGAACCTCCAATTACATTATTAAGAGACGGGATAAGCAACTATCATACCACATCTCATGATTACGTGTCATGTTCTTATTATTTGGTATTGTTTATGGGTAAATTAAGACAAAATTTATAATTTAAGTCAACTTTTGAATAAAACCAAACATTTATTGAATATAATGGACCTCGCCTTGATTGTACTAGTAATGATAATTTATATTGTTATCCATATTCCATGAAAAGAAAGAAAAAAAAAATCTAGGTCTACATGAACAAAGCTTTTAATATGCTAAAAATGAGTGGTCACACAATTTGGATGTGACTATTAAGATGTGGTACCAGAGGCATAGCTAAAGGATTGGCAGGAGCTCAACCCCCTAAAATAGAAAATTATTCATTTAAGTCTTTTAGAAATTTTAAAATTTTAAAATAATAAAAGTAAAATTATATTTTGACTCCTTAAAAATGATAAATATTTAATTTAATCATTTAAAAGTTATATATATATAAGCTATTAAAAATTACAATTTATTTGACCGCTAAAAAGATTTCATAACTTCGCCCTTATGTGATACTGTTGAGATTATAACACGAAACCTTTGTATAATTCCCTCAAAATAAGGAAAATAAATCCGTTTTGGTGATAATGTAAAATTTATAATTTTTTCTAGCCCTAATTTTATTTCTTTTGCATTATTAATAAATTGATTTTCAATAAAAGTGATATTTAAATTTTAATTTTTTTCATTTAATTCTAATATACAAATCACGTCCAATAAGTATGTCGTATGCTGTGTTTTGATAGATTGATTTTATTTTTTGAAAAATTAATACAAAATTAATATTTTAGATATTATTTTAGGACTAATAAGAGAATTAGTACATAACTTTGACAATTTATTTATTTAAACAAATATACTTTTAAAAGAAAAAAAATTATAAACATGTGGTTATAATTATGTTGTCATTAATTCTTTAATAACACTTATAAATTATCACTAATTTTTATTAACACTTCGTCACCCTAAAGCACTTTTAATAAAATTTAAGCACTAATCCTTCCCTAATTAACTTCTCTATTTGTTAAAATAAGTGTCGGGTGTGATGTACTTTCAAAAGGAGGATTTAAGTTGGAATTGTAAAAATGAGGTTATTGAAAAGGATAATTATGAATTTTGGAAAAAAGTTTTCCGTGAATTGTAAAATTAATATAGAGAATACCTTAGCTATCAGGGGCGGCGTCAAGAGACTGGCAGGGGCTCGCCCATAAAATAAAAATTTTTACTTTTGACCCTTTAAAATTTATAAGATTTTAATTTAAAAATGATAATTTTAATTATATTTTAACTACTTTGAAATGATAAAATTTTTATTTAATCTTTTAAAATTATAAAGATATAAATTATTAAAATTATAAAATTACATTTTAATTTTTATAAAAATATAAAACTTGATTTTGACCTCCTAAATAAAATTTCAGACTTCACTATTGTTATAAATTTTGACTTATGGCAAAATTTTGAAAAATATATGAATTTTGACTTAAATGAGACGTAGGTTATGTTAAAACCTTAATGATTGGAGTCCAAATATTATCGTATATAAATTTTATTCAAATTAATTTTTATTTAGGTGGAAATATATTTCGATTTAGCGTGAGGTGGACGCCAGTGGGGCTGCTTGAAGGCTCTGGAAATTGTAGCATTCAATATTTTGTAATATATTTTTTATTGAGTCAAAGAGATAGAAATGATAGATGGATCAGAAATATGGGGGAGAGGTTGTAAACAGTTCCAAAGAGGGAACCAATCATCAATCAAAGCAATACCCCATCACTTTTGCTGGCAACCAATCAGACTACAAATTCTTCAAGTGCATCATCATCATCAGCAGCATCAACAGAGCCATTATAGCCTACCCAAAAGGGGAAAAGCACAAACTTCAAAAGTATTCAATCCCCCCCAAAAAGGGCAAATGTACGCATTCTTTGGGAAATTGGGTCCCATATCCCACATTGAAAAATCACTATTCCTTTTCAAATTTATACCAAAAAGATAATACAGTAAGAAATTAGAAATTTTATATTTAATTTTCTGGGAAAAATTTTTAAAATGTTATTTGTTAAATAAGTAATTAGTTTTCAACAATTAAAAGTATATTGTTTTTTGAGTGAGGATTTTATTTTTCATGATATGATTACTGTCAAATGAATCTGATTCACAGAGTTAGAAACTCCTTAGTTGATAGATTTGCATGACTCGAGAAAACTTTTTTTGATAAATAATAAATGATACTTTAAAAATTTCTTTTAAAAATTCAACAATATTACAAAAAATCGTTTTCAAAAGATCTGAATATATCATTATTTAATGTATTAATTTAGTTAGTATTGTTATTGCAATAATACTCATATAAAACTTTAATATCGGAGGCTAAGGGAGGGAGTCAGGACCCTAGCCTCTTCTCCCCAAATGTGAAACTATTGCTTTAAACACTTCATAATTCATAAAATTATAAATTAATATATGATAAAATTATAATTTATTTCTTAAAATATTAAAATTTATTTTTTCCTTAATTTTTTAACTCGCCCTTAAATATATTTGCACAAATCATGCATTCTCATGCATAAACATAAACCTAATTAAGATGGAATCTCCCAACTCAATGTGAAAATGAAAGAAATAAAGAAAGAAAGCATTGTGAAGATATTTTATGATGCATGGGGTTCATGGGGTTAACCCAAATAGGGAAGGTTATGTCTAGGGTCTTGACACGTAGTCAAGGGATCTAGGGTTTTATTTGGAAAACGTGTAGCCATCTTTAATTAGAACCCACCGCCCCATTTTGGTTCCATCTTTTTTCTTACCGAGAGTGTGCAAGTGACAGATGAGTTGTGATTCAAACAATACAATACAGATACAAGATAAGATATGTGTGTTGAGGGATGCTCTCTGGGGAATTGCTAATGTCTTTGAAATGCACTCAAAGTTAAAAGTCGGAAATTTTGTTTAAAAGTTAAATAAAATTTAAAAAAAATTATAAATTTTTGGGATAAAATTATCTGTTCCTCTAAAAGTTGGGTTTGAGAATTAAAGATTTTAGAATATGAATTTAGATTTCAAAAATAGTGTTAATTGAGCAATAGAAATATAACATTTATGATAATTTCTTAAATCCATAAATTTGTTCTTAAAATACTTTTATTTTCATAAATATATAAATATATATATATTTATACTTTTTAATATATATTATATTTAATTTAAACTAATTTATCCATAATATATCATTTTATTCTTACCATTTACATAAATGAAATTCAAATTTACTTAATGTAATGTCGTATAAAACTATAAAAATTAATTGTGACAATAAATAATTATTTCGCATCAATTAACTGAATATAAAGAATGGATGAATATTTGATGCAGCATTAATAAATAATACAATCTTATTAATTGATAAAATAAAAATAATAGAAAATTCATGAATAAATATTAATAGTTTTTGCATGGTGGGTCTCACATGTTATTGTTGATAAGTCAACAACAAAATGGGTGCCATATCTTAACAACTTACCTGAAATGATGTAAAGATTATTTTCACAGCCACAAATCATGCATTCTCATATTATATATATCAAATTCACATGGCATGTCCTATTATAAAGCTGCCACAAGATCATTGAAACTGAAAAATCTGTTTTCAATTTAGTTGTAGAAGAAACACAAATTTTAATTCACACGGTACATATATAACTAACCCTCTCAAAAAAAAAAAAAAAAGGGAGATTTTCTCACGGGAAAATAGGGGTACTACTTGTACCCTTAGGATTGTTATGGGTTTAAAATGTAAAAAAAAAATTAAAATTAAATCACTTTCACTTTCAATTTAAATTTGATAATTATTCTCGTACTTGAACTTTATTTTTAGTTTAAGTAAATTATAAATTTGACAATTATTTTCAGTATTGAAGCCTGAATTTTCTTTTATTCAAGTTAAGCTTTGAACTTGGTAATTATTCTCACATTGGGATATAAATTTTTTTGTTTAAGTTAATTATTGTTATTTCTTTGAAAACACTAAAATTTAGGTTCTAATATGAAAATAATTGTAAAGTTTAGGGCTTATCTTGCAAAAAAAAAAGTTTAGATCATAATGTGAAAATAATTATTAAATTTAAAACCAAATAATAATTTAACCCTAAATGAATTGCGAATTACAGAATGAAACAAGGGAAGATGCATTTTGAAAAGGAGATACTAGTTTTAACATTATAGCCGTAAAATAGAAAGAAAAAGGATTAGCAAATGGAGAGACACACTGCTAGAAACATCCAATTATCTTTAAGTGGGCAAACCCTTTTTTCTTCCTATAAATAGGGAGGCCTATGGGTCTCTTCTCCTATAGAGCATCCCCTACTTCCTATATGTTTTCTCACTCTCTCACATCATTCTTTAGGGAACACTTTCCTATTAAAGTAACATTTTTGGTCTTTTTTATTATGATTCTTTTGATGAGAAAACATTATAGTTCAAGGAGCATATATATAATTATATATAGTATATATGGGAGGTGTTGGTTGAAGAGGAGGCACTGGTGATTGTTGTTGACAGAAGATAGAGAGCACAGATGATGGTGTTGCATATGTGCATGCATCCCACTCCTTTGTGCTCTCTATGCTTCTGTCATCATCACCTGTCATCATCACATTTCTTCTGTGCATGTATGGGTTTTTTATTTTTATTTTTTATTTTTTTTGGTTCTTTCAGTTTGCAGATTTATTACAGGACTAAGAGGATGATGATGATCTTCGTCATGTTATAAACTATCTAATTTGATCTTCAACATATGTAAGTTCATGTTAGGTTCCAACATCAACATCGATTGGTATAATTTTGTTTATCTTGTCTTTTTTGACTTTCGTATACAGGTGGCTTACGCACAAATTTGAAGATAAGTCTTGGTGATGTTTTTGTCAAAACAATTCGGATGCTATGCTTTTATATGCATGTTAGATATTACCATTAAAGTGATTCCCCTTATCCAAAGGTACCACTTGCTTGTGGAAAATTCTATGTTTTTATCAATGGTATAATAGAGAATAACATGTATATATAAATATAGCCGACGTATTCATTTTCATATTCATTTTTCGGCTCTTATTGATCCATATTCAGTACTACCACCGCTCCCTTGAAAATTCAAGCTTGGAGATGGAATTGCAATATCTGCATTAACGCTAATTAATTTCTTTTTAGTATTTTTTCATGTACATTTTATGAAATATGATTAAAGTTATGATGATTTGTAACGGTTCATTTGGAAAGCGGAGAGTCAAAGGTGGATTAAGATCATCAGGATGTGGACGTTAGAGGAGAAGGTATCTTAACTCTTTTTATTTTTGATTAATAACCTTTAAGGGGGTTCTTTTCTCTTGATTGTTCAGAGGTGATACCACGTGTTGCCTACATATTAGTTCCAGAACTTTTAGAAGTTAATAAGTTTATTAATGTCTTGTCATATTATGTATGAGTTGTCCTGTTTGGAGAATAACTATCTAAGTCATGTAGTTTTAGTGATTCGACAATTATCGAATTTTATTTTTGTTTGCAATACATACAGAGAGATTTGGACTTCTCAAACAGTAATAATGGGAGCTTGGTTGCTGCAGCATATATACATTGGATGTCAGCAGATCAACCTTGTATATATATTTTTTCATCTAATTGTTCGAACAGTATAAATTCTACGCATTGTTATAGTTTAACCACATGTAATTATCTAGTTCATTTGATAATGCATAATAATATACTGTCAATTTCATCTCTTTATATATATATATATATATATTCTCTTTGTCTATATTTTCCCCACTTCATAGGCCACCACCACCATAGCCAATTGATATAGTTATGGCTGAAAATTAAGTCCCATAGTCCCACCCAAACTGAATGTATTTATAATCTCGCCCTCACAGCTAACACTTGAAAGCTCCTTTTTTTCCTTACCCCTTTGCTAGGGTACACAAAAAGAAGTACATGAAAATTTGAGGAAAATACTAAACAACTTGAAAAAAAAAAGGATTAACAGAGATTTATTTTTTATTATAAAAATAGAATTAACAGATCTAAAAGGGTTTTAGAAAATAAAATGAATAAATATTAAATTTATATATCAACTTTGGTCTAATGTGTAAATTGATATATAAACTTTGATTTAGTGCAGTTATATATATGAAACTTGAAGTGTAGTTCACATGTATAAATGAAACTTTGATATTGATTCAACTATACACATTTAAGGAAATGAATATATATTGGATTAATATACTTGTTTGTGTAAGTAATGTATCAACATAAAATAGTGTTGATTCTATAATATTGCCAATGATTCATGAAAATTGAATCAAATAAAATTTTTACGTATAAAATAGCACAAAATCAAAATTCATATATAACGTTGCATATTGATTCAAAGTTTATATATAGCTTTGATATTTATCCCAAAATAAAAAATTAATGGTAATTGATTTTAAGAATTGATAGGTAAATACAATTATTTTAAGAATCACACACTTTAAATTGAGAATTTAAAAGCTTATCTAAATCGTGATATTTGAACGGTTTTTAAATACAAATTGAAAATTTGCAATTATTTGGATTGAATCAAAATTTTTATTTAATTATAACGAATTATTTTTAAAAAATTGCTATTATTGAATATATTTATTTAATTAAAAATATATTTTTAAAATATTTATAAAAACTTTAAAATTTTATTAAATAATATTATAAAATTATAAAATAATTTAATTTATCAAAATAAGTTTTTATAAAATTTATATAAAAATTAAATACCGAACCAAACCAAATTAAATTAACACAAACGATTTAAAATTTTAAAAGTTGTAACTGAATCCAACCAAACTAAACTTTAATTGTTCGGATAAATTATTTTTAAATATTTTCGGATAAAACTCCAAATATTGAGAAATGGCATTCAATTTCCTGTTGTGTTATTAATGAGAGCAGTAAGATAATGATACAGTGACAACCATATCTAGTATTTCTCCTCAACTTTCATTATTTATTACAAAATTGGGTTTCCTAGAATCCATGTCGTGTCATATTTCTCTGTCTTAAATTAATTTTTGAAGTTACTTGATTGATTTTTAATATGAGGGTAATAAGGTTTCATCCATTAATATTTAAAGGGATAATATAACTTTTTTTCCCCTAAATTTAGTAAATAAGTTTACACTGGTTCCTAAAATTTTTTTATTCATTTTGACTCCTAAATTTAAAAATTATTTGTAACAGCCCGTTTTCAGTGAAATCGAAATAGTGGTTTCGATACCACAAATTCGAGTCCGAAAGAAAAATTATTTTAATATTATTTTATGATTTGCATTATAATTGAAATATCGTATGAAAATTTCGTAGAGAAATTTTATCGATTACATGTCTAATTAGACGGAAAGGACCAAATTGCATGAAATGTAAAAGTTGAGTTCTTGTAGCTATAAGTATCAAATAGCTATAGATTTCAAAATTGGAGGTTCTTATATGGCAAATAGACCATTAAGAGGAGTTAGTAGATAAGTATGCTTAGTCATCCATGGAGAATTAAATAAAGAAAAGGACTAAATTGGAAAGTAAAAGATGAAAAGATGATAAATAATAAAATAACATAAAACATCATCACTTTATCATCTTTCCCAAAATTAAATACATGGAAACCCTAGCTAAGAGAAGAGAACTCAAGCAACTAATTAGGTAAGTAATATTGTCCCGTTTTTTGTAATTTTTATGTTTTCGAGATATAATTGCTTGATGTAGCTATCTCAGGGATTAATTTGCAAAGTTGTCTAAGTATTAAAGTTTTGTCATGGATGAATATGCATGAATTATGAAATTTATGGTAGAAAATGAAATTGTTATTGATAGATAAACAACTTTTGTAAAGTGAGTTTTTATGAAATTGTGATTTAGGGACTAAATTGTAAAGATGTAAAATTCATGGAAAAATTATAAATTTTATGAAATACATGGGCTGTTAATGTTACATGTAAAAATCGACTAGGCTTGGAATAAGGATTAAATTGCATGAATTTTATTTTTCGAGCCTAGGGACGAAATCATCATTAATTAAAAGTATAGGGGTAAAATGGTAATTTTGCCTAAGATGTGAATTGAATTGAATTGAATATAAATTGTATTGAATTGAGTTAAATTTACTCGTTTAGATCCGGATAGACAAAAAACAAAATTAGATCAAGGAAAAGAAAAAGTGTTTGATTAGTAGACAACAAATCAACGAACACTTGTCAATGTAAGTTCATGTAACTAAATTGTGTATATTTATATGTTTAAATTGAATGTTATGTATGTGTATTGTATAATTTACATGTATGAAAATCAGTCACAAATCTAATAATGCTCGATAAGTATTAAGTCCTGATTGAATAAATGAAATTCGATGGA
Source organism: Gossypium arboreum (assembly GCF_025698485.1). Lineage (NCBI taxonomy): Eukaryota > Viridiplantae > Streptophyta > Magnoliopsida > Malvales > Malvaceae > Gossypium > Gossypium arboreum. Next base: position 119,115,463 of record NC_069081.1, on the reverse strand, counting down.
TACAAGGTTCCCGAATTGGTCGTGGTCCTGCATATGTTACGGACACGCCATAGCTCTCATGAGCATCTCGATATATGGCCCTCTTGAGCTTCTTGTTATATGGTTCTTACGAGCTTTTCGTTAATAACTCTTCGGAGTATCCTGATTGGTTGTGATCCTACATGTGTTGTAAACACACCGCAGCTCTTATGAGCGTCCTGTTATATGACTCTTCGTGAGCTTCCCGATTAAAGGCTCTTTGTAAGCTTCCTGATTAATGGCTCTCCGGAGCTACCTGATAATATCTCGCTTGAATTTCCCGATATATGGCTATCCGGAGCTACCTGTTATTGGCTCGCATGAGCTTTCTGATTATAGCTCGCATGAGCTTCTCGTTATATAGCCCAGATAGGCTTCCCGTTAATGGCTCTCAAGAGCTTCCTGTTATATGGCTCAAGAGAGGGCTTCTCGATTATATGCTTTAATGAGCACCCCTGAATATGAATTGACGGATTTCAGATTCGTACACTTCATATGTACTATCCTTGTATCCATCGATATTTTAAATGATTCAACGAGTAAAGTTCCAATATGAGATGAAATGGAGTCAAGATGAATTACTATGAGAAATATTTGAAGTATAAAGATATGATATGTACATGTTCACGGACACTTGAAGTGATAAATACATGTATGTGGAAATTGAATATTTATGAGTTCATTCATGTTTTTGGTATTTATATGAATTACATAACTAACATGTTTGATGAGGATATATGTTTAGGCAATTGGCCAAATTAGTTTGAGCGTGTTTAGTTAGCTTACCTTAAATGTGAAATAAATGGTAAGTTAATTTCCTATTATACGAACTTACTAAGCATTAAATGCTTACTTTGTTTTATTTCCTCGATATATGGCCACATCACACTATCAATCGTCATTTTTCAGTATATTTATTAAATCAACTTTGGTATAATGACATGTATAGGTTAATTTGGCCATTGATGGCATGTAAATGTTTTGTTGTGATTAGCCATTTGAATGGCTTATGTGTAATACCCCGAAAATTACTACAGTAAGAAAGTAAGATATTATCCTTGATATAGTTAAGTAAGGAAATAAAGTGACAAAAGGAAATTTTATTATGTCAATATTAGGAAGTATATTATGATATATTACATTATTAATTCAAGAAAAGACTAAATTGTAAAAGTGAGAAAGGTTTTGTTGCCTAAGAGTAAATACTTAAAATTTGAAGGGTTAAAGTATAAATATAAAAAAATTGAAGGATCAATAGTGTAAATATTTTAGGGGTGGAATAATCTAGAAACTAAGGAAAATGGATGAATTAGGACCAAATCGAATAAGTGAAGAATTATGAGAGACTAAATCATAATTTTCCCAAATTAAGTGATGACTTAATGATGGAATTTTAAAAGATTATGAAGGACAAAATGGTAAATTAGTAAGAGAGAGAATTCTAGTATGTAATAATTATGTTGATAATATTTTAAATTAATTAATTAAATAAATATTATTTTATTAATATTTTAATAAGATATTTATGATTATTTTATTGTTTTATTTAGTATATATATGTGTGTGTGGAAACACACACACACACACACACACACACACCATACATCATCTTTTCATGCATTTCACGTTAGAAGAGAAGAGAAGAAAGAAAGTTTTGCTTTCTTTACAATTTAATCCTTCTACAAAAAATTCACCATTTTCACCTAGAAATCAAAAGAATTTCCATAGCTACCAAGGGAGAAAAATGTTAAGGAGACTAAGGGGAATTAGAATATCAAGATGGATTCAAGAAATAAAAGCTAGAGGAGAGAGAAAAATCAAGTTAAAGATTGAAATCAATAGGACAAGGTAAGAACTTTAAGACTTCTATATGTTTTAAGTAGAGTTTCTCATGTAAGGTAATATCAAAAGCATGAAAATGATGTTAAGGTAGAGTTTTCTTATATAAGGTTCTATGTTCTTGATATATTAGTGAAGAGAAATAAGAGAAAATGATGGGAAATATTGTAGAGAATGGAAATAAGGGTGTTATAAACTTGGTAATCAATATGTTGTACTAAAACAATTTTGGACAATAGCAATAGTTAAATTTTGAAAAATCACTAAAAATTGTGGAAATCGAATCATAGGTTGAATAAAATATGAAATTAAATTTTATTGAGTTTATTTTTTCATAGAAGAAATGGTGTAAGCAATGAAATTGTAAATGTGAGATATAATAAATTTTATGAGAAAAGGTCAGAATAATTTCGGGTTCCTCTGTTTTGAATTTGGAAAATCATAAAAAATTGGATAAAAATAATTAGGGGCTTAAATTTATATTTTTAAATCCTTAATGAGTCTATTTTCAAGAGAAACAAACAGAAACATCATCAAAATTCTGTACTAAAAGATAATTAATTTTTAGTAAAAGGTTGAAGCTGTTAAACAACAGAATAGGGGTAAGTTTGAAGATTTTACTATACTTATTGGATAAATTATAAATTCTGAAAATTTTATGGTAGAAAGATATTTGAGTCTAGTTTCAGAAACATCAAACGGTTCTTAATTTAGAATTCTATAGCTCAAGATATAAATATTTTGGTGACTATGATTCAAGTGGACAGCTTGATATGAACATATGAGAAAATAGTGGAATTATATATACATTAAGGATATGGAATGGAGAGGAGGAGGAAAATATATATGAATATTTGGTTAGCATGGGTTACATTAAAGTGGTTAATTTGCATGTGTTAGGTTCGGGGACTAAATTGAATAAAAGTAAAACTTTAGAGGCAATTTTGTAAAAATATCAAAAATGACCAAATTGAGTGAAATGAATTATTTTATTGTCTAAATTAATAAATTGAATGAAATTATTAATTTAGATCAAGATTGGTTGAAAAATCGAGAAAAATAGAAAATTACCGAAATACCCCTAAATCATGGTGTTTTTGCAATTTAGCCATATAAGTTTGTGAAACCTAATTATGTGATATAAGGAAATATGAGTTGATGGTACATGAAATATTGATATAATGAATTAGCTGATTTATATTTATGAAGAAACGGTAAGAGAATGATATTTATCATGACATGTAAATATGTGATTATCTTTGATACGTTGATACAAGGAAAATAAGTATGTTTAGGGGGCAATATGTTTGATTTTGATTGGTCCCAAATATGAATGCTAGATGAATGAAATGTTTGATAAATAAATTTGTAACTCCGGTAATGCCTCGTACCCTGTTCCGGTGACAGATACGGGCAAAGGGTGTTACATTATGTTTGATACATTTTGATACATATAAGTATATGGCCTTATCATGGTTGATATGTGTTTTGGCATAATTGATTGATGATTATAGGCAAATTGTAACATGGCTTGAGTTGGTATATATACGAATATTGTAACGTCCCCTAACCCTATACTGTCACCGAAACAGGGTTACAAGACATTACCAGTCAGTACAGTCCAATTTCGGTCATTAATTAAAATAAATATTCACACACATCCTAGTTTTAAGACGTCGTCCCTTTAACGGGCCCTCGCGGTCCAATATGAACAGTAAATTTAATTCGGGACTAATTTAGAATCACTACGAGAAAATTCATACTACATACCATTGCCAACCATAATTTACTCATTTCATCAATACTTTTACAACCTAAATGACTCTCATTAAACATCTTGGGTACATGCCATTATCAATACTCAACATACTTTACCTTAATGAATTCGAGATCGTCTTGGGATGCTGATTCAACGTACTATCTTTACTTAACCTGCGCACGGAAACAAACCGTACGCTGAGTATGGTATACTCAGTGGTATTTCTATAATCCGAACAATTAATAATATAACAAAATATTTAAGATCATAATAACAATTACAATTATTCAATTATTTATTCATAGATAAATTTCAACTACTTACCATATAAATTTTATACAAATCATATAATAAACACAATAACATAATTGTTCAATTCTTAACTAAATCCATTATTATTTACTCCATTCTTTCACTTACTACTCGATATAGCTTTCCTTAATTTACTCACAATTCAATATCATTAAACTATATTCAACTATACACTTATCAATCATATTCCATTTTAATTCATTTCAATAACAGTCAATTTCATTTATATCATATCAACTTACTATCCCTGATAGCTTTCAATATATACATACGATTCATATATCTCAAATCACATTTCAATTCATCAAGTGGCATCATATATCATCAATTCGAACTCCAATCATTTCATGAACCTTTGGTTCATATTTTCAATTCATATCTAAATTTTCAATTCTCAATTCAATTTCTCGTTTCATTTCAATAGCTTGATCAATCAAATTTATTCGATTTATCTTTCACTTATTTACCCTATTAACAAACCCGGACTTTGACGGATACACGGATTCCAACCCAAACACATCAAGACAGACATTGTGCCTAAAACGGTACATAGTACTGATCAAGATATCGACACATAAAGTGCCTAAAACGACACACGAGGTGCCTGATACGACACACGAGGTGCCTGAAATCGACACATAAAGTGCCTGATCGATAAAACCGCAAATCCGTACACTTCCGGATCCTATGGCATGCCAATTATATCCGACTCAAATTCGACTAGTTAATAGGGTATTTCATTCACTTTCTCAATTTAATAATTCTTTCATCAATATACCATTCGATAATCACATATATTCACCCATTTTCACAATTCATACAATTTCATTCAATTCAACAATATATTTCAATTATTCACATTAATTCATAATTCAATACAATTCAATTCACTTTTCAATATCAAATATTCAAATATCACAATCTCATATATTCATATCAATTTCCTCATATTTCTAATCAATATATTTTTCAATATAACATTCATTCAATATTCAAATTTCTACATAAGTCATATATATTATATAATTCAATCAATATAATTTCAATCAAAATAATTTAAATCAATATAAATTCAATAAATTCATCGCATACTAAAATCAATCTATTTCAATTGTAAAACATCATAATTCAATCACTAACAATTGCCATATGTATATAAATATAATAAATAATGACTAAGTTCAGATTATAGAAATACAAACCGTAATTTTCGAGCTAACTCCCGTTGAATTTGTCTTGTCCTTTCTTAGCCGAGATTTCCGGTACCACATTGACTACAAAATTAATACAATTCATAATCATTAATACATTACTAATTCATATCTTGAGTTACAGAATTCTAAATTAAGATCCGCTAATTTTTCCTGAAACTAGACTCACAAATCTTCTTACAATAAAATTTCCAGAATTTTTGGTTTAGCCATTAAGTACAGTTTATTCTTTAAATTCATCCTTATTCTGCTGTCTAACAGTTTCGTCCATTCTTCGCTAAAAATTAATTATCTCACAGTACAGAACTCAGATAATATTCCCGTTGATTTATCCTGAAAATAGACTCATTATGGATTCTAAACACATAACTTTAAACCTCTAATTATTTTTCTTCAATTTTTGGTGATTTTCCAAAGTCAGAATAGGGAAACCCGAATTCATTCTGATCTTGTCTCACAAAATTCATTATATCTCATAATTTACAATTCAATTGCTTATACCGTTTCTTCTATAAGAAACTAGACTCAATAAGATTTAATTTCATATTTTATTAATCCTCTAATTCAATTTCTAAAATTTTTGGCGATTTTTCAAACTTAGACTACTGCTGCTGTCCAAAATAGTCTTAGTACAAAATGTTGATTTACTTTAATTTCAATTTAATTCTAACTAAATTCACTTACTTTTCTATCTTAATTCATACTTTATTTCTACTCAATTTTTAACCAAACTTAAGACATAATTATCTATTTTTCATCATAAAACCATAATTTCGAAATTCTTTCAATTTAGTCCTTAAAGCATAAAACTTATGAATCACTTTACAATTCAATCCTTGTATCATTTTTAACTTGAATTTCTATCAATTTAGCCCTTAATTCATCATTTTATTTAACATGGACAATATCTAGAAATCTAATAACTTTCAAAATATCAACTTAATTTCATAAAAACTTTGTTCTAAAACTTCAAAAACATCAAAATTAAGTAAAAAGGGCTTAATTGACTTACCTATTAAAGCTTAAAGCTTCAAACCTTAAATTCTCTTTTCTCCCTTTCTTTTTCTCCCCTGCTCTCTGTTTCGTTTCATTCTGTTTCTATTTCCTTTCTTTTGTTTATTTAGTTTATATAATATAATATAATATAATTAAAACATAAAATATCTTTATAATAATATAAAATATACTAAACATAAAAAAATCTTAGATTTTCTTCACGGTAAACCACCTCAATTTATACTTTTGTATAATTTCCTTTTAGTCCTTTTTATTTTCTTTTAATCTATAATTCAACTTTTACCCTTATTCAATTTAGTCCTTTTCTTAATTACTCTTAATTAAATTAAATTCACTTAATTAAACTCTAATTAACCACTCATTTTACTTAGTAAATATTTTTAATAAATATTTACAAATCTGTTTTTCAGAAACGGAGACCCGAAAATACACTTTTTCGGTAACGGTAAAATTCGGGTCGTTACAAATATATATAAGTGATCAAATTGTTAAGCATGGATACTTGGTTATATAAGATGATATGATATGTATAAGACTTGGTTATGGCTTGATTCAAATGTTTTATATTGGATTGGGAATGTGTTTAATTGTTAATAGAGGTGGAAGACAAGTTTAGGTGAGAAATAAGGCTTGGAAATGACCTTATGTTGTCCAGACGGGCAGAGACACGAGCGTGTATCTCAACCGTGTGTCTAGCATATTAGCATGTGTTTCGGCCGTGTGTCCCCTGCATATTTAAAATTTCAAAACAGAATGCTTAGAATTGATCACACGGCCTAGCACACGGGTGTGTGGCTTGACTGTGTGACCCCTGCACCTACACATGGCCTAGCACACGGGCGTATGACTTGGTCGTGCGACTCAAGTCAGAGAGTTACACGGGTAAAGACACGGGCTGGGACACGGCCATGTGCCCCAATTCGAATGCCCACACGGCCTGATCACACGAGTGTGTATACCCCGCACTTAGGAAAAATTTTGAAATTTCTTGAAAAATTCTCTAAGTACCCGATTTAGTCCCTACTTATTTTTAATGCGTGTTTTGGGCCTCGAGGGCTCATATAAGGGATTTTATGAATAATATTTGACATGAATGTTAAATAATATGAAATGTCTGTATTTGATTTGTTTATTCTCGTAATACTTCGTAACCTTGTTCCGAGGACGAATATGGGTTAAGGGTGTTACATTATTATTCATTTAAGTTCATTGTGATAATGACCGCAAAAAAATATGAGGATAATGTAATTTTTGACCCCTGAACTTGACAATTAAGTCCATTTTGATCTCTAAATATGAAAAATCTGAAAGTTTGATAATGTGACACTCTTAAGTTTAAAAAATAAAAACAAATAGATGATGATGTGGTACAATATCAAAGTGTCATATTTAGTATTTTAATAACCGAACCGATTATTGAACAAGTTAGACCACTAGTTCTCAATTCGATCGGTTTTGCCCATTAGACCAACAATAATTACATAAATAATTAAAAAATCATAAAAATTTAAAAAAGGGAAAAGAAAATATAAAGCCAATTTTACTTGGCTAAATTATCCTAGAGGTGTTCATGGGTCGGGTCGGGCTAGGCCTAAGATAATATTACCATACTTTATTTTTGCCCAAGCTTGGCCAGACCCAACCCGAAATATAGGTCTAAAATTTTACTCAGTCCTGTCCATATTTGCAAAAGACTAGCCCAAGTCCATTTTAGGCCCCCTCCCATATTATTTTTAAATTTTTTTAAAAAATTATATTATATTATATTAACATTATTTTAATGTTTAATTAGAGTAATATTATATATTTAGTATATGTTTATTTTTTTAATGTGTTATAAATTACATAGTATATAAAAATAATATATAAAATTTATTATAAACTTAAAAATGGCCCGGACCAAGCTCAAACTTTAAATGTTCAAGTCCGAGCTGAACCTATATTTTAAACGAGACTAATTTTTTATCCAAGTCTATTTTTCGAGCTTAGGTGGGTAGCTCGACTCATGAACAGGTCTACATTATCCCTATCCAATATAGTAATCATCACCATTCAAATGTGTAGGATTCATGAAGGATCCATCTATTAAATGTAAAATTAACTTATGAATGATAATTAAATATGCACTGAATATTAATAAAGAAAAATAATGGAGTGAGCCACAAATTATATCTAATTTATATAATCAACACTATAATTTTACAGCTTTTGAATAAATTAGAATTACAAGAGTATAGATAATTTGATAGATATTTAATTTTTTAATTATAAATATATAAATAAATTTTGCTTGGATCTTAAATCCCAAGCGTCATTTTTCACATGTTTTGGACTAATTTTGGTGCAATATTTTCAAATGAATCCTTTTGGGCCTGATTTGTTAAATTTTTTGAGAAAATTACATTCAAGGCCACTAAACTATTAGTAAGTTTACATTTTGTTCATTTAATTTCAAAAAATTACCAAATTATTATTAAATTATTTGAAAGTTTTCATTTAAGTCATTGGATTGTTAAAGTTGCGATTGTATAGCCTTATTTGTTTGCACCGCTTGCACCAATTGAAAGCTCTCATTCCCTTTCTCTTCTACAATTAGTTTTTTCCTCATAAACAACTTTAAATGTTACGAATCTCCAGACCAAAATCTAAACAACTCTCTTTTTTGATCCTCAACATTGATCGTTAGATTGATTTGGATCTAAGTTATATTCTTCTACTCATCGATGGGTACTGATTCACGTATCAATCATTGAATAGTCACTTGGAACTCACTAGCCAGATTTTTTTATAGAAAAAAACTTAACAACTAATTATTTAAATAAAAACTTTTGAATAATTTAGTAATTATTTTGTAACATTTTAAAATTAAGTGATCAAAACGTTGGCTTTTACTTATTTTGAATCGATAGAATTATTTAATTAGACTCATTTGATTTATGGCATTAATATTTTAATTTTGAAATAACCTCAAATTTAAGAAAGTTTTGGGTTAATGGTAAAGTCGAAAATTTTAAAACTTTAACAAGTCAAATTTAAGTGTTATTATGTGTAAATCGTATATGGATTCTCCTGAAAATTTATTATAATTCAAGTCTAAAAATTTAGACCCTAAACCATAAATTCAAAATATCATGTTATTGTTTACTTATTTAATGTGCATATATATCCAAAATTTCCTTTGACAACTTTTGCAACAAAAGCATAGCTGGAAATTGCAATCAAAACCATTATTTCTAAAATAATAAATGATGGGAAGAATTGGAAGTGGGTTCTTTTCTTCGATATTTAAAATTTAAAGTTAACATTATTGAAAGATTTTATTTGAAGATGATTTTGATCTGAAAAATATTAAATTCAGACAGTAAAATGAATAAAAACAGTATCCACAACTTGCTAGAAAACCTGGAAAGGTTCTTCTTCTACATGTAATGGTGGGAAGCACGTAAACTTGGATTTGTTCACCTATTGTAATAATCAAGGAATACAGCTAAATCCCACAAGTGTATTCTTAATTATATTTGGTCTTTTTTAAGTCAATGGACATTTAACCCATGTTGTAATAAAGTTGATAAGATCTCTGCAAACATTTTGGTAATAAACTCAGTATCTCACCCCCACTTGTGCAGAGATCTTCAAATGATAATTTATACAATAAAAACATGTCTCCAAAATTTATCTCCTAACTCTTTTTCTTCAAGACAGCAGCATCTCTGTCAAGGCCAATGATGAACCATTTTGGACAACACCATGTTCCACAAATGATTACATCTTATATATATAAATTGAAAGGGCAAGAATATTCCCACTAGTTCTCAATAAATAGGTTCATGAATCTCATCTTAGATTTTTCTTCTCTTAACTAAAAATATTTCTGGTTTATCTTTTTCGAACAAAAATATAGATACACACATACATGAATCTTCTTCAAGCTTTGTTTGTTTCTATGTTTCTTCAATGTGGCCAATCAAAAATAAGAAAAAAGGTAAATCAATTTCAATTACAGTTTTTCAATAATTGAGATGAGAACAAACATGTTCTTTCTTTTTTTGCAGAAGTTATACCAAACATGAAATCAAATGTGAAACAAAATTTCAAGTTGGCCTTTCCTTAATATCTGTCCAACATGCTAAATCTCCTCTTTGTCTCCCCAAGAAAATTGAAATTATATAATTAGGATAATATAATTTTTGATCCCTGAATTTGAAAATTAAGTTTATTTTGGTACTTGTACTTTTTTTTTTGGTTTACTTTAGCTCTTGAATTTAACAATTAGATTCGTTTTGGTCTTTTAACTTGAAAAATATATCATCACTTGAAAAATTTTAAAAAATTATATAAATTTTCAGGTGATAATAGTATGATCTCAGAGTGTCGCATTCGGTATTTTAATAACCAGACTGGTGGTTAAACAAGTCATATCACTAGTTCTTGATTCAATCTATTTAATAGATTCAATCGTCGAATCAATAATAATTATAAATTTATAAAATACAAAAAAATAAAAATAAATTATTAGTCTAGTTCAACATGTTCAACTGTCGATTTTCCAATTTCAAGCAGTTATTAAATTAATTGGTTCAACCCCTTTTTTCTGACTATTATATTGATCAATTCTCAGTCCTTTCGATCCAATCTTATTTCAGTAACACTAATCACATCATCAAATCTTGATAGAATCCAAATTTAGGGACAAAAATAAATCTAATTACCAAATTTAAGGATCGAAGTGGACAAAAAAAAACTACAAGTATCAAATTGCCTATATAATTTCTAAAGTCAAAATGGAAAATAAAATCCATGTTGAAGTTTAAGACCAGATGATTGAAATGCCCTTCCACTGCCATGATTATTTTTGCATGTGCTTTTAGAAAAAAAAAAATGGTTCTTCCCCATGGTTTGTTTATAAAGCATATGCCAACCATGTATTTGTGATACTGCCTCAACCAAAGTGATAAACAGGCAATAATGGGGAAAGAGAGTATTGTTTCATACAAAATGAAACTTGTTCTAGCATTAGTTACATTGCAATTATGCTTTTCAGGGTTCCATATTGTGTCAAGGGTTGCACTTAATATTGGTGTTAGCAAAGTAGTTTATCCTGTTTATAGAAATATCATTGCTTTGCTTTTGTTGAGTCCCTTTGCTTATTTCTTGGAAAAGTAAGCCCCTGTTATATAAACTTTTTTGCTTATTTAATAGTTCACAATAGTACAGTATTTAATGTTCATCAATTAATTAATTTCAGGAAAGAAAGACCACCCCTTACTTTTTCATTGCTGGTTCAGTTCTTCCTTTTGGCATTATTGGGGTAAGATGAAAACACTAGCAACCATAATAGAACTTCATTGTTTATGAGCTTATTATATATATGTATATATGTTTATATAGTCTATGTTACTTCAGAATAACAGCAAACCAGGGATTTTACATTTTGGGTTTATATTATGCATCTCCAACATTGGCTTCAGCAATGCAAAACTCAGTTCCTGCAATTACTTTTCTTGCAGCTTCAGCTCTAAGGTATGTATGTATGTATGTATGTATGTATGTATGTATGTATGTATGGTCTCATAAGAACAATGGTAATGTTTTTTTCTTGTTTCTTTTTTTCTCTTTTTGCAGACTTGAGCAAATAAATATTGCAAGAAAAGATGGATTGGCTAAAGTGTTGGGAACCATAGTGAGTGTAGGAGGTGCTACTGTAATTACTCTCTATAAAGGTCCCATTCTATTACACCAATCAAACAATATGCAGAATTGGACTTTGGGATGCATTTACCTCCTCGGCCACTGCTTATCCTGGGCTGGTTGGTTGGTTTTTCAGGTTATAGTCATCTATACAATCCATCTATACATGCATGATATATATATATACATACACATATATAGGGTTAAATCATTTTTTAAGGCCTGAACTTGGCAACTATTCTCACATGAGGCCTGAACTTTCTTTTTTGTCCAAGTTAGGCCTTGAACTTGGCAACTATTCTCACATGAGGCCTGAACTTTCTTTTTTGTCCAAGTTAGGCCTTGAACTTGGCAATTGTTCTCACATTGGAGTTAGAAATTTTTTTTTGTCCAAGTTAGTTCATGATATTTCCTTGAAAACCCTATAATTCAGGCCACAATGTGGGAACAATTGTCAAGTTCAGGGACTAACCTGAACAAAAAAAGTTCAAGCCCAATGTAGGAACAGTTGCCTAGTTCAGACCTGATTTAACTCTCTCTCACACACATATATATATGTAGTATATGATCATTGAAATTGGCAGGTTTTCCTTGTTGAATTGCAGGCACCTGTATTGAAGAAGTATCCAGCAAAACTCACACTCACTTCATTCACATGCTTTTTTGGACTAATCCAGTTCCTGGTTATAGCAGCATTTGTGGAAACAGATTTCAATAATTGGAAAATTCAATCAATGGAAGAGCTTTTCACTATTCTATATGCTGTATGTACATGTATTTCCCAGTGTTTTGCATGATCTGAAACATATACATAAATATGTTCTGTTTCACGTAATGTTATTGTATGTGTGTGTGTTTTGTCAGGGAATAGTGGCATCTGGTATAGTGTTTTCTATTCAGACATGGTGTATCCACAAAGTTGGCCCTGTTTTTGTTGCCATCTTCCAGCCGTTACAGATGCTTTTAGTCGCGATCATGGCGTTCGTAATCCTCGGCGACAAATTATACTCTGGATGGTATGAAAAAAAAGGGAACTAGCTAAGTTAGCTCTGCATTGATCATGGCATATTTTTCACTTATATATTCTTTTTTTGGTCCTTGTAGTGTATTTGGTGCAGTTCTGATAGTGGTAGGCCTTTATTTGGTACTATGGGGTAAAACTGAGGAGAAAAAAATAGGAAATGTAGCCATTGATAAAGAAACATTGAAGCAACATCTTCTTATTGACCCTGAAATTGGAGATCACATACAAGATGAAAGAAATAAATCATAAATGTATCGAGGAAAGCATGGGAGTCAAACATGGCGATGAATCTATGATATTCGAACATGCGATCTCAAAGTTCCTAGTCCGTCAACCTTACCATTGAGCCAAGGGCTTGTTGACAATGGCTTTTGTATAGTGTAAAACTGCTACAAATTTCAGCATTTTAAACATTCTACATAGTGTATAAGCAAATCTTTATTTGCTTTTAGTTGAATTCATTTCCCTGTGTATACCATATGAAAATGCGTTTGCTCCCAAGGAATGGCAACTTTAGAGGCTAAAATTTAGCCACTTTCATATGGTAAAATTTGATGTTATTGTTGGGAAGGAAAGGAGTAATTTATTTAACACCTTGTAATTGGTCAAGTTTGGGCTAATTGAAATATGTGCTTTAAACTTTCAGTCCACCGAGCTTGAGCTTGGGTCTAATTTTTTTTTTAATGGGCATTCACTTGATCCATTAACATCTCTATTTTCAAATCTCAATAAATTTTTGCTTTTATGCCGGATGGTAAATTCCTCAATGTTGCCTTAATTGTATTAACAAGATTAAGGTTTTAAGATCAAGTAGATTTGAGTCTCACCCCTTTGAACAATATGTATGGGCTAGGTATTGAGTTGAGACTAATATTTTGAGCTCAAATAGTTGGCTCAAATTAACTAACTAGTCCATAGATAATGCTCTAGAGTGGGACTCGAATCTAGTTGACCTTAAAACTTTAATCTTGTCAACACAACTAAGGCTTCGTTAAAGAATTTACTATTTAAAAACAAAAAATTATTGAGATTTGGAAGTAGAAGTGTTAATGGATAAGGTCGAAGTCCATTCTAAAAAAAGAATTCAGGCTTGAGCTCAAGCCCGATTCACCTAGGCATACCCTAAATGACCTTTTTCATTTATATCTCTAAATTCAGTTAAATTCAATGTTGATGGTTAAAGTTGCTATTATGTCAATTTAATATCAAAAAAGAAATTTACTAATAGTTGGGTGGCTACTAGTGTAGTTTACCCAAAAAATTAAATCACCAATGAGCTTCACGTTTTCATGATTTTGAAAATTAACCCAAACAAATTATTGAGCCCAAATATCAACATTAGACCCCAAATGAATGATGAATTTCCTTTTTAAGACTGGGTTTTTGATAATACAAATGTTTATTTAAAAACAAAAAATATTTTATTTGACTAAAACAAAACAAATATATCCCCAATAAAAATATATATGATTCTATTTCACACTTTACACTTGTTTAATCACTATACATTGAAGAAAAATGATTGAATATAATTTATAATAACTTACTCATGTAAAAGCTCAATAGCTCTTGACAAAATGAGTCTAAATCTATGTATATCAAGCTTCACATTTTGTTGCTGTAAATACACTGCCTTAAATGCATTCCAACCCTGTTTTGCAATTGCACCTGGATTCCTTATAACTTCATGGTGTGGTGGATATTGTTGAATCAATGTGCTCTCTTCTGTTTTAATTTTATATTCCAAATACCTTAAGTTCATGTCCTTCGATGGTTCTTCGAAATCGGTTCGGGCTAACCATTCGAACCCACCGATGGGTAAGATTTGGATTAAGATTGCGTTGTTTGGGAGAAAAACCATGTTGGTTAACCCAGCACCGTGGACACCCATCATTACATCACAAGCGTTTATGGTTTCAGCTACTTTTGCTACGTTTGAATCGGTCTCCGCGATGATTACCTTGTAGCCTAAGGTTCTTGCCATTGTCGCAATTGCTTTCGTGTTGGTGAAGGCTCGTGTTTTTTTCCTTGAAAGGATGAGGAGACGAGGTCGTTTTCTTCGATTGTTGTTGGTTAGCTTTACGGTGGTGGTTTTTTTCAATGAGTACGTTGTTCTAAGGAACTGTCGAAATTCTTTCATGGAATGAGGTGATCTCGATGGATCGATGGTTAGTTCTTTAGGGTCGCGTTTTAGGCCGATGATCACGGTTGGGAAACAATGGACTTGTTGTTCGTTATCAATGTCGATTGGGTCGTAATGGGAAAGATTTCGTAATATGGTCTTGAACTTGTTGATCCACCATGGGTTCTTGTTGGTGATAAGAAACTTCACTTCTCCGTTAAACTGTCGAGATGTTAGATAAAGAGGAATAATGATATCGGTGTAGTCATGGAAATTGTTCCCCGCATATCCGCCAAGCGAAAAAACAACAGCCGGAACTCCATGGTACCGATTGCATTGATGCACTCCGTTGTCACCATCCTTTACCCCGGTTTTCACCCTCCATTTTGTTACATGACTCAAAGCCTCGCGATCTCCTTTTCGAGCATACGGACCGATAATCCACGAACTATTTTCAGTCATCATACCAACTTGCAAAACCGTAGAGGATTTCCCATTGATCCTTATATCTCCATTCATCTCACAAAACTCTGTTCTTCCTTCAATATTGCAAATTGGCTCTATTATTTTCTCTGGTACGCCACCTAATCAATCAAAATTAAAAAAAAAAAAAATTGTCAGAATCACTAACAATCCTAAGTTTTCAACATGGGTTTTAAATTTTGTTAACTGTGGGTCGACTATTTCTGGAGAAGTTCGAACTCTTCTCAGTTGAATAGTTGACCGATCTTTCAACAACTGAAAGTATTGTCTCCATGTAGGAGTTTTATCCTTAGCCACTACGGAAAGTCACGGAGAGGAGTACCTCAATTGGTAGAAATCTGACCTGAAAGGTTTGAAAAAAGTGTTAATATACGGTGTGTGAATAATAATGAAGTCCATTGAGTACAGGTTAACTCGAACCATCAACTTGAGGCTTGGCCTTAGGTTAGTGGTTCGAGTCACCTTACTCTCAAGTAGCTTAATAATTATTCACACGCTCTATACTAACATTTCCATCAATCGAGACACCCCCTCCGTGAACCATACACGGCTCTCCGTGAAGGTTAGGGACGAAACTCCAACATAGGGACAATACTTTCAGTTATTTAGGGACCGATTGACTATCCAACAAACAACACTTCAAAACCTTCTCCTGAAAGAGTTAACTCACCCTCAACACATCCACAAAACATACACTTACCCTGTCCTTGTTGAGAACTGCTTCCATTGTTGATCTCTAACACCGGCATCAACCTTGTATCATTCCTTATTACACCATTAGTGTAATTGAATCCCAACGTCTTAGAACTGCTCGTACTGAAACCGATCGTGTCATTTCTCGACGTTGAACTCATATTACTCGAACCGTCACTAACCATTTCAACTGTGGCATTAAAGCTAATTACAACATTACTAAAAAATGTTGCATTAGAGCTGATTGTATCATTGGCCCTCACCATCTTCAAACCATCATTGATTGATAGTCTCTTATTTACAGTTAAAGGACCCAAATAAGGCTTGAAGACAGTGGAGAAGCTCAATGCAATAAGAAAACAAGCTAGAAATGCTCCATATCCTAACTTTTTCTGGTCATATCGACTAAAGCTTCTAGCAAATATTGTATCGTAAAGTATTTTCTCGCCCATTTTTTTCCACTCTGCAAACTTTAACTGCGTTCAACTTTCATATATATATATATATATATAGAAGGATATGAAGATGAAAGGAAGACAGGATGTGAAGACATTTTCAAGAGGCGGCGAATCAAAGGTTGGGGATACTATATTTTGAAGGACAATAATGGAGGATTCTTTTTGGGAATTATTGCTCCCCACGATTTTTTTGTTGTTGTTATATTTCTATAGTGAGACAAACAATCTATAGTGTAATGTAATTTTGAGCGTTTGTATATATGAGAAGAGTAATATTGAGGGTAGATTTTTTTTGGAGAAGTCTTCAAAATATTATTCTTTGACGGGTTAATATTATCTTTGTGTCGAGTTGAGATATTGTCTCTTAACTCCGATGAGAGCTCGGTGCCTGAAGAAGATGTAAGAGGTATAGGTTCACAAGATGAAAGCACCTTGCCAGAAAAGATAATTCGTGGTGCACTACCTACCTACAAATGGGAAGTGGACATCCTCGCTTGATGCTAGGACTTCAACCAGGGCGAATCTAGAAATTTTTTTAGTGGGTTTGAAATAAAATTATAATTTTTTAAGAAGTTTAAATATAATTTTGTCATTTATTAATTTATGATTTCATTATTTTTAAAAGGATTTAATAAAAAAAATCATTTTTAAAGGGGTGAAATTGAAATTTTACCATATATTAACTTAAAATTTCATATTTAAGGACTAAATTGAATATTTTTCATTTTGAGAGACTTGGACCCCTTGCCTGCCCCCTTAAATTCAGTTCAACATCCTTGTTTGACGCCACTTACTTAGAGGACCGTGCATTGTAGCATACTTGCTCATTGATGCTATTTAAGTATTTGGGCTAAAATCTTACCAAGCGTGAATGTTCATATCTCCTTAATAGATGGTTGTGCGCCACACACAATCTTTTTCAACAAGAGAATCCTGCTCTAGCTTAACCTAGAAACAATACCAACCCGTTAAAGTTAAAGGGTTTTATTAGTAAAATAGCTCCTAAACTATATCTCAAATTTCAAATCAGTCCTTAAAGTTTTATTTTTATTTTGTCAAAAGTAATCTTAAATAAAAAAATAAAATAAAATAGATAATTTAGAAATCAATTCCTTAAAGAAAACGTTAAAAAAGCAAACTGGGAATCTGATATATTCAAACTACCATATATTTTTTTTATTTTGTTACAATAATTGATTGTTGATCTTATAGCCAGTCAATGGACTGCACATTGAAGGGTATCCAACCAACTAAAAATAATAAAAATTTTCTAAGGTAGGAGAGTTTCAAAATTTTAGAGACACCAAATATGTTGAATTTTTTAAGGGTAGACTAAGACATGTTAACAATCTCTTTTTTTATTACAAGTTAAACAATCTTTGTCACTTCGGTCATGGTTGGATGCATGATGAATGTAAGGAGTAGGAGAAAGCTTGAATTAAAAATTTGCTGTCTCTTGTTGAAGAATATACGTGTCTTTTTATTTAATTATATAATAAAATTTTAATTAGTTAAGGGTTAACTAAATTAGATATGAAATAAATAAAAATAAAGGAGTTGTTAAGGATTGCTGTCACAATAATACAACCACCCTTGGATTTTGTATTACCTAAAATCCCGTCATTAAAATAATTTCATTATTAATTATTAATTATTATTATTCTCTCTTTTTTATACTCTTTTGATTATTCTTTTTTTTCATATATATGTTAAAAAATAAAATTCATTGGATTTTTATGTCTCGTGACAAATTTAATACCTATTGGGGAATATTTCAACAAGTAAAGTCAAATAATATGGACAGTATTATATGCTACGTGTTCAAAAATATAATCATATGAATTTTTAAAATAAATGTTCAAAATTGAAAGCCTTGGAAGATAATTTTGTAATATAATATGAGAGAAATTAGTTTAATATTATTAGTTTTGATTTATATTCTCTTCCTTTATATGATTTTTATATGAGTAAACTATATCCATGGTCACTTTTGTTTATCTTAGGTTACGTTTTAGTCACTTATGTTTGAAATGTTACGTTTTAGTCATTTACGTTATTATATTGTAACATTTTAGTCATTGAGCCGTTAATCGTTGTTAATGGTATAACGATAAGCTGATGTGGCACATTAAATCATCATTTCAAACAAAATTTTAGGTTAAATTATACAATTGGTCCCTATGTTTTTTCGTTTTAAGCAATTTAATTTTTTTTTATGTTCTTTAAACTTTCCTCTCTCTTTTTTCCATTCTCTTTTGTTTCTCTCTCTGTTTTCATACCTTTCCCATTTCTTTTAGCATATTAGGAAGTCAAATTGGCAGTGAAAAAATAAGTAGGAAGTCGACTGTCATCATTGCCTATAACCAAAACCCATAAACCCATACCATGCTTTTTTCTTCATTGCCAATTCGACTTCCTGGTATGTTAAAAGAAATAAAGAAGGTAGGAAAACAAAGGGAGAAGCAAAAGAGAACGGAAAAAAAAAGTTAAAAGAACATAAAAGAATTAAATTGTTCAAAACGAAAAATTACGGGTACCAATTGTATAATTTAACCTAAATTTTTTGTTTGAAATGATAATTTAACGTGCCACGTCAGCTTATTGTTACACAATTAATGACAATTAACAGCTCAGTGACTAAAATGTTACAACATGATAACATAAGTAACTAAAACGTAACATTTCAAATATAAGTGACTAAAATGTAACCTAAGGTAAACAAAAGTGACCATGAGTATAGTTTATCCTTTTTATATTTCTACATTTCACGATTATTGTACCCATGCAAATAATTAATTTATTGTAGAAGAATAACATTGATTTTTAAGTTCGGAATGTTTATAGTTTTTACATAGAATTTGAGATCAAGAATAATGATAAAAGCGAGAGTTGTAGATATTGATAACTGATTACGTCATAAGTAATAGAGTCTTAAGCAATTAGCGACAATTCTTTATGGAAATCAGAAGAAAATTTTTTTTACCAGATGATAATAAGAGGATGTTATCGATCAACTGCTTCTTTTTCTACCAATTCGGCTTTATTTTCTTTTCCGATAAGAGACTATAATATGCTTCCTAATATATTGTGTCTCATAAAACTTAATCAAACTTTAGATAAATATGGAGTTTAATTGTAATTAGAAGTATTAATTTGCCAGGACAATTCAAAGTTTGTAAGTTAAAATTACGTCACGTAATTGCATTATACGTGATAATGTTAGAAATGAATTATTTTATATTTGTTAAATAACAGTGAAAGTAACATAAAAACAACTATCACATTACTTGCTGTCGGAAAAAATTGTCAAAATTTGGTATGAAAATCACCTCTCCATGTTTGGGTTAAAATCCATCCGTTACTTTAAAAATGAATACAAAGAATATCAACGTATATGCTTTACGTAAGATTCATCTATTAAATACGAAAATTAATTTGTGAATGATGATTAAATATGTATTAAATATTAAGAGATGAAAAAGTAATTTGAGCTATCATTATATATATATATTTAATGAATAAGATTAATGCAGATCTAGGGAGTACGTGATCAAGGAAAGCTATTAATGATTGGTGTTCAAGGTAAGGTTAAGGTGAGGTTTCGATTTTTGGGTAGAATATGGATTAAACATACGATTGGGATGAAAAATGAAAAAGTAATAAAATATATAAAACTATTCTTTTAAAAAATTTATTATTATAAATAGAGTTAACGTATAAAATAATAAAGAATTTAGACAAAACTCATACATGCCATATGTATATGATGAGACTCAAAACTCGCACATTATTCACATAATGAAATTTAAACTTAGATGTTCCAAAACCCAAAACAATGGTGAATACAAGGGGCAAGCACCCCCTCCCTCAAAGATAATCAAATTATAAATTACGCTTTAGCCACTTTAAAATAAATGAAATTATATTTACTCCCTTCATAGATAATGAAATTATAAAAGAATTTTGACCCAAAACAATATATTAAAGATTAATATTTTGAATTAGTGATTGAAGCTTATGTTGAATTTATGGAGTCAAACTTTAAACAACACTACATGCTAATCCAACTTGGCTTGACCCAGCACACTTTATTAGTAGGCCTTTTATTGGAATCACATGCAGTAGCTTATGATAAAGTCTTCACTTGAAAATACTTAATTGTAAAACGAAATTTAGAAATTTGCTATCAGCTACTATAAAGAATTAGGGTTAATTTCATGAAATGTCATCAAATTATCACACATGTTTCAAATTGATCCTTAAACTTCAAACCGTACTAATATTATATCAGGGAGCATCAAGTGAAACATATTCAAAATACGTAAATCAAATTATGAACACGCGTACCTACTACATGAACAACTTGATTCTAACATGTTAAAAAATAGATAATATCAACAAATTTATAAGAGTTATTTTTCTTAACACGTCATATCCAAATTGTATATGACTTAAATACACACGTATTTAAAATTTGATTCACATTACTAGTTACTAATAATCTCCAAAACCTTAGGACTTAGCATTTAGGCATTTGGAATTCTCTTAACAGATAAACATTACCATTGTTGAGCTGTGCAACATGGCCAGCAAAACTAAGCATAGTCTCCACGTATGCATCTCTCCATTTCCTCAATGGCACCTTCACTCTGCCTTTGATCATTCCCTTTCGACGACGCTCACCCAACATCAAAACCGTCTCATTTTCGTCATCACCGTGGCGGCTAGTACCCCTAGTGGAGGCAGCTCGTTTAAGCTTGCGGTACTTTTTTCTCTTCATGTACCTCTTCATGCTCAAACAAATTGGAACTTTAGCAGCTTCTATGTTTAGTATGAAAGAGATTACGGTAGATAAGGACATTATGCGAAATGCGAAGAATATAAGTAAATTGAACTTTGGGGGGCTATAATTAAAATGTATCAATGAAATGAATTGCAGAGTAGATGAAATTTTGGACCTAATTTTATCAACAAAAAGGGGGTTTTCAAGTGTAGTGACTTAAAAGCTATTAATGGAAGGAGTCCATGCTTGATACAACTTATAAAGTCACTGTTTTAGGTTATGAAACACGTTATCACTAGAGTTCTTTAAATACATAGTTTATTTTCATCGGCTAAATGCCAAATAATTCATTTGAAAATAATTAAAATTTTAATTAAGTTGTTTGTCAAAAATGTAATAAATTGTTTCCTTTAAATTATGATTGATATCAAATTGAATCTTTAAATTTATTTTTTTGTCGAAGTCCTTGGGGAGTGGTTAATTGTTAATGTGGCACCTAACATTAAAAATTAATGACAGAGCAAGTTGACGTGAAAGAAATGATGACGTGGAGAGATTAATTGATTTTTTTTAAACCTGACTAAACTTGATTTGATTATAAAAGATTAATAATATAAATTTATCTTACTCAAATCCAGATTGGTTCAAACTCAAAACTAATTCAAACCAAAATACTCTAAAGGTAAAATGATTTAATTTAAAAAATGTAAATTATAAATTCAAATGATTTAAAATCAAATTATTCAAAAATTCAAACTTAAATAAACTTTTCCACATGAAATATATATTTATTTTCAATTTTTTAGGGTGGGATAAAGTGTAAACTACCCCCAACTAATAGCATTAAATTTTTTACAACCAATTTAGAAACTTGGGCTACAATTGCATTCCCTTATCATTGGGATGCTTCAATTACAAGATTGAATTTAATTGCAAAATAATCCTTTGCCTTGGGGACCATCAATTTCTTGATAGAATGGGAAATAGTAAGGTTTTTAGGAATAATAATCAATCATAATTTATAGCTAGGGCCAAATAATTCAGCTACCTCACTCTCCCAAATAATTAAGTTCACATATGTCTCAAGTTTTTAATTATTTTTTACTATATTTTAAAATTTATGTGACAATTTATTGATAATTAGAGTAATTGAATGTGATTATTTTTTAAATTTAAAATGAAAAACTTTTTATTTTCCAAGAATCTCATTGTTAGACTCATATTTTAGTGGGTTATTAATCGTCAAATTATAATTTTGGTATTTCTATCATGCTTAAATTAGATTTAATCTTTATATTTTACTTTAATTTTTCTTAAATTTATTTATATTTGTAAATAGTTAAATCAAGTTCACTATAATTTTTTTCTTAATTTTTAAAATGTATAATTTTTTATTTAAAACTTAGTAACTTATATTTTCTTTCCTTTTAGTTAATTTAAAAAAACAACTTATTAAGTAAACACATTTTAATATTTATTATACTATTATATATTTAATTTCATGTTATATAATTTATATAAATTATAAAAATAACATATCATAAAATAAAAAAATAAGTCAAACAAAATTCATACTTTAAATATTGAAATTCATACTCGATTTATATTTTAAATATATTTAATTCTTTTCTCAAAAGAACATTTTTCAAACCAAATATTTTTAATCATATCCTCACAAATATTATTGAACTTGAAATATTTTAAATATATATTTTTTGAACTCGAATTAAATTTATAATATAATTTTTGTTTTTTTAAATTAATCCGCACATCGTACGGATATTGCTAGTACCTATATAAAACCCACTCCAAATCAATTAAAACACTCCAAATAAATACCCAATTAAAATAGTATTAATTATTATATTTCTTAAAAAGAAAGAACAAACTTTTTCTTTCCTTAATTTATCAAATATAATAAGAGCTGCAATCTATGGACGGTACGAATTTATTATTTTGGGCATTGATATCAAAATCCGACCATTTTAAGAATCCATAAATATTGAATTGAGATATAAAATTTAATTTCGATATATAAATTTTAATTTGGTGTAATTGTACATATAAAATTTGAATTACAGTTTTTGTATGTGTAAAATTTTTATTTTGATTCAATTATACATGTTTTAAAAAATATATTATTTATTTTCATATTGGATTAATATAATTATTTGTGTATGGTGCTAATTCGATAATGCTAAAAGATATTATCAATTTATAAGTAAATAAATATATATAAAAAACAGAATAAACTGATTGAAACTAAAATTTTTATTTGATTTATTTAATTTTGACATTAAAATCAGTTCAATTTATTTGTTTTTTTAGTTAACTGATTTATTTAATTTTAATACACATTCCTACAACTCTATACTTAGATTAAGGAGTAAATTGATTTTTCTATTAAAAGTTTATTCATTTTACTGTTAAAACTAACGTGATTAACTATATAACCAAACAAACGTATATCCGATGTTAACTTACAAATATCATCATTTAACAATAGAAATAAATAAAATTTTTAACATAATAACCAATTTACTATTTCATCAGAAATTAATTTATTATTATTTATAATAAAAGAATAAAAGACACAACTTGAGTAGTAAAATTTTGATAATACTTTTAGTTACAAAATGAATTATAATTCTCGTGGGATGAAAGTATATTTATTTCATTATTATTAATAAAGGCAGGTGTGGTTGGGTGTGGATTTGCAGAATAGGAAATGCAATGAGCATGCCTAATCATTATCTATGTATGTAGTGAATCTAATCATACTGCTTTTACCATTCATTTAATCATTTATTTATATCAAAATTGCATTTCAGGCTGTTTCCGTCATTTCAGTTTATATCCATTTTTATTAGTGCATATCTAGGTCAGTATAATTTTTTTATATTTTTAATTATTTTTATTTTTATAATTAAATTTTAAAATAATATATAATCATTTAATTAAATTATGAAATTTAATTATTTCTGCCAAAAATAACTAATAATTTTAAAATTAATTTCTGCAAATAAATATTTATATATATATATATCCATGTGTATATATATGAAAAATATTAAAAATTTAAAAATATGTTGAAACACATTGGTATCAATACATACTAACCAAAGATGTTTCAACGGATCGAATAAATTGATTGAGATATCAATTTAGAGAAAGATTTGAATCGATTAAATTAGAAACCGATATAAAAAAATTAAACCAATTAAAAATCAATTGAATTATAATTTTTAATTTTTAAAATTAGTCGGATCAACAAATTATCACCTAATCTATTCTACCACTGATTTAATTTAAAAATATTTACCACCATGGAGTTGACCACCTTGATATTGATAACTATGAAAAAACTAAAAAAATAATAATAGGTGGGGAGGTGGAAAAAAATTAAGTGTAAAAGGAAGAAAAAGAAAATGAAGATCGGGGTTTGCCAGAAGTGAGATAATGATTGCAAAGAACAACAGATGCCACGGAAGGCGTGAAGATTTAAAGTGAAATTATTGGCCCCTGCTATTATTTCAAGCTGTCCAACTTTTTTACTTTAAAATTAGATTTTGCTTAAGCAGTCCAATTATATAAACTTGTTGATATTCAAATACGAGTTTCACAGTTCACTCCAAAATTCTAATTTGATTCCTAAAAATAATAAGATTTTAATTTAGATTTTTAAAAATTATAAAGATATTTATTAATATAATGATGAAATTATATTTTAATTAGTTGAAAAAAATTTCTAACTTCACTCTTGTTATATATAAATTATGTATAGTCTACATATCTATAACCATGCAACACTTTGACGAGCTCATCTATGAGGTAGACTTACTATTTAGGTAAAAAATCATAATTTTTGAAGATGTAATAAAAACAAAAATAATTTTATTAATTAGAGTTTATTTGTATCGGTAAAATTGAGATTCTAAAATTCTGATATACCTAAGTTCAAATTCTTAAAAATATAAGTATTTTATTTTATTTTAAAATTAAATTACTTAGAGGATTTTCTAATAATATTCAATGGGTTAAAATTTTGAACCACCAGATATCAGTAAAAACTTGAAGAGTATGAATTATTTACTACTTTTTTAGAGTAAATAATCCACATTTAATTAAATAAGAAAATACTGAGAGACGCTTAATAACCATTAGAAACTTTTTACTTGCAGTAAAAAAAGAAATTCAAGAAAGTAAAGTAATAATTGCAGTAAATAATTGCAATGAGGAGTTAATCATAGCATTAGAATTCATGCCTTGGTTGTGGCATGTACATATCATCATTAAAGCCCAATATCAATCCGGATTTTTTAAATTTTTTCTTTTTAAAATAAACGATTGGACTGAATTGATCTGAATAAAAAATTAGCGGTGTCAATCAGATAATCAATTTTCTGAAAATGACATAAGATGTAATGTTTTGTCAAAAAGGAATTAATAAATTAAGAGCATGCTTACTAATTACAACTCTCCTTAATTCACATGCTAGCTTAATAAGGTTAAAGTATACTATAAGTTCATCTACTTTTATATATTTAAAATTTAGTCCTTCAATTTTTGTTTTAAGAAATTTAAGCCTTTTAATTTTTGAGTTTGAAAATATAAGTTTAATTGTTAATATTCTTCTGTTAAATTCTAATTCATTACGTTTTTCTTTTGTTACAGGATTATTAAAATGAATATTTTTAAAAATTTTAAAATATCAAATCAATAAATTTTATAGAAGAATTTTAATGATAATTGAAACTGAATTTTGAAATCTAAAAACAAATAAACTAAATACAAATATACAAAAATACAAGGACTTAAAAAAAGTGATTATGATCTTATCAACTTTAATTATAGAGCAAATCTAGAAAATGGCTCTAATTATAAACAATGTGGACAAAAAGTAGGACTACCACGTACCATGTTTAATTTGTAGTTTTGTAAAGCTTAATGTCAATTTTTTTCTCATAAACTATATATCATTGATAATTATTTAATTAATCATTTTAATTAAATTAATTTAAAATGTTGATATTTTTTAGTAAAATATAAATCCAAAGATTTCTTTTATCATTGTGTAAGTGTAACCAATGTGTTATAAGATAATAATAATTGCATGATTTTTTTCCTTTTCGATACAATTGAAAATCAAATCCAGACTATTTTTAGTGAAGATGAACGTCCAATCAATAAGTTACAATTTAATGTTCAATAAGAACATAATTTCTGATTAATATAAATTAAGTTAAGATATACTCCAAGATTGTGTAATTTTCATATTTTTAGAATTTAGAATTTCTATTTTTTTTGAAATTTAACGCCATTAAAATTCTTTTATTAAATTTGTCAAAAAAATTTAATGATGTTAACAATTGAACTTACATTTTTTAATATGAAAACACGATAATTAAATTTTAAATGTACAAAATATGCACGTATTTTAACTTACAAATTAAAATAGGAAAAATAATTGTAAAATTTAATCATTAAATTAACAAATATGATATCCTTAATTTCTTTTTTCTTTCCTACCAAATGGAAATGCAAATTAATGATGAATAAGGCATGTGAGTCCACAATGTATACCAAAAATACATTATGAAACATCACCAAAAAGGAAAGAATTACAATACCCTTAATATGGGCACTATTATATATATTTATATAATATTTCAATCAAAATGGGTTTGAAAATTTATTCATGATGAGTTGTGTCTTATGATTAAATTTAATTTCGATTAAATTAAAAGTAGAATCAAATTTGATCTATAAATGAGAGGTAAAGTTTCTTTTATAGTTATTTTTTATTATTTATAAAATTCAAATGATTATTAAATTTTATAAACATAAGTAAAAACTTAATAAATTTAATTACGAATTTTATAGTGATAAGAGAATAATAAATCATATTTAAAGAATTTAATATGAAATTGATTTCGAATTGTAAACCCTAATTTGAAGCTTGGGATTTGGTAAATGCATTTTAATTTAGAATGGTATAAAACACCTATTTCCCCATTTTATAATGTTTCAAAATTATGTTTAATCATTGACAATATATCATAGAGAGGTGTGAAAAGAGAAAATAAAAAACACATAAATCAGTGTCACAATCAATCTAATAAAGTTAATTTGAATTTGAATTTAAATGGTTTCTTTTTCTCTTTTAAATTTAAATTTTATTTAGTTTAGATATATTTTGATTATCAATTTAATAGTGTTTTGAAATAGTTAATTTTGATAATAATTAAATGGATATGTTTTTTAATTTAAAAATGTGATTGTACTCGTAACTTAGAAGAAAAAAATTTCAACAAATTTATAGTTTAACCTGAAACAATTACAAAATTATTTTCTTAATTTCTCAAGTCTAATCCTTTCTCACAACAACAATAATTGTTCGATTTAGACTCCCGTTATCGAAATAATTAATCATTACAGAGACTAACGATACATAATTTCGCCATAGCTTCATTAGGAGAGCTCGACCTTATGGCCTCGCTTAAGCATCATACTCAATAGACCCACACAATAACATTTTCAATCCATCATATCCAGCAAACACTTTGTTTAATCCCTTCACAACTCCTATAATGCCTCCAGTTGACACACTTCAGCCTATCATTGCACTCAAGGAGAGGGAACTCCGCGGCTGCGACCCACACCCACACCCAACCCCTATCCCTTATCCTTCATCACTGAGGTAAAATGACAAAAGAGACCTAAAGCTTAATCTGCTTAACTATCCATCCTACATATTCCAAAATAACCTCTAAGTTTAATGATTCTTCACATCTCCTATAATGCGAATCACTTTTGTTGTAACTGCTCTTTGCATCTCTCATGGTGTGAACGGTCTCTATTGTAAAAATCAATATCTTATGTAATAATAATTTTTATTGTAGTTATTTTCTACACCTCTCATGATGTTACTGTAAATTAAATTCGATATTTTATATAAAAATATTTTTAAAATCCTCCAATTTCGCAGGACATGCTAGCATATAAGACATGTGGATACTTATCGAGCAAGACAAGGGAAAAACCTCATTTCGGTGGAAAACTTTTGACTCTATGCCAAAAAAGCTTGTGCTGAAATACAGTGTCATTTTCATTAATTCCGCACCATATTGTGGAAAACTTGACTATGAATGTCCTCAAAAATTGTCGTATCAAAACTGTTGGTGAAATTGGAATGGTAATAGAAAAATAGAATAGCTATACATTCATGAAATCATTTGATGGTTGTTTTTGTCAGATAAAGTGAATTGAAATCATTAGGTCAAGTAGTTTTCACTTGCATGCTTAGATTTCACACCTTCATTTTATTTAGGCATTTTCTTCATTTAGTAAACCCCACCGATTTAATCATAAAAATAAGTGGGCCAAAACTGAATGTCTATTTCACATTCGCCCCCCCCCCCTTTTTCTCTCTCTAAATGCTACATGAAAATTGCAATTTGCCACTAATTTCCATCTTAAATTTCCATTTTCACCCAATACCCTCCACCCTATAAATTACAAAGGACACCCACCATACCTCTCATAGCAAAAACATCAAAGCTATATACACATAGAGAGTGAAAAAACACAAGAACAAAGGGCATCATCATCATGAAGAAGGCATCCTTTACGGCGGCATTCTCAGCGGCAGCAGTGGTGGTCCTCCTCCTACTGGCCGAAGCAAAGGTGTCAATGGCTGTAACATGTAGCCCAACACAGCTAAGCTCATGTGTGAGTGCCATAACATCATCATCCCCACCATCAAAGTTATGTTGCAGTAAGATCAAAGAGCAAAAGCCTTGCCTTTGCCAATATCTTAAGAACCCTAATCTCAAGAAATTCATTAATACCCCAAATGCAAGGAAAGTTGCTAGCACTTGTGGTACTCCCTTCCCTAAATGCTAAAAGAAAAGACTCAAGTTGTGTTGTGCTATAATATCTTTGTTTTGGTGTTTGTAGTGAAAAAAAAAAAACTGTATGGTTTAGTCTGTGATGGAAACAATATGTTGGGGGTTAAAGTGATATTTCACCAATGTGTTCACTTTTTTTTTTAATGTGTGTGTGAGATCTATATCATGTACTACTAGTTGTTGAAGAAGTAATTTATTTAATGGAAATCAGTGTTGGATTATTAGATTATTTTTGGTTAATATATTATTTGGTACTTGACTTATTCTAATGTTTCATTTAGTATTTAAATTTTTTCTATTCTTAATTCGATACATGAGTTTGGTTTCAATATTTATATTGGTACATTAATTTTTTCAATGTAATACTTGAGTTTTTTTTTGTCCCAATTAAGCACTTCAGTTTGATTTTAATGATCAATTTGATACCTGAATTTTTTTCTCCAATTAAGCAGTAATGTTCTTTTTTGCTAAAGTACACGTGTCAAATATTTATTGGATCATATACCGTTGCTTGATTTTGGTACTAAATTCAAGCTAAACTTAAATATTTAATTGAGAAAAAATTAAGTACAAATTAAACATTCAAACAAGTATATTAATTCTCTTCTTTAAATTATCTGGACAAAGTATATCAATGAACTGTTGAAATGGACCTGACCAAAAATGGATAATTGCATTGATGTTTCCAAATTATGGTATAAATTCTAAATAATCTTTATATTTTAAAACATTTTAATTGAATGCTCATAAGTTTAATTATCTTATCAATTAAATATTCTTATCCATCTAACTGTTACCTTGGATGTTAAATTTTAGCTCAGATATGATCAATATATACATAAAATTTTAAACATGTTTGTGCCTATCACATTGACAACTTGAATAATGATATCATGTATTTTTTAACATGTTTGATTTAAGTTATACTTGTAATAGGTATACATATATTAAAGATTTGATCCAAGTGTCTTAAATCCAAGCATGCCATAGTTGATGAAAGGACCAAATTGATATGATATTAGTACTTCAAAGACTCAAATTTTTGGGACATCTAGTGCAAATAACCCAGAAAACAAAGCCAAAAAAGGAAAAACAGCTTAACATTGTGCAAAATCCATTGACATCAAAATGAACCAAATTCCATTATTGAAACATGAAGAATACAAAGAATATCTCAAAACAAATCAGCAATGACAGTGTGCTCAAAACAAATGGTTACAAAGACCATTGGAGAAAGGACTCCAAAAATTCAATTACATATACAGAAATGGGAAAAGCTTAGGGACCAGTCTGAAATTCGGACCATAATTTTAGGACATCTGGTGAAATAACCCAGAAAACAAAGCCAAAAAAGAAAAATAGCTTAGCATTGTGAAACATTCATTGACGTCAAAATGAAGCAAATTCTATTATTGAAACATGAAGAATACAAAGTATATCTCAAAACAATAAGCAAATGACAATGTGCTCATCAAATGGTCACAAAGAACTTGGAGAAAGGACTCCAAAAATTCATTTACATATACAGAAATGAGAAAAGTACTTACAAGATGATTTTTGTCTTATAGATTAAGAAGATTTGAGATTTGGTTCCACCCTACCATCCAAGGCTTCTTATCAGCTGGTAGTGCAAAATTAAGCTCAAACATCTCCTTTGACAAGTTACCACTTTCACAAAACCCTACAAGTTTTGCCACTATCTGAGCACTTTCCTCTATGTGTTTGGGATCATGAGGATCAGTCCATAGCTTGTTTATGAATTGTAGTCTCCTGTGCTTTCCATCAAGTGGTACATTCCATTTAATGTACAATGCGTCTCTCTCATCGAAAGTCAAACGTGTGGTCAACCTCTTTGCAAGGAATTCCCTTTCACGTTTCAAGGCCCTGATGCTGTAAGTAAAATAGACATAATCAATCAGATGCGACAAGAGATGTTTGTGGGAAAAGTACCATGAAGGTCCCTGTACTTTGAGTGGGAGTGCATTTTGCTCCCCTACTTAAAAATTGGGCAAAGTAGTTCTTGTACTACTTTATAAACTGGTTCATGTACTTTATAAACTGGGCAAAGTAGCATGACGTGGCATGCCATATATCAGTCTTTGGTTATTCCATCAGCCATACCAGTTTTTAAAGGTACAAATGGATGAAAAATTTAACAGAAAATACCAATATACTTTTTTAACTAGTACAGGGACTAATTTGCTTATAGTAGAAGGGGTCTGACTCCTACTAGGCCTCTGTGTTACTTTTACCGAAGTGTGTTATTGTGTGGTTGAGAGAAAGAGAGAATGAAAGTGAACCTTGATGATAATGACACTGTGGGTTCATCTCCTGTTATTGCTGGGCTTGCGTTTCCAAGTTCTGCAAAATGTTGCTGTAGCCAATTTAAGCGCCTAAGTTCCACTTCCATGTATATTTGGTCGGCAGGGTCTCCTTTGAATAACAGATAAAACTGTGTCCTATGGATGATGGAGACATAGCAGACATCCCATAATTCAATGATTTGTCGCCTTTGTTCTTTGAAAGTTACATGCCATGCAACTTGGGGTTCCTCAGGTTCAATTTCACTCTCATTGTCCTCTAAATTGTATCCGGCTGCTTCATTTGCTTCTAGCTCAAGCACCTAAAAGAAGCAAGTCAAAAACTAGATAAATGGAGAAAAATGGAAGGTATCATAACGGCAAAGGCACTTGTGTCTGTTACCTGACAAACAAGTAACTGCTTCTGGTATTGCAGTTTAGCGACACGTTCCTTCAATTCCGTTACGTATGCTCGTATGCTTCGTACATTCTCTTCAGCTGCATTTTGAAACATTTTCTGCATTTTCTTCATGTTGACTGAACTTGAACGTCTATATCCTGGAGTGCCTTCCTTTGATGTAACATCTCCACAGTCTTCACTCTTCACAGGTGTTTCTTTCTCGAAGTCGATGACGGTGTCCTTGGAAACATTGTCATCATCGTCTGGAGGTCTATTTTCTTCATTCTCAGGTTCCACAACTTGCCGAGAGGTTGACAGAGGAGCGCATGGAGATTTTATAAAATTCGGCCGGTTTGTAACGTGACTTGACGTTAAAGGAAGCAGCTTCTTCTTTTTAGACTGGTTCTTTGTTTTGGGGGTAGCTTCACAGTTGGATTCTTGATTACTTGGAAGAGACATTACTAATTTGTCTATTGACTTCTGAACATTCTCTAATTGCTCCTCAAGGTCAGCTATTGTACTACCTTGTGAATGAAGTCTTGTTATCTCTTCCTTAAGGTTAGCACTAACACTTTTGTTAGGAGCTATAGCTGCTCCAACTTCAACTTCTTTCGGGTCTGACCGGACAGAACGCATTTCCCTTATTTCTGCCTGAAGCTTGGCAATTGTCTCAGCTGCATCTTGATTACCTAGTCTATGACAAGCCACCTCTTTCTGAAGTACTTCTAAAGCTCGATTTGCTTCTTCTCCTAGCTGCTCTTGGAGGTGTTCGAGCTTACGAATTTCATGCATAAGTGCGAAAGGAGCAGTTGATGATTGCCTCATGGACTGCCTCAACAACATTGTTTTTCTTGTTTTATCATGACGACCTAGATCCTTTCCATCAAGTTTTGGAGACAACACATCGGAATACGATAGACACTTCTTCACAGATGGACTTGGTGACTCAATTGGATTTGAAATCTGAATAAATAAACACATACAAGTAAGTTGAAATGAATCCAGAAATAAAGAGAGTGCAAAGAGGAAGAGAAATAAGAAGGAAAAGTGACGGAACCTGCTGATCTTCCTGTAGTTTTCTACGTAGCTCATCAACTTGAGACTGTGCGAGATCTCTTTGGCGCTTTAGCTCTTCAATTTCTATTTCCATCTAGAAAGCAAACACAAGAAATGTGATTACTTATGCTTCAAGTTGCAGTATGAAATAAATCGATTCAAGATGAAGCCAATTTTGAATAGTTATTACTTGTTGTATTTTCAAGTCCTTCTCCCTAGATGGATCAGGGGTGCGAAGCTCAGCTTCTAGCCTGGCTACTTCTTTCTGCAGATGTTTGACTAATTGCTTATTTGAAACAACCTAGCAAAGTTTCCAAAAAGGTTTCATGTCAATTCATTAGGAAATTCTTGTCAATAAGCATGAATGAAAAAAAAGATAAGTACCATATTGACTTGTGCATTATTTGTCACTTCCTTTGCCCGGGTAGCAAAGAAGAGAGTATTACGAGATTGTTCAAAATGACTTAGTGCTGGACTCAAAGTACAAATGATAGCAGTTCGTGCATTTCCACCTAGTGAATGCTGCAATATTCGAGTAAGCTTCGAATCTCTATATGGTATATGACCACTTCTTTTTCCAACACTGCAAAGAAAGATCAGTCAATCATGAACACAATGATAATAGAACTTAAAATATGTTTAGTTTTGAAGTTCATTTCATTATTGTCTCCCATGAAATGCTAAATACAATGAATATTCTGAACAAGAAATATTTAAAGATAGATTCTTACCTGAGTTTTCTGATTACAGTTGTCAGGGTCATCAAACTAAGGTTAATATGACAGCCTTCCCTGAGCCTTGCACCATCGGCATTTGTTTGTGAAGCTCTTTCACTTCCAGCTAGATCCACAAAGTTCTACAAGTGTTGGTCCCATCAGCAACAATAATTCATGCATCTTTTTAGGTGAGGCTGAGTAAACCTCAACCTTGACTATACATATAGCAAATAGTAAAGCAAGTGTGGATTGTACAAACTCATATTTATTCATTTTATTGGCTAAGGAGGAGAAGGAATACAGTCTTACCAGGCTTGCAACAAATGATCTCACACAATCAGAATTTTCACGAAGAGTACTTTCAATTGTCTACATTGTTGGCCAAATAAATTTATGAATTAGCTTCCATACAGCATTGAGTATGTTAACAAAACCAACAGAAACCCTCATTCATACCAGCCTTATTATTTGGTGTGACCGTGAGCTAGAGTCATTTAGGGCAGTTTCTCCAACTTGTCTTTGAGCTACAAATGCCGGAAAACAATTAGACTCGCATTTAAAAGAAGGAAAAGGTCTGCTAACTCGAAGCAATTGATTCATTAATTACCTTCACAAATGCCAATTAGATGCCTCAGATGCTGATCGTTGCTTGCTGTTTCTTCCACCAACTTCTCAACCACAGTACCTTTCTGCAAGCATAGATTAAACAGACAAAAATATAGTAAATGACAGAAGGAGGAGGATTGAAAGCATAAGTGCTTTGTTCCTATGAAAAGAAGTCAAAGGCCATTTACCTCCGGATCATCTAGAAGCTTGAGATTGCGGCCAGATTCGGAATTTAACAGGTCTCTAACATTCTCATTATAAATTTCTAATCCAGAAATTTTAATGGTAAAATCTCTCTCTGGTGTCTGCATTTCAAATACAGAACAGAACAATTAAGAAATCCACACCCATCTTGTGTGCAACAAGAAAAAAATAGTTAAACTTCAAGGGAAGCTCAGTCTCACGTTCATTATATGCTGATAGATGTCATTGACAGCCTTCTCTGTTATTCCTCTCATTGTATATGTCTTCCCACTGCTGGTTTGGCCATATGCAAATATAGTAGCTGCACAAAAAATTACATGACTCAAGTGGTTCAATAAAGGGAACAAAAACAGTAATCAGTAGAAAAGATAATAATACAATGAAAATACCATTTATGCCTCCCAAAGCAGACAAAGCAACATTCTTCACTCCTTCATACACCGTTTCATTCAAGCATGAAGGTCCAAACACTTTATCTGAGCAAACAAAAGAAAGAAAAAAGAACCTCAAACACCAAATTTCAATGAAAACTTAAACCAACTGTATAAATAACATGTAGTTAAAGAGTTACCAAATGTGAAAGAAGATGGCTGAGCAGTGCGTTCTTGAGAAGGATGCTTAGAAACAATGGTGTGGTCATCAACACAATCCCATGCTACTTGATCTTTGGCTAGTTGCTCCCTTTTACTTAATGGCCTTAACCTTACAGTAACTACAATCTTCTCTTCCTTTGATTTTGGACCTCCAGGGGTTGTTACTGGTGTCTTATCTATCTTATTGCTTGGGGTTCCTGGTGTTTTGACTGTCATCTTTTTCTTTTACTTCCTTTTTGTCTTTTGAAATTTGAAAACCTACCAAAAGAAATGCTTAAAG
This sequence comes from Gossypium arboreum, assembly GCF_025698485.1. Lineage (NCBI taxonomy): Eukaryota > Viridiplantae > Streptophyta > Magnoliopsida > Malvales > Malvaceae > Gossypium > Gossypium arboreum. The sequence goes on along the minus strand of NC_069081.1, from coordinate 119,079,991 downwards.
ATGAACTGGAAATGGAAACAATCAGCAAAATATAAACAAATCGTTATCCAATTTGCAATCTAAGAACACTTAGCAAATTATGGATAAAACTGAAAACAAATTTAAACGTATATAAATCTATAAATCCCTAAAAGATTTAATGAATGAAAGCTGAAAAAAGAAGTTTCGCTTTGAAATAAGCCAAATCCTTCATCCTTTATGTAAAACCCTTCATTACTTGTACTAAATTAGAAACAAAATTAAGCAAATCAAAGGTAAATTCAAAGTTCTTCAGTTACCAGAATGATAAAAATAAATATTTTAAAAAAATCATCTGAGCAAATCGCACATTGCATAGCATCAAAGGAAACTTTCTAATTGGACCCAAGTTATGATCCATCCATCGTTGTACCAAAAGAAACTTTCCAATTATCTGATGAAAACGAAGCATTTTTCCCCCTATAATCTTCAACTTAATCCAGTTTCTTGAAAGGAAAGTTCACTTGTCTTCAATTATTTTCCATTTTCAGCTCAAAAATTACCAAATAAAAAACCAGAAAAAATTTAAAAATTTAAATTTAAAAACTTACTCAAGTTTCTGGATCAAGACTTCTAAACAGTAGAGGAGCGTACAAAGAGAAAGAAAGAAAGAGAGAGCTATTGGATTTAGAGAAAAAAAAAATTCGAAGCTTTGTCTTTAATGGGGAAAAAATTGAAAAGCCATTGAAGAAAGAGATTTGAAATTTAGGGTCCCTAACGGCTAGTTCATTTTCTCGTCATTATTTCTTCATTTTTATCATTTCGCGCCGAGTTATCGATAATATGGTTCGGTTTATTTATCGTTGGTTTAGAAGCGGGACCGGCTTTCAAGCTTTTAATAACGGCTTTTTAATTTTGTATTAATTAATTTAATGATTGATTTACTTGGGACTTTGCCCAACACAAAAGAACAAAAATAAAGGCGGTAATTTTGCTAGACGCGCCCTCCAAGATTTCAAAATTATTTTTATGAAATGCTCTCTACAGTCAAATTTGAGCCAAACCTTTTAAGAATTGGTCGTATAAGAGTCAAACATTTTTAAAGATGCTTAGGTAAGAATTTTTTTCACGAACTTTAATTTGATTTGTAATATAAAATTAGGTGAATACTAGTATGTTTAAAATAAAACACATGGTAGATTAGTTGTTATTTGAAAAGAAGGAAAATAATAAAAACATAATTTAAACTTAATATACAACATTTGAAAAGTTTTTTTTTTTTTAGCACTTCCGAAAATATATTTGGTGTTTAGCCATTTTGAAATGTTTAGTCTTTATTCGAACACCTTCGTTTAGCCCTTATTTGATTATTTGTCCATTTATGTATGGGGCAAAAGGAGGGATAGGCAATGGCTATGACCCCTTAAAAATTAGAAAATTATGTTTTAGGCTCCCTAAAAAACCTATAAATTTATAGTTTGAACTCACAAATAGTAAACTTTTGATTTAATCCTTCTACAAACTACGAAAATATAAGTCAATATATTGTATTTTAGTTCCAATATGTATATATAAAATAATCACGGCTCTCTCAAAAAAATTTAACCTTCCTTTACATTTATACTTAATATTAGTTTGTTTCTATTTTATAATTACTTGGTAAGTACTTATAATTTTTCTGTATTTATATTGAAAAGCTCTCTCTAAAAAAATACCCACAAGCAATTTTTAAAAATTAAATTGTTGGTTGAATCGGTTAAACTATCAATTCGTTAATCAAATTAATTTGATCGGTTCAATCGATTCAATTAAAAAATTATGAAAAATTTTTTAAAAAAAATGATTCAATCCACTTTTTAGTCAATTAAGCTGATCCATATTAATTCTCAATCTAACCAATTTAATACCATTTCTGATTTGTTCTAATTCATGTGACAAGATAGCATTGGAAAGTACGGGAAGAAAAATAAAAATAACTAACAGTAAATTACACATGCAACTCGTATATGTTCCTACATGTAACAGTAAATAGAGGTGTAAATGAACAGAACATTCGATGAACTATTTGTGAACCGTTCGTATAACATTTGTTTATATTCGTTTACTAAGGTAAATAAACGAGTATGAATAAAATTTTTATGTTCGTTTAATAAACGAACGAACATGAATAGAGGTGTGTCCGATTCGTCTATATAAGCTTGTTTATGATTTGTTTATTTATTAATGATATTTTCTCATAAAAATATTAAAATAACATCTGTGTATGTATATATTATTTGTTTGTTTGTTTGCTTATTATTCATTAACTTTGTTTGTGAACAGGTTCGTTTAATGTTCGTGAACATGTTCAATTAAGTTAAATGAACTGTTCGTGAACATTTAACAAACAAACATGAACACACATAATTTTAAATAAACGAACATGAACATAAACACGAACAAGCTTAAAAATAAATAAACGAACATGACCAAAAATTTATTTATTCAAACTCGATTCATTTACAGCCCTAATAGTAAATGCTTCTCGTTCAATAAAAAAAAAGGTAAATGCTTCAACAGTTTTCACTTTTTTACACTATTTTTTATATCAATTTTACTGCCTATGTCTATTCTTTCTAATAATATATCCTCAAGGTTTAATTTTTCGTCTCTCCTTAAAAACGTAAAATGCTTTACTTATGTATCTAACTTTTTTCGATTACAGTTTTCACAATTTAACCCCATGTAACAAAAGATTTCGGGGATGTCAAATCATCATCCGAGTTCGATAGAAACATGTTCAACCTAGCCCCATTTTCATTTGAGGTATTGAAATATATCGGACTTATTTCCCAATTTGCTTGCATTTCGTTTGGTATGTATCCCTCCATCAAACGATCCGTCATATACCCTTTGAATTGAGATGATCCCACCATCGGTTGTTGATGACTGGGATGATCGCCTGTGTAACATTTTCTTTATACATCACTACTTTAAAAATGCTTATTTACAAAATTGGTCCTTAAATTAAATTATTTTTCATTTAAGTATCTAATTTTTTGGTTAAAAATAGTATCTAAACTATCAATTTTGTCTTATTTTATCCAAAACAAAATATATGACATCCAATAAAAACATGCCATGTATCACGTTCTTATTGGTTGGTATCGTGATCCACGGTTAAATGAGATAAATTGATAGTTTAAGTATCATTTTCAATAAAAAAAAACTTTAGATACTTAAATAGGAAAAATGATATAATTTAAAGGCCAATTTTGCATTTAATCCGACCCCCAAAAAACCTGAAGTTTAATGTTACGAAAATTCCATGGAAAATGAATTACCTTGTGTGAGAAGGCCAATTTCATCGGAAATTCCTTCTATCTCTTCCAAGGAACACCAATTTTCATATGCTTTTCTCACCAAATTCTCAAGATATGCCTGTAATTTCAAATGCCATTAGGACCCAAAACAAATAAATAAATTGGCCCTAAATATAGCCAATTTTCATATTGGTCCTTAATATTTTTTTACCTAAAGTAGTATCTAAACTTTTATTTTTCTTCTGTTTTCTCGAGAAAAACAATATCAATCAATAAGAAAACAACACATGATATATTCTTATCGTACATCTATACTTTTAACAGAAAAAAAAAAACGTTAAAGACCAATACAAAATTCGAGTTATAATTTAGTGATTAATTTACGAATAAAGCCAATTACTAACACTTACTCTGTTAATATCACTGAGGTTGTGAGTAGTATATATGCTTCCATTAATCTCTGCATTCACAAGTTGGCAGATGGGATTCAACAAGACTTTGTAATCAGGTCCTCGAAAAACATAATGTTTGTTCCCCATAACACAAGTTTTAGCATGCTTGATTATCACATTCCACATTTTCTCCGACATTGCATGGCCTAAAATCTGTTCCAAGAATCGAGTTATATTTATGATTTATATATATATATATATATATATATATATAAAAAAGAAAAGCAAACACAAATTTTGACAACTACTGCTTGCAAAATACTTACAGTTCTAAGTTTGGCATGGTCGACGACCCACATTTTCAAGAAATCTTGCACTGTGTGAACTCCCTCAGAGGCTAACCTTTTATAGAATACTCCATCTTTACCAATCTTCTCTAGACGCCAAACTTCATCTCCTAACGTTGGTGGATGATGTTTCTTGTATACTTCAATATATACACAATTATTTTGTATAAGATTTTTTCATGTAATTGAAATATATATTCATCAAAGAATACAATCTATATGCATTTTTCAGCTTTTTATCAAATTGTTGAATTGAAAGATGAAAACAAAAACATACAGAAATAAAAGAAATTATTAGACTTAGTAGAAAGATTAAATTAATTAATCATTTAAACTCGAAAATCTATTTGATATTGTGAGAATAAACAAAAACTACATATGTTTATAATTTAATTTATACATTTTAAAATGTTTTATGATCATATCTAATCCGCATTTAATACTTAAAATTAAATTAATATTAGAAATTAATTAATATAACATTATAATAACCTCAATTAGAATATTTTAAAATCTAAAATTATTTTAGAATTAAACATGTTTAATGGAATGAAGATTGATTCTAATTAAGCTCAACTTCAAGATCTTAATCACATGTATTATAGAACTAACTAAACTTCTTTAGAACCTTAATTAAGAGAAGATTATGGAAATTTGAAAAGAAAATTTCGGTATAAATATGGAGAACGACTAAAACTTACATTCGCCACGATGATCTTTCACGACAAAAGCTTCAGTCATGGCTTCTCGAATCCGTACACCTTGGCAGCTCCCTCCCGCAACTTTCGCACCAATTCTGAACTTCCGGCTCCGGATCCAGCTCGAATTATCCGTAAATTCAAGATTTTCGATCAAACCAACTCCGTCCCTCACCATGACAACCAATTCACCGGCGAGCAAGGGACGTTTGCCGGTTCTTTCCTTCACGATGTACCGATCGAACTCTTCGTTGCTCCAATTCTTACCATCCGACGGAAAATCCCCGTCGAGGACCACGATATCTACTTTAAATGGGCTCGGAAAAAGAACCGGAACCGTTTGGTTCCCCCTTGTATCAACGAGTATTACTCGAAGTTGATTGCTCTCGTCATCCACGATCTTGCCGCCGGTAAAGACCGGTACGGTAAGAGCCTTAGGGAAAATGAGCTCGAGAGTTGACGGTTGCGGTGCTTGGATTCGAAGCGATGGTGACCTGCTGAAAGAACGGATTCGAGCTCGAAGACTACGCTCCACTTCTTCGTGCACCTGCAAATGTGTTAGGTATCAATATCATAAAGATTTTTAAGCTTTGTTTGATTAAAGAATAAATTCATTATTTCTATTATAAATTTTATTATTTTTACGAAATTTTAAATTATACGACGACTTAACTTTCAAAACTTTTAAAACCATTCTATTTAAATAAATTTAGAAATACATGAAATCAATAAATCTAAAAAAAAAACTTGAAAATCGAAATTGAACCAGCACGCATGTCTTTAATAATATATATTGATTTAACTTTTATCCTTCAAAAAATGCTCTTTTTTATCCCAATATATTTGTTTGATGTAATGAAAAGTACGTAAATATACCACTCTTCGAAGGATTGGTTCCAGAGCTGTACCCAAGCACTTATCCATAACAGCTTCCCCAATCACACTGTTAAACAATTAGAGATAAGAAAATAATTAGATTTCTAATTTACAATTTTAAATTAAAAACTAAAAAAAAAGGATTTAATATTATCACGTGCAAATTATAATATCTTTAAGGCAAAATAGGTCTACAACACATGCCGTTACAAATACCGTTACAAATAGTTTAGAGATTAATACACGATTTGACAAGCAACGTTGCAATCCCATTAAAAATTACTATTATATCAAATATAATCTCATTTAATTATCTCAATTTCTGAAGTCTTATATAACTTAAACCAAATTATTTTAAAATTTTATTATTTATAATATATAAAATAAATATATATTATTCAAGACTAATAACTAAAGTTGATTAACTAATCAAATTCATCAACCTAAAATCACTTCAATTATACAATTCTTAAATAATTTTTTAAAAATTATGATAAAACCAAATTAACCAACCAAACAAAATAGTTGCCATCCTTTACTTTCATCGTCAAATATAACGATTCTCTCTGCACTTGTATGGTGAGAAATGTGATGTAGAAATCCCCATCACAAGTCGCCCTTGTATTTAATTTGTGTCGTAACAAAAATCATATAATAAATTTTAAAAAAATAGTAAAACATACGAAGTAAAAGAAGGGGTGGGTCTCGTCCGTTTCTCCTTTGGCTCATCGGCTTGGTCGGAAAATGAGTTGCTAAGAAGCCGTTTAGCCTCCATTTTTTTCAGCTGAGTATTTGTTAGTTCCCAGATATTTGAAACCCAACAAAAAGGAGAGGGAGAGAGAGAGAGAGATGAGAGGAAATGGGTTTAAGAAGGTGTAAAGGCGAAAATGGAGTTTAAATACAGGAGAGTTTAAAAAAATTAATAATAAAAAAGAAGGTTCTTGGAACGTTAGAGGAAACAGCAGTGTAATAGCCACGTAATAACCTATGTAAATTAAAATATATGTATAAAATAATGCAATGACTTTGACGTCAACTAACCTTTGAGTCAATCATTTGCTTTTTATTATTTAGGGTTAATTCCATGGTGGTTGATATCGATATCAAGTTAAATTAATAGGTTGAATCAATTGAACAGTGAATAAAATGATACATTAATTTAAATTAAAATTTTATTTTGAACTAGTCGAGTTGAGATAAAAATTTTGATTGAGCAAATAATTTTATTTGATTTACAATTTTTTTAATTTAAACTCTAAATTACATGTTAATAAATAACGAATAGTTTTAATCTCTTTGTTCTCTAAATTATATTATTTTATAAAAAATTATTATATTGTATATTTTTGGTGGAGTAAAAATTTTACAAACGTATCTAGAAATAGATGAATGTCTCGAGAGATCTTCTATTATAGGGACTGATTAAATTAATCATTCTACTATTAAACAAAATAATTTAGTTCATGTACTATTAAACAGAATCAAATAAGGTAGCTTTAAATGAATTAATTTTGTTTGATATTAAACTACAATTGAATAACTCTATTTCAACTTGGACTTAATTGATTCTTTTTAATAATATAGAGACTAAATTAATTTATTTAATAATAGAGGGACTAATTTTATTTAGTCCCTATAATATAGGGACCTCTCAAGTACTTTAATAGTCTAGAATGATAACATTTGGTTTTAGGGTGTAATAAAATAATAAAATAAATCTTGTTATTTAATACATTAGTAGAGTTTTTTATCTCTATAAGTCGGGTTAAAAAGTCATCGTGTCTCGTAATAGCTTGTTAATTTTTTCCTTTTAGATGCATATTCAATTGCAACGAGATTGAGTACAAAATAGTACAAGATAGAGACAGAGATGGACAAAAACTTCGTAAGTGTGTGGAATTTTATCTAAAGAATAGTTTACTATAATTTTATTTGTACAATCCATGATTTAAATTCAACATAATCATCAAGTTGCAACCTTCGTTGCTTTTGAACTTGTACATAATGCATAAAACAGTAAACCCCTCTTAGACATGTATTGGCTTAACAAAAATACAGTCAATATAAAACTTTACCTACTTAAAATCAGCTTTGGTCATGTTTTCAATATGGGATATAGTAATAGAGATCTTCTTAAGGTTGTATTCTTTAGAAATCAAATTTCTTCAAATTTCATACAATTTTTAAAAGAAGTCCAAAGTTTTACGATAAAAAGATACCAATTAAATATGATAAATTATTCAATGTGACAGATGTAGGTTTACTTATCATTTCATTTTTCTTGCATATAATATATAAATACATATATATTTTTAAATATAACTGTATAAAAATACATGTATATATATAATACGAATTTTAATTAATTTCATTTGATTTTGTATGAATAATGCATCTTATGATATACTTTATTTCACGTGAGTGATTGGGAATACAACACAGTTTTTCTTTTCTTTTAACTGGAAGAATTTAAGAAACTAACACCTAAACTAAAATAAATATAATTTTATGTTATCATTTCTTTATTATTTTCATTCATTGTTTGTGAAAAAATATTAAGAAAATTTTGGATTTCAAAAAAATTATTTTTGCATACAAATAGTTATCATATTCCAACTAATTAATTTTTATTTCTTTTTGTAAGAAGACTTTTGAATCTTGGTTGATTGAGTAAATTGATCTCTTTTAAAAGTTAGAACATTTTGAACAATTAAAGACAAATTAATCACAACATTAATATTTTTAATCAATATTGTACATGATTTTAATTGATATAATAATAAATTTAACTCTTAAAATTTACACATTTTGTCAATTTAGTCCTAATTTAACAAATTTTTAGAAAATATTTGTGTAAATGTTGAGATTAAATTTGTTGAAGTTTTTAGAATTAAGACTATGCACAATTAATTGAAAGCTAAATTTTTATTATACCAATCAAAATTATATGTACAATTGACAAAAATATTAACGCCATGATTAATTATCCTTAGTCGCTCACTTTCGAAAGTAATAGGAATTAAATTACTTTCAAAATAAGAATTAAATTGCTTAGAGTTTTCAAGATAAGTTGAAAAAATCTTTTTATCAAATTTTTTTTAAAAGTTTTGCCAAACACCATCAGTTGAATTGACGTATTTTAGGCTCATTCTCAAGATGTCAACATAGATCCAAGGGATAATTTAAAAAAAAAAAATCACCAAGCATATATTGGACATATATAGTAAAAATACCGTGAAGACCTTTATACTAACCTTCATATTAAGAGTCAGATTACATTTAACCCTTTTACTTTACTCCAGTAACTGAAAAAAATAGTTAAATTAGTTTAAATACATTAAATTAAAAGAGATTGATTCTTTCAACTAAAAATATCTAAATCTTTTGTTAAAAATTGAAATGATTGATAAAAAATATACCTCATGCTAACATATAGGGACCAATTTTTAATAGTAAAAATAGATGGAGGACTCGTTTACTCTTTGATCTAACATACAAGAGCTAATTGGTCTGTTTTTTAAGCAGAGGAAGCAAAATGCATCCAACTCCTAGTACAATAGCCTCCATGCTACTTATAAAGACAAATATTCATATCCCACGTGCACTTTTGAATCCAGGAAACATAGATTCCCCCACTGTTCCAAGCATATTCTAACATACCAGCAAAATCAGCAGGATGAACCCAGTTTGCATCTAATGCGAGGGCAGCCATTGGAGAACAAAAGCACCACAATACTAAATCCTCAACAGTATCCCACAACATACGAGCATCAACTTTCTACTAATCCTTTTCAGATTGTTACCAAACCCAATTTGTTGACTGAATAATGTTTTACAATGATGCAATGATTTCCGCATCTAAGACAAGTACGTGCATGGCATGAAGATACTGATGATAATATATACACACATATATATGGTGAATATAGCATAATTTGTTAACTAAATAATGTTTATATGATGCTTGATCGTTTCCACATCCAACATGAGTACATGCACAGATATATATCCATTTTTAAGTATCAAGGGGCCAGAATGTTTCAAAATTGAATTTCAAAATGAGTAACATAAACAATCCCAGTGTTCAAATTTTCAATAAACCACAAACCCCAAATATAAAAACAAAAAAACAAAGTATAAATTTACAGAAGAACCGACTCGAAGAGCGCAAGAAGGCAGAACACAGGGGATATATCATCAGCCAATTTCTCTCAAGCAGTTTCCAATGAGCGGATAAAGAAAAAAAGTTTAATGCTATAAAAGGAAATCAGGAATCACCGATGTTTGTGGAGGAACTTTTAAAGGCTCCTCGGCTCTTTGTCGAGATTTATGCCTTCTGGGGTGATTACTACTACTCTCTTTTTCTTTCCGATCGGTCTCATTTCTTTCCTCAGCATTTTTCTTCCTATGCCTTCTCTCTTTACCATGGCTATGATCTTTTCTCCTTCTCGAACTAGAATTTCCATCATCAACTACATTTTCTTTTGATTCGACTTGGGTAATCATGTGTTGTTTTTTCTTCCCTTTTCTATTGCTATTAGGAAGGTTGCTTCGAGATGAAGTGGGTAGAATATCTTCACTACCGAAAAGAATGTCACGAACAGCACCCGAGAGTGAATCATCTCTAGACTCAAGCTGCTTTACTGCAACAGGTTTCTCATCCACTTCATCCAATTTCACTACCACAGGCCTAGGCTTGCTATGGTTTGGTTTTCTCTTCGGAACAAGTGATTCTGCCGTGAGTTTAACAAGATCACTGGCATTATCATTGTTATCACCCTGTAATGCGGGGTCATTGGCAGGTGGATAGTCATTTGAAATTACTTCACTTTTCCCCGAAGGAAGGTAATACAACCCGTGGCGCTTACGGTGCTCCGCTAACAAAGAAGTGGACTCATTCGATTGTCCAGAGTCTTCTTTAATCTGAAGGTTGGAGAAAGACAACACATCCTTCTCCTCAGAAGGATATCCAAAAGAAAATGTGTTCGATGAAGGTAGTTCAATATCACCGCATATCGTTTCCAGATCACCAAGGTTCTCATTAAGCGTTAACCCATCTGGTACAGGAACTTTACCTTGGGCAGTTAAAGAGACAGGACCGAGCTCCTTGGAAAAGGCATCGTGCACCAGTCTGATGATTTTGGTAGCTTCCACTCCTTTCCGTTCTGACTCATTTTCCTCTTGTCCCGAAGAATTCAGTGCTTCTAATTTTATCAAATCAACAAAGCCAAGCAAATTCCGTGCTCTCTCTTGTACTTCCACATCATGGCTTCCTAATAGAGGGCTCAAAGCTAATTCAACCAGTTTCAATAGGTTAACAATGGATTCATTGGTGATAGGAGCTGATGTACATGTCTGACCATGTGCAACAGTTGAATCCGCACCATTTTCAATGGACAGATCATCAAACGATTCATACGATGCAGATGCTGAAACTCCAGCGGTACTTCCCCCTCGCACAAAGCAAGTATGTAGGCAAAAAACTAACAATTTAAACGCAGACTGAATGTAAATTGCCATTATAGACGGTGGCAACAAACTCGTACGAGGCTGTAATAATGCTTCCATAAGTTCTAACGGGTTCCTTGAGAACTCAACATATTCTCCAGATACCCAAGCAGCAGCAGATAATACCCTATGCAAGAAAGAGTTTCCGAGTAAAGCAGGATCAATCAGCAAATCACGAGCAACACGAACAAGTTCCGGCCTAACATCCTTGACCCTCAAACCAATATCAATAAACTGGTTTTCAATTTCTTCTCCCATCTGACAATGCGGGATTCTTGACATCTCACTAAGAAGTGATACATACCAATCAAAGTCAACAATAATCTCATAGACATTCCTTGAACAAGTTGATAGAATAGAACCAAGTATCTCATTACAAAACAGGGGATCCGATTTAAGTGCATAATTGACCAAAACCTTTGAAATTTCAGCCACATTATGTTCAGATACCATTGCCATCACAAGACGCAACGACTCAATCTTTATATTAGGATCCGGATCACTCAATGACTTGATTACAACTTCCTTATTCTCCGAAACCACCCATAAATGCTTTGAGGCTACAATCGAAAGCGCATGCAATCCGAGATACTTAAGATTTGGATCCTCATCCACCAAAAACTCCCGAATCTTCTCAACCGCAAGCCTCACAGCAGATTCATACTCACTAAAACTAGTAACCACAGTCCTAACACACTCAAACAATAACGACTTCGCCCCGGTTTTCCTCATAAGATCACAAATCGGTTCAACCACCCGATTCGCTAACCTCGGTTCAAGAGGAGCTATTTTAGCGAAAATCTTCAACACCTTAATCGAGATCCAATTACTTTTCGAATCAACTAAAATCTTATAAAACTCAGGTGCTAAAGGAAGATACGATCTGGGATCTTTACAAGCAAGTTCAGAAAACACCCCAACAACAGCAGACAAAATCTGAGGATCGTAATTCTCTAAATTCTCAACTAAACGTTTAAAACAAACCCTAACAGAATCTGGGTATTTCTCAAAAACCCTTAAAACAACAGCCACAGCCCTTTTACGAACATAAAGCTTATTACTAGACAACAAAGTGAAAACTTCAGGGGTCAAATCTCTAGCCAAATCAACATTAGCGATTCTAGACAAGCATTGAAGAGATAAACTTACTTCAAACTCATTAGTACTGGTGAGATCTTTGCGCAAATGATTCGTTATAAGGAGAAGAACAGGGGTTGAATCATGGAATGAAAGTGAGATTGCATGGTAAGCTATCTTCTTATGGGAAAAACGAGGGGAAGAAAGGACTTCTAAGGCATGGAAAGCAGCGAAAGACATGTCGTGGAAGTGAAGATTGGAGAGGTAACATAGTTTGAGAAGAGCAGTGGATTTGGTAGAGAGGTCAGTAGATTTGATTTCTTTGCGGATTTCTTCAAGGGCTTTGGAAATGAAAGCTTGTTCGCCGATCAGTTGTTGTCTTAGACCTTTGATTAGGTCTTCTAAAGTGCGTTGAAATAAGGAATCCATGAGTGATGGACCTGACATTTGGGATTTATGAAGGGAAAGGGATTTGGGTGTTTGATTGTTTAGGGTTATTTGATGGAATTTGGCATTTGGGAGGTTTTTGAGGGTTGGGGATTGAGAGAAAAGGTGAAATTTTCTCGGGAAATTTTGGATTGGAGAAGGAAGGGCGTTTTTTGTATTCTTTTTTCTTTTCGGATTTTGCTTTACTTTAATGAGCGAAACGACAGAGGATGATGACATTCATTGTGTGAATTGGATACAATCATACAAGAGTTAATATAATTTTTGCCCCCTACACTTGTCAATTGTATTCATTTTGGTACTTATATTTTTTCACTCTTTGATGCATGAATTTAATGATTAGGTTCAATTTAGCCCCGATTTCGTAATATTTGATGATGCGGTTGTTTGAAATTTTGGGGTATTTTTTATATATGCATGAATTGAGGAACATAAAGCTGGCTTTGTTTTATATTATTAATTAAGAGTTTTAATTTCCCTCATAATAACTTTAATAGTGAATTTCTTTTCATTTTCTAATTTATGTTTTATTTTATCTTAAAAATTATATCACGGGCAAATGAAGCTTTAGTATTATTGGTAAAGCCGAGACATCAAGAGTCACTATTATCATCGCCATAGATTAATTTTATATTGTATTGCTTTTATTCTACTTTGTAACTATTCAAAATGTATTAATAATAAATTTAAAATTTTGGAACAACTGTAGCAAAGAAATATAATGTTGTAACATATTTAAATTTAAAATGTTTTAATAATTGAGTTTATATTTTAAATTAAAAATAATAAATTCTTTAAAATAAAATAAAAAACCTAATAACTTACAAATATATAAATAATGTATAAGCTTAGAGTATATTTTAACTAAATCAAAAGTGTATGTATGGAATGAGAAATAAAAGTATATAGAAATATTCTCAATTGTAAAACTCATATTTGAATATTAGATTATGATATTATTAAGAAAGATAATAAAAAATCTCGAAAGGATTAATCTCGTAAAATGAATGTAAAAGATATTTGATTGTGTTAAAAAATTATATAAGAGATAAATTATTGTGTATTTGCTAGCTCATCATCCATTGAGTTATTTTGGCTTAATTCATAATTTAGCCTCTGAAGTATACTTATTTTTATTTTGGTATCTAAATTTTTCTTCTCTTAATTTGGCACTTAAAGTATCAATTTCTTCTATTTTTATCTATTTTGTAATGAATGTTTAAAAAATTATTACATAATTTTAGCTAATGAAAAGCACTACATGAAATGTTTTGGCCAATAAAAATAATGTCATGTGACAATTAAATTTATTTAAAATAAAAACATTAAATTTAAATTAAAAAATAGAAAATTATAATATTAAGTATTTAAATATTAAAAAAATATTGACTTTGACCGATTGTCAACTAGTGTTGACTGAGCGTTGAACAGTCAATCATGTAGCATTATTCAAATATGCCACGTGTCCTTTTTTTATTTTTAGTATTATATATTATATTGATCAAAACTAGAAGAACGTTTATAATATATAAAATTTTAAAAGTTCAAACATAATTTTTTATAAGATTTTAAAATATATAATTTTAAAAAGTCAAAAATATATATATATTTAAATTTCAAGTATTTGCAAAAACTTGAAATTTAAATATCTTTAGAAATTTAGAATTATATATTTTATAAAAATATTATCTTTAAAGTTTTTTTATAATTTTACACTTTTTAATAATATTATTAATTTCTACTAATTTCTTTTCGTATTTCTTTTGTAAAATTTATTTTTATAATTTTTACAATTTATATGTTTTTATATTTTATAAATACATTTTTTATTTTATATATTTATTTCTATTTTTATATCTTGTGTAAATACATTTAATAAAAAATATTTATTTTTTTACATAAAGACATCACGTAGCACTTTGTGAATGGCTATAAAATTATGTTTAACATCAGTCAAAAATAGACTAAAAATATAATGGAGACATACTTTAGAATCAAATTGGTAAAAAAACAATAAGTACCAAAATAGAAAGACAGGTGTACTTTAAGGGCCAATTCTTGAATTAAGCCAATTTTTTTTTTTTTTAGCTCCTTTCTAGCTTTGGAAAAATGGTCGCATAGTGATTTTCAGCATTCGGCCGTACAAAAATGTCTTTTCATGTTTCAAAGGAAGGAAAGTGAGGAGGCAAAAGTAGGTTTGGACAAGAATTTGTCTTTTAACTTTTTTATTTATTTTTATAATTTCATTACGGGTTGGACAATGCATTTTTTATTATTCTATAAGTAATCACTGTTTACGTTTTAGATCGGAGGTTTGAGAGTTTGGACTGTGCTAAGGATGTTGGGTTATAAGTTAGGGACATGACAGTTTTTTTAACTTTTAATTTTTTTTAGAATTATTTTTATATTAGGTTTAAATTTTTTAAATTAAAGTTAATTTTTGGACTTTATAATTGTTCTCATGTCTAATTTTTTTAATCTAAGTTAGGCTCATAATATTTTCTTAAAAATCCTGAAGCTTAAGTCTCAATGTAGGAACAATTATAAGTTTAAGCTACAATATGGGAACAATTATTAAGTTAAGTGATTAACTTGAAAAAAAAAATTCAAGCCACAACGCAAAAACAACTGCTTAGTTCAAGCCCTAGTATGAGAATAATTACTAAATTTGGGGATTTATACATGGTTTGGGGTTACCAAAGCTATTAAGATTATAGCACTGGATTAAATTAATTCTTCTATATTAAATGAATTAATTTAGCCTCTATACTATTAAAAAATTAAATAAGTTTAAATTGTAACAGAGCTAACATTTGTTTGTATACAAATTGCCTTTAAATTTATTTTTAATTTGCGATTAATTTTAAATAAAAGATTTCATTTATAGAACTACAAAACTTCAAAAATGTTAACTCTGTTAAATAGTAAATTATAACTCTATTCCAATTTGACCTTGTTTGATTCTTTTTAATAATACAAAGATTAAATTTATTCATTCAATAGTAAAAGAACTAATTTGATTAGATACTTATAATAAAAAGACCTCTCAAATATATTCACCTTAATTCGACCCAAAACCAGCCCAATTAACAGGTCTAATAGGATTTTTTTTTTTTTTTTACGTGGGTTGGGCCAGCAGTGATAACAAGACCCGTGAATGTGCTAGAAATCACGTGCCCATCGGATCACGTGATTCACTTTTGAAAACTCGAACGTTGCTCCAACGGCTATTTTTTCTTCTAACCAAAATATGAAAATAGTATTTTCATTTTTCACTCAATACTCTTTTTTGGTTTAGTGATCGGAAATTTTTTATTAGCACACAGAGAGCGATCTAATTTCAGTAGATCCTTTCAATGCCGGTTGAAACGGAAGAAGTTGCGGCGGCGCCACCCCCGCCTGCCGTTCCCCACCCTCAGCGGCGGCCGAGGGTAAGAGAAATCAGTTCCAGGTTCATGTCTCCGGTATCATCCTCCCATTCTTCCGGCGATCATTCGAGATCTCCACTTCATAAGCAACACCATTTGCAGCGGCAGAGACGGCAGTCGGAACCGGAGGTTGACGAGAACATCCCCGCCGTTGCCCCTTGTGATACTCCACGAGCCTCTCTTGAATCGCCGTTCATAAATATAACTACTGTTCAAAAGAAGCATCGCCATTCAAGAACTTATAGCGATACCAGCAAATTATTTGGGAGAAGCACAGCAAATAATACGCCTTTAAGGCCAGATACGCCTACTATTGAAAGAACTTCATCATTACCATCATCAACAATAAGATTAAACCACCGGACAGCCAACGTTCCGGCGACGGCAAAGGCATCGGCGGCCGCCAAGTTGTTGCAATCAAGTGGGATCGGTTTATCATCGAAACCTAATGCTTCTTCATCTTCTTCTCAAGAACCCTCTGTCAATGAGTCTGGCCGTACTGCTCTGTCCCTTATAGATTTAGGCACCTCATTGCCTGAGGCGGATAACAACGGCGACGGTGCCGAGCCGTCATTGAAACTCTCCCGCTCTTTGAATTCGCCACTATTAAGTTCCGATCCTTCTCTGTTTCATCTTCCTAATGGACTAATGAAGGGGAAATCTGCTAAGGTGACTCCATTTTCACTACCACCAGTCCCTTCTCACACAAAGCATGGGACTGATACAATAAGGGGATCAAAGAAAATTTCTCGTCATCAAGAGGATTTACATTCCTTGAAATTGCTTTACAATTGTTATTTACAATGGAGATTTGCTAATGCCAAGGCAGAAAACTCTACTCAAATTCAGAAAAGAGAAACTGAGGTTAGCCCTTATGCTCTTAATGTTCTTTCTTTTATTAACATATGCATCTTATTATGTTACATCAATTCATTATCGTGAAATGTTGATTAGTTAATGGTAAAAGTACCATGGAGGCCCTTATACAAAGAATGAGATTGCATTTTACTCTTTTTACTTAAAAAAAAAAAAGAAGCAAATTAGTCCATGTAGAAATGGGTGAAGGACTAATGTACTCTTTTTTTAGTAAATAGAGAAAAATGTAATCCGACTACAAGGGCTTCCATGATACTTTCACCTTAATCAACTCATCAGAACTTCATATAGTATCTTCTTGTTTAAGAAATGGTTTTGATTGGTATACTTCAGTTTTTTTTTGTTTCATACGCGTATGTTTTAGTTCATGTAGGAACTTGTTTATGATATAATTAAGCATCTCACTCTTTCTTTATGATGATTTGATCCACTTTTGTTAGAGAATACTTTATTCTCTTGAGGTGAAGATATCAGAGTTGTATGATCGTGTGAGAAGGAAACGCATGGAGCTTCAACTACTACAAAGGATGAAAACCTTATCAAATATTCTAGAATCTCATGTAAGTTTGTAAATTTGGTCAAATTTGTGTTGATCTTATTTGCATTCATGCACCTGTGGTATATACACATTCCTTTTTGGTCCTTAAAACTTTGCATTACTGCTTTGGTTTAGCTTGATTTTGTATCATAGATAGTTCATGTTCCCACACTCCATATACTCCCTTTAATCGGTTCGCATTGTCTTCTGTTATTTCGACTCGGGTATTTGGTGGATTCTTGGAAGATCATATTTCCATAACCATTCTCAAACATAAAGAGGTGGTGCAACATAGGCCTTAAGAGCATTTACATGTAGTGTAATTCTTTGACAATAGATGTTAATGCTCTCCGTGCATCTTAAGTTACCGTACTTCTATGTGTCATTATCCTTAATTACAGATGTTAGTAATGCATCAAATTCCATAAAGACCACATCCGGTAAAAGTATTGGAGGTTGGCTTTCCTTTTGCCCCTTTATTTAAAAAGTGGACTAATTACTCTCTTTATATTAGATCAAAGAGTAAATTGGTCTTCTATTAAAAATTTCATTCATTTTTACTATTAAACACCGATCTCAGTGCATTAACATGCGGTATACGTGGAGTGTCCACGTGTTAGCAACATCAGTTTTTTCCAGTACTAATGGATGGAATTTTTAACCAAAGAGACATATTTGCTCTTTGATCTAATATATAGGGGGATAATTTACCATTTTTTGAGTAGTGAGGATAAATTGTAATCTGATTCCTACTACAAAAGCCTCTATAATACTTTTATTGACCGTCATTTTATGAAATTAAAACGTTATTTACACACAGTTTTACATGTTGTTGTTGGTCTCCTTTTAGATGCCATATCTAGAAGAATGGTCTACATTCCAAGGAGATTACTTAAATTCTTTATCAGAAGCTATTCAATCTTTGTTGAACATTTCTCTTAGACTGCCAATCAATGGGAATGTTAAGGTACATATTTCCACCCCTTTTTTTCCCATTTTTGTATGTTCATCATTTTATTCAAATGAAGCAATTTCAGTTTCTTATTATATGTTTATTCGCAGGTAGATACGAGAGAGGTAGGGGAAGCAATGACTTCAGCAATAAAAATGATGGAAATGATAGTTTCCAATGTTCAAAGCTTTATGCCAAAGGTAAAGGTTGATTTTCAAAGCATGCAAAACACCTCACAGAAAAGTGACAAACATTGATGCAATTTGGTCCTTTTGATGCAGGCTGAGGAAATGGAAAGTTCAGTTTCAGAATTGGCTAGAGTGGCAATAGGAGAAAGAGCTGTTATTGAAGAATGTGGAGATTTGTTATATAAAACCAATAAATTTCAGGTTTGGCCTTCCCCCATTATGAAAATGCATCACTCAAAACCATTTTATATGTGCTGTGGAATTTTATTCACTTGAATGTGCACACTTACAACGATTGCTTACTGTGTTTTTTTTAGGTTGAAGAGTGCAGTTTAAGAGCTCAGCTTATTCAGTTGCAATCAATGGGTTCATGTAACAATAAACTACTCCTACAAGAATAATACACACTCAGAGACTGACTCAAATGAATTCTTTTCTTCTTTTTTGGTTTGGATGTGAAAGTTTTTCACTTTTCATAATAAAATTCACTAATGATTTCATTTTTTTAATCAAGCAATGAGTTCATGTACCATTTATCTTTTTGTATATTATGTTTCTCAACATCCATAGTTGGATACCTTACCAACGGAGAGTGAAAATATTACTGTTCGTATATTTGGAATTTAGTTTCACTACTATTCAAATTTCAAAATTTAAGTTCAAGTTCAACTATCAATACTCTGTTAGCACTATTAAAATTTTCTATTAAATTCACTAGTGACATTTTGAAATAATAATAAAAATATTCATTTGGTAGTTATATCACAAAAACTTGATAAACATGAATTTGATCGAGTAATTTTAACAATCTTAACAATTAAATTTGCATTTTAAATCTTAAAAGTAGAGTTCTTTAAAATAAAAGTAGAAAGACTATATTTCAAATGTACTGACAACACATACTTAAAGCATATTTCTATAAATAAATAGAAAACTCGAAATCTAATTCAACATGGATAATTAAATAGGCACTCAATCAATATTTCCATATTAAAGGGAAATTATGGAATAATGGGGGCAAAAGTGGGAAAAAAAGCCTTAATTTCCTTGCCTTGCAAGAATCTACAAATTGCCTTCACTTGAATTTGCTGGCACAACAAGCAAAGAAAAAAGAAACTAAAAAAGAAACAAAGGGCCATTGCTAAGGCAACTAACAGGGGCGAAGGGAGGGGGCAGGCAGGGGTGAAAATTTGCAGCTTTAGACTCTCAAAATTCATAAAATCTTAAATTAATGTATGATAAAATTATAGTTTGGCACCTAAAAATACTAAAATTTCGATTTAATCCTTTTAAAAACCATAAAGATATAAACCAATACAATGATGAAATTACATTTTAGCTCTCGTAACAATATTTAACTTAATCTTGGCCCCTAAAAACTTTCTAGCTTCACTCCGGACAACCAACAACAACCAAAATGGTCCATGATTAGATTATAAGTGTATCATAAGGTAAAATACAAACAAGTTATATCCATAAAGGGCAACATCAACAGCATCATATTCCAAAGAAAAAACAAATGGTAACACCAACAAAAACAGAAGAGAAATCTTTCATATAAGCAAATCAAAACCCTCTTTTTATCTACATAATTGTGAACTAATAAGGCCAAAACCTTCTTTTTCAATTGAATCCAACAAGCCATGAGAGAAAACGGTACCTGTCTTTTTCTTGTCTCCTAGGCTTTGTCACACTTCAAAGATATGCATCAACACATATGCCATAACTTTTCCTTTCTTTGTTCATCGTAATATTGAACAGTTTACAAAAAAATAATCCAACATCATGTAAGGAAATTCATTTCTTGCTCTTCTTGACTTTCCCATTTCGTAACAAGGATCCTAAACCGAACAGGTTGGCTGTTCCTTTAGAGATGTAAGGAGGTGGCACATTCAAGACAGGACTGATTCTAACACCATTACCATATGAACAATTCCCATGGTTTTTCTTCAATGGAGGCTTTTGAGGAAACTGATAACCATTACAACATGATGATGATGATGGTAGCTTTGGTGAACTATGCTTATGTTTCGAACTCGCACTCGAAACCGAACCGGTTGAATTACTTCTCGAAAGAAGGGGTAAGGAACAAATTAGTCCCTTTTTAACATCACAATTGAGGCTACTACTTCTTTTAAAACCCCAAAAAGACTTGTTGGAAACTGGTTTTTTTTCCACCATGTCTTTTCTTACATCATCAGCCATGGACAATTTAGGCCGGGGTGGAAGCGAAACAAGTGATGGGGCAATGGCATCATGTTTTGGGGTTACTGTTTTAGGGAGTAACATACCATTAGCAAACAACTCATCGGCTGATGACCATTGTTGTTGGTCGAAGCTGGTGGTGCAAATGTTGAACTCGAAATCCGAACAAGGAGGCTGTTCTAACAACTTTGTGTCTCTTCGTTGTTCATGTTGTTCCATTGTTGGTTGGCTTAGATCATGAGAAAAAGACACCCTTGGACTTGTTTCAGAACACATGATTTGTTTTTTTTTTTTTTTTTGGGGGGGGGGGTTGGCTTTAATTTCTTAACACACACACAAAAAAAAAAAAAAGGTTTTGAGGAAATGGGAAAAGGATTCAATAGTGGTAGGCGGGGAAGAAATTTGAAGCTTTGATTTTGAACATTGACAAAGATTCTTTGAACTGAAAAAAGAAAAGAGAAAAAAACAAGTCAAAAAAAGGAGAGTGACTGGAATTTTATGTGGATTTCGAGGAAATATAGACAAAAGACCAGCTTTGTCTTAATAATGGATATGTTCCATAAAATTACAGCGATATGATGAGACACAAATATGTTCATGTTTTTCTGCAAAATTTTGATGGAAAATTAGAGAGAGAGAAAGCTGTGAAAGGATTTATCTTTTTCATTCTTAGGCAAAGAAAAAAAAAACATGAATCGAACAAATGGAAGAATTTTTTTTAATCTCTTTGGAAGGAATCAAAGAAACACGGCGCAAATGATGGGAATAGTTGAGAATTTAATGTTAAGAAATTTTACTCTCTTTTTTGCGAGAAAAAAGAAAGGTTAAACCTTTCTAAACGTAAAATTGACTATTTGGAATTGCCGTCTCAACCACCAATATGAGCATATATGACCATGTCAATTTACATTCTTTGAAAAAAATAATCAACTTTTAATATTTTTTTTATACTACGGTGTGTTGGATATTTTGATAAATTGATCTTTTAGTCCCTTAATAATTGGTAAAATTATACTTTGACTTCCCAAAATATAAAAAGGTTTCTATTTAGTTTTTTAAAATGATGAAATATAAGTTAATACAATATAAAATTACACTTTTAAACTTACACAAAATTATAATTCAATTCTGACTCCCTTTAAATAAATTTTAAATTCACCTTGTTAGGATAATTATCATCACCTGCCCAAAGTCCGAATGGATTTGGGCTAGATCGCTATAAACTCACAAGCTAAGTTCACAGGTCAAGCTCGCTTTCCCACGGAGTTACACTTACAATATGGGCTTGCATAAAATCTTATGAACACGTATTTAGTTCAAAGAATGATACGTGTCTATATGTATGAGGTCTACCTAACTAATACATCATGTCAGTGAATAGTATTCATCTCATATAAATATACATATACTACTACATGAGAAACAAAGAAAAAAAAAACACTCAACTCACCTCAAAGATTTGAGATGGAATTATTAATCGGATGGCAGAATTTGAACCATATAACTTACGTGCAAGATAAGAATTTTAACCATTGTAAAAAATAATAATATTAATTTTTTGACAAAATCACTACTATTTTAGCCAGTAACTTGTGGATGAATCTATTTATATCATGCCAAAATACCAATCTTTTTTACAAGGATGAAATTAAATAAAATAAAAAAAACTTGATACAATAATTTAAATTAACCCTTCATATAAAATTCCTCCACATAAATAAATAAATAACAAAGTGTGAGGAACCATTCTTCTCCCATGTCATCCACTTTAAACCATTTGAAATCTCCTTTTAGGTAAGCTAATCCTTTTTGAAACCATATTTTGTTTTCACCTTTTTGGGTGTTGAAATTAAAGCTTTTATTATGTTGTTATTTTTCACAAATTTTGAAATTGATATTTTACCTTTTTGTGTTGTTGGGTTAAATTTGAAGCTAAGTAAAGAAGAAAACACATTTTCAACATTTATGTTTTTGCCCTTCCCCCACCATCTACCATTATAGATATGGGCGGTGAAGCTATTTCATTTTTCCTTAGGTCTAATTCTACCCCAAATCCTTGTATTTTTTCAAACATTTACATTTTAGTCCTTGTAGTTTTTCAAACATACTGTGCTATTTGAAAGCCACAGCATTTATTTTAAAGGAATTTTTGCCATCAACTTGCTCAGCTTTAAATATAAGCCCAGAAATAACAACACGTCTCAAATTAATATCTATCCATAAATATAATTAAAAAACAATTAATGATTGAAGAACATAAAAAAAAAAAAAATGTTGCATCAATTGAAGTAAACCCCCCCACCCCCACCTACTGTCTCTATCTATATTCTTGAAATGGTGCTGAAAATTTCAAACACACAATCTCCACTTGGCATATAATTCCACATGGATTCTTTAAAAAAAATTGTTAAAAAATTTGTCATAATCATAATTGCAACACATTAATTCAAAAAAATTCTAATGGAAAAACAGCTCCAAATATCTATTATTAAAAAAAAAAATTATGTGGTTAGGGGGAGAAGTGCAATATCTGGATTGACTTAATACAACCAAATTTTTCTTAAATTATACAAAGGGGTCCCTCTATATGTTGTAATTATTAATTTCTTACAAATTTTGGGACTGGTTAGAAAATAATTGTGATGAGATGTTTGGCATTTGAACCAGGTCTTCGAAGACATGCCATCCACCTTCTATCCCTACAATATATTGTTTGGGTTAAATAAATCATTTCCCCTTTTAGATCCCGAAATAATACAATGTTTGAGGCCTTTTAGTCAAAATATAGTTTGGAAGGTTAAATTCTACTATTACTCCTTGTACTATGTGCGAACTGTAGATTTAAGTATTGTATTTTTCGAATTTTGAAATTTCAATTCTGATCCAAACAACAACAGCTAAATCCATTTGGTTAACTTCTACTGTTAGTCTTTTACTATGCTTAAAGTTATAAATTAAGTTCATGTTCTTCGATTGAATCATTCATAGTCCTTAATACTTTTTGAATTTCAAAATTTCAATCTTGATGTAAAGCGACAACATTTAAATTTATTATTTGGATCTTTTTTAGTAATATGTGGAAACAATAAATTAATATGGCATTACACCTGTTAATACATTTGTCACATCAAAATTTGAAAATAACATAACTTATTTTATTGCATTTAATAAGTATTATTTGATAATAACTGAAATTTTAAAATTCGAAAGATATGATGACTAAAAATGACGAAACTAAAAGAACCAAATTCACAATTTATAAATAATGCAAGGACTAATAACAAAATTTATTCTCTTTAAAGTTTTGACAAAATGGCACCATCTTAAATATTAATGCAGGAATCTAATACTTTTTGAATCTTCAACTGTTTTAGTACAATAGACATTGACCTCAACAAAGGCATAAGAATGATCAATATGTTGTAATAATATAATCGTTTCAGATTTACTTTACGATTTTAATTCAATCGATTCCAATAATCACCATTATAAAATCGAATGACAGTATTTGCAACCCCAACATCATTGTAACGGAACCGATCTTGGAGGAAAGGAATGGTACCAGTAGTTGTGTCCATGTATCATATGGTGAATGCAAGTGTAAACAAGAGTGGCCAAAGATCCCAAACTAGGGAACAGAGCCTAGCCAAAAAAGTGGTCCCTTTATGGATATGAGGTCCAATATCCTCTTGACCCTACTTCACCAGGGGGCAGATAGAAAATGTTGATTTTTCAACTTTTATTTAATCTATATGTTCAGACCCATTTTTTGAAACAATATTGTTAGGCCGATGGAGATGTTCAAAAGTAAAATGGGACCCTAATAGATGAGGACCTTAGGTTAGGTTATATTATTTGGGTTAAGGACAAGTTACCTAATGCGCATAAGTGAAGTTTGGGCAATGGCATGTGAGCAGTGTTTGAATGTGTTGTCGACCTAGCTGGTGTTGGAAGATAGGGAATCAGAGCTGAAGACAATGAAGTCCTAAAAAGTGGTTGATCCACATACCTAGAGACCCCCCACGGTACTCACCTGTAAAAGGGTCCTTAGAACTGGTTCAGATGATTGGTTGGACTAATTAGATTAGGAACTGAGGGGTATATTGGTTTAGATAAGGGTATTAAACTGGATTTTTTAAAAAAACATTTTTGTTGATAAAAAATATGGTTTTGAAGGTTGAAAGCGGTTCACATTATATGTTGAATGCCGTTAGTGATGGTTTTGAAGAGTTTACAAAGAATGTAATAATCATAAAAGATTTTGGTAGAATGTTGTTAGAATTGAGTCAGATTAATTGGATTAGTTGGATTAAGAATTGATGAGTATATCAGTCCAAATAAGAATACTGAATTGAGTTTTATTCTTTTTCTTCTTTAACATTTATGTTAGTACAAAATGTGGTTTTGAAGGTTAAAAATAATTTATACAATATGTCAAGAATCGTCGGTGATAATTTTGAATTGTTTTACAAAAAAAAGTATAAAGATTATAAAAGATCTTAATAGAGTGATCATACGTAAAGTGATTTTGACTTCTTTTTAGTGACGAAAAAAAATTATATAATTAAAGAGCTTAATTTAGGTCTCCCACGGCCAAGATTGACAACAAAACTACAGGAGATTTAGAACATGACAGGAAGAAGTTTTAGTTGGGTCTTAGTTGAGTGAACCTCTACCCCAATGAGCCCCTCTTTGATATCATCAAATATAAAAAATTTAATAAGCATTTAGAACTCAAAACACTCCAAATATCTATTTTATAGCTGTTTTCCCAATTGAACATTCAGCTTAATGAACTATATAATGAAATGAATGCCAAAATTTTAAGATACACTACAACAAAACAGTTTTGGAGGCAAAGAAGACCAAAACACGAAGTGTCAATACACTTGAAAAGGATCTATCTATGCCACTGTACCGGGGAACTCAAACACAACATCCTTTTCGGCAAGCTTCCGGTAAACCGCAGAAAAGGTCTCGAGCTTATACTCCGTGTTGTTTCGTTCCTTCGGATGCAAATACACCTACACAACAAGGGTGGCAAAGAATGAATGAGCATTAGCATCAATAACTACATGATAGTACTGTTTGTACCTTATTCATCTTCAATCCATCGACGCTTCCCGACAATCTCGCCAGGTAAGATGATATCTTCTAGCATTGCCTCATGTACGGTGCGTGGCCTCTGAACAGCAGAGCCCTTTTTTGGAGGCCTTAATATCTTTTGGGTGGAAATGAGAATCACATCCTATCATGTAAGGATAAACTAAGTTAAAACTGAGAAAACGTGCGGACTTTAAGTGTTCATATTCCGGGAAAAGTAGAAACTTATGTAAAACAATAAACCCAAATCAAGTGTGGGAAGAACAACTTATGCAAATTAAGCATCGCAAAATCACCATGTACTTAACATAGACCCATCAACTGACTCGAACCAAAAAACCCAATTCGAACATAAAAGAGAAACAACCCAAACCAAAAATGACCCAACCCAAAAAGTCTTGACTTACAAATCCCCAATGACTCGAACATGAAACAACCTCCACCTTGCCACTGAACTTCTTTTCGAGTTCCCTCACGAGCTTAACATGAACCCTACGAAAAGCTTTGCTCAATCTGTAGGGAACATGGATTACAACAGCTTTCCAGCTACTGGAAACATCGATTTGACTGCTTGTAATGATCTTTAAGGTCACTTTACATTACATTACTGCTGGTTAGTAAAGTTGGGTGACAAAAGTGAGTGCATGTAATGGCAAATTAAAATTTGGGTGACTAAAATGATAAAAGTATGTAATAACAGTGCCCATATTGCAACCCTTTTTATTTCAAGTGCCTCAAATAAAATTCTATGAAAGTTGGATGACCAGCAGATTACCTTTTATTTGCTTAAATTAGAGTTGGGCCAGGTTTTGGATAATTTGGTCTGTATGGGTGGGCCGCTTTTTTTTCTTTTCTTTTTTTGTTCGAACCGCTTCTTTTTCTAACATCTTTCTAATAAATATATAATATATTTTTAATTTTATAATTAAATAAAAATACACAGTTCAATTTAACACCTTATGACCAATGTTATAAGTGGTTGAACTAATTTGACTAGCAGTTGAATCCCCAGTTCAATAATTACAAGATAATAAAATTTTTAAAAAATTTAAAAATCTCTATACATTTTTTATATTTATGTGTGTGTATATATATATATTACTTTTTTATATTTTTATTTTTAACGATATTTTTATAATTTTATATAAAATTAGGATCAAATTCAAAAAAATATCGAGAACCAATTTTAATATTATACTAATTAAAAAAATTGACACGTCACGAATTTATAATTTTTTTAATTGAATGGCTAAAACAAAAAGTTATTCATAATTGAGTGAATACTGGTAGAATTTACCTCTTCTTTTTATAGTTATTTGCATTTCCTCATTAATTGAATCATAAAATAAAATAGAATAACGTTTATGAAGGAACCCTAAATTATTCCCCAAATAAAACTACCCAAGGAATCAAGTAAGGATTCATCCTCAGGTTTGGATTAAAAATTTTAAAATATGCTATAAGTCTATGTAATTTTTTCAATTTTTAATTTAGTCTATATAGTTTCCGTTCTAAGAATTCAATCTCTCTATTTTTTAAATTTCAAATTTCAAAATTAACTAATTAATTTCAACAACTAATTCAACTCAACCTGCTAACTAACTAAGAACCACTTATATTCAATGTTTTTGAAATCGAATCGGTGGTCGTACTAGTCAAACCATTGGTTTGTCGGTCCAATCGATTCAACCAATTCGATTAAAAAATTATTAACAATTTAAAAATACGATTTAACTTATTTATATCGATTCTCAAATTAATCAATTCAAAACCCCTTTTTGACTCAACACCTCAATTAATTTTCGATCTAATTAATCCGGCCGGACGACCTAAATTGATTGGTTCAATCAACATTGGTTATATTTTTTAAAAAGGGTAAAATTCTTGATTTAACTTGTAAGTTCCATCAAGCATGTTCTTCCAATACCTTTTGAACTCTTTGTTTTTATATGTAAGTTCCATCAATCATGCCATAAATCTACAACTTGTGTTATTGAGATAACTACTAAGTAACTTTTTTTTTCACTTCAATCTTTTCAAGCCTTACAATTCGACTTGTTTAAGATTCACACTTCACCTACAACTCTTTCTTTTCTTTTTTTTTTAAATATTTTTGGACCACATACGATCATATAATATTCCAATTCTAATTTCTTAAGCCTGTCATGGTTAATGGCTTATTAATTGCCTATTAAATATCAACTCAATAAAGGGATTCATGGATCGAGTTAAGTCAAATTTATATATAATATTATTTGACTAGAATATGAACATATAATTTTATCTAAATCTAAGTCATCAATCTAAACCCATTTTAAACTAGTTTGTATTTTAATATTTTTAAATATATTTATTTTATTTAATATTTAATAATTATATATATCTTTTACTAGCATTGTGTAATTTCTCTTCTATTAAAACCCTAAACATAAGCAACTTCAGATATTTTTAATATTCAACTATAGCATAATATATTTAATTCCATAGGACATAAATACAACATATAAAAAATAAAAGGAAAAACATATTATAAACTCAAAAACGAGTAGATTAGCTTTTGAATATTGAAATTCGAATCTGACCCATATTTAAAACGGACATAATTTTTTTTATTCGAACTCATTTTTTAGGTTTAATATTTTACTCAAATCATCATCCCAATTCAATAAATCTAAAGTTTTGCTCCAAAAATGGTAAAATTTCAGTTCAATCCCTTTAAAAATTTTGAAATTATAAGTCAATGTAACAACCAAATTACACTTTATTCCTCTCAAACAAAAATTTTCAATTCTAACCCCTACTGCTTCGTCCCTGTATTCAAACAGGACCCTATAACATATGTTGAAAGGAGGTGAGATTAAAGAGTGACATGGGAAGGGTTTTTTGATGGCCCGCCATGAGATTTGAAGATCAACCATCGTGATCAATTCATGCATGGAAAGGAACTAAAACACTATGCATCTTTAAAAGATATATATAAAGAGAGAGAGAGACCCAAAGAAACAGAGTTTCATCTCACCACGCTTCCATTTGATAATGACCAAATTGATAGATCAATAAATTTAAAAGATTGGAGAAAAAAAGGGTTGATGGAGATAAAGTTTCCGCAATCTATGTGACAAGAAATTCCTTAGCTTCCAAATCCCATGTAATCTACTATACGTGTCCTCCACGTTCCCTACTTTCCGATGGAATTAAGATATTTTTCATATCTATAAGTATTTATCTTTTTCAATAATGTTATTTTCGAGATTCGAAAATGAATTCTTTCTTTGAGAGTAGAAACAAAGCCATGATTTTTTTGAGGGGAGGTGAGATAAATTTATAAAATTTTAGCGGGCTAGAGCTTCTTCTTTATTTCTTTGTTTTTTTTTCTTTTTTGTTTGTTTGTTTGTTAAAAGGGTTTAAATTGAATTATTAAATTTTTGAAAGAGCCAAAAATGTAAAATTTCAATAACTAAAAAGGATTAAAATTTAAAAAATGCTTAAATAAATTGATTAATTATCAAGAGGGACTAAACTTCTAATTATCCCATTTAAATAAAGGGACTTAGGTCCCTACCTGGGAGGCTGGGAGCAAGGATGAAGCCAAATTTTTTCAAAGGGGCGAGATAATTTTATAAAATTTTAAGGGGTTAAAGCTAAATAAATTTGTTTTAAGTATTATAAAATTGAATTATTATTTTTAGCACGGGCCAAAAAATGCAAAATTTTCTTAAATTAAAAGGGTTAAAAAAACTTAAATTAACTAATTAATTTTTATGGGAGGCTAAACTTGCAATTACCCCTTTTAATCAAGAGGTTAATGCCCATACTTGCCTCTTGTTTCGCCCTTTAAAAAATGCAATGTACATTATCATTACATCTAATTGAGCTTAAAAAATAAATACTTTTAAATAATAATGTGGTAAAATCTCATAGTGTCACATAACCACACTTCAATGGAATTCAAGTATAGGGACACAATTGAAAAAGCTATAAAGTTCTGAGACTAATGTGGACAAAAAAGGTTTAAGGATCAAGATAAAAAAAATATCAAATTCAGGGATTAAATTATGCTTTATCCCCAAATTTTTTTTATCTCGATTGAAAATGGAGCAAATAATTTCCCAATAATTAATGGTTGATTCCATTGGTTTTAGGCCGTTGGATTAATGGATAGGTTTGCATTTCTTTGTCGACCCCTCGACATCTTGATTTGATATAACAGTAAACTAATCACAATTATTGCATCATGAAAATCATGGTTCATATTCACAGATTTTGGATGAGTTGATCTTTTCTTTCTTTTTTTTTTTTTAATTTGTAATATATATTTAAATATGAAATTTTGTAATTAAGTTCACATTGATATTTCTATTTTTTTTATTTATTTTGGTTCTTAAATTTAGTAATTAAATTTATTTTGGTCCTTAAACTTGGATCTTGTTAATAATTGATGATATGTCCAATGTTACTAAAACAGAACCAGATCAGATGGATAGAGAACTGATCAATATAACGGTTAGAATAAAGAGATTGGACCGATTGACTCAGAGTAAAAATTGAAAATTGAAATAAAAATCAATAGTTTAACAGGTTGAACCTGGAACTAGTGGTCTGACTAGTTCAACCACTAGTCCAGTTATTAAAATATTAAATGTGACACTCTAAGGTTGTACAAAATCGTCACACGAAATTTTATATAAATTTTTAAGTTCAATAACCAAAAGAGAAATAATTGTCAAGTTCAAAAATAATAAAATTATGATTTAATTCTTGTGAAAAACAATCAAATTATAAACTAATATAATAATAAGAAAACTTTGCCTCTAGTATTATTTATTACTGATATTTGTCATTTTATAAGTCTTTTAAAATTTCATTTTATTACACACTTTAAATACGAATTTGCTTGTTATTTAGGGAGGGTCAATATCAATGAACCGACTAAAGTCAAGGTTGATTGTGAAATAATTTGGAGCTTATATGATGACAATCAAAACTACCAACTTTTTTCATAAATTGAATTTATTTCATTTTCTCTAAATAAAAAAAAAGTGTATTAAATTCGAAATGAGTGTTGATCGAAAATATAAACACAAATCATATATCGTTTCACTCGTGATTTAATTAATAAAAAATTATTGTGTTTTTAAATGGTGGTAACAACTTTTATATTAAGATATTATCTTTTATCCCTAGGTTTTGATCGAATGATTATATGAGTTTAGACATGTATCAAAATTGAGCAATCAAATTGCTTTCCAAATTTGAACTTTGAATTTTTTTTTCGAGACATCTTATCGCTTTGTCTTTGGTTAATAATTTTTTTATGTTTAACCATTCAATAAACATAGATATTGATGATAAAAGGGGTAAAAATATCATGGAAATCATTATACTAGGAGGCAGGTTGTATTTTGCCTCCTCTACTAAAAAAAGGACAAATTAGTCATTGAGCACTAGATCAATGAGCAAATTGTTCCTTTTGGTAAAAACTTCATTGATTTTTACTATTAAAAATATACTGGTTTTTTACATTAGAAATTGATAATTTTTTTAATAAAAATAGTTAGTTTAATTTTATATCTAACGATAAAGACTAATCTATCTAATTTTTAAATAAAAAAATAAAATAGAATCCGACTCCTAAAACAAATATCTCTATAACATGTTTACCTTATATAAGATTTTGATTTCCCAATTTTCAAACCTCGGTGGGTCACCCAAGAGACACGTTTACAAGAAATTTTTGTTTCCTAGAATTGGCTCAATTTATGCAATTTTCAAATTTGATGTAACCACTTAGGATTGGATGTAATAGTAATATATAGGTACGACTTTAAAAAAATTATTTTAACCTTTCATTTAGTTTTTATATTTTTAGTTCTTAAATTCATATTATTTATAAGATCACTTCAAAGTGAATAAAAATTTAACTTTTGGTAACATCGCATCGCATACACGTAGATGCTACTATATTATAATTTTTTAAAAAATTTAATCTAAATTTTAAAATTAATATTATTAAAAGAAGCAACTATAAAATTTAAAAATATTAATATTTATGGATAGTAAAATAAATACGAATATACATTAATCATACCAAAACATTAAACCATCCAAAAGGAAAGTAAGAAAAAGATTACATATATTGGTTCCTAAAACAAACAAACAAACATGTTTATTCATTATTCTAAATTATCTAACAGTTTATAGTTACTAACTTAAGAAACTTTGAATCCAACTGTAACTTTTGGACAAAATAAGAAAAAAAAAAGTTATGAACTATTGGTGAACTGTCAAAAGGAAAAAATTTGAATTTTGAATTTGGATTCTAACTATGTTTAAATTTAAAATTTAATCCCTATATAATAATTTAAAATTTTGATCTTTTACTTTTATAACGTCACTAAGTAATTTAAATAGAACTAGTTCAGTTAAAACATTAACATTGATTTTTTTCTTAAAAAAACTCGAGATGAATTTATGTGTGTGTTGGAAGGGGTAGTAAATAAAAATCCATGATAACATTTTAACCAAGGTAATTAAAAGTGTTTAGAAGTAGATGATGAAAATCATGTAAAATTGACGTATAGGGATCAAATTTTAAATTTAAATAGAGTAGAAGCACCAAAATCAGAATTTTACGAAAGAAAAAAATTGACAAGGTTCACTTCAATGCAATGCATTTCTAAGTTCCCATAGTTCCCCCATGCTCCATATCCCATCTAAAAAACCATCATTAACCCAATTATCATCCGCCAAGTGGCAATCCCCGGCGGGGGTCGGAAATCCCTCCGCGACCAGTGCTGACGTGGACGCCATGTTGATGGTTTCCATGCCATGGCAATAGCTACCATTATCACCAACATAACCATACCAATCCTTTGCAAGAGCATTACTATTGCAATCATTGTTACCAAATATCTCAAATTGGGACATTTTCATATTATCCACATGTTGTAATGAAGAGACACATGAATTCCCGTCAACGTAATCGGTCTTCGTTAACGGTTGGTTCCGAGGAATAACCGTCGATGAAAAACAGGGCGACGTCGACTCTTCCATCTTTTGAACCAATCTTGGCATCCAATAATATCGGAGAATGTTCTTAAACGCCGCGCTGTTAGCATCGATGTTAAGCTGCCGAGCCTGTTTTTGCACACGGGTTCTCCAGTAATTCTTGATCTCATTATCGGTTCTTCCAGGCAGATGCTGTGCAATCTTGGACCACCTAAAAAAAAAATCACAAACACAATGTCATGTCCGATCAAAACAGCCAACTTTTATCTGAAAAAACATACATACATGCCAAGGAGGTAAGCCCAAAATTGACAAATTATTATTTTAGTCTCTTGAAGTTTTTAAAATTATATGTTAGTTTAATGGTAAAAATACACTTGATACTCCATAAAATGAAAAGTTTAATCTGCGTGCAAATTATTATTTTAGTTAAGTTTTTAAAATTTTTAGTTAATTTAATGGTAAAATACACTGACCTTCCAAAAAAGTAAGATTTTTTCAATTTGATCCCTTTAAAATTCTAAAATAACAAGCATGTACAAAGATAAACTTCTCCCTTCACCCCTAAGACAGACAGACATACCTGTTACCCAATTTAGAATGGAGTTCAAGGATCAAAAACTGTTCTTCAGCAGTAAGGTTCCCACGCTTAACATCTGGTTTCAAATAATTCAACCATCTCAACCTGCAACTCTTGCCTGTTCTCCTTAAACCTTAAATCCAACAAAAAAAGGGTTTTAGTCTTGTCTTGTTCAACATATAAAACCAGCTGTTTCTTTTATCAGTTACCTGCATGTTTTGCAAGAAAATTCCATCGACCTTCGCCATGTCGAGCAATGTAATGAACAAGGACTGAATCTTCCTCTATAGTCCAAGGTCCTCTCCTCAGCTGCTGTTGATGATGATCACCTTCATCTTCACTGCAACTTGTGCTTGTTTTTTTAAGAGACGATGATGACGATGATGATGATGGTGACATGTTTCGATTTTGAACTGGAAAATGAAACTTTAATAAGCAACAGCCATGGCCAAGCTTTATATATATATATATATATATGCAGAAAAGTTTGAAAGCTTCTTCACCTAATTTACTGTACTTAATCAACAACTTTTGTTTTTTAAGGAAATGGATTACTGGAATTCCTTTCCTTTGGTCAAAGAAAACAGAGCAATGGATTTTATCTTTTGGCCTATCAATCTCACCGATTAATCTCATTTCCCTTTAGTTTCATCAAAACGGTTGACGGATAGATATAATTATGCCAACACAGAGTTAACGAATCACTGCAAATATTGGCCTATTTTATTCCCTTTTGATTTTGAAAATGAAATTCCGTAAAATTACAATGGATGCACTTATACTAATAGCCTTATTGTATTTTCTCTCCTCTACTCAAAAAATGATAAATTAATTCTTATACATTAAATCAAAGAGTAAATTAATTCTTTTGTAAAAAATTTCATTCATTTCTACTATTAAAAACTGGTCTCGTATGTCAGAATGTCACGTTTAACTTCCCAGTATTTCTGTCAATCACGTCAGGTTTTAATAGTAAAAATAGATGAAAATTTTAACATAAGTAACCAATTAACTCTTTGACCTAACATACTAATTTATTCATTTTTTTAGTAAAAGAGGTAAAATGTAATTTAACTCCTAGTGTAGGGGCCTCTATGATATTTTTACCATGGAAATGTGTTTTTTTCTAAGGAATATGAAATGTGGTGCTGTTAGGTGAAAGTTCATTTTTTATAATAATAAAAAAAAAAAAGTAGTCTTCAAACTTGTCAACTTTTTTATACATAATAGTCTTGAAATTTAGTAACTTTTCTAAATTTAGTCACTGAATTTAAATTTTGTTAAGTTATAATAGAGTGGCACTCTAAAATTATGGGATTTAACTTGGAAACTTTTTAAATTTAATCACTGAATTTTAATTTCCTTAAGATATGATGGTATGAAATTTTGAGATTGTGTCTGTGATTTTTTTCTTTTAAATCTATTTTAAAAATTTTATTTTTTGTATTTTTAGATTTTATATAAATTTTCTAAAATTTTTCAAGTGACGTCTTTACAAAAATCCAAATTTATGGATAAAATTGAGAAAACGGATTCAGTTGAAAACTAATACAAGTTTAAGTACTGAATATTGATAGAGTTTTTTCCTCACTTAAATTATTCAAAAGCATGAAACGTGCTTGACTGAACAAAGTATTCATTACTACTAGCAGGTGCAGAAGAAAACGTGGGTAAATTGGCTTTGGCCAAAGGAGCAAGCATTTTATCTGAAGGAAATTTAAATATATATAATTATTTTTTGAGTTATCAAATTTTAATATTTAAATATTATTTTAATTATAAATTAAGATTTTTCATTCCACGAGCAGTTTTAAAATTTAACATGTATTTTTAAAATTAATTTTAATATTTTACTATATCTTATAAGAAATTTGTCAACCCTTAACATTACTTTTAGAGTCTAAAAATTCATTGCGTAACTAATTATTTTTATTTAATTTATACTTTTAATACTTATTAAATTTATGTTTAATGGTTATTAATATATTCATTATGTTTTGTTTTTAGATTTTGTTAATCTAAATTATTTCGATAATTACCAACTAAATCCTAATTCGGTTAGTATTGGTATTGTTGTTCATGCGGGAGCACATGGGTTCAAATGCGTTAAAATGCATTTAACTTAATAGAAAATAAAATAGATTAAAATTTTGAAATATATTCAAACGAGATCCACATACGATAAAACGTAAAATTATAATAATACAAACAAACATTTGTATACTATATTTGCACATAATAAAACTTAAATTTAAGTTAGTGTGAAAGATAAAAAAAAAAAGACATTATTTATAATAACCTCGAAATGGAAACAATTATGGTATGATTAGAGTTTAGAGTTTAGAGTTTTTAATTTACGTGCACAAACTGAACTCATATTGCTGTATAGATGTGGCTTTATTACAACTTTTTAAGTATAATCTAAAAGAGGAATGATTCCATGGTATAGATGCATTTTTGTAATTATTATGACCAAGACATATAGATATAGATATGGACATGAATCAAAGGTGAGTAATTGAGTATAATGTAAGGCATATTGCTTAATATGTTAATTATTATAAGTAAGAAATTCAGTTGAAAACGTCAAGCTGCTGCTGTGGCAATTTCATAACCATATTTTTAATTTTTAATAATGGAGGGAGCTCCATCTCTAAATTCGAATCCCGTTTTATGTAGGTAATTTGAAGTATGTTAAGGAAGGTCATTTTTTTAATAAATGGAAAATTTGTTAATTCAAAATATAAATAAATTAATTGGATGAAATTATTTATTTAGGATTTAAGAATGACCAAAGACTTAGGTTAGAAAATAGAATGTGTGTGACGAGAGCAATGGATATATCAACGCGTGATTAACGCCAGTACCTATGATTGCAACATTTAACAGTTAATTATTTCAAGTCGTTGAATTTACACACGCCACGATTCAATTTTCAATTATTTTTTACAACTATAATACACGATAATGATAGTGTGTTGAAGTAATTATAAAATTAGATTAAAATATATAGAGATTAAAAATCAAATTAATTTAATTACATGTGTTGACTTTTCAGTCAAAATGTTTATTGCTTTAAGTGTAACTTAGGTTCGGGCCGTATTAATCGTATTATTATTACGACTTTACTCTCTTTTATATTAAAATAAATATATAGCATTAACACATATAAATTTAAAGAAGACTCAAAGCCTCGTTTAAATTATTAATTAAAGCTTCCAATTATTGTTACTTTTTCGTTTGAATTTGTGTTATTAATCTCTTTATTATAGTTAAAAATAAGTGAATTTAGTTATAATTTGAAGAATTTTCTACAACTATATTTCAATATTTTGAATTTTAAATAAATTCTATGGTAACGTGGCCTTGACCTCGATAACAGAGGTTTGGTCAAAAATTGAGTTGGTATTTTTTAAAAATTAGTTTTATAATTTATGAAAATTAATTTTTAGAATTTATGATTATTTTTTCAACGATATCATATTCAAAATTGGACTCGATGAATCTTCTACTAACGTAGGTTTCTAGTAAATTTGGATGGTCAAAAAATATTATTATTCATTCTACTTGCATCAAAATATAGATTTAATGAAAGTTTGTAAACAAATTAATTTGAATCGGATTAATTTGAATTTTTAATTTCTTTTTATATTTAAGGTGTTTGAGTTAAATTTTAAATTTAAGATTCAGATTCTCATAGATCAAGTTATTATGAATTCAAATTATTTTATATTTTGATGATTTCAAATTTAATTTAATTTAATTCGATTTTGCGTTAATTTGGCCAAATGTTTAGGTTGATAGATATCTCGGCACATGTTTTATGCTCATTCATGTAACTGTTGATTATTACTTTCATGAGATGGACTTAATGAAATTATGTGTCATTAGTTTGAAACATGAGATGGCATTGTTAAACCACATGTTTTATTCACTTCACCGATTGTTGCTTAAAAAACTCAAAACCCTTGTGTTTGATGAAATAAACTTTTTAAACTAGATAATGGCAATGGTATTTTTATTTTCAATTTCTCTAATTTAGTACTTCCATTGAAAATTTTGCTAAAGTAGTTAAGTAGAATAAATTTTTTGTCATCATCCCTATTTTAAACCAATGGCACCGCAATAGAACTATAGAGTCATAAATTAGGCCCAAACCTCAATTCAAATACAAACCCTAGTCTCAAACCCACTCAATTGTGATAGAGAGAGGAGAGTGAGGAAGCAATCAAGACATCCGGGGACGAAGGTGAATGTAATGGTGCTGGCACCGGCCTTACCCAAAAATGAAAATTTGTAATTCAACCCATTAAAAATATTAAATTATAAATTTATATATAATAAAACTGTAATTTGGTTAAAAAAATGTTCAGTTCTTTTTAAAGATGATAAAATAAAGAATTAATACAAAATAAAATTATATTTTAATCTTTTAAAATTTATAATTTAATTTCGCCCGCCTTTAATTTTTTTTTTTTAAATTCAGCTCTGTTCAAAGATAAAAATTATTGTACTCTCCGTCAATATACACGCCTCTAATAAAAAGACCGTGTAGGATCAAGAGTTACTCTCTCTCTAAGGTAGAGAAAGTGATGGTATTGTTTCTTTTTTACATTTTTGTTGGTTTTTTCAATGTAAGTAATTGTTTATGTGTATGTAAGGGATGATTATGTATCACATGACCCTAGAAAATGCAGATCTCAAAAAAAAAAAAAACATTCAATTTAAAAAGTAAAAGAAAAAGAAAGTCATTTGTTTGTCTTTTATATATATATAAGTCATTTGTTTGTATATATATATATTTGGTAAAGTAAAACAGTATAAGCGAAACAAAATGACATCTTAATTTAATGCGGGTAGATTAAAATCTGCCATAAGCAATTTCCTAATCAAAGGCGGAGATTCCTCTAATAAATAAAATTGTAATAATTCTAGATCTTTAATTTTGATTAAAAAATTTGTCACTGTATTCTGTGCCTGAGTAATATGTCTAATGCGAACCTTTCAAGTTTGAATATTTGATAGTGGTACATTATCATTAAAGATTTTAAATATCATAAGTACGGTTAAGAGAATAACAAGTGTCTTTTAGAAATATCGTAAAATATTAAAAAAACACATGATAATTTTTAACACAATTTGTGTAATTAAAAAATATATACTTTCAATTACCACATGCTAACCCATTATAATATATACTTATCTTTTGTTATATGTAATATTTGAATGCCCTTAATGTGTTGGGGCATTGGGCTGGTTGGAACCCATTTAGCACAAGTTATTTTGTCATACGAATTAAAATATATTAAAATTTGGTAAAAATATTATGAAAGTTAGATTATATTTTTCCTCATATAGTAAAAAATAGATAAATTAATTCTTGTATGTTAGATCAATGAGTAAATCGATTCTTTCCGTTAAAAATTTTATCTATTTGTATTGTTAAAAACTGATATAGTTAATGCAATAACTCGACAACGGCACCCACGTATACTTCTCATTGACTCACAATAACCAATCTTTAATAATAAAAATAGATGAAATTTTTAACAGGATGACTAGTTTATTCTTTGATCTACCGCACAAACAGATTTACCTATTTTTAACAAAATGAACAAAATGCAATTTAACTCATAATATAGAGGCTTCTATAGTAATTTTACTATTAAAAGTAAATTTTATAATTTAATTTAAAAATATAAATTTATATCCAATATATAATCCAATTCGAATCAAAATTAATAAATCTATAAAAAAAATCTATACTCTAAGTTGAATCGGCACATGAACAAATTAAAACTTTGTTGTGTTTAATATTCCAAAACACTAAAAGCTAGTTTGTATTTTTATATTTTATAACTAAGTAAAAATAAAATATTTTTTTCATTTAATTTAGATTTTAAATCAAATTAGGCGAACTTAAAATTAAGAATACTTCATCCGAATCAGCCCAAAGAAATCCAAATTAAATGGACTATCCAAATCATAAATATGTCTAATGATAGACAGTGTTATTTTAGTAGGAAAGAACAACATTAATTTTATTAAAAAGTACTTTTTAAACAATCACATTACAAATTTTAATTATGTTTATTTTTTTACATAATGTCTAGAATTATTTATAGTTCATCCCATCTCATAAATAAGAGGATAATACATTTTAATACACTCAAACTCACGTATTTTTGCATTAACAATAATATCTATAATACTAATTGAATTAAAATGTAATCGGTAAAAATATATGATTTTTATGCTACAAATGATAATAGAAATGGTTAAAAATGAGAAAAGATATTTAAAAATAAAAAAAGGAATATTCTGGGGATTGTCATTTATTGAACGGGCCTTGTTTCGTCTCATCTTTCTATCAACATATCAAAATGTCAAAAGGCAACCAATATGTTAAATAATAACTTCCACTATCTCATCTCGTTTTCTATAGAGAAGGAAAATATGTCGAAGCAACCAATATGTTCCAAAATGTCTACCACCCCAACTTTATGGCCTGATTTTTTAATAGAATTTTGTATTATTTTCGGTAAAAGTTTTATTTATAAATTTTTTTATGAGAATTCGAGTATTTAAAGAAAAAGAAGGTTTATAAAGTGAGAATATTTCGTTAGGTTGCTCGAGAAGGTAAATTAAAGTTGTGCATAGTTGGACTTGAACCCACATCTTATTACATATAAGTGTTTTGTTAAGAATACTACATTTGAGCTAAACTTGTTAAGGGGTCCCATTTACTTTCAACGGCCGACACTTCATAAATTTCTCTCTAATGAATCGGTTTTAGAGGTGTTTGAGTTAAATTTAAGTATGATATTAATACATTTTATAATTGCTTAAGTTTGACCCGACTCAAAATATAGGTTTAAAATTTTGTCCCTACCTGCTTATTATCTAATCTAAATCCATTTTAGGTCTACCCATAATATTTATTAAAAATATTTATATTATTTTTAATTCAATTTTTAATAATTATATAAAAAATTAATTTATTAGTTATTGAGTTGTCATGTGTGGTCTTTATATTGATTTCAAACTTTTTGCAAGTTAATAAGTTTGCTATGACATTATCATTGTAAGTTGTTCTATACAAGTCTTAATGTTTGGGGGATGAAGATACACAATACGTGGATGACAAACGTCTTTTTATTTTAGGTATTTAGTCTTATAATTCAAGCTCACAAAAAGTTATAAGCTCATATGTGCAAGTATCTCATCTGGTGATCTTCCTTAATAAAAAAATGTCCAGTGCATGATGTAAAAATTTATTTTAATTTTAAATTCAATAAACAATTCATTAAATATGTATATTTTAAAGTATTTTTTTAACAGTACTTAAAATATGTCATATTTGTGATAACTTTGTCGAGGAAACGGGGTTAATTGGGTATTTTACATTTAGCACTGTCCCACTGTCAATTCTTTTAACGGTCAGTTGCTAAATTTTAGAAATTAATTTTTCCAATCGATATTTTAATTTTATAGTTAAATTATATAATAAGTTGATATAATTTTGTAAATTTAAAATTTAATTTTATGTCTTTTAAAGTTAGCAGCAAAATCTATGGACACTAATCTTAATGTGGATCCAAGAATAAGATGTGGGGACAACTATTTACATAAAATTATTTTTAATAAAAATACATAAAATTATTAATATAACTTTATTTATTATAAATTTTTATGAAGTCAGTATCACTAGTTAATCTAACATTAATTCTGTCAAAAAATTTATTTATTCTTTTTTTAGCTTAATATATTATAATATTAATTTTATTGTCTACATGGATAATTCTTTTACAGCAAATTAATAAAATTAACAGTGTCCACCTTGATATTTTTATGAATTGCACTCAAATTGTTATGTGACTTACTAAAGTTAAAATTTTAATAATTTAATTAGTTTTTTAATTAGAAAAATATTTTAATTAAATTTAAAAGAATAAGGGCTAAATTTAAAAATTAAAGTAATTAAAAGATATTTTTATTTTTATTTTTCAAAAAAAAATATATATAAGCCACAACTTTCCTTCATGGTCTACTTCAATTTCGTGGTAGTTGATGTCTTGATGATAAAATAAATTCTTCTAACTGTTCCCCTCATTTTTAATAATCAAATAAAATTATCAATAGAGTTTTAATTTGATTTGTATTTGTATTATTATCGGTCTGGAAGAATATAAATTTGAGTACACTAAGTGTATTATTCTCTTATTTAAGTAAAAATTATATTGAAAAGAACTAATATGATAAAAAACTAAAAGTAAAATTATTATTAAAAACTATCAAATAAATTTAATCACCTTAAAAAAAAGTTAAATTTAATCAAATCTAGAAGGTCAATAAAAAGAGCAACAAAAACAGTAAATTTATAACTAAATAAATAAATAAATTATATTTATAACTTTTTCAACAAATTCGATAAAATGTTTTAATTATTTATTAAAAAATAAGACAAACATTTTGTGGGCCCTAAGAAACAATTCAACCATTGGTTTTGAATGGTATTTTATTAATTTGGTAAAAAAAAAGAAAATCCAAATCTGCTTTCTTATTACATTAATTAAACCTGTTCTTAACTATATTTTCCCTTTGGGATAATATAAAATTTGTCCCCTGATTTTGATAACTAGATCAATTTTTGTATCTGTAAAATTTTTTGTTCACCTTCACACTTGAACTTGACAATTAAATTTATTTTGGTCCCTAAACTTGAAAAATATAAAAATTTAATGATGTGATACTTTAAAATCGTGCCACATCAACACTTGACATTTTTAAAAAATTATATAAATTTTCTGGAAATGATGCGATACAATATTAGAGTATTATTATATTCAATGTTTTAATAATCAAACTAATGGTTGAATTGGTTAGACCATTGGTTCCCAATTCAACCGATTTGACCACTAGACCAATAATAATTAAAAAAATTATAAAAAATAATTAAATTTGTTCAACTTGTTCGGCTGTTGATTTTTTTCTCAAATTTTTTATTTTTACCAATTTCAAACAATTTCTGATTCAATCGATTCAACTTCTTTATTTGGACCGTTATATTGATTGGTTCTTTGTTCAATCAATCCAACTGATTGGTCCAATCCTATTTCAGTAGCACTGGTTACATTATCAAATCTTGACGTAATCCAAGTTTGGAAACTAAAATAGACCTAGTTGCCAAGTTCAAGTACCAAAGTGATCTAATTTCCAATTTCAGGGGCCAAAAATTATATTATCACTTTCTTTTGGGTTTTTTTCTCTTCTTTTAAAGTTTTAACGATATTATTATATTAATTATTAAAGACCAAAAAGAGAAAAAAAAATATTAATTAATTATAGTTTAGTCATTACGGTTCTTCTAGTTGTATTGTACCCTTTAGACTGACTTTGACTTTTCTTCTCCATCTAGTCTCTGGTTCTTAATTCTCTTACAGGAAAAAAAGAAATGGAGACCCAAAGTTTGTCTCTTTGGATATTTGTTTCCTTTTATGAGTTTTCCAATATAATTTCAATTAACTGAATACTATTCTTATATCCCCTTTTCTTTGTTTCCTCCATTTTAATGGTGGGGAATTTTGAAAGTATCGATTTTGGTGAATTCAAGCAGAGCACTTCAAAGGGGGAAAAAAAGATTTGAAAGATTTTTTTTTAATCTTGTAGGTGTTTGTTGAAATGGGTAGGAGAAAAAAAAGA
The DNA here is from genome assembly GCF_025698485.1 of Gossypium arboreum. NCBI lineage: Eukaryota > Viridiplantae > Streptophyta > Magnoliopsida > Malvales > Malvaceae > Gossypium > Gossypium arboreum. Next base: position 119,036,806 of record NC_069081.1, on the reverse strand, counting down.
AGCGTGTTTAATGTTGATGGAGTTATGGACTTTTTCAACAATGTCATGATGGAGAAGCCTTATCTTCCTTTGTTGATCCCTTTGGTTTTGATGTTATGGGCTTTGGAGAAATGGATTTTCTCTTTATCTAATTGGGTTCCTCTTGTTCTTGCTGTTTGGGTAACTGTTCAGGTAAATTCTCTTCTTTTTTGATCTGTTTTTTATGCTTAGTGGGATATCTAAACAGCTTTAATGTCGATAGGAGATTGTTTAGTAAATAAATGATTCTGTTGTACTTTGTCTTTTGAATTACAATTTTCAGTGTAATATTCCTTAGTTATTGGAATCTGTATTACTTTTTTTGACAAGTTTTGACAAAAAATTACAGTTCTTCATTACTTTTTTATCTTTTTTTTCCCATTATAGATTTTCTATCTGCCATTAAAATGCAGTGTGAGGAGAGCTTAAAGTATTACAAAATACTTTAAATATTCCTAAGTTGCTCCATTTTAGGTCCAAACTGTAAATAGGCTTACATATAAATTAGTTGTTCTTTTTTGACAAAACATGTATTGGATTTTAAGTTCCCCCCATGACCTGCTTCTGTTTTGATAATTACTTTCAAGTTGGCTCAATATTTGTAAATTGTTTTGAATTGTTCTCAAATAGCCAGACAATGGTTCTCATTGGGGAGTAACATGGTCTTTTACATTATTCTGGCACTTGATACTACACAATTGCTATTGTTCTCCTTTACCATGTCAAATATCATTGTTACTTTTAAGACAAGAATGCTGATGAAGTTCATTTTTGAAAGGGAAACTGGCTTTATTGAATTCTATTGTAAGCTTATCTGTCTTTTAGTTGGATTTTGAACTAGCTAGGCATAGTCCTATTAGCTAATATTTGCTTGGAGATTCAGCTAGCTATGAGGGTCGCATTAAAAGATTTAAAGCGATATGTAGGTCCAATTTCTGTTTCCCCTTTCATCAATATAGCTGCTCAACCATTCTCTAAGCATTATTTATATTTTTCAATCCAAGGTAATGGTGTAGGTTGTCTCGGTTTCTTTTATTTGATACTAATAATAACTAAGCACTTTAATCGTTGTTATGGACCTTGTGGTTCATTTTAGTCATGTTTTTCTTTTCTTCACTTTGGACTTTATTTGATACTATTTTGTAATATCTAAATGTTTGGGGGAAGAAAACTTTATGTAGGATTTCCCCTTTGCCATTTGCTGAGGGTGTTATGGCAATTGGTATTTAAAATTTTTATTATGGTGACATAAGGTATCTCTCTTCCATTGCAGCATCGTAATTATCAACATCGAATGGCTGTTGAAGACTTGAATAAGAAGTGGAAGCGATTTGCACTAAGTTCCTCGGTACCTACACTTTCTTTAATTTTCTACTTATATATATGAGTTTTACCATAATCAAATATTTGACACTTTTAAACAGGCAGAAACACCATTGGAGCACTGTGAGTGGCTAAACAAGCTTTTAATAGAGATTTGGTCCAACTACATAAATCCAAAGCTTTCATTAAGGTTTCAATCCATTGTTGAGGTGAGAATTGTGTGAATTTAGTCTTACTACAAGTTCCAGTTTTAAGCGTGCATATCTAGTCCAAAACTTGTTGGATCTTTGCATGACACTTCCTTCTAGATTAACATACCGGACATTGGATTGCCTGGTGATGCACCCACACAAATATATGTTTGTTTATATGAACTTTGGGAAATGCTTAAGTTTGCATCTAAATCTTATCTGTCAAAGGTTCTATTGATAGACAAATTGAATGTCCATCTGTTGTTCTTTCTATCCTCTATTCTCCACTTTGAAGTGACTAAGTGAATCTTCTTGCATGCAGAAACGCTTGAAACGTAACAAATCAAGACTTATTGTAAGTGAGTTTACGTTCAGCTTTGATGAAAAAGTTCAAACTAACAGTTTGAGCCTTTTGGTTGATGTTAATCTTAGAAATATGTTCAACAATAAGACTTTTATTCTTGTAGGAAAAGTTAGAATTGCTGGAGTTTTCACTAGGTTCGTCTCCACCTTGGTTGGGTCTTCAAGGGACTCGTTGGTCAACTTTTGGTGATCAGGTTTGGGTTTTGGTTTTTCGATTACAACTTATTATCCAACTTCATTTTCCTTTATTTTTTTCTACTATGAAGGAATAGAGGGTTAATATGAAAAGACATCTTCACCAAAGCATCTGTTGTTCATTTTGACAGCAAGTTATGCACTTGGGTTTTGATTGGGACACAACTGACATCAGCATTATGTTGCTTGCCAAGGTGGCTAAGCCATTCTTTGGAACTGCAAAGATTGTTATAAATAGCCTTCGCATTAAGGGTGATGTACGTTGAAATGTTTCTGCTATGTATCCCTTCATTCTTTCCTTTTTATAGGTTAATGAAGTCCTATCTAGAAACTTGACCTATTTGATGGATTGATTTATAAATTTACTTATTTAAGTCTTTGGGTATAGAGTATTAACAAATTCTTTTACGAACACTGCTTGATCTGTTTATGTTTCTAATAAAATTATTGTTACAAGTATAGAGCTTTCAGATATGGATCTTAAGAAACGGCCATCAACATTTGATGATAAAAAATAAAAACTTTTCTTTACTGTTGTCTCATGCTTAAAAAGGCTGTCATCCAACTTGCTGCCCTTGTTTTAAAGTCAATACCATTGATGAGTTTTAAATGGTATTGACTCTTCGCATGTTGATTTTGATATATTGATATTATGCCTTATTTACGTTCTGCAGCTTCTCTTGATGCCAATTCTGGATGGGAAAGCAATTCTGTACTCGTTTGTATCCACTCCTGAAGTTAGGATATCAATTGCCTTTGGCGGTGGAGGAAGCCAATCACTACCAGCAACAGAGCTGCCAGGTGTTTCTTCTTGGTTGGTATGTTTCTTCGATACTGTTCATCACCAACAGGTCATCTCAATAATTTTAACTTTTACTTGCTACTAATTGGCTAATTCTAAACTTGTTTCCCGTAATGCAGGTTACACTTTTGACTGATACCTTAGCTAAGACAATGGTTGAACCTCGTCGACAATGTTTCTCTTTATCAGCTGTAGATTTAAGGAAGAAGGCTGTTGGTGGTATTGTTTATGTGACAGTCATTTCTGGAAAAAAACTTTCGAGGAGTAGCTTAAAAGGAAGCCCATCAAGAAGGCAACCAAGTTCTGGTGTAGATGGTTTACGAGAGCACTCTGACGATAAAGATCTACAGACATTTGTTGAAGTTGAGTTAGGAGAACTAACCAGAAGAACAAATGTGAGGCCAGGTTCCAGTCCGCGATGGGATTCGACATTTAACATGATTTTACATGATAATACAGGAATTGTTCGATTCCATCTCTTTGAGCATACTCCTGGCAGAATGATGTGTGACTATCTAGCAAGCTGTGAGATTAAGGTAATGTAAAGTTGATGCTTATCTTATCAAAATTTCCAAATCCAAAGATTGATGTATGATGTTAAGTAGAAATGCACAAATTTCTTATGGTGTAAGAGAAATGCACGCAATATAAATATTGGACCCTTGGGACCCTATGGAAATAAAATTTGCTTAAACTACACCCAAAGTCACTAAACTATTACTAAATTTATGTTTTGGTTTAAAGGTACAGAATGGTCACTAAATTATTCATTTAAGTCACTTAACTTGAAAGTTTTTATTTAAGTCATTGGGTTAAGGTGTTTTTTTTTTTTTTTTAAAAAGTTCAGCTAGTAAGCTCTAAGTGATAATTCGATGATCAGTACGGTAAATCCGTACCCATTGGCGGTAAAAGAACACAATTTAGATCCAAGCCGGTCTAACAGTCAAGGTCGGAGGTCAGAGAAGAAAGTTGTTTGAATTTTGGTTTGCAGATTCCTGACGTTAAAAGTTATTTCATAAAAAAAAAAAAAAAACTAAATTGTAAAAGAGAAGTGGAAGGAGAGTTTTCGATTATGCAGGCAGTGCGAACAAAGAACGCCATACAACAACGCTTTTAACAGCCTAGTGACTTAAATGATAACTTTCGAATAGTATAATGACCATTTTATAACCTTTTGAAGTTAAGTGACCAAAACGTAAACTTACTAATAGTTTAGTGAACTTGTGTGTAGTTTACCCTAATGTTAAACATGCATAATACCGGCTTTGCTTTTATATGTTACATAAGTAGTTTAGCTGCAGAAAAGGTCTATATAGGAAAATAACCTGTAACTTTTTTGTTATGCTTGCCTCTGGTTTTCCTGTTTCCAAGCTTCCAATTTTGGATAAAGCATTAACTTATGAATATGACAGAGTATCATGCTATTGATCATCTTTTGTGGCACTGGTAAGTTGATTTCCCATTTACATGTCCATTGAACAGATGAGATACAATACAGATGATTCCACAACCTTTTGGGCTATAGGGCCAGACTCGAGTGTAATAGCTAGGCATTCTGAATTTTGTGGCAAAGCTGTTGAAATGGTTCTTCCCTTTGAAGGTGTCAATGTAGGGGAGGTATGACGCAACGTGCTTTTTTCTGTTTCTTACTCTCTCAGTAAACCTACTTCTCGATTGCCGTAATAGGAAGGTAAAAGTATAGAATTCATGAGAAGAAATGTTATGATGATGTGTTATACTAGTTAAAATATGTTATAAGTCCCCGTACTCTTCAAAAATTTGGAATTTAGTCCCTCTACTTTTATTTTCATTAATTTAGCTCATTTACTTTTTAGATTTCAAAATTCAGGTTCAACTGTTAACACAGTAAATTGTTTTTGTTAAATTTATTGGCGTAACATTTTAACAATGTTAACCTGAATTTAGCAAAAATATTTTTACAGTGCTAGGCTTGAATTTTGAAATCTGAAAAAACAGAGGGACTAAATTTATGAAAATAAAAGTAAAGGAACTAAATTCCAAAATTTTGAAAACTACATAGACTTATGGCATATTATAACCTGTTATATTTGATACAAAGATGTTGCTTATATCCTAAATTAATTGTGCAATGTGGGTATGTTGGATGCACTTAAGGTCCAAGAAATCATTGCCAATTATCAGTGTGTTTTTGGATTTAATGGTGAATGAATATTTATTAGCCTTTCATGTGTAATGTATGTGTATATAAATTTCTTCAGTAGAATATTAAACTATCGAAATTCTTATGTGCTGAGCAGTTGGCAGTGAAGCTTGTGATAAAAGAATGGCAATTTTCCGATGGTTCTCTTAGCTTCAACAACCTCCGTGTTAGCTCACAATCGTCACTGAACGGGTCATCAAATTTCCTTTCAAGAACTGGAAGGAGAATTATTGTAAAAGTTGTGGAAGGGAAGGATCTTATTACGAAAGACAAAAGTGGAAAGTGTAATCCATATGTTAAATTGCAATATGGAAAGGTACGATGGAGTTGAGGTTGTGAGTGTAGTATTACACATTAGTATACCGGAATTAATTATGCTTACCGTTGATCTTTACTATTAATTCTTTTCAGGTTCTTCAGAAAACAAAGACTGCACATTCTTCTAATCCGGAATGGGAACAGAGTTTCAAGTTTGATGAAATAGGAGATGGCGAATATCTGAAGATAAAATGCTACACTGAAGAGGTCTTTGGAGATGACAGCATTGGCAGTGCGCATATAAGTCTTGAGGGATTGGTAGAAGGGTCACAGAGGGATGTGTGGATCCCTCTTGAGAAAGGGAATTCAGGAGAACTAAGGATCCAGATAAAAGCAGTTCGGATCGATGGCTATGAAGGATCAAGGGTAACTTCTTTTTTTCTTTTTTTTGCATGAAGTGGTAGAGCATTGCTGTAATCTTTCGAAGGAAAGAAAAAAAATAGTAGCTATGGGGAAAAAGAATTAAAATAATATATTACACAGGCCATGCTGGTAGGTTTAAAAGTGCTACTCTGCTCACGACAAAAGTCTCATGGAGGCTTCTGGAGTTGGATTGCATTTTGCCATCTTTACTAAAAAAAAATGGGCAAATTAGTCTCTGTATATTAAATCAAAGAGCAAATTGGTCTTTTCTGTTTTAAAATTTCATCCATTTTTACTTTTGAAAACTGGTTTAATTGAAGGAATAACTAGACAATTACATGTGCCATGTGTACTTCATGTTGAGGTATAAGGATTAGTTTTTAACAGTAAAAATGTATGAAATTTTTAACAAATGACTGGTTTGCTCTTTGATCTAATATACAAAGACTAGTTTACACATTTTTTGAGTAGAGGGAGCAAAATGCAATTCGACTCTTACTACAAAAACCTCCATATACTTTTACTCTCAACTCACTAATGCACTTAACTTTATCTACTAAAAACATGTACACATGTGTTTTCATAATATTCTTTGTGTGAACCAAACGATTTAGCCTAAAGATAAAACGTTGTTTATATGCAAAAGTGGCGTTCGTTTGATTCACAGAAATACATGTTTTTAGTAAATAGCGTTACGTGCATAAGCGAGTTGGGTAGCTCTTTTAAACCTACATGTATATATAAAAGACATTTAACTTCAGGCTGAATCATTTGATTCAGAGAAAGAAAACTACGAACATATGCAACATATTTGTAAATGCTTTTAGTAAATAAGGTCATGTGCACAAGCAAGTTGGGTAGCACTTCTAAACCTACCTGCATGGCCTTTATGATATAATGCATACTAATTGATGATCTTCGATCTGAAGTGCATCTAAGCTGATACGTGTTCGTTTTTTCCTCAAGGGTTCTTCATATTCTGGCAATGGTTGGATTGAACTTGTGCTTATCGAAGCAAAAGATCTCGTAGCTGCTGATCTAAGGGGGACAAGTGATCCATATGTTAGGGTGCAATATGGAAACTTGAAGAGACGAACAAAGGTATTGAGACAACATAATTTTGAAATAATTGCAATATATCTATGCTGGTATGTGTTTCAAGTGAATTTTATTTTTTGGGAGGTCAAAGTATAATTTTTCTATTATATTAATTTGTGATTTTCTAAAAACTAAAGGGACTATACAAACAATTTTTCATCTTTTGGGGGTCAAGGCCACTGCCTGCACCCCTCTCCCTTCGCCCCTGCTTTTGGCGGTCAATAATAGCTACACGATCTTTCATCCTTCACGAAAATAAATATTTGCAGTGACAGTGGCAATAGTGTTTGATGGTTCCATGGATTGCCCCTGCAGGTTATGTACAAAACATTAAATCCTAAGTGGCATCAAACATTGGAATTCCCCGACAATGGCAGTTCTTTAGAGTTGCACGTGAAAGACCACAACGCGGTCCTACCGACATCGAGCATAGGTGATTGTGTTGTAGAATATCAGGGATTGCCTCCAAACCAGATGGCTGACAAGTGGATACCGCTTCAAGGGGTCAAAAGGGGAGAGATTCACGTTCAAGTTACGAGAAAAGTTCCGGAACTAGAGAAAAAACCGAGTGTCAACCCTGATACATCCTTGACAAAAGCTCATCAAATATCGAGCCAGGTGAAAACATCTTGTTTATCTTGATCATCATTGATCACAATAAAAGTACCAAGGAGTCAGAATTTTATCCCATTTATTAAAAAATGAGTAAATTAGTTCTCGTGTATTAAATCAAAGAGTAATTGGTTCTTTCAGTTAAAATTTTCATCAATTTCTACTATTATTCTGTCAGCCATGTTATTTTTAATAGTAGGAATGGATGAACTTTTTAATAGAGGGAACAATTTGCTCTTGAATCTAATATACATGGACTAATTTGTTTATTTTTTAAGAAAAATAGATAAAATACAATTCGACTTTTAGTACAATGACCTCTGTAGTACTTTTACCCATCGATCACGTGAATAGACCGAACAAATCGAACCCTGACATATTTTGTTGGATGCGAGTTCTGTACAGATGAAACCAATGATGATCAAGCTTCAATCTTTAATCGATGATGGCAACCTCGAAGGGATTTCAACTCCACTCAGTGAACTCGAAGCTCTTCAAGATATACAAGACGAATACATGGTACAGCTCGAAACCGAGCAGATGCTTCTACTGAACAAGATAAAGGAGCTCGGTCAAGAGATGTTGAACTCATCGCCTTCTCTCAGTAGAAATTCGTTTGGAAGTTGAAGCCAATCTTTACCATATTCCGATATTACACGTTACGATTACCGTTCCACCGATATAGCTTTTGCTTACTGATAACATCATGTTCACCAAACTCAACATAATAATCTTCATAGAGTAGCCTGCAAGCAAATAACATGGATTGCGTTAAGGGTTACTGCTAGTTCAAGTCGGTTCAAATCTAAAATGGTAGATAAGGTCATGTATTTGTATTTATATTTGGTTAGTTTACAGGTCGAAATAATTTAAATGTTGAAAAATTAAGTATTAAATTTATCAGCCTTGAATTTGTATTATAAAAATTATTTGATATATTGAAAATTAAGTGTTAACGTGGTTTGATAAGAATGAAATGTTGACTTGTGAAAATTATTATTTTCACAATTTTAATTTTATTCATATTATAACCTGCAAAATGTCTGGTATATTAGAGGTTACATAATGGAAAGGATTAAGTTTATACTATTTAAGATGTAATTACATTCCTAACTATTTTAGATTAAAATATGTTTTAAGTTGATGCAATTTTATAAATTTAGAATTTAGTCTTGGTATTTTTATTTTTAGAATTTAGTCTTTTAATTTTCACATTTTAAAATTCAGATTCAATTTAATTAAAAAAGATTTACCAGTATTAATAATTGGATCTAAATTTTAAAATTTAAAAAGTAGAGGATTAAATTTTAAAGATAAAATTATAGGGATTAAATTTTAAATTTGTGAAGAGTACATGGACTTATGGTATTTTAACCTTATTTTTAATATATTAGTATTTAATAGTCTGTCTTAATAGGCATAGTGTTAACATAACTTTTAGCCCTAAACATAGCAAATATAAAAATTAAATGACGTGGCATTATGAGATTGTGCCATGTCATCATTTAAAAAATTATAGGTACCAAAATTAGAATTAGCATTTACAGTAAGAATATGAAGTTAAACTGATAAAATAATTCGATTGAAATGATACTTTAATTTGAAGATTCAACTGAATTGTTTTATAGTTTAGGGACTAGTTTATGAATTAAACCATAATTTGGGGGCATTAAGATGAAATTATCCCTTTTTAAAATTCAGTAGCAAAAAAGGATAAAAGCCCAATAATAAAATCAGCCATATCCATTACCAAAAATATCAATTTTTTCTCTTTTAAAATCCAAAATAAAAGATCTTATCTCTTCTCCCTCAGTTCACTGTCACTTAACCAAAGCTACAACAATGGCAGCAAATCCTCAATAACAAAAAAGAAAAAGAGAGTAATGGCCATTACTACAACAAGATTGACGGAAATGCCCCTCAGAACCCCACTCCCTTTCTCATCCAATTCCTATTCTTCTTCTCTCAACCTTTTCTTCTCACTTCCAAAGCCTTCATTTCGTTTCCTCACTGCTTCCTCTTCTCTCCGCTCCGGAATTAATCCGGGTTCCATTTCGAACCGCTATTCTCACCCGTGGTATCATCGCCTATCCACCGGCGCCTCTTGTTCTTCTTCTTCTTCCCTTCAAGCTTGGTCTTCTCCTTCTGAAAAAGTCATCCAATCGGACGGTAACGGTAAGGTGGACTCTGAAACTCGGTATCTCAATAAAGGGCAAAGCGCTATAGACAGAATTGTTCTCAGGTTACGGAACTTAGGGTTAGGATCAGATGACGAAGACGAAGAAGATGACGGAACTGACGATTATAATTCGACGCCGGTGATTGGAGAAGAGAGGTTAGGTGATTTGTTGAAGAGAGAATGGGTTCGGCCTGATACGAGGCTGATAGAGAAAGAAAAAGAAGAAGCTGTGCTGCCGTGGGAGCGAGAGGAGGCGGTGGTGGAGGTGGTGGTGAAGGAGGGAGGTCTACTAAAAAAGAGGACAGTCAAGGCGCCAACATTGGCTGAGCTGACAATTGAGGATGAGGAGCTTAGGAGGTTGAGGAGGATGGGGATGCATTTAAGGGAAAGAATCAATGTACCCAAGGCGGGGATTACGAAGGTGGTTCTTGAAAAGATTCATGATAAGTGGAGAAAGGAGGAGCTAGTTAGGCTTAAGTTTCATGAATTTCTCTCCGTCGATATGAGGACTGCTCATGAGATTGTTGAGGTTGGTTTTTGCTCTTGTCATGAGAAATGTTAAAGAGTTTTTTGTTTTTGCCGGTGTTATTTGGACTCGGTTGTGAGCGTCGGATACGGGTATATATCCGACATGGATATGATTAGTTTTTGTATGTATTTGAAGGAGGTCATATCCCAATATCCCGATATTTCGGATACGAATCTCAGACACAAGTACTGCATGAAAAATGAAGAGACCGAGCAACATAGTCATGCATGGCTATGACTTAAGGATCATCTTTTAGCCTTGGGGTTAAGTTTATATCTAAGAATTTTTTGTTATGCATGAAAAATGAAGAGTCCGAGTAATGTAGTTCGAGATTATGTTATTGGTTCGAGTTTTTGTTATTCATGCATAAATGTCTGACTTAAGGATCGTTTTTTAGCCTTGGGGTTAAGTTTATATCTAAGAATTTTGCTTTCTAAAAGAAAATTTGAATGATCTTATCATGGAAGCAATATAGTTGTAATAAGATTTTGATTTCTATGGAGTAGATATAGATTGGTTGATACATTAAGCATTTAAGACTTTTGGTTTTTGTTTTTACATGGTGAATGATGATAATGATGTAGTATTGATTTAGTTTTTCATTTGAAATGGATAGATCAAATGTTTCATGGACATATGAATTGCTTGTTGGACATAAATAAGGAGCTTGCCATATAAGTAACAGGCCATTTAGTTTTAAGTTGAGTGGTAGATCGGATTGTTTGTTTTTTTGGGTAGGTTTTGAAGTAACTAGGATGTGTGTAGCCAAATTCTATAATTCCTTGCTTCTGTGCTTTAATCTGGTGTCTGTTTCTAACTTCTGAGCACTTATTACAACATGAAATATTCACGGCTTGAATTGATGGTCAGCGTCGTACAGGAGGGTTAGTTATATGGAGATCTGGAAGTGTTATGGTGGTCTATCGTGGGAGTAACTACGAAGGTCCTTCTAAATCCCAATCCGGAGAAGGAGAAGCTCTTTTTATCCCAGATGTTTCTTCTGCTGGCAAAAGAGAAAGTGAAACAGGCTCAGCTTCAACCTCAGAAAAATCTGATAAAGTTGTGGTGAAGCCAGAACGTAGTGAAAGCATGACTGAGGAGGAAGCTGAGTATAACAGCCTACTAGATGGTCTAGGACCTCGATTTGTTGAGTGGTGGGGCACAGGAATACTTCCAGTTGATGCTGATTTACTTCCTCCAAAGATACCTGGTTATAAAACACCTTTCAGGCTTCTTCCTGCTGGAATGAGACCACGGCTGACCAATGCAGAGATGACAAATTTACGGAAAATTGCTAAATCACTTCCTTGTCATTTTGCCCTAGGTATGTTCACCTTTTCTCCATGCTCTCTTACTTTACCTTTTCTGTTGGTGACATTATACAGAGTTTCACTATTTAAATATTCTTCTAGGGAGGAATAGAAACCACCAGGGATTGGCAGCAGCAATAATTAAACTTTGGGAGAAAAGCCTCGTTGCAAAGATTGCTGTAAAACGAGGTATTCAGAATACAAATAACAAGCTTATGGCTGAGGAGCTAAAGGTATGTTCTTTTACAACTTATAGGCTTTGGTATCTTGTGTTTTGCATGATAATATTCTTCTGCCTCATTGCAATTGCATATTCATATTCCTGACTCATACTGAAGTGATCTTTTTTACTGGTTTATGACATTTTTTTGTCTTTCTTTGGACTCTTCATCATTTAAGATATGCTGCACTTTCAAAAGAGACGGAAGAATATACTTCTCATGCGTACTAACAATTTTGCAGAACTTAACTGGAGGTGTCTTGCTGCTTAGAAACAAGTATTTTATTGTTATATACCGCGGAAAAGATTTCCTTCCAACAAATGTTGCAGCTGCTCTGGCAGAAAGACAAGATTTGACAAAACAGATACAAGATGCTGAAGAGAAACTCCGGATCAAAGCAGTTGAGCCAGCTCAATCAGGTGAAGACAAAGGACAGGCACCAGCTGGTACTTTGGCTGAGTTTTATGAGGCTCAAGCCCGCTGGGGAAGAGATATATCTGCTGAAGAACGTGAAAAGATGATTGAAGAAGCTTCCAAAGCTAAGCATGCTAAACTCATAAAACGCGTGGAACATAAGTTAGCTATTGTAAGTGTAATATCTATACCCTGTTGGTTGAAATGAAAAATCTCACAAAAGAATATGCAATTTTGAATCTGTTACTAGTTTATTGTTAGTAACCATTGGAAAATTACCATACAAGCTTCTTTGTATAAGCATGTCTAGCTTCTTGGAAAGGCTACTGCTATTATCTCGTCTGTCAAATATGCTTGATTTATTTACTTTTCTGAAGATCTGAAACAGGCTGCTATTTTTGGTCCTTAGTTTGCTATTTATTTTTGAAGGTCATCCATCAGTTTCCTGTTTAGTGCATCTAGGTAGTTGCTGTATGATATAAACTTTTCCATGTTTGTACCTGCTACCAGTTCACAATATGATTTTAGATATTTTATTTATTTGGTTATTGGCATTTATTGCATGCTTGAATATGCAAACAGGCCCAAGCCAAAAAGCTTAGAGCAGAGAGACTACTAGCTAAAATAGAAGCCTCCATGATCCCTGCTGCTCCTGATTATGACCAAGAAACAATCACTGATGAGGAACGGGTTATGTTTCGCAGAGTTGGTTTAAGAATGAAACCGTACTTACCTCTTGGTGTGTGATCTTTTCATTTGGTGATTGAAATTTGAATCTAGAATTAAAATGCTGACGGTTTGTATAATAATATACTAGGTGTTCGTGGTGTTTTCGATGGTGTCATTGAAAATATGCATCTGCATTGGAAGCACCGAGAACTTGTGAAGCTAATATCCAAACAAAAGGTCCTTGCATTTGTTGAAGATTCAGCAAGGTTATTGGAGTATGAAAGTGGTGGGATACTGGTGGCAATAGAAAGGGTCCCCAAAGGATATGCTCTTATCTACTATCGTGGAAAAAATTACCGTCGACCCATTAGCATAAGGCCAAGAAACCTTCTAACAAAGGCAAAGGCATTGAAGCGCTCAGTTGCAATGCAACGCCATGAGGTTTGATCTCTTACATTCTGATATTATCGTTATGCTTCATAACAATTGTTCCATATTGCTTTTTATGTCTTACATCATACTATTTGTAGGCTCTAAGTCAGCATATTTCTAAATTGGAGAATACCATTGAGCAAATGAAAAAGGAAATTGTAAGTGTTCTTTTTCCTATATACAGTCACTTTTGAAACTCTATTTCTATGCTATATATATATAGCAACTGGTATGGACTTCCATTTCTTGCGTGACTCACCTTTGTATATGAACTTTCGTCGGGCCTAAGTCATTTTTATAATAGTTGAAACCAAACTGGTTGTATAAATGTTAGTTGCACTTTATTATACGCTGAGGTTACTCATAATTTAGATGTCTTGTTCTCCTGTTTTCCCGTTATTCTGGTTTCTGTTTCAAGAGTTCTGCCTCTCATAGTCAAAGCTCTTCTGACTATGAGATTCTAATTTCATTATTGGAGATAAGAGAAAGTTACGAAGATAAAATGCTGAACTAGTTCAACGCTTTTGCTAAGCTATAAGATATTAACATACTACTGTAATGATTTAGGATCTTTATTACATGCAAACCTTGAATTTCAATTTTCAAATGGTGCGAAGTCTTAAGATATAGCCTAAATATTTAAGCTATCCTTAAAAAAAGGTTGGTATAAGCAGGTAATTCTTCATAGTAGAAGACATGAGTTTTAAATGTTGGCTGAACTAATTTAAGATACAATTTTCATGCCTTTTTTAAGGGGTTCTCTACTGCAAGAGAATATAGGTCTTGTTTTTAAGCTTTACATGAAAATAAGTAATAATAATGAAAGAACACTAAAGGATACTAGATTATTTTCCTATTGCAAAAGAGGTGAGTTGTAAATAGTTAAGAAAGATTCAAGGCTTTGACTTAAACCAATCAAGATCGAAGATTTAGAAAGGCATTGTCGTTCATGGTAATGTTGTTAGGTGGATCACAGAATTGAGCCAAAATAGGGTAGCACTTTCTGAAGTAATATTGATTGATAATCTACTCATAATGCTACATTATTTATGGTTACTGGTATGCCATGTAGATTTCTGTACGTTTCCTTCAGTAATACCTATTTAATGAGAGAGTATGCAATGGGGCTTTTTTACCCAGATAATATAAATTAATTAATTAATTATCAAAATAGGTTAGGAAAAGAATTATTTAAGGAAATAAGCATCCGCTACAGTAACCCACTGGTATCACCTTACCAACCGGCGGCACCACCACCACTTCCTCCCAATCATTGCGGCATGATAAGTTTTAAAAAAAAAAAATTGGTGCCGTTACTGTGTCAGGGGGCACCAATAAAATTTTTTTTTAGTTGATAAATTAACAAATTTAACCTTCTAACCAAAAAAGCTAAACCTATTAATTTACCAACTAAAAAAATATTATTGGTGCCGCCTGGTACAGTAATGGTACCTAAAAAAATTCTTTAAAAAAAAAACTAATCATGCCGCAATGACTGGGGGGAGTGGGGGTGGTGCCGCCGGTTGGTTAGGCGGAACCGGCGGGTTACTGTAGCAAATGTTTATTTTTTTAATTAATTTTTTTCTCATCCTATTTCAATAATTAATTAATTATTTTATATTATTTTCGTAAAAAAGCCCTGCAATGGTCTTGCTGAGTACATTGTTGTTCTTATTTTCTGTCCTGGTATGCTTGAAGTAAACTGGAGAAATTATTGTTGATTTTGTAGGGTGCTTCGGAAGATGGTGATGATGATAATAATAGGGGCTCAGGCGAGCATGGCCAGTTTGATCCCGTCTCGGAACTCTCCGAAGTGAGTTACTATATGTTCTTAGTATTCTTATTGATATTTGTTGCATGTATAACTTCTTGAGTGGGGGATGGTTTTCAGTTAGAAGCCTTCAGTGTGGTTATTTGAAATATCTTGTTAATGTTGGGGGGAAATGTTTCTTTTTTAACTTTGTCAAATGCTCGTTTGCAGAGTGAGGATGAAGAAAACATAGCATCTGACACTGATGATGAATACAAAAATGAGTTTGATGACTATGAAGATGATAGCGAATTCGTTGACGACCATGATGAAGGTGATAGCGAATTTGTTGATGACGACGATGAAGATGAGGCTGACAACAGTGAGTGGGAAGATGAAGAATCTTTACAATCAAACATTAAAAAATCCAATTTACGCAGCCATCGTTGATCAAGTTTCTGAAAATTTTGGAGTTAACAGTTTCTCATGTTCGCCATAGCCCCTTGAGGTAATCATTATATTGCTTCTTTAGGGACTATGAAATTCCATTTGGCTGATGAGAAAGCTTATCATCTCAAAGTCCCCTATAATATTCTTGTTTTGGCTTTTTTGTTTTCTGCTGTGCATTCCAGAAGCCATAAAATCATAATATTTTCCTTTTCCTGATAATGTTAGGTATGTGAAGTCTCAGGCCGTGACATGCGCATATTTTTACCAGCGAGTATTTTATACATCATGACTGAATTGGGGAAGGGCTTACATGTATCAAGTGTCATGGACTACCATCAAAGGTTTTGATGCTTGAGTATGTGAAACAAGGTGGTTCAATCTGGGTAGTTGTGCCATACCATTTTTGTAATGTATTTCGTTTCTCAATTAAGGTTGGGGTACATTTGAGAACTTGAATTTCAAAAATTAGTGTAACTTGTTTAATAAAAATACATGTAAATGTTGATTATTTTTTAGATGTAATGATGTGTCTGATTTTTTTTTTTTTCGAGTTTAAATACTTATTATGAATTTTGAAATGTATATTTTATACCTTTGAAGTATATAATTGTATTGAACCTTAACTAGCATATACACAATAAATGCATGAATATGGTGTAGCCTATCATAGGAGTACATGCATTGTAGCATAATTACTGTATATTTTGCTTGGAATCATGTAGTATATTACCAATAATGAATGTGTTGAATGCTACAGATTATACGTTTAACCATTCCAAGCAACCATAATTTGATCCTCAAGTAACTGCAATAATTAAAGAAACCACCTCAAAAGAAAAAAAAAAATAATAGTGCAATTTAAAAGGAACTAAGATTTTGTTCTTGAATGGCCTTATGCCTATGGAGGTACTCAAATCATGTCAGCTATGTAAGAGAAAACTTTAATGAAATATTTTTAAACTCAAAAAATTTATTAAAAAAAAACTAATTCTTAAAGGTAAATTCAAAATAACATAATTTCAAATATAAGAAAAATGTAAGGTTTAGGAAAAGCCAAATTTAACAATCTCATTTACCTCATACATGCTTACAGGAAAATAAACTGAAGTTTACACTGTTACGGTGTTCATAATTATCCCTTTTCTGTAGACACCCTTTGCAAAGGGAAATATGAAGGTGAGGGGACTTTCTTAAATCTTGAGACATTATCGTTGTGTTGTATGTCATCAACAGTACTGTCTCTTTAGCTGCAATTTGTTTTCCTCCATTTTCATCACTGCGTGAAGTTGAATAAAAACCTGAAAAAATAAAAAATAGAGTTAAAAAAAGACTCGGAAAACAAGCAAGCATAAACAAAAATGGCAAATGATTTAGAGAAATATTTAAGATGCATGCATGCATGATGCATGCATGCAATGAAGCAGGGAGCTCCCTTCAGTCCAATGGGTGGGCAAAGGATGGGGAAGGAGTTGCTCCCACACCATGCATCTGGCTCTGCTTAACATTAGACGATGGAGGTAAAGGTTTAAGCATAGCCGGAATGCATGAGATGGCAGCTCTATCCCCTTCTCTGCCCCCTGTATTGGACCAAAAGGAGCTCCCTTTCTTTTATTCAACAAGAAGAAAAAGGGATGTGTAATTCCCTCCCTTGTTTCTTCCTTTATATACTAACACAAACTCTATCCACCCCCCCCCCCCCAAAAAAAAAAAAACTCTCCTACCAATAAAGTTTGGCACAATCCAGCCGAGTTGGAACCTAGATGAGAGTCAAGCTCTTTTTTGTATACCTTTTTGTCTTCATTCGAGGATTCAAATTTTTATTAAAAATGTAGTTTAAGAATAAGATATGAGATCTACATATTATATTAACAAGTCTTGAATCATTGATTCATTCCATAACAACAACCCAGCAATTTTATTAGTTGGTAGAATACTTCAAACCACAAGGTTCATCAACTATGAATATATAAATATTTGAAATACGTGTTCATCTGGTTATTTTATGATTTCTATGTTTCATTTCTCTTGGATTCTTCTATTTTTCTTTTAGACTAGAAATGGTCAATAATAATAATAATAATAATCTTCAAATGTCATTTATTTAAAGTTGATGAATCTCAACGGGCTAATATTGTCTCTAATTCAAGTTTTATCTCTTAACTTTGTATAGAATATCAGGTACAGATACTTATATTTTCTTGAAAATTGTTAAGTTATCACGTGCAATTCATTATGACGAGAAATTTTTACTCCGTTGAACTTACTCAACTTTTTACAAAATCAAGAAATAAAACCCCATTCCATTAACTTTTAAGGGGAAAACATTTCAAATAATTCATCAGGAAAAAGTCCACCTCTCGACATAAAGAAAAATACCAACTACTTAAATATAATAATATATGAAAATTTTTATAAACACGACAAAAATATAGAGACAATGGCTCAAACAATAAAGGGTAGTCTACGCATAGCAATGTAGCATGAGTTGTCGGATTGAGATTTGATGGAATCTTTGTAAAGATTTGGCCGTACCATTTTATTCTCACCAGATTCACATTTGGCACTGTCCCTTTTTTTAATTATTTCCTGATTTCGTGCAAGAAGACAAATAAGACAGTAGAATTATTATATAAAAGGCGTAAACTAAAATAGCTTTCCCAGATACACACACCACACTGACCTATCTACACGCCTTTTAAACCCCAACCGTTGGATTCCCTCTACGTAGATTAAAGGGACGGTCTTGATCTTATGGTGGAAATATATGCACTTCATCCTTGCCAATGTGATGTTTTCTAGTGAATACTCTTACGTCTATTTCAAATTAGTTTAAATTTGGTTTAATATATAGATTCACTTCTAAATTTGATAATCTTTCTCACACTGACCTTTAATTTTTTTTGTCATATTGATCTTTAAGGTTAGCATTTGTTAAATAAATTGGTCCCGATACTAACATAATTTATTTTTCTAAAAATTTATTGATGTAGACAAGTATGGGATTGACACATGGAGAAAGAAGGGGACGACACTTGTATTCATTTTTAACCGTTCTTAATTTTTTTTTAAAAAGCACCTTGAAAATTTGTTTAAAAAATATATAAATTATAAAACTTCAAATATATATATATTGAAAATAAAAAAAGAATATAGATAAATTTAAAATAAAAACAATAAATTTCGTTAAAATTTCAAAGAAATAAAAAATGGAATATATTTAAAAATCAAAAATAAATAAATTTGGTTAAATTTTTGGTAAATTACAAGAAATTGTAAAATATAAAATTAAAAAATATTTTAAACATTAAAGAATAAAAAAGTTAGGGCCAATTTAAAAAGGTTACCAATTTTAGGGACCAATATATATATTAAGCCTTTAAAATCCATATATTACTTGATTATCATATAATTAATAATATTATTCTAATTTGTGTCCATATTTTACTTATTTATAATATAAATTTTAAGGAAGAGATTGATTTGTATCGATATAAAATTAAAGTGGGTTTTATATTATTTTCTATATCTTTGTACGATTAATATGTTAAATTTTATGTAAGTTAAAAATTTTAATTATCTGCTTTTATATAAAAAGACTTTTAGTCATTCAATAAATATTAATATATAGAATATTTTAGATAAATAAGATAAAGAGATCGAATCAATTCAAAAATTTACATGTATGAAAATTATAATTGTAACAACCAAATTTTTCAGTGGTGTCGAAAACAGTGATTCAAGATCACTAAATCCGACGAGTAAGTTTAGAAATTTTAACAAATAATAGTTATAGGCCAAGCGCGAACTTAAAAAAAATTATTTTTAATTAGTAAATTTTTCGATTTAAAAAAATTAATCAGGTAAATTGGGTTGAAAACAAGGTATCGAGACCCCTGATTCATAAACCGAGCCATAAATATTTTTATAAATATTTATGGAGCGTTATTAAGTGAGTGTTAAAGTTTCGTTAGAAAATTTTAACGTTTGGTTAGTCAATTAATTAAAAAGAACTAAATTGAAAATAGTGTGAAATTTATTAAATTGTGATTAAATAGTTTAAGTGATTAAAAAGGAGGGATTTAATAGGAATTGGACCCAAGTTGTATGGGCTGGACGATTGGACAAGAAAATCAGCAAAAAAGACAAAGAGAAACAAGGGCAAAATGGGAAATTTTGCAAATTAAACATATAAAACAAGATAAAATTGAAAAATCTAGAAATATCATCATATTTCTTCAGTAAAAACGCCATGGGAGGTCTGAAAGCTGCTGTTTTTTCATACTTTGACATATGTGAGTTCAATTCTTGCCCTTTTCTTTGAGATTTTTATGTTTTTGTGACTTTTACAATTAGGTCCCAGTGTTTAATTCATTAGTTTTTGACTTTTATGGACAAAATTAAAAGCTATCATTGATAAGTGTTGGCTGTTTATAATGAAATAAAATGAATTTTAAGCTTTGATTTTGTTGTTTGATGATTTTATCAAGTAAATTCAATAGAAATTGATTTTAGGACCTAATTGTGAAAAAGTTGTGAATTAAGGTTTAGTGTTAAAATTATAATTTTAAAAGGTTGTGTAATAGTTTAGAATGATGGAATAAAATGTTAATTGAGAAAATTTATCTTAATAGATGGGCTAATTGAGCAAGGACTGAATTGTATGACCTGTGAAATTTAGAGGAAAAATGGTAATAAACATCTTGAACTAAAACAGCTTTGGACAGCAGCAGTAGGTTAACTTTGAAAAATCACCATAAATTGTAAAAATTGAATTAAAGGATGAATAATATATGAAATTAAAGCTTATTGAGTCTAGTTTCTTATAGAAGAAACGGTGTAAGAAATTGAATTGTAAATTATGAGATATAATGAATTTTGTGAGACAAGGTCAGAATGAATTCGGGTTCCCCTGTTTTTATTTTGGAAAATCACCAAAAATTGGAGAAAATTAATTAGAGCCTAAAATTTATATGCTTAGAATCCTTAATGATTCTATTTTCAATAGAAATCAACGAGAACATTATCCGAGTTTCGTACTGTGATATAATTAATTTTTAGTGAAGAGAGTTCAGAACTGTCAGATAGTGAAATAGGGGAAACTTAAATGAATAAAATGTACTAATTGGCTATACTAAAAATTTTGAAAATTTTATGGTGGAATTATATGTGATTCTAGTTTTAGGAAAAATTTACGGATCTTAATTTGGAGCTTTGTAGCTCGAACTATAAATAATTGAGTGACTATGACTCGTGTGAACAGCTTGATATGAGCATTAATGAGTAAATTGTGAAATCTTACTTACAAGAATGTTATATACATTAAGGATGTGGAATGAAGAGGAGGAGGAGGGAAATAAATGATATATGTTTATAAGAAAACAGTATGAGAACGATACATATCATGACATGTATATATATGACTAGTTTCAATATGATGCTTGTTGGGTATGAAGTTGGATTGAAATGTCTAAGGCAAGTATTTTATTCTGCGCATCTGAAATGTGGTATTTTATAAAGATGTGATCTAGCTTTAAATATGAATGCTTGATGATTAATCTGTAAATGTTCTGTATGTACTGGTAACTTGTAACACTTTGTAACCCTGTTTCGACGACGGATACGGGTTAGGGGTGTTACAATAATTATATTGATAAATTCAACGGTTAGATCGTTAAAATATTTACTATACAAAGAGATACAAAATGGTATAAAACTATTGTTGTAAATTGTGTTCTTATTTTATTTATTAATAGTATAATTTTGATTTAAATTTCATAATTTTATATCCGTCCATAGGTTTTTAATTTTTTTAAATTTAAAATTAACAAATAATCTTATTTATATTTACCAACAAACTGATATAACTTAATCCAACCAACAGACGTACTGTACCCTAAAGGAAATGAAAAAAAAGGTTGCAATTTCCGCATATCATTTTTTTCATTTTAGGTTTTTTTAGATTGGTATCTAAAGTTACATTTTATTATCGATTTGGTCTTATTACCATTAAAATAAACTCATTAAAATGTAATCTAATTATAATATGTCACGCGATACTTTAATCCAATTAAAAAATGTCACATGGCACATTCTAATTGGATCATATTTTAATTTTTGTTTTTTTTTACAATGAAAGAAGTTGAATTTCAAAACTCAACCAAGAAGCCAAAGTTCTATTACTTAGCACTTATCTAGCAACATAACATCCCGCACCATTGGGGCGAGTGAGCCAAAGCATAAAACCCTATTATGCAAACCCTAACTCATTTAGTCATAGCATTAGCAGTCATAATCACCTAGTTTCGATTAGTGCTTTTTTTTTTTTTTTTTTTTAACGGTAGTGAAGTGAACTAATAACAAACTGTAACATGAGGTACTAATTTGAGCTAAAAAAGATTTAGATATCAAAATAAATTAAAATAATAATAATATACTTTAAAGATAAAATGATGCTTTAAGCCTATATATTTTAAATACTATATAATAATTATCAAATGGTAGGTAGATTTTTTCTAAAAATTTAGTAAAATAATAATATATTAATATCATAAATGGATAACACCCATTCATAGGATATTCTTCTACCTAGACTTGTCGCAGTATTAGATAATGGTGCAGCTATTGCACCTGCCACAAACCCTTGGAGAATCACCCCAATACAGAGTTTTGGTCGGATTCTTTTTAAAACTTCCCATTAGACTAATACTAAAATTTAATTAAATAGATTTAATTATTATTGTTTGATTAAAATTAAAATTAAAATTTTAAATTTTAAAATAAGATACAAACATTAAAGTTGACATATTTAAAATTATAATGATTAAATTTAAACAAATTAAAATATAATAACTAAACACACAAGTTGTCTAGGTGTGTTTATGGTTCTTCAAATAGAGAGTTGGAGATGGAAATTCAGCATTTGGGAATAGAAATTAGACACAAGATGTTCAGCTTAATAAGGTAAAAGTCAAATAGACATTGAGTAAATTATATTTTACTCTTTTTGTTTAAAAAATAGGTAAATTAGTATTTACAAGTTAAAAGAAAAAAAAATTATTTGTTAAAATTTTATTCAATTTTACTATTAAAAATCGGCATGACTGATAGACTAATTAAATAATTATATATAACGTCTGACGTACAATGACTGATTTATAATAGTAGAAATAAATGAAACTTTACTGAAAGAACATATATAAACAAATTTATCTATTTTTTAAGTACAAAAATAAAATACAATTCAATTTTTAATACAAAAACTTTTAGAATACTTCGAGTTAAAATGGGTTATAATTTGTGTTATATTATGCCGCGTAAGTTAGTAAATAAGTTTGTCCGCAAAGTAATGGGCCAAACTACGAAGGCCATTTAATGAGAAAATATCATGTAGACATGTGCAACACATTGTTAGCAGCTTACATAAACAGGCCCAAATTTCAATGAAGCAGGCTCCTACGAATTATTCAGCCTTGAAAGGACCGATTCTTTACAAAATTATTATCGTATACTTTTATTCTATTTTGTATGCAAGCCTCACTGCAAGGGGGAAAAGAAAAAAAAAATCGTCGGTCGTCGAATAATTCTCCGGCTTATCCATAAAAAAAAAAATATCTCCGGCAGCATGACAAAAAAAGAATGCCGAATTATTCCGGAGGAAACGTCGAGCGCCACCGTTAAACGGAAGCATATTTACTTTGAAGAATTTCATTGTAACCGACAAACCAAGCGGCAAAAATTGGTGTCTTCTGAAACTAAAACTAAAACAAAAACCCTAACTCTAAACCCGGAACCGGTACGAAACCCGCCGGGTTGGAATCGTTTCCACGCCATTCGTCCTTGCTCATCTTCGTCGTCTCGGGTGCACAAACGGTGGCAGAAGAGAAACAATTTCAGAAGCTCGGAAGCTTCTCGCAACTGGGTCTTCTCTTCCTATGATTGTTCTGATTGCAAAGGTATAAAAATTTCATATAAATTTTATGGTAAGTGTATTTTGGTTAGTTAGAGCATTGGGCATTAGCATTCCGTACCATTTATTACTACTGCTCTATATTACCCTTTTCTAGAAAGTTAAGAATGTATTTGAATCTCAGTTATTCTGGGAAGATGAATTTTTCATCTATTTTTCAATTTGTTTTATCCTTGCCTAATCTTTGAACCATTGTTTTGCAGATAAAGTTGTCATTGTTTCATATAATATACTTGGTGTGGAAAATGCAGCAAAGCATCCCGATTTGTATCTTAATGTCCCACGAAAGTTCTTAAAGTGGGATAGACGTAAAGACCTAATATGTAAGGAGGTCAATCATTACAATGCTGACATCCTGTGTTTTCAGGTGAGTTTATGATTCTTTTGATATAAGATTAAAATCAAATACATTCGCCTAGTCGAAGTCAGCGAGACTTGACAATTTATTTGTTGGTTATATTCTTATGGTCCATTCTTACTTCTGTAGGAGGTTGATCGTTTTAAGGATTTGGATAATCTTCTGCATGAAAATGGCTTTAAAGGTGTTTACAAGGTATACTAAAATTTTCTATGTGCTTTCCCCCAGTCCAGTAGCTATACCGTCAACTTCTTCTACTAACACAATTGTAATTACAAATTACTCCAGGTTCGCACGGGTGATGCATGTGATGGTTGTGCTTTATTCTGGAATGAAAAAAAGTAATCTTATCAACCTCCTTTAATATAAGTTTGATTTGATATAATTTCTATTTTTGCCAAATGCAACATTTATTGCGTATAATTGTAAATGCCTAGATGCTTATTCTTCATATGTGTTGAAGATAAATATGAGCTATTATTATCGCAACTATTTTATTTGTCATGACAGTCTACTCTCACCTCATTTGCTTAATAAACATCTGGAGAGATGTCGCAAGCAGTTATATATGCTTATGGCTTTTGTTTACATAGAGTTGGCCCTTCCAAAGTTTGTTTCACTTCTTTTGAGCTTATATTTTATTAAAATCGTTTCATTTATCTTGTTGTCTTTTTCAGTGTTCATCTGTGCTATATCCAACTTGTAAAATGTTAAATTCCGAATGCAGATTTACCCTATTGCATGAAGACAATATAGAGTTCCAGGATTTTGACCTTCGTAACAATGTTGCACAATTTTGTGTTTTGAAGGTATTTAGGGGCTGATGTATTGCTGCATGGCTCATCTCACCCTCTTGTTGTAGGTTTTAGTACATTGTCATTTATCCAATCAGTTAAACCTTAATTGTTTTAATTCTATTAAGCTGGTTGATTTTCTTGAGCTTTTGCTAAATTATGTAATTTTCTGTTCCCCTCAAGGCAATTCCTCATTTTGATGATTTCTAAAAGATGTTTGGGAAATTTATCAATTGCGGAGATAGTTGGTTTTTCTAATTCTACCATCCATTTCCTGCTAAAGATATTAGGTCTTCTAACTTTTACAATTATCATGTCTTTATTTTTGGCTTAGTGATAAAATAAGACCTCAAACTTTGATAAAAGTCTTAACCTAAGCATTTATTCTTTTACTTTTACCAATTGAACCCTTGACATAATCTGGTATTATCCTCTCTCTCTCTTTCTATAATTATTACATATCCATTACTATTGTATATACTTATTTTAGCGGTAAATTTCTGTGGTTCCTTGCCTGGATGTTTAATAATTCTCATTATACAGATGAATCGACATCAATCAGAGTCTAGTTCACATGCAAAACCATCAAAGTAAGTTTAAACTTTTTTGCCACATCCTACTTTGTATAGATTGCAGTAGGAATTACTTGTGTTTGGTGACCTTTGGTCAGTTTTTTATTGATATACTTTTAATTTTTTAAATTAACAAACTTTAGCTTACTATTTTATCAAAATAAGATTAAAAAATGAATGTTGTTATCACTTAAATGAATTTGGGTTAAATAAAGAAAATGTAGTAAGTGGTAACTTTTGGATCGAGGAGTATACCATAGAATCATCAAGGTTCGTAAGTTTGTTCCCCTTTATCGATGCCTCTTAGTGATGATTGATGGGATTTAGTTTGAATTTAAGACAAATTTTAGATAAAATATGGCTTTACTTGGACGGTAAACTATTAAGAAAGTCACATATGTGTTTTATGGCTAAGAGGAAAATTTTCATTGATAATTAGTTGGGTGAATTTTTTTAATTTTTAAAAACCTTTTCTTGCAAACTGAATATACAGGAAAAGACAAATGCGAAGTCGAAGATTATTGGTTGGGAATATACATGTGCTGTTCAACCCAAACCGTGGAGACATAAAGCTGGGCCAGGTACTGACTACTGAGTGCTCAGCATGATGTTTGCTATTTTTCTACACCACAAAATTAATGCCAGGTCCTCTTATGCTAAACGTTCTTGCCTGTGCCTTTTTCCTTTAAAAAAATTATGGAGGGTGGGGGAATCTTTCTAATTTAGGATCCCATTGTCTTTTATTATTGAAGCTGTTGATGCTTAGAAATATGACATGCAATGGTTTAGGTCCGGCTGTTTCTTGAGAAGGCTTACAAGCTATCACAAGAATGGGGCAACATCCCCGTTATACTTGTAGGAGATTTTAACAGCATTCCTCAGGTGGGGTCATGCAATCTAACCACTACATGAATACATACGGATTCAGTATTCAATTAGTTATCTAGTTTCTGCTTGGCCCATTTGTATCTTGAGCTTGTTTTCATCTTGTCTCCAGAGTGCTATGTATCAATTTCTGGCATCATCTGAGGTGAGTTTTGGTTCTTGTAGATTGTAGAGTTTGAAGTCCACATCCTTTAAGTATTCTTGTTTTTTTTTTTTTTTTTTAACTGAGAGGCATTATTTTGATTGACAGGCTATATGCATCATTAATTGTAGTTTGATTTTCATTTTGTAGCTCAATATCCAACTCCATGATCGCCGACAGATTTCAGGGCAACTTGAACATTCATCGCAGAGAAGAAAAATTAGAGCTCAAAACAAGGATATAGACAGGTTTTATATATATATATTAGATTTCTTTTAAAATTTTGAAGCATTTTTGAAAGGAGACTGAGAAACGAATCTGAAGTGGCTCACTTTCCTTGCACAAAGTTTTGAACTTATCAGCTTAATTATGAATTAAGTTGGATATTCACTGATGTTATTTTATATCCATTGATATATTGGAAAATGTGAAATTGTCGCAGTTGAGTTCATTGAAAGTAATTCAGTTTTGAATTGATAAGGTAGTTTAATAAAAATGATAAAAAGTTGTTTGCTGAGGTCAATTTCAGAATCCTATATTAAAAGACCTTCTGTACAAGTACTTGTTGTTATACACTAATGTGAGCGAGTGCATATGAGGTTAGTTTTTGAATGTATACTTTTTGGATACAATAAATAACATAGCTTTCGTTTGTTTTATTTGCTTTTAACTGGATTTGGTGTATCAGGCACCATGTTTGGACGCCTTTCTCCAGGCAGTTAACGTCTTCATGGAGTGATGAAGAATTAGTTCTTGCAACTGGCAATAAAGGTTTCACTCATCTGCAGCACAAATTAAACCTTTCCAGTGCTTATCTTGGGGCTCCTGTAAGTTTTTTCAAGCTCCTTTACTCTCTCATTATAATTTTGGACTTTGGAAATAAATGGCTAGGCCTTGCAAGAAAGCCATGATCGTCTTGTATGATTCGTAATTAATATTTTGAATCCAAACTTTCTTTTTGGTTCTTTTTGTCTAATAAATAGTGGTTTTTCTTTTTCTAGGGGAGCCATAGAACAAGAGATAGTCATGGAGAGCCCTTGGCAACATCGTACCACTCCAAGTTTATGGGAACTGTAGATTATATATGGTATAACGATTGCATTTTGAAAATGTCCACATATTTCGGGAACTTTCAGTTACTAACTTCAGTGTTTCGTTCAGGCATACAGGGGAACTTATTCCTGTGAAAGTTCTCGACACATTGCCTGTAGACGTATTGAGAAGGAATGCAAGCCTTCCTAGTGAGGTACCCCTTGTTCAATTTAGTGAGCTTGGTTGAGCATTACATAACTGTACTAACATCCCATGTGGGGGATGTTAGTTATAAATCGATTAACAAAGTGTATAATGAGTCGAGTTCTTGGTATATTAATCGAGAATTTATGACTTTGCAGAGGTGGGGTAGCGACCATCTTGCTCTTGTATGTGAATTGGCCTTTGCTGATGATTGCAAGGAACCCTGATTGTTACGTTTTCTATGGAGTTATAAACATTATGGTTTTCTTGGGGATCTGAAAATTATGTAGAAATATCCTCTTTGACATTCATAGGGAGAAAAACGCAAAATCATTCAATTTTTCTCCGAAGAAAACTACTGATGTACCGGAGCCGGAGCCGGATTCTATATTTATATGGAAAACAAAGAAGTGCCATTATGAATTATGCAGGTGAGCCAAATAGATCATTTGTAGATAATGCAATTTTTTTATTTTTTTAATTTCTAATTTTATCTGATTCGGTGTTTTAACTTTTAATCCTGATGTAAGTCGATATTAGATTGTTATTTAATGAGAATTGTGGAAATAGTTTTGTTCAATTGATTTGATTACAGTTTGTGGCTGTAAAACCAGTTTTCAGATTTTTTTTGCTAGTGATTAAGAATTTGATTTGATTTAAACTGACTGATTTATTATTTGATTTAGGGCTTTTGCCGGTGGATTGAGACATAGATTTGAGATTAAACCAATAAGGAAAAATATTAATTAAAATCATGATATTAACAAAAAAATAAATTGAAAAGCTAATGAGGTCTTGTAGTGATAATGGAAGGTTAATTTTTTTTTCTTTTAGTATTTGAGTTGGAGTTTTACTAAGCATAATTTTTAGTTTCATCACGTATAATTGTGATGTGAATTATGTTGTCTTCTATGTATTGATTTTATTTTATTATGTATTTGTAAAAAAAAAACAGTATTAATGCATGAATATATTATTAAACTATTAAGAAGTTATAAAACAATCATTAAATTAATGTTGTCTGGCTTTTTCGTTTTACAGTTTAATTTTTTTTCTGAAACAATTAAATATTGTGAATTTGCGTATCAAAATTTTTTAACAGTTTTTTTTTTAATCTCCAACACTGGCTGTTTGATCGAATTAAATTTAAGGTATATTTTTTAATTCGTCGATGGATATTAATCTATCATATTAATTATTTAATTGTCATTTGGAACTCGA
This sequence comes from Gossypium arboreum, assembly GCF_025698485.1. Classification (NCBI taxonomy): domain Eukaryota; kingdom Viridiplantae; phylum Streptophyta; class Magnoliopsida; order Malvales; family Malvaceae; genus Gossypium; species Gossypium arboreum. Next base: position 119,008,213 of record NC_069081.1, on the reverse strand, counting down.
TACTTGAACATTGAAAAGGAAAACATAATAGATCGTGATACAAATAATTTGTTAAAATTATTTGATGATTTAAATGAAAATTTTAAAAATTTAATAATTATTTTATAAATTTTAAAATTAAATAATTAAAATATAAATTTATTAATAATTTAAAGAGGATATGTATATAATAAAATCTCTATAATATTAAAATTAAATAAATGGAATACAATATATTACTTGCATGATAAATTTACGTGATATGTTAGATTTAATGTCGCACAAGGTTGTCAACCTCAAGAGTACGACCTTTTTCCTCGTGTTTATTAAAATTGATAGAAGGAAAATAATAGTAATTCTTGAAGGACGTGAAGTGGGTGTACACTGAAGAGGTGGTAAAGGTATTGGTTACATTTCGGTTAGGAAATGCATGACAACAATATTATTATGTATAGGTAAGGCTACAAATATGGTTGTGAAATTATTGCTTGTACCGTTTTAGTTGCATTTAGATATGTCTTTTTTTATATATATTTATTATATTATTTGGTATTTGAGTCTGATTTCAATATTTAAATTAACATATTTATTGAAGTTAGAAAATTTTAAGGAGTTGAAATTAAATTGTATATTTTATAAGAGTTAAAATATAATTTTATTTTTATAATTTTAAAATATTAAATTAAAATTTCATTATTGTTAGAATCAAAATATAATTTTACTTTTTACTAAATTAAAATATTGTAAATTTTAAAGAGCCAAAAGTAATTTTTACATTTTAAGAGTTCTTTGCTAGAATCGACCTTTAAAGACGTCATGTGGCCCAAAATATAGAATGTTGCTATAAACTTAGGGAGGGTAAAAAAAAAATCCCGATACCAATGAGTTTTGAGCCAATCTAATCCAATAGGGTCGATTTGTTGTTTTAACATGAAACCACCCCGCCCCAAGATATTTACAAAATTATCCTTATATATCTTTTAATATTAATTAGGTTAAAATATTCTTAAACTTTATCACTACCAACTTCAATTTACCACCTTTAATCTCATTTCACACTAATTTCTTTCTCTCTCTCTCATTTTAATTTATTTTTTCAAGTCTCCCTCTCATTTTCGTTCTTTTGTTTTATACGAAGCATGGTCTCTTTTTAAAATATATATTTTAATTTAATTAATCATAATTTCAAATAAAAAATTTAAACTCTAGTCAAATCAAGTCGAGTATACAATTAATGTTCAGGTTCGAGTTGGATTAAATTTGTTTAAGCTTGAGGTTGGATGAGGTCAGGGTATAGTAGTAGAGTATCGGGTTAAGGTGGAAGTGAGCAAAAATTCACCCTGTTACCATCACTAATCAAACTTAAATACTGAAATAAAGAAAATCTCAAAATTCAAATACCAAAGGGAGCTAACATAGTAAATAATATAATAGCCTCATTATTTTTTAATATTTATTGAAAATGTTATATTCTAAAGCCTAAAATTCGCGCGTCCTAGTCCAAGGGTGATAGTGGGAGTAGGGAAAATGGACCATTATTATTAATACGGTAAAGGGAGTAAGAAGAAAGCAATCTCGTTTGAGCGGTCCACAAATTGACATAAAAACCTTATATACACCGCGTATTTTGGATGCTCAAACTTTTTCTCTTTTTCTTTTATTATTTATATCTTTCTTATTGAAACCATGACAATGGATTAAAAGTTTCTGGGTGTTTGCTTGTTCTTCAAGTCAAAGCTTTTTCTTACTCTTCCTATATTTATTTCATATATATGGTAATTATTTTACGCAAAGGAATAAGAAATTACACTTTTTTATTTCATTTTATCGATATAATTAATAATAATAAATTGTGTGAGTCTTCAATAAAGAATATTATACAGTAAAGGATCTAGTAAAAATAAATAAGTCTATTCAGTAAAGGATATTATAATTAGATTTTTTTAAATTAATATTTTTAATGATTTATTTCTTTAAATAAAATCACTTAATAAATTTTTCTATAAAAATAAAATAATATTTTTTATAATTTAAATTTTACATTTATCAATCACTTTATAAAATGCAATGTACCAAAAAATTAAAACTTTAAATTAATATTTTACATTTTAGTCATAATTTTATAAGTAGTATGATCATGGATTGTCGGAAAGAATCTAATCAATCTAATCACTAACTGATCTAATTTTATATAAAAAGTTTTTTTTCCTTTATTTGATTTTTATAAGATTTTAATATATATACCGTTTTTTTTTGTGATAAACAAGAGACAACAATTACATCTGATTAAATTGAACAAAAACACCACTAACTTTGTCCTGTTGTAAAAATTCCAAAACTTCATTTGACGTATCATCAAAAATCTGAAGACTTGACCTCCATACTAAACTCAACTTGGCCAAACAATCAACCACTACATTATTTTCTCTAGGAATATACCTAATCAACCATTATCCTTCATCTCTCATAATCCGTTGGTTCCTTCTAAGCATTGTGGTTCCTTTTGATTATCTAACCGAATTGTCGCCCTTCTGAAATCTTTGCTAAGCAAAACAAGAAGACCATCTAAAATGCCACATAATTCAACCTCAAATACTATGCACCTTTAAATTTGTAATTATGATTTGATATATACAATTATTTTAATTCTTTTTAATAAAACATTTTATTTTTAATAACACTTATTAAATAATTATCAGATAATCATGATGTATTTAAAATGATGTCAATATCATGATACTATTAGATCACTATAATAAAATTCAAATTTTAAAATTTTCAAAATTAAATTTTTAAATAAATGTTATAATTATCTGTTAAGAAAATACAATCACAATATTAGTTTTCAATTAAAATATGATATAAGTTCTTGCTCGCAAATTTTAAAATTTAATTTCTCTTATTTTATTTTTAAAATTTAATTTCCTTTTAGTTATATTATTATTAAGCTAATAATTTTTTAATTTCAAAATGTTATACTAATAAATTTAATAAAAATTAATAGTATTAATAATCAAATTTAAAATTTAAAATATAAAAATAAAAAGTTAAATTGTTTAAAATAAAAATATAAAAACTATTTCTATTTTATAAAAGAAATACAGAGGCCTCATCTCCCAAAATTAACAATTCCCGCAACAACACTAACAAAATTGAGTTTTACTTGCTTTCCACGTTGAATAATTCATCCACCCAAGCCATATCTTGCACAAAGTCTATTTCAATCTCCGGCAGATTCTCCGGCAACGTCAGCTCGTAATCCACCGTATCTTGAAGGCAACAAGGCCCCAAAAGCTCCTCATCCCATAACGGCGGCGGAGGTTCCCATGATAACTCCGTAACCGATCCTACATCGTCCCAAACAGCATTAACATATACTTCATCTTCTTCAATAGTCCTTTTACATGGCTCGATAATTTTACTTTCTTTCACAACTTTCTTCACCACGTGCCGTTTCATATCCGTTTCATCTTCAACCTTACCAACACAAACATCAAGCACCGACGACGGCGACCGTCGACAATACAACTCATCTTCCGCCACCGCCGCCATAATTTGAAATTCACGTTTCTTTTTATTATAAACAACGGCAGCTTCCTTTTCAGTATCAAAAGTGCCAAGCCATAATCGTTTCTTTGTAAAAGGATCTCTAATTTCAGCAGCGAATTTACCCCAAGGCCTTTTTCGAACACCCTTCGCCGCCATTGAAGAAGAACTGGTGAAGTCATTATCTAAAACGACGGTTGACCAAGAAATCTCTTTGACGATTCGTTTAATACCCACAATTTGATTCTCTTCTTCTTCCTCACTAGATGAATCTGTAGCATTGGGATCGGTGTATTTGATTCGAAACTTCTTTGAAATTTTCGAATTCTCTGAGTTTAAACATTGATTTTTGGGTTCAAAGGCTGGCATTGTGTTTAAAGTTAAACACAGCTCTGTCTCCCTCCCTTCGAACTATTGATTTTAAATTAACTGAGAAAGTCAATGAAATAAAGAAATATTTGACTATGTTTTGACAAATTTGATTATCAAGAAAATACCATAAATTCTTTCACCGACCATTATAAAAGGTAACAAAAAATCTGTTTTTTTGGTAGTAAAGGTAAGAATATCTTCAACTCATAAATTCAAAAACTGAGTTAATTCACTTGGACAAATATTTAAAATTTTATTAAAAAAACCCAAAATAAATTTCAAACACCCAAATCCTCAAAGCATCGACTACGTTATTTTAATTAAACTCTTATTAGTTATTTTAATATTTTTAATATAATTTTAAATTAAATTACTTAAATAATTTATATTTTTAATTAAATTTGGTGTTACAAGTTAACCCAATAACAATTAAGTTAGAAATAAAACATTAATGACTTTTATTTAAAATAATTTTATATTAATTTTAGTAATAATTAAATTAAGTTTTTAATTGGTTGAGCCTCTTCAAATATTAATTACATATAATAAGTAGAGATTTAAGATTTTAATCTATAAGTTGATATAACATAGTAATAGATATAATTTCAATAATTAATCAATTAATTTTAAATACGAATTCTTAAAATTTGAACTATTTTATATTCTATTCACTATACCATTTGTTTTCTTTATTATCATCATCGTATCTTTTCGATAAATTGTGTTTGCAATAATGAGACCATTTTTATTAAAGGTAAGTTTGGATGAACAATGCAGTACATTTAGTTATTTTTTGTCTCACGCTACAGTACTGTTATAATATCTAATATTATCATCATCGTTATCTTTACATTAATCGTAGATAAACATTCGCTCATTCAAACACATTCTAAATAAATTAGGGTTTATTATATTAATAATCTCAAAGCTGTGATCTAAATTTTAAATTAATCATTAAATATTAAAACAATTTAATAAAATTATCAATTTAAATATTTTTCAACAAAATGCTTTTTCACATTTTAAAGTTTTAACAAAAAAAATGTTTTTATTCGTTACTATTATTTTTCAACAGATAATGCTTTTCACATTTTTAAATATTTATATATACTATTTCATATTGTCCAATGGAATTCCAATGTGGCCCATTTTTTCAGCCAACTTGCATGTACCACAACGCCCCACCGAATGTCCAATCTACAATCGAGAATCACTTCTAATTTTTTGCGCGACATGTAAGTCCCAAAAATAACTCTTAGGTTAATATATGATTTGATTTTTAGTTTTAATATTTAATTTGTTATTTAAATTTAGTTTTAATATTTAATTTGATATTTATATTAAATGGCATTATATGGCCGAATGAATATTTGATACATGTGTCATAGTAAAAAAAAAAACACAAGCTCTTAATTGGGACAAAAATAGCTCAAGTATCAAATTAACCATTGAAGTTAATTTTGTATTTTTAAGTGGGACAAAAAAACTCTAGTAAAAATATAAGCAATTGACAGTAAAGCCAAACTCATGTATCAAATAATATATTAATCCTAATTTTTCTTCTGAGAGTTCAGAGTTCACAAGTACAAATATAGATACAAGAACGAGTATAATTGAGATTTAATTACAATTTCTAGATTGATCTAGTTAATTATTTATAAAATTAACAATTTTATTTTGTTTGTTACACCATAAAAGTTGGGGGTGGGTGGCTGTGATAGTTCACACTAAAGAGGAGGGTGTAAAGAGTTGTTATGATGGAAGCAGCTCACGTCGTCGAATCTACGGAGAGCTGCCAAACTTGGAAGTTTTAAAAAAGTGAATGTGGTAGAGATTTTGGAAAGTGCCACATAGATTTATTGTCCACTTTACCTCAATGATGAAGGGATGAAGGGGAGTTTATAGAGGAATGGAGGTTAGACACAAGTTCCGATCATTGAGTTTCCTACTCCATTGGTGTCATAATAGGGTGGCAGTGTTAACTTAAGGCACTGTTGGAATTGACCTGAAGAAATTAGACAATGTGTTTTTCAAATGTGATGGATATATATATATATATATGTCATATGTGACTTTTTTTGTAACATCCTATACTCGACCCGATCGTCGAGTTCGAATTATAAGATGTTACATTCATTGTTAGGGCTACTATGATCAAATTACAGTTTGATGTAAAACTTTAAACATTAAAATATTAATAAAACAAGCATATACAACAATTCGTATTTATTTACAGGTTATATACAAACTTACAAAAGCTCTAATTTCAATTCGAGATTGAATTAAGACTAAACTGTAATATTTTTAAAAGTTTAAGTTCACGTGGTAGCCTTAGTGGGTTCCTCGTCACAATGCAACATACTATTTTGGGCTCGTCTCCAAGAACTATGCTTAACATCGTGGCATAATGTGGTGGCCTGATCTTGTAGCGAGAACGTACACTTGACATTGCGACTTGACATTCTGCTCTACATATTCCAACTACATTTCCAGCCAAAACATAAATTATCTAGGTATCAAACGTAACTAAACACTTTGAACAATGGTCTACCATTTACATATTACCCAAAAGTTAACTAATTAACATTTATATATTAAAACTACAATAAAGTGACTTTACTATTTAATATAAATAAACATGTATGGTATGATAATTTATCATTTCTTATCTTAGTTCTTTGAACACCTAAAAACTTAACTCATGCTTTTCTCTCTTTTAACCCATCTATGAAAATTTTTCTCATGAAATAAAATTGTTCACTAGCCTTCTCTTTGGTTTTTACTAAGGAAATTTCAAAGAAAAATGAAGGTTTGAAGCTTGGACGGTTCAACAATGGTAGAAGGACATGAAGGTAATTAAAAAAAAAAAGTTGGATGGAAGTTGAGGGGAGAAGGAGAAGTAGCGACGGTTTAGTGTTTGAGCGCTTTTCTCCACTTTTCTACACTATTCTACTAAAATATTTCACTTTTTTTACTTAAAATGGTCAAATTGCTAATAAGTCCTTAAGCCATTCATCTTTATACTTTTAACGTCATCACTACATCTAATAAATATCTACTTGGCTAATTACCACTTTGTCCTTCCTCATCTTTCATATTTCCTAGGTGACTCATACCACACTTTGGTTAAATTTCTTTTTAATCCTTTATTTATTCCTTTCCTCTACTACTATAAATCTCCTAATTTAATATTTTTCCTACTTTGGCAACAACAATTTCTTTATTCTTTCAACTAAATCAATGTATCTATTTTAAAATTTTCTATCTAAAGAGTTTTTTTTAATTTCTTATTGGATCTATATATTTCCTAATTTAATACTTAAAATTCCTATTTATTATATTTCAAAAATTTTACACTAGTTCTTGACCCGATTTATCACTATACCTAACCCCGAGTTAAAACGCGGATGTTACAATTTTAAAATTTTTTAAAGGATTTAAATAATATTTTTTCATTTTAGAGGGACGGGCCTGCCAGTCCCCTAAATTTGCCTTTGGTAATTGGTGTTGGTGTTGAGGGCTCTTGCCTGCCTTGCTAGGATAGATGGAGAGGGTTCTAAGGTCACCTTTTGCTTAGAATAGGGTTTTCTAACTCTTCGCTTGAGGTTGAGTTAATGCTAGCAAAGAATAAAGATCTAAAGGATGCAATTTAGCATTATTCATTCGAGTTGAATAATGTGAAAAAACCCCTCACCTTTTGAGGAGCAAAAGGCTAAAACATGTAAGCAAGAGGTTAAACTCGCGGAAGAAGAGGTTTTTCAATGAGAAAGAGAATAACGTCAATAATTTGATGCATATGAGTGAAGGTTGCCATCTTGAAACTCCGGTTATCAATCTTGAGACCAAAGTTACGAAGTTGAATGGCAAGCTTAAGCATGCATGGAATGAACTAGTTGCGAGGGAGCTTTAAGCTAAATTTGATGCAGAGACTTGAGCGTCCCGCAACAGATTATTGATTGAGCATACGAGGAGGATTAACAATAATTTATCGACAATGTTGTTAACATCTAGGACACCATTGTAAGCAATATTCAGTAAGCTTGTGGTTCTTTTGATCTACGTGGGGTCAGCCTCAGCACGGTGCAAAGGATTCCCAATTTTGTTGCCATATTTTGTCATTCTAATACAGAGTTAGATAGATGGCATAGCGACGTACAAGTTGTCACGAAACGGAAAGGTGGTGTTGGCAAAAATTCCTCTTTCCCTGAAAATTATTAATTTAAATTAAAATCCTTTAAGTGCGAATTTAATTTTTATTGTCGATTTTATATTCTTTAAATATTTATTTTTCTTGTCTGATAATGTGGGTATCACTTTTTTTATAATTATTGGAATATTATTAATTTAAATTAAATATTAATACCAAAACCCTTTTTGAGATTCTTAATTGATATGGGCAGTAAGTTGCCCAAATTTCAAATCAATCACTTTTTGCCTTTGTTTTCCTGTTCCTTTTTATTTAAGGAAGACAAATTCAAATTCAAATATTGTTGATCTACGATGCAGATGACTTCCACCAATCCATTCAAACTTTAAACGGCTATACAATTCGATTCTCAAGCGCTTACTCTACATTGAGCTACAGCTTATAACTTCCAAATTCTTACAAATAAAAATGTTGACCTTAGTTTTAAGTAAGGTCTTCATGAATCATCGCGGAAATTTCTCTCTTTTTACAGTGCCACGTTGCACCGTCCCTCACTCCCCGCGTATTGAACAATCGCGCATTACTTTTTTTTTTCTTTTGTAGTACTTAAGCGATGTTTGTGGGTGTCAATACAATATATAATTGGTTAAAATGTACCATAAGTCTTTCGAGCTCTTTATAAATTAGGAATTTAATCTCTCAATTTTTTTTTTATAATAATTCACTCATTTTACTTTTTAAATTTTAAAATTTAAGTCTAACTGTTAACATTGTTAAAATTATTTTGTTAAATTTATGTTTATTACGACATCAATTTTTAGTTGTATGACTACCAATGAGTATTTTTATGTCAAAATGTCACATCAATAAAATTAATAGTGTTAATAATTGAATTTAAATTTTAAAATCTAAAAATAGAGTGATTAAATTCATAAGAATAAAAATATAGCTACTAAATTCAAAACTTCAAGTTTGGCCCGATTCGAAATATGAGTCAATTTTTTGTTTGAACCTATTTAAATTTGTAAATGGTTAACTCAATCTAATTTAATGTAACTCAAGTTATTTTACTTTTAAAAGTATAAACTTAACATATTATTAAATATTTACTTTATAAATTACATAATATATAAAGGAAAAGGGAAAAAAAACATATTAAAAACTTGAAAATGGGTCGACTCAAGCTAAGTACAAGAAGCTTGATCCACATTTTACATAAGTTTAATTTTTTTGTCCAAACACATCTTTCAAACTTAAATTTTTTCACTCTAACTCGGTGGCATCTATTTAAAGATCCCATTATAGTCGGTTCTTTTTAAATCAACAATTGAAAAATAAAAAGAGAACAATAAACACTAATCTACCGTTGATCATGCCATGTAAGATTTGTATTTGAGAAGCATACGTTTACCTTTAACCAGTTCACTTGGTTTCAACAATAAAGAATGAGAAAACTTATTTTCAGATAAAAGCAATGTATTCGATAACCAATTTAACATGTTCCAGTCACTAGTACAATTTACAGTAAAAGTAGTCAAATTACATTTTACCCTTTTTACTAAAAAGGAAAATTAGATTTTGTACATTAGATAAAAGAGCAAACTAATATTTTATGTTGAAAATTTCATTTATTTTTTTCTGTTAAAAATTGTTGTGGTTGATAGAATAACTATATAGTTACACATGGTGTACCATGTGTACCTCATGTTGACATATAGAGACTAATTTTTAACAATAGAAAATAATATTTTTACCAAAAGAATTAATTTACTCTTTAATCTAACATATAACAACTAAATAATTAATTTACTTGTTTTTAAATAAAATAATAAAATATAATTTGAATCATACTACGATGGGGACTTTGATACTTTTACTTACAATTTTCTTATTTCTAATATAACTTGATTAAACGACTACTATTTTCGCACTTTTATCTCTCAGCCACAATTATTATTTAAAAAAAAAAAACTCCCAAAATCCCGTTATAATAAAATATCACCATAGACGTTACCCTTTCCCTTCCTACATTTCGGACAAATATAAAGTCGACTAGCACCATTGTTCTAGTGGGCCCACCTATTATTATTCCCTCTTACATTTACAGTGTTAGCGCGTTGCCGACTATGCGCGTGATGCATTGTCCTTATCGTCTCAAGCATTTCATTAGTACCCATGATACCCACTCCATAACGTGTGCTTACGTAACTATGCTGACGTCATTACAACGCCATCAAAAGGATGAAAGAGATTGTGTCGGGTTCATATAAGTTATTGGCCATGCGTTACCATTTACACGCATATTTGAAATTTTCAAAAAACCAAATATTCAATATATTAATAAAATAATAATTATTTTTAAAAGATGGACAATCAAGTGATCAACCTCAATATTAAATATTACTTTAGTAAACTCTTGCATTTAAATTTAAGGTCAGCATTTGCTAATTAAATATTTATTTTTAATATTTAAAATTTTATTAACAATGTATCTAATATTATTATACAATGTAAAAATTGTGTTGGAATTTAATCTAAATATAGGAAATAAGTAAAAATCATAATAAAAATAAGTAGATAATTTTTTTCCATAAATAAAAAGTAATTATTGTTCCCGGTACATTTATCGTATGGATGAAAATATTTATAAAAAAGATTGAGATGGTTTGTCTAAAGATTTCTACAATATAAATATTTGTTGTATTTTTCAACAGAATCAAAAGTTTATGAATTATGATATTAGTATAATTAATTAAAATAATTAAAGGGAAAAAAAAGTAAGAAAGAGAATAAAAATGGGTTAAAGAATGACTTTGTTTATGTTAGTCATGGCCGTTGTAATATAAGAAATCCATTCACCCTCCCACTCTTAAAAACCAGATCAAATTCCTTTGTGTGTTTTCTTTTTGGAAATTTTATTGGCCATAAAGGAACTATTGATACGTTAGAAAGGAGGAGAAATTTTCAAATATTTTGTGAAAAATTTAGATTTAGGAGAGTTATGGAGAAGGAGAAGAGGAAAAGGAGCGAGAAAGAAAGGAAAGGAGGAGTAACAATGGAGTCAACGAACAAGAAGAAGAAGAAGAAGGTGACGAAGGTAGAGGAAGAAGAAGGCGGCGTTGGCGAGGAAGAAGAGGAGGAAGTGGAGGAGTTCTTCGCTATACTGAGGAGGATGAAAGCGGTGGTTAAGTATTTCAACAAAAGCGGAGGAAGCGAAGGGTGGAGGGCGGCGGTGGAGTCTGAGAAAACGGTTGCGGCAGTCGATGAAGATGACGATGACGTCAAGGATGGTATCGATAATAACAACGATAATAATAATAATAATAATAATAACAGAAGGGAAGCCGTGGCGGAGAACGGTGCTTTGGACTTAAACGAAGCGCCGGAGGAAGAGGAAGAGGAAGAGGAGGATCCGATTAGCTGATCATGAAAACCGCCGCCGAACGGCGGTGGTTTAATTCCATATGTATTTTTTTTTTCCTTTTTATTCTAATTGAAGTTTTTTTTTTTTTTTATGGACGTACGTACTTCAACTAAATTTTATTTTTATATGTTTAAGAAAAATAGTAAAAATACTTTCATTTTCATCCATTTTCACGTTATTTTTAATATATTATCATTGTAAAGTAAATCAGCATATAAAACGAAAATTAAAAAAGCAAAATTCTTCTTCATGTCTCTCACAAGTTGATGATCTGTTCTTCGTTTTAATATTAGAATAGAAGGAAAAAAACGATCAAATAAAAAAATAACAGCTTTTTTAAAGAAAACAAATGAAAAAAAACGTAAAGCTAATTATTGCTAATGATCCGTTTTGGGCTTATTTTTTAGAACTATTTTGTGATTATGATTATATTATATCTATACTTGTAATATTTGAAAAATAAATAATTAAAGCTAATTATTAAATTAAATAATAAAAATATGCCAGTAAATTTTTTAATATAATCTCTAAAATTATTCATAATTTTTCTTAATTTATAAATACATTTCAACATGTTTGAATCCGCATACTTCTATATTAATACTAATGTCGATGCTAACTAAATTAAAACTCAGTTTACAATATTAGTAGTCTTTAATTTGAGTAGATATCAAAGTGAAAATATATATTTAATTCAAGAGCTAAGTCTTTAAATTAAGTCGAAATTAAATGGTGAAAAAATAAAAAATTCTAAAAAACTCTAGTTGCTCGATTTTTTCAACCTAAACTTTTGTTCTGTTGTTGGCGATATATACCAACTTTCGAGTTGGTTGCTACTCGCAGCTTCTTTGATAGTTTTTTTTGTTTTTGTTTTTTAATTTTTAATTTTAGTCTACAATATCGTGATTTTTGTTCACTTTTTTGAGGTTTTAGTTTTAAATTTTAATCATGTTACTGGTATATATATATATATATATATGAGATTTTGTCAAAATAAATGTGTCACTAGATTTATTGAGAATTGTTATCGGAACACATTATCGTGATAAAGCATAGTAATAATGATCATAAAATTGGAAGTTAATATGATGAAAGGAGGATAGAGCATTTGAGACTTAGTCTTCTTTGCATCATTGATGCGGTAATCTCTCAAGCTCTTGACAATAGTTTCTCAGTTAACCAAAAGTTCATCATTAAGTTGGTTTGATGATTACGGAACGATGATGCAATTTTCAGTAATTCTATTGTACGATTATTATCAATTTATCTTTCTCCACTTTTGAAATTCTTTGCAGAAATAATATTTAGACACCAATTTATAGTAACTTATTTATCATTTATACTAAAATAGTAAATAAGAGCTCATTTAAAGTTATTTTCTCAAATATTCTAAATTGAAAAAAAACCCAACAAACCAACATATAAATATCCAAATAAATAATATAAATTTTGTTGTTTGGACTATATCTGAATTAATAAAAAATTTGTATTTAATTATTCAATTTACATTATGGTTGTAAATGAATAGTTTAATTTTGTTTATTTATTAAATTAAATAAATGAACATGAATAAAATTTTGAGGTTCATTTATAAACCAAACACGAAAAAATTTATTTATATTCGTTTTATACGTAATTATATGTTCATGATCATATTCATTTGTAATCCTCAAATATTTAAATAATCCAAACTTCTAAGTTATATATATATAAAAAAAAGCAAAAACTTAAAAATTTTGAACCAGCCCAATTGACAATGGACCAAATTAAAACCCCACTCATTATAATCAAAATCCAAATATCTAACCCAATAAAGCATGAACCCATTACCAAAACTCAAAACCCAAACCCATTCACCAAATTAAAAAAAAAAGTAATTAAATTTGATTAATATCCTCGTATGTAGATTCTTCGTTAGCTTTGACAACATGAACTTTTGATATAATAATATTTAAGATAAATTTTATATATTTTATATGTTTTAAATCATTTAATAAAAATATGATTGAAATTTTTATCAAATATTTTCAAAGACTTGTAAAATACTCAAAAATATGTTTTAAATGCTTTCAAGTGTTTTAAACACATTTTATACAAGTCTATCTGCAATACTTCCGACAGCTAGAAATTATTCTTGACGATTATAAGCTATCACAAAATATTCCCTTGTTATATATACACATCAAGAACACTTCAAGATACAATAGATGAACATCCGAGCATATAAATTAAGGGAAGAGACTCAAATTCTTCATTTTTTCTTGTACATATCTCTTAGGTGCTTATTGTTAGATTTCTTTTTTATCATTTTCGTTTCAACTCTTTAAGAGAGAGATTAATACTTGTAAACACGCACCTTTAAAGGACTTCATTGTTTACATCTTTTCTTTATATCGTAAGAGTCACTTAAGATTTTTGTTATTTGTTAAAGGTTATAGTTGATTATTGTAAAAACTAAATGGTTCTAGTTAAGCCATAAAAAGAAACGAGAAAATTCATTTTTGTCTTATGAAAAACTTAAAGATTGTAAATATTATATAGTTTCATTGAAATGTATCAATTTAAGTATAATGAATTAGAAAATTATTTGTTGAGGTAAAGAATTGGGGCTGAACCACTATAAATCGAAGTGTCTAAGCTTTTCTTTCATTTCCTCATCTTTTAGAAAAATTTGCAAAGATTTTTAAAATACCAATTCACCCCCTCTTTATATTTTCGGGCCTAACATTCTTACTCATATATGTTTATTAAAATGTCCTTTTCATTTTATAAGTATATTTTTATGTTTTTAATTATAATTTCTTAATATTATTAGAATTTATAACATATAGGTTTTTTATAAACACTTGTTATATATTTTGTTCTAATTTTAAAATATATTTTATAATATATTTGCATTAATTTTGTAAATATTAATATATTATAAAAATATCATTTAAAATTTTGGATGTTACATCGAAGTCGGAAAATTTTTTATATAAGATTGAGTTGGACGAAAGATCGAGTAAGAGGTATAAAATTAGGTTTAATAATTTTTTGACCTTTCAATTTTAGAAAAAATTATTTTACTTATTCATTTAAATTTTATTTTTTAATTATTAAATTTATATTATTTATCAAATTATCCTAAAATAAATAGAAAATTTAACGTTGTCACACATATGTCATATTATAAAATAATTTTAAACTGTAAACATGGTAAATTTTTAAATAAAAATTAAAAACTTTGTACTGAAAAAATTATTAAGAGTAAAAATCTAGTCGAGATTAACAAAAACATGATCTCTATCTCATTGTCATCCCATTAAATCAATTTAATTAATATCTTCCATCCTTATCTTAGCTCTAATCAAACCCTAGTAAAATAATTTAAAATAAATATAATCAAATAAAATGGACCATTAATTTATTAAACGAAGGTCTAATCATGGGGACCTTAAAAGCTAATCTCCATTAAACGATTGAGCTTGATATTGCGTAAATACGTGGAAACCCACATGGGGATTCGTTATTAAGACAACCAATACGTTGAACGACTCCACCGTTAACTTCCAATCAACAAGATACTCCTCCGTCCCACAAATATCTCATTCTCATCATATTATCCTTTACTAGGATACTCCTCTAATTCATGCTCTGCCCAAACATCCACCTTTCTTACATTCTAAACACCAACAACTTTATTCCTCACTGATTCAGACCTCTCATATAATGCATTACTGCTGATTGTTTTACTTTGGATTGAGTTTTATTTGATTGGTACTAATATTATTTAAATATATTAAAATGTATTATTTTTTATTTAAAAATTAGAAAGGGACTATAAATAATTAAATATTGTATAAAAAATAGATATAATAAAATATTTTGAGAGATTTAATTGAAACAAATTAAAGTTGTAATGAAATTTCCTTTTAAATCGGATTTTTTATATATTTTTCAAATTATTTGTGAATTGATTTTAATTTCTCGACACTAAATTCGATTTTTGGATTTTTATACTCTATTTTGACAAATTAATTTTTATACATTATTTGATAAAGTATTTTTTCATGAACATGTATAAAAATTAATTTTTCAAATAAATAAATAAATAATCAATAAATCATTTATTATATTTTTGAGAAATATTTTTATAAAGTTAATTTCATTATTATAAAATAATAAATATTTATTGTTACATGATTAAATATTAAAATCATTTGTAAATTAAATAAAAATATAACTCAAACGATTTAGTTAACCGTGATTTTTTAATCCGTGAACTAAAACTGTTTAAAACAAATAATTAGATCACTTTTCGATTTCTCAATTTTTATTGAAAGATCTTTTACGTACAAATACAATGCAAGTACATGTCTAAGCAATTATAAAATAATATCAAACCATTAAAATGCACCAACGGATGAAAAACATGAAATTATTCGAACTAAAATCACACGTGCACAATTGCGCTTGATGAGACTAGAGACACAAAAATGCGTAATTGTGAATGATGGATCTCGAATTTTAATTCTCATAACCTAAAACCTCAACCTTTACTAACAATACTAGTATTTTATTACCAAGTTTTTGATATTTTATGCTCGGCATTAGTGTGAGATGAAACAAGGTTAAAATATGCTATAAGTCGCTATGCTCATCGTAAGTTTAAATTTGGCAAGATAACTTTTCTAGCCCTCAAACTTTACAAAAAAAAATCATTTTAGTCTTCAATTTAATTTTCATATCTTTTAGCCTTTAAACTTGTGTTTTTTTGTCAAATAATCCCAAAATGGATAAAGTTAACATTTATTAACTTTACTGATGTGGAATATACGTGGATTGCTATGTCGATGATATGTTAGCATTTAATAAAATTTTTAAAATTTCAAAATTAGTTTTTAAATATTTTTGAATTTTTAAAAATTCTAAAAATTAATTAAATGTTAATGTGTCATCCACGCATATTTCACACGTAAACATAGTAAAAAAAATGTTTAACTTTTTCTATTTATTTTGGGGTGATTTGATAAAAAAATATAAGTTTAAAGGCTAAAAAAGATAAAATAATAAATGGAGAGGCTAAAATGATTTTTCAAAAAGTCATAGGACCAGATAAATTAAAATCACGTTGTCGAAACCATTTTTATTTTGAAAACGGGGATCGACTTTAAAACGAAAATGGAGTCGCCACCAATCTTTTTTGTTTAGGTGTGATCAGGTCACCTTGTGATAGATCATTTTAATAAAGTATTTCGGTTTATTAAAACAACGTTTTTGGTCTACGAAAAACTAGAAAATGGATTAGCACCCTCACAACGCCCAAAATTGGTACCGTATTGATCAATTTACGTCCTAATGTTGAAGCTTTGAAAAAGATTTTAAAATACAATTCCCTTAAAACGTTTAGATAACTTGAATTGGATATTGAGATTCTCTTGCTTAGAAAGAATAAAATATTACGTCCAGCACGATTGGATACAATATTTCGAACGCTCGACACAAGATCATCTCAGAATTTCCAAAACACATGCACTTAAAACTTTTAAAAAGGATATTTGACTATTCGGCCCAAATGGTAAACCGAAACCAGCATGATTGGGCACGATTTATCGAATTTCCAAATACGAAACATTGCCTCATTTTAATTTGATAAAACATGGATGAAATTTCAAAAGGATATTCTGTATTTTAATCGAATAAAAAATCGAAACCCAGCAGGATTGGGCACAATCTCTCAAACTTCCAAACACGAAATATTGCCTCATTTTAAGAGGTTTTTTTTAAATGAGGGTGATTATAAAAGCGGTGAAGTACATTTATTCGGTTTATATAAAAAAAATGAATTGAACAATTTAAGATGACAAAGTAAGCAAGCTCGATCATAAATTAATACACAGAAATCAAAAAGCAAACTAACTAATATGGAACATGTACATAGTTAATATATTACACCATTTATCAACGATATTACAAAGGTGCAGATATGTAAATTAAAACACACAAAAACAAACAATAAACAAACGAACAATACATAAAATAAACTATATATATACGGACAAACAATACATAAAATAAACTATATGCAAAACTTTAAAATTAATTATAAAATAAATAAAAATAATTAATGCATAAAATACAAAATATTGATCTATCTAAATTAATAATATACATATAATGAAAAACTTATTATAAATATATGTACGAAATAATAATATAAAACATTTGAAATAAACAAAATACATCATAAAATAACTTTAAAAGGCATAAATTTATATAAAATCAACAATGTATATATATAAAAATAATGTGCAACAATTCAAAGTGATGACATAGGAAACATTTACATATATATAAGTGTAATAAATAATTTTGTAACGTAAACAATATAAATGATATACAAAACAATATATATACACGAATAAATAATATACACAAAATACAAATAGCTTAATATAAATAATATATATAAAAATAATAATATAATATTTAAAAATGTTCATAAAAGAGAAAATAAATAAAATATAATAAAACAAAATGAAAATATACAAAAGAAAATACAACAAGAAAAAATTAAAATAAGGTGGAACCAATTAACAAAATGTTAAAGATAATATGAAAGCGGGGAAGAATGAATGAATTATAAAGAATATAAAAACATGAATTTTAAAAGAACTCAATGGAAATAAAAACAAAATTAAGGGGATAATTTGTAAACAAATAGAATTTCTAAAGCGTAGACAAGGACTAGAATGGAATGTGCCCAAATAAATAGGGATTTAAAATACAAATATTCCAACTCACAAAAGACAGTATTTAAATGAGGAGCAAATTAAAACGATGGGCAAATCCATCGAAATAAACACCGTTATTGAATCGTTTTTTTTTTGTGTTCGTATTCAACATCTCCTCTCCTTTTGTCCAAAAAAAACCTCCTCCTTTACAATAGTTTTGAATGGCTTTTATAGCTAAATTTTACAACTGATTGCCCCTTTCTCTTTTCCTAGGCAAGTGGTGTAATAGGGTTAGTGGGGTGATTTAGTGGGGTGATGAAATTAGTGGCAAGTAGGGTGATGGAGTTAGTGGGGTGATGGAATTAGTGGTCGGTTTAGTAGTGTGCTAATTGGATAGTTGGTGTTTTGGGCTCTACTTATTGGGCCCGGGCAAAATTTGAATTTTACACACGTCATTTTATATTAACAATAATACTAATACTAATCAAATTAAAATTAAGGGGAAAAGGAAATCATTGCAATTCTTGTTAAAAAGAAAAGAAGATCGTGTGGTGAAGAAGGTGGCACGTGGTCTAGGAGATAGGTAAGGTTGTGACTTGTGAGAGGGACAGCTGATTTTAGAATCGCAGGCGCAGTGCCACATGATTTGAAGTACAACTAACAAAATATACCAATTGTAGACAATTAGATTATGTGATATTCATAAAAGCTAATAATATCTTTAATTTTTAAAAATTAAGGATTATAAGTAGTTTATAAATTATAAAAATATATATTATTATTATTGAAAGAGATAAAAGTTTGATTATTCAAAACCACAATACATGAAAATTAGTAAGATATCATATTAACTTTAAAATGATTCAGTTATTAAAATCGACGTTATATGATTTTTTATTCATATTGTCTATACTAATTAAAAGTTTTCATTTATTTATTTTTATAATTTAATTTTTTATAAAATAACTTTATATATTATGAATCTTTAAACCAAAACCTTAACATTTTTTTTCTTTAATCTCCGATACCAACTATTAGATCAATTTAAATTTAAAATATATTATTCTATTTGAATTTTATAAATAATTATTTGGATATCTTTTTCTAAAAAGAAAAAAAGCCTATTAAATAAATAAAACTTTTAAATAGATTAATAATTATTTTATAAAATTTTAAAATTAAATAATGAAAATATAAATTTATTAATAATTTAACTACTTTTATATAGTATATACTGCCAAAATAGACATTAATCACTTAAAGAAATTAAAGTAGTTATCGATAAACTTACCTTCCCCACAACGTGAATGCCACGACACCACAAAAACCGGACATGACTGACATTTAAACATAACTCTATTTCTATTCCTTCCAACTCAGTTTGATGACAACAAATAAAAAACTGAAAACATTACCCCCGTCCCTTGTCACGTGACCTCATCTTGTTCAACTGGTGTACTACCTGCTGCACGTATGACGTGTCTTAATCTACCACCTTAAACTTGGTGTACCTGAAGAGCTAGTACACACGTGATAGATAGTCGGTGATGTCCCGGTTCCATGTGCTACTATAATAGCGGCAATAAACACGTGGCTTCCGATATTAATGACGTGGCACCTTGCATGAATACGAGCAGCATGGACCTATTAAATTAGAGATATTCATAGTTCGATGGGTAATTTATATTTTTTAATTTGAGTTACTGAATTCAATATAAATGATAAAAATAGAAAAAATAATGTATGCCAATATTTATATATTATAGTTAATTTTAAATGATCTTTTATAACAATTGAATAAGTTTTTTTATGAATTAGGATTCTATTTTTAATCAAGAGTCCGTCTAACTTAATTAATAAATATTTAAAATGTTAAAAAATTATTATTTTCTCATTAAAAAATATAATGATGACGTGAAATTATAAATTATATTTTAAAATTTTAAAAATAAAATAAAACAAATTTATAGATTAAATATCGGTTTATCCAAAAGAAAAACAGCAAGAACAAAAGAAGCGAAGCCAACCACTGGATTCCCGTTCTCCCATCCTACCTCCTAATTCGGTGGGTCCACGCAACGGACTTCAAACGTGAATAGTCTTGGATTTAAATTTAGTTAATTTGAAAAAAAATTGAAAAACCAGTACTGAGAGGACAGATGAATAAAAAGAAAGACAGCGAATCCCGTGAATGACTCGTCAAAGGTAAAAACCTTACCTTTTTCGGCTGCGCACTACACGCGCCTCTATTTTATCCTCAATTTTTAAATTAAAATATCTGTTTTTTTATGTTTAATTATTTTTTTCTATTTTCTTTTTTTGAAAAAAATTGTTAAAAAAAAGGTAAATTCAAAATCCGCCTCATGTTTGCAACTACTATATAAACCCGTTCCCAGTTCTCCCCTTTTTGCCACTCAAATAATTTTCCCGCATTTTCTTTATTGTTTCTCACACTATCCAATCAGTATCTTAACATAGTAGATTAAAGTGTAAAAGTTCTTCAATGGCGATGGAGGATAATAAAGGAAACAAGAGAGCTCGAGTAGAGTTTGAGGAGTTTGAATCGGGGGGTAATTTGGAGTCGGTCCGTAATTCAAAGCTCGCTCGAGTTGACTCGGAGAATACGGGCTCGAACTCTCCTGAGGTTACTTATGCGGAACCTGATCCTGACGACGAGGGAATTCAGTCGCCGGATGTGAAGCGTATCCAGGAGGATTTGCTTGATATCTTGGACGATTCGGATCCGGTTATTGGACTTGATCCGGAGATTCAGGGTCTCGACTTGGTTATCAAAAGCTTCGAAGAAGAGATCTCGGTCCCCGCTCAGGATCCGGTACAGGAATTAGATTCCGGCGAGTCCCGGCGGGAGCTAGGGTTTGGTTTAGAAGCTTCTGGATACCAGTTGGATTTACAGCCGGATTTTGAGGAGAAACTTGCGACCGTTGATGTGGAGGAAGGTGGAGGGACAGGATTAGTTGGATTAGCGGATATGCTGGGGTATGAATTTCCGATTCCGAGTTACGAATCGTTCGAGTTTGGAGTCGGCGGTGACTCGGTTATCAATAGCGATAATAATAATAGCCATAGTAAAAGCGGTGATTTTGTGGCGTTTGGAGGTTTATTTGATACATCGGCGGATATTTCGGAGTTGACGTGGCGGCCTGAATCGCTCTCTGCTTTGTAGATAAAGAAAAAAAAATTCAAGCGATAACGGTGCCGTTTCGTTGTGGTCGAATATCGATATGGACATTTAGGGTCACTTTTTGATGATAGATTAGGTTTTTTTTTTTAGATTTTGGGTAATTATTAAATGAGGAGAAAAAAATAAAATTATGAAATAAAGCTTCGTTCTCGTTAAAAATTTAAACTTTAAAAATAACTACTTAATAAGTTAGGAAAATTTTATAATAAGAATTATTTAGAGTAAAGATTAAAAGTTTCGTCTGAAATTTACATGATAGAAGTTTAAAATTTAAAATTTTATTTCTTTACTTTTAATATATTAAAAAAAACCTCTTCATTGTGAATTGAGTAACTAACTCGTAAATTAATATTTAATTTAAATAAAAGCAATGTGATTATAATTTCTAGCCCCAATTAGACAGTTAAATTTATTTTTATTGCTTTACTTTTTCGTACCAACTTTATAATTAAATTTATTTTTGTTAGGTAAGGATTTAAAATTTTGACATTATGATATAATTTCAGAAAGACACGTCTTCAAACAGTTTACATTTTTAAATTTAAATATTAAAGTGGATAAAAATGCAGGTACTTAGTTGGTAAATTTTAAAATAGATAGACTAGTAGATACAATAAATTTTAAATATATAAATTATACAGGGACTTGAAATATAGTTTATCGTTTTTGTAAAATGGTTTTGATATTAGAGATACACGTCACCTTGCGCTTGCTACCAGCCCATGGATTTCATTAGATTCAGGCAAAAGTATTAATATTGAAAAAAGTATAAATGATTAAGGCATAATGATTTTCTTTTTTGCCTTTAAATTTTAAAAAATTATTTAACCTCCATTTAATTTTTTTACTTTTTTAGTCTTCAAATTTATATTTTTAAACCACTCCAAAATAAATAAAATTTAATGGTTATTAACTTTATTAATGTGACATACATGTAAATTGTTAAGTAATAAATGTTTGAGCGTCATTTACGTGTATACAACATCGAGAAAGTTAAAAACATTAATTTTTCTATTCATTATGGGTAAAACATCAATTTAAAACTAAAAAGATGAAAAATTAAATAAAAAATTAAAATGATTTTTTGTAAAGTTTGAAGAACAAATAAATCATTATGCTAATGATTAAATCCTAAAAATGCCAATTATTAAATCTTAAAAATCGTTCTTTTTCTGTTATTTGTTTTTCTCTTGTAGTTACCCAATTTCTTCATTGAGTTACTCTTTCAACCTTATTGATACACACTAAAAAGAATGTTCCTTGGATCTCAAATCGGCAACA
Organism: Gossypium arboreum; assembly: GCF_025698485.1. Taxonomy (NCBI): domain Eukaryota; kingdom Viridiplantae; phylum Streptophyta; class Magnoliopsida; order Malvales; family Malvaceae; genus Gossypium; species Gossypium arboreum. Next base: position 118,985,546 of record NC_069081.1, on the reverse strand, counting down.
TTGTGATTTTAACCATTCAAATCGTCATTATGAAATGAACATTAACGATAAGAATCAATACTCTATGAAAATAAATCAAGCTCTCAAAGTGAAAAGTCAAAGTTATATAGCTAGATCATGGGAGCTCACGACATTAGATCTATCGCCCTTACTTCAGTTTCTCAAATCGTTCACACAGATGAGGTAAAAGAGTTCAGAAAAATAATTATAAATATGATGTTGAACATTAGTTAATCCTTCGTTAAGTGATGATTATTTTAGGTGAATTTAAATTTGGATCAAATAGTATTTATTTATTTATTTTGCTTTCCATATAAATTAGTATGCATTATTATTTTAGGAAAAATATTTTATGATACGCATTGCACGTAAATTTAATGAAATAATTTTTACGAGCTTTCTTCTACCTCAATTAGAAATTCGTTAAAAGGAAATTATGTTTGGAGCATTTGAGTTTTCTGTGCTTTTTCATTTAATAATGAAAACATGCTATTTTTTCTATAACAAAAATGGAATATATATTTTTCATTTATATGCATTCGAATGTGAGGCCAAATTTAATATTAAAAAATATTGAAAAATAATTTTTACAAAGGTAAATTCATTGTTAAAAATAATTATTTTATCATTTTACTTTTAGAAAACAAAGCAATAATTTTTTTATTTTTTTACATATTTTTACTTTTTAAAATTATTTTAAAAATTTAAACAAAACACATTTTGTTCGATGTTTTCTATTATCCAAGAAAATCTGCACAAGACTTTTTTGTACAAATTTGACCTAAAGCTTAGCTTACGTATATAAGGCATTTTCAGTATTTTGCTCAATGGTATACAAATTACAAGGTCTCTAAATTCGGCTCCAACGATGAACGGTTGAAATTAAACTTGAAGGGATACGGTCTGGGCCGCCTGCGCGGGTCCCCAGTGTTTGGTACTTTCATTCGTACGTCACCCACCAACTAAACAAACGCCGTCGTTTCTTCTGCCTCTTCTTCTCGTCCAGTGCAATTGAATTCCTTCAAAGAAAAAAATAGTAATTACTAATTAATACAGATTTTTCAAGGGAATCCCACAGTGATTCATTTCATACCTTCTCTCAACTATCTGTGCAAGAAAAAGAAAGTTTCTGGTTCTCAATGGCTGCCAAATTAGGTTCCTTTAGGCATTCTCTTCTAGAGAGAAGGGAGAAAACAAAGGGGTATTCAGTGTTGGGACTCACCAATGAAGAAGAAGAACTGCAACAACAACGATGCAGGTGGTATTCTTATAGATTCATAAGTGAAAAAGTAACTGGGTTCTTAAAGGAAGTCCAATCTGTTGCAGGCCAGGCATGGCAGATGGGCATATCGGATCCCAGAAAGATTGTTTTCTCTGCCAAGATGGGTCTTGCCTTAGCACTTATTTCTTTACTTATTTTCTTGAAAGAAGAACCCATCAAGGAACTAAGTCAATACTCGGTTTGGGCTATTCTTACTGTTGTCGTAGTCTTTGAATTCAGTATAGGTAATTTTGTTTTGTTTCTTTTTTTAGTAAATTGGGTATTTTGTAATAATTTTCTTCCGTGGGTCATAAATCATAATTATAAATTAATTTCGTACTAGTAATTATTTTTTCAATTGTTCTTCTGCAATCGTATACTCTTGTTTTTGTTGCATAGATTTGCCTGTAGTTTTTAATTCTTCAAAGTTATACTTACTTTTGGCCTTTTGCATGCAAATGTACATTTTTCTTTCGTTTCTAAAAGCAAGAACCAACTAACAGAAAGAGGCTTAATGTTGCCGCCTTGTATTAACGAGGGCAATTTGTTTTTATCCATGGGAGAGGTCATTTTGTTTTGATATTGGTACATGAGAGAGTGTATTTTGTTTTGGTATTGGTTCTGTTTTTGTTTATTCCCCTGGGCTTTGTTCATCATACTCGCTTTTATGCTCACTGTGGGCAATGCATGTGATAATATTTTACTGATTGAAGTACATAAAAAGCCAATTCACCATTTGGTTCTATACTAAATATATGTATGTCAAACCAGTAATCATGAAATACAGTATGAGCAGGCAAGCTTTATTTGATTATATCCATAACTTTTTTAATTCATTATTTCTTTCCTGTTTGCATTTTTTCTAACTAGCATAAAGAACCATATGTTTTGTTTTATTTACAAATTTAATGGTCGCCTTTTTTTTACAGGAGCAACTCTTAGCAAAGGGTTTAACCGTGGGCTGGGGACATTATCGGCTGGAGGGCTTGCTCTTGCTGTGGCAGAATTGTCGGAGTTGGCTGGACAATGGGAAGAAATTGTTGTTGTTATAAGCATCTTTATCACAGGTATGGTTTTGTGGTCTTGTTTTTTCATCTTATGTGTCATATTATTACCTAGTGGTCCCTTTTAAAATTTGCAACTATGTTTTCTCTGATATTATTCCATCTATCGCCAGGATTTCTTTCAACTTATGCAAAACTATACCCAACAATGAAGCCTTATGAGTATGGATTCCGAGTGTTTGTTTTGACGTATTGTTTCGTAATAGTATCTGGGTATAGAACAGGAGATTTCATTCATACAGCTGTGACACGATTTTTTCTGATTGCACTTGGTGCTGGTGTTTCTTTAGCTGTTAATGTATGCATTTATCCAATCTGGGCTGGTGAGGATCTACACAATTTGGTGGCCAAAAATTTTATGAGTGTGGCAAATTCCTTAGAAGGTTATAGCATGCACCTAATGTTTTCTAATTCATATATCTCATCTGAATTTGAAATTAATGGCAACTTCATGCTTGTTTCCTTCCATGTTTGATCAGGATGTGTTAAAGGGTACCTTAATTGTGTTGAATATGAAAGGGTCCCTTCCAGAATCCTAACTTATCAAGCTTCTGATGATCCAGTTTATAATGGCTATAGATCAGCTGTAGAATCTATAAGTCAAGAGGAAGCTCTGGTAAATTTGTTGCATTTATGTATCGTCTTTCACTTTTCTTCCCATTCTCTGATTTTTTTTTTTCCCGTTGTGAAGTTGGGTTTTGCCATATGGGAGCCTCCCCATGGCCCTTACAAGTCACTTGGTTATCCTTGGAAGAATTATGCCAGACTAAGTGGAGCATTGAGGCATTGTGCATTCATGGTCATGGCATTACATGGTTGTATACTTTCAGAAATACAGGTATATATATTCTTTCATGTCTCAAATTTATGCAATTGATTGCCAATATGATTACAAGTACCTTCCTTTCTTCTTGCTTTGTTTGTTCCATAGCTGTATTGACAGTAGGATCCCCAAGTGATCGTTAGTGGAACAACAAACCCATTGGAATATTCGTTCTAATGCTACCCCTCATGATAAAAGTATCATGAAACCCTTTATACTAGGAGTTGGATTGCATTTTGCCCTCTCTACTCAAAAAATTGGCAAATTTAGTCCCTATATGTTAGATCAAAGAGCAAACTGATCCTTCTGTTAAAAATTCTATCCATTTCTACTGTTGAAACTGGTCCATCAGTCACACCAATTTTTAATAGTAGAAATGGATGAAATTTTTAACAAAAAAGACCAATTTGCTCTTTAACCTAACATACAAAGGCTGATTTGCTTATTTTTTGAGTAAAGGGGGAAAAAGACAATCTTGCTTTTTGTACAAGGGCCTCTATAGTACTTTTACTTACCCCTCATTGAAATGTGCTCTAGTGCCACTTTTCTTTTTCCCTCTGAATAGATGTTGTTGCTATTGTCCTCGATTTCATGTATCTCAAATCTTAGTAACTTTTGTATAGGCTCCACCTGAACGGAGACAAGTCTTTTATCATGAACTTCAGAGGGTAGGTGCTACAGGTGCTAGATTATTGCGTGAGCTTGGCAACAAAGTTAAAAAGATGGAGAAATTAGGTTCTCGTGACATGCTATTCGATGTACTTGGAGCTGCTGAGGAGTTGCAAAACAAAGTTGACCGGAAATCCTACCTTCTTGTCAATGCCGAGAGTTGGGAAATCGGAAATAGACCACATAGTCCAGTAGAGCCTCAAGATTCACGAAACTTGGATAACGAAGAACACAAAGTCCTGGCTTATAAGTCCCTCAGTGAAGCAGTACTTGATCTCAAATCGGTTCCTATACCAAATAGTTGGGACGGCCAGCAGACTAATGTAGGTGTCAGCCTTTCAGTCTCTCCCGTTGTTCCCTCTAACGACTTACTGAAGAAGCAGATATCGTGGCCTGCACCCCGTTCTTTTGCTACTGATACATCACCACCCTTGGAAGAGTCTAAAACATACGAGAATGCAAGTGCGTTGTCACTGGCAACATTCACTTCACTTTTGATAGAATTCGTCGCCAGGCTTGAAAATGTTGTTGACTCGTTTGAAGAGTTGAGTGAGAAAGCAAACTTTAAGGAACCCGAAGAGCTACCAGCAGCAGCAAGAGAGCCCATTGGCTTTTGGTCAAGATTGTTTAGATGGAAATGGTATCGGCCTGAAGCCTAAATCAGGTCTTACAGCTTAAGACACGGGCCTCAACAAGTTTAGGATTTTGATTAGTCGGCAAAAACATTCAAACGGAAAGTGAAAAAAAACTTTTGAAGCAGAACTTTTTTACTTAAATGAATCAAACAATGTACAGAGACTATATGCCAGTGTTGTCAAGGGCACAAGCACACCCTAGCCACTAGAACCCTTTGTACTGCCTTGGGACGCAAAAAAGGCGCTAGCATATGTAGTTTACTCGTAAAGAATGCAATTTTTTTCGTTGGTCATTATGTGGTTTTATTGTGATTCATTTATGTATATTGAGAAGTTTCCTTATTGTATGCCCTATTGAACTTTTAATCAGGCTGGCTTTTGTTGTTTGGTGCTAAGATGCACCAAGCGTAGTAATGAAAAGGATGAATACAAAAAAACATGCCTAAGGAGATTGAGCAAAGAAAAATCGGTTTGAACAGTTTGTGGAACGGAAACTTTAACAACTGTGAACTCAAACCGAATCTATTTTTTATTTAATTTATAATTAATTTTAATTTTTATAATATAAGAAAAAGATTTTCTATTTGAAACAGCATGTATAATTATTTTTGTCAAAATAAGTCTTCAAATAAAAAAAAAAAATTTAATATAAAACAATCGAAAATTGAACTGAATCGAATCGAAATATTATGAATGGTTCAGAAAATCTGATCAAACTGAGCTAATATCACCTGAAGGTAAGCTTGCTTAATTCATATCCATTGGAGTCTCTATTGATTGCGCCCAAGCCCGCCAATACTGAGTTTCCGAAGTCGATCAACCGAGTTTCGCTCAACCATCTCTCGGTGCTTGCCATCTCACTCCAACTGTATGTGCCCTTCGGATGATATGGTCAGTGTGCGCAAGTGAATAAAACCCGCTGTCTTTCCCAACCACCCCTTTTAGAATGTTGGAATTATTCTAAGGCATATGAAAAGCAACACTGTTTCTCACTAACCATAGTGTTACAGTAAAAAAAAAGCTATCTTATGCATAGATAATTACATAAGTAGAAATTACATTTTTTTCAAGAAATTAACCTTTCAAATTAAAAATTGCAAGTTCATTTGTCCATACATTAAAATTTTTCTATCAAATTTAAGTTTATTATAACAATTTTTATTACATAACTAATAAATGAGTATTTTTAAATTTTAAAATGTCATATCAGTAAAATTGAAAAAAATTAAGGTAACATTGACAATTGAAGTTAAATTTTAAAATATAAAAAGTGTAGATTAAATTCTAAATTTACAAAAAGTTATAGGTACTTAGACCATATTTTGACCTTTCACAAATCTCTAAATCTTTTACGGATCGATCCCTCTCTTTCTTTCTATGTGTCCGCTTATATATAAAATCTAGCTTTAGATTAAACCGGCAATTGACTCGAACCCTCAAGAGGTACTCCATTTTTCTTTTCCTCTGTTTCACCGTTTAAGAACATTTGTTTTCTCTGAATTTATAGATCTCCTCTTTGGTTCTCTGCAGCTTTAGTCGATATAAGTTACAGAGATTCTTTTTTTTTTCCATTTATTTTTCGATTTGTTTATAAATTGGATCACTTTTTGTCTCAGCATTTATTAGGATCTCTGTAACTAGTTGTTTGGATTTAACTCTAATTTCTATATTTTTTTTCAAAATTTTGATGTGTAAAATTAAATGATTATTTTGAGTTTATTGGTGTGTATTTACAGGTGTTAGATCTCGCGAGTTAACATGGCAATGATCGACGAGCCTTTGTATCCCATTGCGGTGTTGATCGATGAGCTAAAGAACGAAGATATACAGCTTCGTTTGAACTCGATCCGTAAGCTTTCTACGATTGCACGTGCCCTTGGTGAAGAAAGGACTCGAAAAGAATTGATTCCTTTTCTTAGTGAGAACAATGATGACGATGATGAAGTTCTCCTTGCCATGGCTGAAGAATTGGGAGTTTTTATTCCTTATGTTGGAGGTGTGGAACATGCTAATGTTTTGTTGCCTCCGTTGGAGACTCTTTGCATTGTTGAGGAAACTTGTGTGAGGGATAAGGCTGTTGAGTCGTTGTGTAGAATTGGTGCTCAAATGAGAGAGCAGGACTTGGTTGAGTTCTTTATTCCACTGTTGAAGGTTATTATTATTATTATTTTTTTTGTGTTTATATAATTTATATGGTTTTGCATGTTTGTTGAGATAGAAATTAGAAAGTTGAGTGCCTTAATAAGGATGCATGGTATGGTGTTTCTATCTTGTAATGCTTGAAAACTGTGTATAAACCAGAATGGATGAAAGTATAATTGCATCTTGTGTTTTAAAATTAGTAATATTTCTGTCATTAACTGCTGATTTGCATGTTCTACTGCTCTGCCTTGTTTTCATTTGGATGATTTTACCATATATAATGTAAGTTGAATGCCTTAATATGGATGCATGATATAGTGTTTCCATCTTGTAATGCTTGAAAACTGTATAAACCAGAGTGGATTGAAGTATTATTGCATCTTGTGTTTTGTGTATCAAAATTAGCAATATTTCTGTCATTAACTGCTAATTTTCATGTTCTGCTGCTCTCCCTTGTTTTCATTTAGATAATTGTACCATATAAGATGTAAGTTGAATGCCTTAGTATGGATGCATGATATAGCGTTTCCATCTTGTAATGCTTGAAAACTGTATATAAACCAGAGTGGATGAAAGTATAATTGCATTTGTGTTTTGTGTTTCAAAAATTAGTAATATTTCTGTCATTGAACTGCTGATTTTATTGTTTCACTGCTCTGCCTTGATTTCTTTTGAATAATTGTACCATATAAAATGCAAGTTGAATGCCTTAAGATGGATGCATGATATAGTGTTTCCATCTTGTAATGCTCGAAAACTGTATGTTAACTGCTGATTTTATTGTTCTGCTGCCCTGCCTTGTTTTCATTTGGATAATTGTACCATATATAATGTGATAATTTCTGAGCCTAGTCACCAGTTAATGGTGTTATCCTTGATATTTACTCAAATTTGTTATTGACTGTAATCTCCTTAATAATACTTGATATGGTCTTACCTCACTAAAAATGAAATGAATGTGTTGAATGTGGTTGTCTTCAACATGCAGAGATTGGCTGCTGGTGAGTGGTTTACAGCTCGAGTTTCCTCTTGTGGATTGTTTCATATTGCATACCCAAGTGCCCCAGAGGCACTGAAAACTGAATTAAGAACATTATACGGTCAACTTTGCCAAGATGACATGCCCATGGTTAGGAGATCTGCTGCGACAAATCTTGGAAAATTTGCTGCTACTGTAGAAGCACCTCATTTGAAGGTGGACATTATGTCTATGTTTGATGATTTGACGCAGGATGGTATGTAGATTACCTAATTTATCTTTTTTGCTTCATTATGATTGCTTGTTTTGCTGATAATTCATTGTTGAATATATGCTTTGAAATATTTTAAACAGATAGAAGTGCAGGATAAGTGATTTGAGCTAAACAATCCTGGTAAAAAATCATGAGGGGAGTGTTTAGTAGCCTTATGGTGCTTTTCTTTCTTTTACGGAGGACGGATTTAGGTTCAAACTTGAAGGAAGGTGAATTGGGAAAGGGGTAGCAAGCTGCTCCTTTCTACTTCTAGCCTTTCATTTTCATATTGAAAAATTTGAAGACTGCATTTCGGAAATTTTCAACTTCTTCCCTTATTATTTTTTTCCCCTAACAAATTCGAGAATTATTGTTTATGAGCAAGAGTAATTGATGGTCACCCATAAAACTAAATCAAAGGATATTTGAGCTGTTCTACCAGCAAGCTACCTACAATCTTTTTCCTTTCAATCTTTTCAAACAATTATATCAAAGAATTAGTGAAATTTATCTAGTGTTTCATGTGTGAACCATAACTAAGGATGATAATGTACTTTATGGGATTCTAACCTTATTTTATAAACAAAAGAATAATGATTCCTTTATCTATGAGCATTTTTTCATACTCGTGCCTTTTATTCTGCGTATTTAGTTTTCTATTATTGTTTTCAACTTCGTAATTTGTAGCAGAGTTTGAACAGCTTGTTTTTTGTCTCTGCAGATCAAGATTCTGTCCGATTGTTAGCTGTTGAGGGCTGTGCAGCTCTTGGAAAGTTGTTGGAACCCCAAGATTGTGTCGCTCACATTCTCCCTGTCATAGTTAATTTCTCACAGGTGGACCATGTGTTATGAATATTATGTTACAAACATGTTTGATTCACTTCACTAGAAATTCATTAACCTCTAAGCTTAAGATTTGTTCTTCATTCAGAGAATATAAATTGTATTTCTATTTGATGCAATATTTTGTATGGTTTCTAGTTAATTTATAAGGCTTTTTTTTCTTGCTTCTTGATGTAAAATGTGATGGACATTATTGTTCTTTTAATTATTTTTATTTTTTCCCTTTCTGCTTCTCGCTTTTCCCATTCTTAAATATTGTAATATATAGTTTTGAGTTATATTTTATTGGTATTACTATTGCTTCTAGGACAAGTCTTGGCGTGTCCGTTACATGGTCGCAAATCAGTTGTATGAGCTGTGTGAAGCTGTTGGTCCTGAGCCTACTAGGTAACTTCTATAATTAATGAGGCATAAACCGTATTATTTTCTGCTGTCCTGGCATCTTTTGTTCTACCTATTTTCTGTTGTTTTACCTTCTTCCTATTCCCTTGGTCAATATTGATGAACTTCCTTGTTTCCTCTCTACAATTGGCTTCAGCCATTCAAAAATTATTTAAATTACTTTTAATGAACTTTTATTTTTGGACATGCTTATCAACTATCATTGAATGATAAAGTTTACTTGTTTAGGTCGGACCTAGTACCTGCATATGTTCGCCTACTTCGTGATAATGAAGCTGAAGTCCGGATAGCTGCTGCTGGGAAAGTAACTAAATTTTGCCGAATTCTGAATTCAGAATTAGCAATTCAGAACATTCTTCCTTGTGTCAAGGTAAAAATGCTTATGGAATACTTTTGACTACTCCATCCAATTTTTCACTTCATTTCTTGTGGTAATCTAGTCTTTCCACCCTTGCTATGTCCTTCTAAATTAGTTCTTGTTGCCTGCTTTAGGAATTATCAACAGATTCGTCCCAACATGTCCGTTCTGCTTTGGCTTCAGTTATAATGGGAATGGCACCCATTTTGGGGAAGGTAAAGACACTGTCTCTTTTTGTTCTCATACGGTCCACCTCTATGAAATTCATTCTTTTTGTGTAGTATTGGTTGTTGAATAGATGCTCATCCTCCTTTTATGACATTTTCTGGTCGCCTATCCTCATGTTAACCGCAAGTATGTAGGTGTATTTTGTGATGAGTGGACAAATTAGATGTCTCACTGATTTATTATTGTTGCATCTCATATTTGTTCTAGATTGCATTGTTCTGTTGCATTATAATTGAAATAGCATTCTTTCTTCACACACGATAATGTTATCTTGTTTGATGGTTGTAGGATGCGACCATAGAACAATTGCTTCCTATATTTCTTTCTCTTCTAAAAGATGAATTTCCAGATGTCCGACTGAATATCATTAGCAAGCTTGATCAAGTCAACCAGGTAGGACGTAATTTAAGATTTATTAAGAAGCCGTTTTGTTTTCTAATTCTAATATGCCTCAATTTCTGAACACCACAGCGTTTTACATGCCCTATCATTTCAGGTAATTGGAATTGATTTGCTGTCCCAGTCCCTATTGCCTGCAATTGTGGAGCTCGCAGAGGATAGACACTGGAGGGTTCGGCTTGCAATAATAGAATACATACCTTTATTGGCAAGCCAATTGGGTGTTGGCTTCTTCGATGACAAACTTGGTGCACTCTGCATGCAATGGTTAAAAGATAAGGTGCACAGAACTTTGATATGGAGCAAAAGAAAAAATAGAGTTCATGTGCTCGGTTCTTTATGATTCTATTCCTGTTGAAGTGTCTCATTATGAAATATTTACGTCGATGTCAATCTGGAACTTCTCCCTGCCTATTCGAGAATCCTCAATTGTCTAACTTCATCGTTGCAATTTTAGGTTTATTCTATACGTGATGCTGCTGCTAATAACGTGAAGCGCCTCACGGAAGAATTTGGACCTGATTGGGCAATGCAGCACATAGTTCCACAGGTTAGTCTCGTTCTCCTATAAATCTATAAGAAGATACCCGAAGATGATGCCTGGTCTGAATAAGATTTCTTTTCCGGAAAATCTATTGAACAGGTTTTGGACATGATAAACAACCCGCATTATCTATATCGGATGACCATTCTACATGCGGTTTCTCTACTTGCCCCTGTTATGGGAAAGGATATTACTTGTTCAAAACTTCTGCCCGTGGTTATTAATGCTTCTAAAGATAGGTAATGCTGACACCAGTTTTCGATGTGAAACTATTTGTTTGAATTCTTTGACTTCAATTATGTGACCAAAAATTGCATGATCACAGGGTTCCGAACATCAAATTTAATGTCGCCAAGGTGTTGCAGTCACTTATCCCTATTGTTGATCAATCTGTAAGTAAATTTATTTTCGTTTTAAAGGGAAAATCATATATTCGGAGTATATTCTACCCTCTTGTTCGAAAATGCGTCGGATATTGATATAGAAAAAAGGGGTTGAGTTTGCTACTAGCATGCAAAATTTTCATATGCAATGCCTATTTTGTTTCATTAGGTGTCTTTTTGGCTTTTGCTTAGACTCTAGGCTAAAGTATGTTTCAAGTTCTTGTATCTTTTTATTTATCGCTTTTTTACTTTTATTTCGAGGGATCTAGTCATTTTATTTTTTTGTATTTAGAAATGCAAGTTTAATTATTTAAACTGTTAAATTTTTTGATAAAAGTACTATGGAGGCTCTTATATTAAAATTTAGATTACATTTTGTTCTTTAATAAAAAATGAGTAAAATAGTCACTATATCTTAGATTAAAGAGCAAATTAGTTCTGTTAAAATTGTCATCCATTTCTATAGTTGGAAATTGTTCATGTATATTAGCATGAGGTACATGTGGCATGCAACATGTCACTTTTTGATTATTTTGTTAATTATGTCAATTTTAACCACATAAATGGATAAATTTTTAACAAAAAAATTAATTTGCTCTTTAATAGAAAGTATAGTGATTAATTTGTTATTTTTGAGTAGGGACAACACAATTTGATTTTAGTACAATAACTTACGTGGTACTTTTATTTTTTATTTTTTATTTTGAAAATTTTAGTTTTTTTTTAAATTAAAAATGTATGTTGGATAGTTAACACGGTTAAAATTTTTCTTTATGATTTTTTATTTGAAAATATTACACTAATAAATTTAATAAAAGCATTTTAAGAGTGATAATATTTGGTTTAGTTATATATATATTTGGTGGTATTGTTTGAATTATGGATGAGTAATAAATACGAACAGGTGGTGGAGAAGACAATTCGGCCATGCCTAGTTGAATTAAGTGAGGATCCAGATGTTGATGTCAGGTATTTCGCCACCCAAGCTCTACAATCAAGTGATCAACAAATGATGATGTCTAGCTAGAACCGTACATTACTTCTATCACACTTCTACATCCTTTCCTTTTTCCTTTTTGAATTTATTTTACCTTAAAGCTTTTGTTTTTTTTTTTCCTTATTTTAATTGTATATCTTTTTTCCAGATTGAAACACTCCTTTGCTATATAAATATGTAATTTGTCTAAAATTGAGTTGTTGAGTTTCTTTTTGTCTAACAATTTTAGGTCTAATTTATGGTTCTAGTCTCTTATTATTCTTATAATGTTAGTTAATTCAAATTGTTAACCTTAGTTATTTTTTGGAACATCTGATATCTAATTTTAAGTTATTTTGACTGAATTTTTTTATTTAGAAAAACTTTGAAGCGTTCTGTTCAATATTTTAGTGCAAATAATTAACAATAATAATTTAGATTAATTAATAATATTTTAGATGAGAGCATGCTTGGAAATATTTGCATGGTTTCAATTGTAGATGAATAAATTTTTTGCTTAAAAGTAAGAAAAAATAGGAAGATCAAAATGTCATTATTTTTGAAATTTTTAATTAAAATGCAAGGACGATATTTGTAATTAGGAAATTACGGAAACATTTTTGTAATTAAAATAAATTATATTTTTGTAAACTATTTTAGTTTTTTTATTTTAATAAAATTCAAGAAAAATATGTATATGATTGTTATTTGAATTCGTGCTAATCGAAATAGTAAAATTTTAAATTTATAACTAATTTTTTGTTTATTAAATATTATTTTAAACACATTTACATTTTAAATTTATAATTTTATACGCATACATATATTGTACATATATTGTAGAGAAAATAAGTAAAATTAAAATCTTAGTAAAACTTGATATGATAAATAAATAAAATTAAAAATTCCTATTGTAATAAAAGTGTTTATATCATTACTCCCTTCTTAGAGTTGAGCTTGTCCTCAAGTTTAAATTCAGAATAAACTTCAAAACTTATCCAAAATCATCTATCTCATCATTATCTTGCTTGCTTTCAACATTTGGTACTTCTATTCAAAATAACTTTTTACATTTGTGTCTCATGTAATAAGACACGTCACAATTATAACATAGCCCTTTAGCCCTTCTTTCTACCATTTCTGTTTGTGTCAATCTCTTAATTACATGTAAAGAACCAGCATCAGCAACACTTGCCAACCTGATTTTAATCAGATAATGTTAGGTTAGGAAATAATCTATATCATTGTTCTAAGCACTCATTGAGGGTGGCATGGTTTAACATGTTAGGAAGTGCAGTGGTACATATTTACGGTATATTGTTGCAAGAAATATTTTTCTGACTGATAATGTTAAACTTGCATTTAAATCCTTCATATCATGGACCGTAATGAATATTTATAGACAGGAAAAAATTGACATCAAATTGAAGTATGTTTTGCAAGAGAAATAGTTCAGTTCTCAGAATGAGTTTGTTCTGATTTGTTAGTCCATTACCTACTCTGGAGCATAACATAGATCAGAAGCAAGTTTCCTCAGATAAAGACCAGACCTTAATGCTGAAAGTGATATGCAACCAGCGTAATCGACTTAGGGCGCGTTTGCAAGGAACTGAAGAAGTATGCTGTTGACATGTCTACTCATACTTGCATTTGATGGAATTTTTATTTTACGCATTAAGATTATGGTTTCTGCAATGTTCCGCATTTCACAGGAAATAAGGCAATTAAAGGAGAAGATAAGGGCACAAACTGCAGACCTAGAGAAAACAAAAACTGACAACGTCAAACTTTATGGAAAGATTCGCTATGTCCCGGACTATAACCAGGAGAAAGTAATTTCTAGAGGATTGAAAAAGGTAACCTCTTTTTGGAACCTCATGATCTTTATCTAGTGTCTTTAGCTTCTTGAAGTTGAAATTCTTTCATTCGATCACTTCTCAGTACGCAGAAGATCTTGAAAGTGGTTTTACCTCAGATGTTGATTCCAAGTACAAGATGTATGAGGATGATATTAATCCTTTTGCAGCTTTCTCTAGAAAGGTTGGTAAGCTTGAGCTCCTTTCACTAATATAAAGTTCTGTCAGATTCACATACTCGAGTCATCTAGTTTAAATCTGAACTTAGGCCTGGAGAGAGCCTTTTGCTTCTTCCATTACATTATTTTAGAAGACAAGAGCCAATGTCCGTTCACGGATTTTTGGTTTTGTTCGAGTTTACATGAGCCCCACGAGATTAAATTTCATACTCGCGTTTCTTCTTTAAAGCATAACTCATGTATCCGTGCCAGTGTGCTTCATTATATGTGGAACAAATGTTATCGAACCGAAGACACTGATGAAACAAAGCTCAAGTATTATTTCCATCTGTAAATATTAAGATAGATTCAAGTTCCTAATTCTTTTATAGAGATTGAATTAAATTAGTCCTCTATTATAAAATGGATCAATTTAGATCCGATATTATTAAAAAGAATCAAATAACTTCAAATTATAAATAATTAACATTTACTATATAAAACGTCTTGAAAATTATTTTTTTCAATGACAGTTCAATTTTAAACAAAAGATTTTATTTACGAATCATAAAAATTTTAAAAATATTAACTTTGTAAACAGTAAATGATATTTTTTTAAACAGTAAATGTTAACTGTATTCTAATTTCACTTTATTTGATTCTTTTAAACCGTATAGAAATTAAATTAATTTATTTAATAATAAAGGGATTAATTTAAGTAGGGTCTATAGACCGAATCACACTCAGCAGTGGACGTTTTCTCATGGGAAACAAGTACGGTTTTATTTCATTGTCGAATTGCATTCTTAAATTGGTGGGATCTTCCATTCCCTTCTTTGCATTTTTCTTTGAGTGGAAGGACGTATATAAAGATGGCTGTTAGTCTGGTAGATTGGAGGCATCTAGCATTATCATCAAGGGTGGTCTAGGTCCCTGTCTTATTTCATATTTATCATTTTTAGTTTATTATAAGGATAGACCACTCTATGTGGCTCGAACTTATGTTTCAAGTAATCGGTTTGGGACCGAATGTAAGGTCTACATTTTTCATGTATTACCATGCATGTCTACAAATATGCATGTATTTCTCAAGTGATCTCACCATATTGTCTAATAGCACGTGGCGAAAACAATTTTCATTTTGCAATGTTTATGTTATTCATTGGTATTAGGTTTAATGCACTATTTGGGTTTAAATTGGATAACTATTTTGGGTTAGAATTTCTTTTTTCAAATTAAATTTTGAATTTTAATGATTATTTTTATATTAAGATTTGAATCAAACAATTGTTTACATATTGGGATCTAAATTTTTTTTCAACTGCTCTAATATTGGAGTTTGAATTTTTTTTGTTCAAATTAGTTCTTGAACTTAACAATTTTTCATACATTAGGGTTTAAACTTTTTGTGTAATTTTTTAATGAAATATTTGATATTAACTTGGATAAAAAAATTCAAATTCTAATATTGAAATAATTGTCGAGTTCCGATGTAGTGATTAATTTGGATAAAAGAAAATTTAAGTCAAATTGGAAAGTTAAATTTCATATGGTGCATTAATCCTTGGTATTAATAGAGAGTTCATTGATTCAGTAATGAATTGTCTCTGCTCGAAAATTTGCATTTTTCTACACAATTGGTTTGCATATCCTAGTCTTCACTTGTCAATATCGAACGTCAGCTCTAAGCTATTTCAGGTTATCGTTTGCCTTTTTTTTTTTCCCGAACTCTTCCCATTTCCCTTCCGAATTATCCGATTTAAAAAATTGTATTTTGCCAAATGCAACAATGGCTCCGACAAGGCCCCATCGGAGATAAAAATCTGAACCTCCCCCACGGAATTAAGTTTCATCTACTCATAACGCCTTCATTCATGATGGCAAGAGGAATATATGTATAGCGTTGAAAATATGCATAGAAATTTCATAATCTGTAAATATGTATGTATGTGTAGTCTGCTTTATCGTAAATTTACATTACATCGATTCATCTAAAACATTACTGTCCCTTATGAGTTAAAATAGGTTGACTCAGTATCTAACGTCTTTAATTAGTTCGATAATAGATGTCGTTCAAACATAATTTGATTAGATGAAGTGGAGGCAGAAAATTTTTAGAGCTAAAATTTAAATTGTATATTTTTACGATAGTAAAATATAATTTTATTATTTTAATAATTTGTATCTTTATAAATTTTAAATAGTTAAATCAAAATTTTATCATTTTAGAGAGTTAAAATATAATTTTATCATTACTAATTTAAAATTTTATAAATTATTAAACTTCTAAATTGAAAATTTACCATTTTAATCGCATGACAAGATAGTTTAATTAATGTGTACGTGAAAACACTTATTCTGTTTTAATTAGGAGTTAAAACCAATTAAAACTCATTTAATTGTGAATGCTGCTATTAGTTTCATAATATAAAATCTATTTTGAATTTTTTGAAAGTCTGAATTAAATACTCTTAATTTTTTTAAAAATTAATTAAATGTTTTAAAACTTAATCCCAAAATTTGCTGTTGCTTCCCAAAGCAACAGATGTTATTACAATAGTATTTATATTTTTAATATTATTATAATTTTAACAAAATACATACACATCATATGAATATTAAATTTGAACCATCACAACCTTTTAATTTTAATAAAAAATCACATTTTATTTTTATTAAAAAATTATTCTATTTAAAAAGTAAAATATTATTATGGAGTGCTTTTATTTTTAAAATTTTAATTTTTTTTAGGCACGTACATGTGTCATAATCTATAGTATATGTGCTCCTATAGATGAATATTTATTTCGGACATCAATTATGATTGAGGAATCATACAACATTGCGTCAAACTTAAGTTGATTTCCATTCACTTCTTTAAAATCACTTTATCCTTTATTTAATAAACTGAAACTAAAGTCGATTAGAAATATATTCTAACTTGTCATATATTGAAGTCTTTTATATATATATATATATATATATATATATATATATATATACCAAAAAAAAAAAAGGTAATTAAACAAAATTTGAAATTTAAAGAGAATAAAAAAAGGCACTCATATCTTTTCTAAATAATTGGAATGAGATCATTTTTTTAACTTAGATAAAAATGTCATCATCGTTAATCCAAAACTTTCACATAATGTTTTTATCACGGGTTGGATTGGATTGAAATGGAGATTAATTTTAGGGTTAATTTCATCAAGTATTCAAATTATTCCTCTGATTTTAAATTCATCTCAAAATTTTAAAATGTTTTTATTGAATTTTTAAAATATTAATGTTTTATTATTTAGGTTTTTCAATTTTTTAATTGTCAATTTAAGTGCTAAATAACAACTTTGATACGACATAAATATATTTAAATTACATGAATCAAATTTTAGAAAATTATTTTTGTTTTTAACATGTCAAATCTAAGTTGTACAATGTCTATGTAATATGTACTCACAATTTATAATTTAATTCAGGAGTTTTAATATTTTTAAGTTAAAATTGAGCTAGTTTTAATGGTGAAACTAATGGCTAAATTTACCTAGGAATTGAAATTTGAATTATAAATTTTGGGAGTTTAATATCAATTTTATTATTATATTAAATTGTAATTTTATAACTTTTAAGAGATATAGAAAGCCATTTTACCACTTGAGGGAGGCAAGATTTGCCTATTGCGAATATCTGATTAATATGATATTGATATTTAAAATTAATTAAAATATAAACCATAATAAGAGGACTATGGTGCAATTAATCCTTCATATTATTATCATTATTGTTATGGACAAATAAAGAAAAGAAGATAAGAAAAGACTGACAACCATAGATAGTATATTTCAAAGCTCTGCCACTCCCCGTCTCTCATCTGCTTCTAGCTGAAGCCTTTAATGTCTGCCAACAAAGCCTGACGGTGACGTTCTTCTCCTTCTCCCCTTTTTCTAAACCAAAATAAAACCCCCACTAAACTCTTTCAAATTCAGCACCCAAATAAACAACAATGGCTACTTCAGTATCTTCTTCAAAGCTTTCCCTTTTCTTCTTGTTTTCCTTCTTGTTTACTTCCACTTTAGCTCGTAATTCCCCTTCACCAACAACAAAAATCCTCGATGTCTTAGCTTCTTTGAAACAAACTCAACATATTCTTTCCTTTGATCCTCAAATTTCTAATGGCTTTTCCAAAAGCCAACCCCTTTTCTTCAACTCTTCTTCTTCATCGGGTTCTGCTTTTTCGATTCCACTTCATTCACGGGGCTCATTGCGCAAAACCCATCATGTTGATTATAAAAACCTGGTCCGAACCCGACTCGACCGTGACTCAGCCCGAGTTAACTTGCTCACCACCGAGGTACTACTCGCTGTCAATGGGATTCGCAAAACTGAGCTGAAGCCTGTTGTTACCGAGTTAGAACCAGAGGCGCTTTCCACCCCTGTTATTTCCGGTATGAGCCAAGGGAGTGGGGAGTATTTTACCCGGGTCGGAGTCGGCAACCCAGCTAAACAATTCTACATGGTTCTTGATACCGGGAGTGATGTTAATTGGATCCAATGTGAACCATGTACGGATTGTTACCAACAATCCGACCCGATTTTTAACCCGTCGGCGTCGTCGACTTACAGTCCGGTTACTTGCGAGTCAAGGCAATGTTCTTATCTACGACAATCGGCTTGTCGTAGCGGGAAATGTCTTTACCAGGTGTCTTACGGTGATGGATCTTACACAGTAGGTGATTTTGTGACTGAAACGGTGTCATTTGGGAACTCCGGTGATATCAAAGGCGTTGCTTTGGGTTGTGGCCATACCAACGAAGGCTTATTTGTTGCAGCTGCCGGTTTGGTTGGACTCGGTGGTGGTCCCTTGTCTTTAACATCTCAGATTAAAGCGACGTCGTTTTCTTATTGTTTAGTGGATCGTGACTCAGCGGGTTCATCGACGTTGGATTTCAACTCCGGGTTACCGGCTGACTCAGTGGTTGCTCCGTTAATAAGGAGCCGAAAGGTGGATACCTTTTATTACGTCGGACTGACCGGGCTTAGCGTAGGCGGCCAACCGGTACAACTCCCGCCGGGCTTTTTCGAGTTGGAACAATCGGGAAACGGAGGAGTGATCGTCGACTGCGGGACGGCCATAACACGGTTGCAAGCGGAGGCTTACAACGCACTCCGTGACGCGTTCGTGAAATTAACGCCGGACTTGCCGACGACCGGTGGGTTTGCGTTGTTCGACACGTGCTACGACTTGTCTTCAAGAACCAGTGTTAGGGTCCCGACGGTGGCGTTTCATTTCAGCGGCGGAATGTCACTGGAATTGCCGGCGAAAAATTATTTGATACCGGTGGACTCATCGGGAACGTTTTGCTTGGCGTTTGCCCCCACGACGTCGTCTTTGTCTATAATTGGGAACGTACAACAGCAAGGGACACGTGTGAGCTTCGACTTGGCTAATAATAAGATCGGGTTCTCTCCTCACAAATGTTAAGACAGTAAATAAATAGCTTATTGGTGGTAATTTACTAATTTACCTATCCGTTTCTTCTCTGGTAAAAGAAGGTGTAGAATTTACCGAAGTTTGTTTGTTTGTAATATGTATAGGTTGAATTTTTACTATGTAGTCGTACTTTTTTACATTGGGGAAATAAATTCCAAAGAATGGAGAAGCAGTGTGGAAGAAGCAGTGTGGACGTGGGCGGTTAATGAATATAACCCGCCTTTGGATTGATTTACTTTCACTGTGCGGTAAGTTCAGTGTCATTATGTAGTAAAGTTGTTGAAATTTGAAGGGGCAATGAAAAGAATCAAGTTGGATGCTGTAATTATTACAAACGCGTGCATGCATGACACGTGGACGTATTAGATTTCAGCATTGTGGTTTTTGATTTTACGTGAAGGGATTCGACAGCAAATAGCTAAGTTGGAATCTTTTCCCGAATCTGATTGATTGATCAAATTTTAATATTTTTCTATTATTCGAAATATTATTAATAAATATTTAAGATAAGGATTCAAAATGGTAGTGGTTATATGCTGTAGATGGTGGGACAAAAATATTAACTTATAACGTCGGTAATAAAAATTTAAATTGTTAATTAATTAAACATATTTTTAACAAATTAAAATACAAAATTATATCAACAAGTCATGTATATATGATGAACGTGTTAACATCTATATAAAACAAAATTATAGCATAAAATTTATGTATAAATTTTATACATTAATCAGTGAAAAATAATACGAATATGGACATATTGCAAAAAACATTATTTTATTTTTGAAAATAATCATAAAACGTGTAATTAAAAGAAAACTCCTTTATTAATTATATATATATAAAAATTTCTACGTAAATTTGCATGCTCTAAACAGCGAAAAATAGCATGAATACCAACGTATTACAGAAATGTTTTATGATTTTTGAGAAGCTCAATACAATTACCAAAACAAACCTCTTTTATATTTAATATTTTAATTAAATTATTTTAGCAAATAAATATAAACATCGACATGACGTGAATAGCATTAGAAATAACAGTTAATGCTAATATTATCAGACAACTTATTCATAGCTCGAGCAGCCCTAGATTGGTATTTGGTTCAGTTGATTCGTCTTATGTAAATTTTAGTACATTTTATATTGTATTATGTTTATGCTATTTTTGGAATATATAATTTTTTATGTTATTAATTTATTTTACATAAAATTTAATACGTATATGCATATATGTTGTGTTTATATATATTTATAATGTATTGTATTTGTTTAGTTTGTTATTATAGTAATTTCGTTCGGCCGAATTAAACACATATGCTAATTTTTTTAAAATTTAAGGATATTTTATATATTTATCGGGTATGCTATTTTGAAGAGAGAAATGGAAA
Organism: Gossypium arboreum; assembly: GCF_025698485.1. Taxonomy (NCBI): domain Eukaryota; kingdom Viridiplantae; phylum Streptophyta; class Magnoliopsida; order Malvales; family Malvaceae; genus Gossypium; species Gossypium arboreum. Next base: position 118,964,694 of record NC_069081.1, on the reverse strand, counting down.
CACGTCCTATAGGATACGTTTTCAATTTGTTTAAATTTGGTTTTTTTTTTGTGGTTAGAAATTAGAAGTTTATAGATTTATTTTTGTCTATATTTGAGATAGACATTATTATAGTTTTAATATATGTATAGATTTACGGTGATGTCATGCAGCTTGATGGTTTACAAATTTCACCTGTCATGTGAGGATGGAGCCATCACCTGATAAGTCGGGATCGTATTACAACTCAAGGTCCAAGTTGACGGTGATTATAGGTCACGGGTTAAAATGTAACTAATACTTAAAATTTACAAATGTTATGCTGTCAAATGATGAAGCATAAATGAGGCCTCAGTTGATAGTGATTTTGTGGCCACGACAATGAGTTGATTATAAGGAATAATATTCGATCTTCAGCCATTTGTAATTGAACGCTGGAGATGTACTTGTCATCCAAACGAATACATTGATTTGTCATTTTACATATTATAAGGAATAAAATAAAATCAAAGACAACAGGATTCAAAGAATGATATAAAATGAAATTATTGAGAGAATTGAGTTTAAATTAAAAAAAAATAAAGTCTAGAGAGGTTTAAAATGAAAAAAAATATGATTTTTTAAGGTATTATAGCCATTGGAATTATACCCGTCGGGAAAAAAGTTATCGTTAGTCTAAAAACACGTGTTTTCATTTCTCTATTCAAAAACAACATATGACAATAAATATAAAAATACAAAAAAATCTTAAATATCTTTAAAATACAGCATAGTTCTTTAATTCGACCAATTTGGTTCTCTTTAAAAAAAACCTATATAATTTTTATTTTATTATATTAGTAAAAAGTAATTAATAAGTTTTAATATTATTTCAACATTTATTTGATATTTCCAATCCAAACTTAAATAATAATAATAATAAAACTGATGTGCGACCCGTGACAAATGAACATTTTTGGTTACTGGTTATCACCGTGTTTAGAAGGTTTGGTCTGGGGGTAATGGCGAGTGGGGTCCACGCACATTATGTTGGGAGTAATGAAAAATTAAAAGAAGGAAACAGATCACATGAAGCGCGTGGGACCCCCCAAAAAAGATTGGTACGGTCATGATGTCAACTGTAGTTGGAGAGTCAAACAGACAGACATAAAGAACGCAGGCTTAAGGATTTTTATTTTTATTTTTTTAAGTCTAAAAATAAAACTAAAAATGGATTATAACAATAACTTAATACGAAATTTTTAAAAAAAATCGTGTAATATAACTCATGCACATAAGGGTTATAAGGGAGCAGTTCCGTCAATGTCGGCAGTCGTTTTCATCACTCTCATTGAATGACACGTAGCAATTAAAAATGTGGCTGCTCCCTTCAATCTCCCAACCATATCTGTCTTTCTTGATATTATAGAAGTTTTATTTTTAGTTAAATTATAATAAAAATAAATTAATTTTTATATTTTAAATTAAAAAAATAAATTGATCATTCTATTAAAAATTCATCTATTTTATTGATAAAAATTTATCCTTACATAAAATGAACATAACACATCACGTGTTATTATTCGATTATTCCATCAATTAAACAAATTTCTAACAATATAAATAGATAGAATTTAAAAAAAGTCAATTTACTCATTAATTAAACATACATGGACTAATTTGTTCTCTTTTTAATAGAAAGGGCAAAATACAATTTAACTCCTAATCAAAGACTTCCATGTACTTTTACCCTATATTTTCTCACCACTCAAAACCAAAAACCAATCTAAATCCTAGATTTCATTTAAGATAAATCTCAAAATTATATATTAATTTTGATTCAATATATAATTCAATAAATAAATTTTAATTTGATATAATTATACATATGAAACCTTAATTGTGGTTCAAATATATGTATAACACTTTAATTTTTATTTAATTATATGCATTTTAAAAATAAATACATCAAATTATTTTTATATTAAATAAAAAACAATCATTTATGTATCAAATATAAACATAAAATAATACCATATCAATCATTGTATCAATAATTTATAACAACTGAATTAAATTTAAATTTCATTTATAAAATTATATATATAATTCAAAATGGATGTAATTTTGGATTAAATTTTACATATTGAATTTAACCAGTTGGTATAATGTGGTGTGAACACAATTTTTGCAGATCATGTTTCTGTCTTTCACATGGAATATAAATTTTGTGATCTTATCCACACATAAAAACTATATTCCCTTACAAAAATACCCCAATCTAATCCAGTAATGGATTATTATGTCACAAATTAGTAGTTCAAGAATCTTTTGTTAGTAGCATTTATTTATTATGTAATAATTTTATTGGTTAATTTTTGTGTATAAAATTTTGTATAGATTCTGGTTTTGAGAGAGACTAATCCGCAAGTTATAGTGCACTACAAAAATGCTAACTACTATATGGGTTGTCATGTAATAATAATTAGATTGGACATGTTAGGTGAGAGTCCTTTTCTGCCCTGTATTCTTTGAATTTTAATCTTTGTATTTTTATTTTCAAAAAGATTGGATTTTTTAATTCACAGGTTAAAGTCTCTAATCCATATATTCATCAATGCACACAAATAAATCCCCATTTAAACAATGAATACAACAAAACCAGAGATATAACATTTCCATGAATAAAATCAAAGAAATACCTCTATCTATCTCTCTACACCATCAGTGCAAGCTTCATTTTTTGATTAAAAAAAATAATTCTTCTAAATTTCTAATGCATTGAAGCAGTTATATATCAGTTAATAAAAAAATAACATCTAAAATCACTAATGACTAATTAGAAGGAAAATTCAATGATATCAGTTTCTCCACTAGCAAATTACCTAACTTTTCTGCTTGCCTGGAGCAATAATTTTACCCAAGCTGTTCCATTGCTTTGGTGCTGTTGACATATGTTGCACTTTTATCGAAACCCTCGAGTAAGAGAATCCGGACAGCCTCCATTCCATTGTGAAACGTAAACTCCAGCTGAAAGATAAAAAGACGTGACCGGTGAAATTTATTCATCAGTTTCTTTACTTTTTCTTCTTTGGTTGTGCTTTACAATCACTTACATACCTCTTCACGTTCTTGCTTGTTGAAAGCACGAAGAACAAAATTAATAGTATCCATCCTCCCTTGAGGTCGTCCAATGCCTAGAAAAGTTAAGAAACTTCAATAACCAGTAGGAAAAATTAGTTGCATTCGGATAATATTTTTAGTGTTCTTAGCAACCTACCAATTCTTAGACGAGGAAAATCGCGGCTACCTTTAAAACTATCGATGATACTTCTCATCCTGGTAGAAACTTGAAAATAAGTGTTGATATAAGCTATGTAGGATTCAAGGCATGATATAACAAATGCTGACAAGAAAGTACCCATTATGTCCACCATGTCCGCCTTTCGGAAGCAGTCTCAATTTGGCAAAAGGCAAATCTAAGTCATCAAAAATCTGTCGAAGGGAACTGTAAATGCGGAGGGGGGAGGGAAAAGATTATCATTAAGTCATAATAAAGGAAGAAAATTACCACAAGTACTTGCTTCAATGGAATCTTGTAATATGATACAATGGCCCCAACCTTCAATATGTAAAGTGAAACCATCCAATGGATATTAGAACTATAGTAATTTCAATCAGGTGAGAATCTTAGCCTCTCAAAAACAATATATAGGCCCTTTGAGATAGCTCACTTACAGACTCACCACTTGAGTTCATAAACGTTTGCGGTTTGGCAAGCATGACGGGAACATTTCCTATAAATCCTGGGAAAAAGTAACTATCTCAAATTAAATATTGCATAATGGGACATTGAATTGCCTAAGAAAATTTTAGAACATGAATTCATTTGTAATTTACCGACAATTTTCACTGAAATGAATAAACTTTTGCTTTTTATTTTCCATCTATCAGGCTAGAACTTATGTCTTATTATCTTTATGCATAAGGAAATACCAATATTGATGCTTAAACTAATATGGAAGAAGATGAACTATAGAAAGTTTTTGGATAGTTTATGCCACGTATTAAATATGTTTCTCAAAAAATATGAAAATTGTGAAGTCACTAAGAATTGCAGCTTCTATTGTCTGCCATCATCCAAATCAAAGATAAACTCAGGTGGGATTCTAATCTAATCAGTTTCCATATCTAATACACTCTTGTTTGTTTTACTGTTCAATCTTATTAGTTTCTATTATCCAAGGGTCACTAATCCACTTTCAACTAAATCTAAGGTTGATATTTTTTTAATTAAATTTTATACATCTTAAAAATCATTAAAATGCTGGCCATAAGTTTAATTGAGAGTAAATTACTCCCCTTAAACAAAGTAGTTGAAACTTCCGTTATTTTTGTAGTAGAAGAGAGGATCTTTTCCCAATGAGTAATCTAAATGCACTCTTCAAGGTTACAATGTAAAACAATATCTTCATCTAAAGCATTCAAAATCAAGAATAAAGTTGCAAACAATTGCAGCTAAAACTTTTTAAGGTATGAGTATTAGCTCAAATGGCATACAAGTTACAAACACTCTCAAGAGGCCTTAGGCAGGTAATGTCTCCCTTAGCTTATTTAATGACATGTGGGAGGCTAGTGGTAGATTATGAACTTCAAAGAATATATATAATTATTAGTGTTTTACAGCACTCAATCTCATCACCAAAACCATAAAACAATCAGTTAGAAGTTTCAATTACAAAACAAAGGGGAGCTAGAAATTAGTCAAACAAAGAAAACCGTGGCTAGTAAACCATCCAACTACTGCAGTGGTATAAGCATTTATTCTAATTTGATCTTTAAAATTAGAAGGTCTTTTAGACTTTTTACAACTGAGTTGGTATCTGTTTAACTAGTGAAACCAACTCAGTCAAAGGCATTATATTAGTATGGATAGATAATTAAGTACCTATTACGAAACATACCCTTCAAATACACTACATTAGAAATTAGAAGAAGTAGAATCAACTCAATATCAAAGCAATATACTAGTCTAGAATTAGAAATTTGGGACCCTATCATGTCTAACTGATAAATTATGAAGAAACAATAACCCATTCCAGCAAAGTTCCATGGCTATTATATTTTCAACAGGCATGCAATACTTCAAAGCATATTGAAGTTCTCGAATTTAACAGTAGTGAAAGTAATTCGAAGATTGAACTTTTTTTAAAAAAGTACCTTTTCCAATCTGAGCTTTAAAGTTAACAGTGTTAATAGAAATCCCTTCAGCCTCAGCTATAGCGTCTACCATCATGAAACCCACCTGTTGGCAAAAGAATGAAAAAAAATTAAAAATCATTAAAAGAACATTAAAATTCGTTAAAAAAAATCAAAACGAGGACGTATTAATACGTTGTGGCGGGTGCCATTGAATTTCTTGCCGGGATTACCGAGACCGACGATGAGCCACGGCTTGCGAGGCGGAGACTGCGGCCTGGGCTCGGGCGGCGACACCTGGGAATCCTCCGCCGTATTGGCGGGACAAGAATTTGAAATTTTGGTGGAAAAATTAGGGAATTGAGTCATGGTTCTTTTGGTAGCGGCAGAAATTTTGAAGGAAGGATGAGATTTAATGAATAAGGAATTGAAGTTTAGGAAGCGAAAAGTGAAGATTGATGAACTTAATTTCATGATTTTTTTTATAGATTAGGGTTTGAATTTTTGAAGAATGTTGTGAAGAAGGAAGGGGGAAAGGAGAACGAAGCAATGAAGAAACTCCACAAAGTTCCCCCCTTTGCCTTGCGGTTCAAGAGTCAAAAGATCCGAGAGGCCATCTTTTTGCTTTTATTTTAGGTCTAACTACATATTTGACCCTCAAATTATTATGGCCTTTTCATTTAGGTACGTAAATGATTTTTTTGGTTAAAAATGGTACCTAAAATTTTAAATTCATCTCATTTTATTTAAAAAATGTATAAGGTTCAGGAAAAACATGGCATGTGTCACATTCTTATTAGTTAGTATTATGCTTTGGGATAAAATGAAACAAAATTAGTAGTTTAAGCACTTTGTGACCTAGAAAAAATTTTAGTACTTAAATGAGAAATATGGTATAATTTGAGGGGGAATTTTACATTTAAGCTTTAACCTTATGAGTTGTTTTAAAAAATATAACGGATAATAAATAATAGGCGGTATTCTTATTCTAGTCCCTCTAAATATGCTAAAATTTGGTAATAAGATCAAATTATATCAAAATTAAAATAGAAAGATCAAATCTTAAATTCCAGCATAATAGAGGGACTAAAAGCAGAATTAAACCTAAAATGTAAAAATGGAAAGAAAACGCCGTTGCCGGGGATCGAACCCGGGTCGCCCGCGTGACAGGCGGGAATACTCACCACTATACTACAACGACCAGCCGGGGTCTAGTGTTTAAATTAATTTATATAACATTTTTACTTGTTTGACATTTTAATGGATTCCCATCTAAAGAACCTTGAAGTTTTCAAAAAGGGCAGGAATTTTATTCAGCTGAGTTACGACTGAGGTAGTAGATCGAGTTAAAAAAAAAGGGCTATGAACTCAGTGCAATGGGGATATGTCCGTATCATCACCGGCACCATTTTTGGCGGTATCCTTGGCTTCTACGTTATGCACCGCGTCGAACTCAGTTACAAGGTCTTTTGTCGTTCTTCATTTATTTCTTAATTTGTTTTTATTTAATTTAGAAAAGATTGTAAACTTCTATTTTTTATTCGAATAGGAAAAGATGAAGGAGCGATTGAGGCAATATGAGCTCGAATTGAAAAGAAAAGAGAAGCTAGATGAACTTGAAGAATCCATCTAGTCTTTCATTTTTCCTTGTTTTTTTTTTAACAGTTAAGCCTCCATTTTCCTTTTTCTTTAAGTTGTTTTTTAGAATCAGCATACAATAAGCAGGATATATGTGAAATCATGGTGATTTTGGTTGATTAGTGATTGTTTCTTTATTAAGTGTTGAATTAAATTGAAAAATACTCAAAACAGTACAAACGATTGCGCCCTTCCGACTTTTGAATGGTTTCTTCTCTTTTGTCAAAGAATTTATCAGAGTTTTTTTGGTATAATTATTCGAATTTCAAGTTATTGCTATTATTTTCATGAATTTAGTATAATAATGTCCAAAATGCAAGCTTCAGATTGATTTACTGAACGTATATACACACACAAATAACATGAAAGTGTAATTAGGGATTAAAACTTTATGCTAAAACACTGGTATAATGAAAGTTTAATTGGGGATTAGCTTTGTGAAGGAGAAATTTCTTATGCTCTGCAATAAGGAATATTAGGGTTTGAGAATAAATTTTCTCTTATCAGCAGAGATGAATTTTGGGATGCCATTTTTGAGCCTGCCAATGATGGTGTTGAAATGGTGAGAGTTTACTGTTTACCTTTTAGAGGAATAGAGAAGGATGACCATTTTCGTTTTCTTTGTCACAGATTTGAAGCTTTTCATTTTCATACAGTTATGCATAGAATTGTGTTTAGTCATTGGATGTGAGGTGAAACAAACAAGTAATAGGACATGATTATACCTCTTATCATGAAACATATGCAAAATTATGGTTGAAATATAGAACATTTCAATGGTGAAATAACATTATTATTTTTTAGCTAAACCATTAGATTAACAGGTTTTCCATCTTTATCAGTTTCCATTCTTCTTACTAGGCAAAATCTCAAATCTAGGACATTACTTGCTTTGAACATTTTTTGCCTTGTGAGTTTGGATTATAGTTGCTAATCTTGCTTTCATTTCTCTGTGTTCCAAATTGGTTGTGGTTATGTTTATAGAGCAATTTGGGTTTGTGCTTCTTCTCCTTGTGGTTTATCCAATAGGAAAGTCGAGTTAGATTCATTCTCTTATCAATGCGGCTTTGGTGTCGGGTCATTCTCTATTGGTGGTTTTTAAAATGAAGACGGAAACTAGTATGCCCTAACATTGCTGAAATGAAAGTTTTTTTTGTTGTTGTTACATCAAGAATAGCTTGAGGATTCCTTGTGATGGCATTTTACTTATTGTTAAAGGATGCCCTGTGAGTGAGTGAGTGTTCATTGAAGTGTTGGTGGATTTTGTACTCAGTTGTGAATTGCACTGCCTATGCCAGTGACCTTGACCTTTTTTTATCTGCTTGGTTTGCTGGAATGAAATGGAATGGAGTAACAGAGTAATAGGTATTGTTTGGTTAAATGGAATAACAGAGCAATCGTATAGTCGTTGAGGTTAGCGAGTCTAGTTTTGCATAAATCTTATAAAGAAATAATAAATTTTTTATGTGGATTCAAGTAATTTATTTTGCAATCAATCACATGTTATTCTCCCATGTTTTGGGATCTAGGACTAGTCCTTAGACAAAATTTTAAGCCCGTTTGATAGGTCTAAACCTGGCTTAAAAATGATCCTAATATTTTGCTCAAGTTTAGCCTGTTAATTTTTTATATAAATGTTTCACAGTTGAAAATAAATTTTAAAAAAAATTATACTTAAATAGTACTAACATAAATATAAGTTAACAAGCAAATGCTTATAAAATAGTAACAAAATTAACAATAAAATAAGAGTTATACAATATCCAAACAACGATAAAAAAATGGTAATAACATAATAGTGAAATAGCAGCAAAACAACAATAAGAAAATAACATATTTTGTTCTTTTTGCAAATTCAGGTCAAGTTGGGCTTGGGTCATAAAAACCTTATTGATGTTTGACCTGTCTTCTAAATAGAATTTTTTATTTTTTGCTCAAACCCATTTTTCATACTTATATTTTTGTCCAATTTGTGCTACTTTTCGGACAAATCTTCAGATCAGACCATGGATTAGTCTAAGTTTAATTGGTTTTGCTTTATTGTTTTTTTTTCTTACAAACAACGCAATGTAGACTTTTAGAAAATCAAACCATCAAAAATTAATTGTTAAAATTAAAGAGCCATTGAGTATTAAAAGAAATCTCATATTTGAAGGATCTAAGTCCCCTATTTTGCCATTGAATACATAAATTCATCATACTACATAGTCTAAATGCCCGTTCAAGTTTGCTTTATGCTTAGCTTAATCTAGCTCCAACAAACATTGCTACAGAACAATGCCTACTTTGCACTGGTATTTCTTTTCTTTTGGCAAAATACACTCCAAGAAAAAAAAATACAAATGTTATGGGTTAAATCTTTTAGAATCAATACTAAATTAATAGAATATATAAACGTTGAAGATTGAAGTTGCTTTTATACTAATTTTAAAAGTTGTCACTGTTAATCAGTTGATAGCTAAAAGAGATAAAATTCATTAATTGGGTGATCATTTTGTAAATATTCATATTTATGTGACAAAAAAACAATTTTATTAGTAGTTAGGTGAATACTAATCTAGTCAGTAGTTTACTTTTAATTTTGGACAAACACTACAACATTGACATCACCAGACATGCCAAAAAATTGTAACTAGAAGTCAGGACGATTGGATGGCCTTCGAAAAATCACATTCTAAAAACTATCGAAGTTGGAAAGGATAAGTTATTGTAATGGTGGCATCGATTTAAAGATCTTGTGGGATTATTTTCAATCCACGTATCAAATAAAAAGGGAGAAAAAGAAACATCATTCTACTCTTAAGCATGTCACATGAGTTTACATTGAATAACATGAGTTTATCTTTTAATCAATTCAATCAGTTTCATCACTAAAAAATGAAAGAGTGAATTTAAAAGAAAAGTAACGTATTCGGTAATCAATTTAACACGTACTAAGTAATCAACATAATTTTCTAGCTTCTGAAATGATTCACAATATTTCATCTTAAACATTTTCCCATGCAACCCCATAAAGTAATTTCATATTTTTTACCTGATATTCATGTTTCCCATTTTGTAGTCGATAATCTATTTTTAGATTGTTATGTTTTGTTACTATTTGTTACATATTTTAATATTATGTTTATATTCGTTTATTTAACATAACGTGTTTGTATTTATTCATTTAATTTAAACGAAAAATATAAATTATAATAATATTCATGTTAATGTTCCCAAATAACAAATAAATAAATAAACAAACATACATTCTGTTTTTAGATATAAAATAATCAATAAACTAATTCACATTAATGAACTGAGTAAATTATTAAACTTTGTTAATGTTTTCTTAACATAAACCAATGAGAATCAAACGATTCATCTATCAGTGATCGAAACTATTGAAACCCACTATCCCCTAAATCCCTATTTTATTTTTAAATCTTTTAGGTGATTATGTTTGTCCCTCGAGACAACCAAGCCTTCAAACAAAAAGGATTTATTAATGAATAGACCCTAGAGTATACCTTAATTTTCAAATTGATCCTTAAATTTTTTTAATCAAAAGTGATTTTTAAACTATCAAATTTATCTCATTTCACCTAAAAATATACCACGTGTCTAATTCATATTGGCTGATATCTATTTTGGATAATTGATAATTTAATGACAAATTCTGACAAAAAAAACTTTAAGGACTAATCTAGAAATTGAAATATAGTTTAAGGGTCAATTTACAAAAAAAAGTAAAATATAGATGGGCCCTTTCCCAAAACAAGCCCACTCAGGTATTCCCTCCATTAATTTTCTCTTCCCGCCGGATCCCAAAAGAAAATAAATATTAATTACAAACAAACAAATATTTATTTATTATTTCTCTAAACACTAAAAACAAAAAATAATAATTACTAAAGAAAACGCCCAATCCAAACAATAATAAATAAATAAATTTAAAAGCATAATGAAACGAAGATGCAAACAGTAATCGAATTATTTTTTAAGTACATAATTTTAACACATAAAAAAAGACTTCGTGATCTTCAATTTCGCATTGAAAAAAAGAAAAAAGCTTTAAGCAATGGCTGTTTCTCCTTCTCCACCATCAAAGAAGAAGAATAAGAACAAGAAGAGCAACAACGCCAACATCGAGACAACTCGGCCTACTGACTCAGCTTACTCAACTGACCCACCACCACCACAACTCAGTCCAAAACGTCGTCGTAACAGTTCGCCTGGAGTTCGACTCATCCATGGTCGAATCTATGATTCTCAGAACGGCAAGACTTGTCACCAGGTAGCTGTTTTTTTTTAATAAAGTTTTTGTTGCTTTTGCTTGGGAAAATTACGTTTTGTTGAATATTTGGAGTAAAAATTGATTGCAGTGTAGGCAAAAAACAGTGGATTTTGCAGCTTCTTGCAAGACAAAGATTAATGGGAAGCAATGTACCATCCATTTTTGTCACAAATGTCTCTTGAACAGGTTTTTTTTTCCCTTACATTTTTAGCTACTTTACTGGATCTTACTCTCTAGCAGACAAAAATCCCATTGTCAACGTGCTTTTTTTTAAAATCTTTAGATCATATCATGTTATAGATCTAATAATCAGGGTGTTTCTATCTTGTCTTTGAAGTACGATTAGCTTTTTTTTTTGTTTTTTTTATCAGATATGGGGAAAAGGCTGAGGAGGTGGCTTTGTTGAATGATTGGACTTGTCCAAGATGTAGAGGAATTTGCAACTGTAGTTTCTGCATGTCAGTTCATATGGTTTTTAGAACATTGATATATAATCAATTGCAAATACTTGCTTATTGTTTATTTTTTTTTTCTTTGTGGGTAATCTAAAATGGGGGAATTTTGAATCTTGTAGGAAGAAACGAGGTCACCAGCCTACTGGTGTACTTGTACATGCAGCAAAGGCAAATGGGTTCGCCTCAGTTTCAGATATGTTGCATCTTAAGGATTCCGAAAAATCGGGTTCTCAAGAGCCTGTTGATGTAGCTGTGTCTTCCAAAAAGCGAAAAGCTGCAGAAGATGAGGTTTGTTTGCCATTAAAATCCTTGTTTGTGTTTAGAGTATATATGTTTTTATGATAGAATGATCAAGGATATGATGAATGCTTGATCCTTGTTGAGTTTCCAAAAATAAGACGGTTCTACTTATTGACGAGTGTTCATTAAAATTTTCTAACAGGATTCTGAAGTTAAGGGAACTGGTAATAGCAGAAAGGAAAGCAGTTGTAAAGAGCCTAATGGTTTGATACGAGCCAATGACAAAAGGGATGTAACTAGTAATACCAAGTTGATGAAACGCAGCAAGAACGGTAAGGAAATTGTCTCCGAAGGCAATGATCTCCAAAAGATTAGTCCTAAAAAGCCTAAGATCTCCATGAAGGTGTTGAACGAAGGCAAAGTGATTAATGACATGATTACTGCTATCCAACTAATTGACATGAAGGCGCCTATGAAGTGTGATCATGGAGAAGATGAAGTGCTAAACAATGCAGACCCTGTAGTGAAGAACAAGCCGATTTGTAGGTCTCCAAATCTTAAGAAGAAAAATATAAAAGCCAAAAACGAAACTTCTGATGCTGAAATTGTATTGCGTCAAGGCACATCATTAAACCATATCGATGGCATTGACTTGCCTGTCGAGGATGTTGGCCATGCCTTACAATTTCTAGAATTTTGTGAAGTTTTTGGAGAGGTAAACTTGTCATCTGTTTATTCGGCATAAATCCTAATAGAGTAAGGTTTCTAATTTGTTTATTGGTTGATATAGGTTCTCAATATGAAGAAAGGACAGTCTCAGCTGTTACTTAAAGAGTTATTTACTGGAAAAAGTAAACGCAAGCACAAATTACGTCATCCTTCAATTGTGCAGTTCCACATTCTACTGCTATCCATGATGCAAAAGGATTTAGGAAAAGAGTATGCTTGTTTTAACTAGATTGTTATAAACGTTCAGTTATTTTTTTTTAAATCGTATATCAATCATTCGAACTAAATCTTTATGCAGGTATCCTTGCTTAAATAAGAACTTAAGTGAAAAATCATGGGTGAAAGTTCTTGTAGAATACATAAATGATTCTCAATATCCATTAAAGCAGCCATTGTTGGATTGTTTAGATGTAGGTGGTGGTGATAAATATGAGCGATTAAATTCCTCTAAAAAGCTCAAAGTCTTAAATTTTCTATGTGATGAAGCTCTCAGCACCACGTAAGGCTTGTGTTTGTATTTTTTACTTTAGATTCATATGGAAGTGTATGAATAAAAAAAGTCGCACTTCTTTCAGAGATTTTAGAAGCTGGATCGATAAACAAAATTTGAAATTTGTTGAAAGACAAAAGAAAGCAAAAGAGAAACTTCTTTCACAGAGGGAGAAGGTAATGACATGAATATGGCAACTGAGATCGAGTTAGTGGTAGTGTTAATGTTAATGTTATGATACAGCTTGTCTTGTCCTAATTCTGTGTAGGAGAGAAACCTTGAAAAAGAGATGAAGAAGAAGTTGCAGGATGAGATAGCCAAAGCTATTCTTATGAGAAATGGTGCACCTCTTTCCATTTCAGAAAATGAAGAGCTTCTTTCGAGAATAAAGTCAGAAGTGGCTCAAACTCTTGAAGTGGCCCGTACTCTAGCAAGTACACTGGAAGTGTCTGAGACAGTGGTCGACGAGGGTATGTCCAATGACTTGTTGCAATTTCACCATCATTTGGTCAATGGAGCAAATCATATCTCAGCACCTTGAAATTGATCATAAAATACTGATCTTTACCTATACTTAATTTATACCATTTGAGCATTGCCTTAGTACTTTTTGTATGGTTGCACAAATGGAACTTTGTTCTTATGTTCAACTAACATTTTGCTTTGCAATTGATGCTTGAAGAGGACGAGCCGTTAAATCCTGTTAGATCAGAGCCAATATTTTGGGATGGCCATGGTCACAGATTCTGGAAATTGAGAAGCTACTCTAGTGAAACAGATGTTTTACTTCAAGGTTTGTTCATATACTCAATTTCCAAAATTTGCATTTTATCAACTTATTAATGGTAAAAGTATCACAGAGGTTTTTGTATTAGGAGTTAGATTGCATTTTGCCTCTTTTACTCAAAAAATGAGCAAATTAGTCCTTTTACATTAAATCAGAAAGCAAAATAGTTTTTTTTTTTTTTGTTAAAGTTTCATCTATTTGTATTGTCAAAAATTGGCACGGTTGATGGAATAATTAGAAAGTGAAATGTGGTGTCAGATGTATCTCATGTTGATGTAGGGATCAGTTTTTAACAGTAAAATTGGATGGAATTTTTAACAGAAGGCTCGTTTGCTCTTTTGATTTAATGTACAAGGACTAATTTACCCTTTTTTTAAATAGAGGGAGCAAAATGCAATCCGACTTTAATATAGGGGTCTTCATGGTACTTTTACCACTTATCAACCAAATTGCCATTTCATTAGTTTCCACTAATGTGCAGATATTGAGGGCAGTGATCTAGTTGCAGCTAAAGAAAAATGGTACACCTACAGCACCGAACAAAAACCAATCGTTGAGAAATATATTTCATCTTTCAGGTATCGAAAGCTGACTATCTGCCCGCCTCTTTTGGAAAATTTGTCCTTTAGACTTTGATCAAAGAAATATGAATGCTTGAAGGCTGTAAATATAGATATGCTGAAACCTTTATAACTAAATCCGAAATTAGACCAATTTCGATTTATCCTAATGCTATCTATTTGCCTATAGCTGATGAAGTTTTAGGGAGGCTCAGACATGTACTTAGGATAATACTGCTGTGCATATTTCATGTGCAGAATTGCATCTTATGCCATTGTTAGGGTTTGTTATGGTGTATGGAACCCTGCTCTTCAGGAACTCCACTAGCTGAGGGTTTGTTATGGTGTATGGTTGAACCACCGGTTAAAGTATCTAAAGGTTCCCTGTATTAGAGGGATTGCATCAAATTTGTCCCTTTATTGTTAAATGGATCAATTTAGTCATCATACTATTAAAAAGAATCAAATAAAGTCGAAATTGTAATAGAGTTAACATTCACTGTTTAAAATCCCTTAAATTATTATTTTTCAATTTTAGTTTAATTCTAATAAAAAGATTTCATTTACGGAATCATGAAAACTTTAAAAATATAAACTTTGTTAAATAGTAAATGTTAGCTTAATTCTAATTAGGCCTTATTTGACTTTTTTTAGTAGTATATAGATTAAATTGATTCATTTAATATTAGAGGAACTAATTTAATCAGGTCCCTATTATAAAGGGACCTCTCAGGTAATTCACCTTGAACCACCTGGCCAAGATCAAGTTTCATTGTTAGATTTTTTTCCTGGCTAATGATAGACATTGCTTGATACTTAAGTTGTTAGAGAGGGAGGTTGAAGTGATATGTCCTCAACTAGCAACTATAAAGAAGAGAACTTTGTATAGGGTTAATATAACTTTTTAGTCGTTGAACTTGACAATCAGGTCCACTTTGGTACTTATACTTTTTTTTTGGTCCATTTTGATACTTGAACTTGGCAACTAGGTCCATTTTGGTGTTCAAGGACCAAAATGTACCTAGTTGTTAAATTCATGTACCAAAGTGGGATCTAATTGTTATGTTCGGGGACTAAAAGTTATATTAACTCCTTGTAAATATTTATTAGCAACATTTTTCCTAGTTGCTATTCTTGATTGGTTAAGAAAACGGGATCTCTTTACTTATTACTGCGCATTGATTTCATCAATGGAGTGCTGGTTCTTCTTAATCGTAAATTCAAGCAATCAAAAGAACTTTCATAATTTCAACTTTGGTCATTTTGTTTTTGCAGGATGCAAAGGAAATAAGCAAAGCAATATGCCCGCTTATAGTTTCAAGAAAAATACTGTAGTTACTGCATAGTGTTTTAATCTATCTATATAGCCTCAAAACTCTTAAGGAGAGCAAGTCACTTTGTGTACCAAATTACCAATGTTGAGGTCAGTTTTCTCCTTAAATGTTGCCCCCTTAATGAGCCATGTTTGTATCCTATATTTGTTCTGTGTATGTCACTCAAGAAACTAAATATGATATGTTGTGGTTTTATCTCATAAACTTTCTCAACAGAGGGAATGGAACGGCCTTACAGAGAATTGTCATATACGTCTATGTATTTGTTGAATGAAATTTGTTTCGCTAGTGTTTAAATAAAATGGGAATCATCAAAAGGCCAAAAGTTTAGCTTTGAAGAATACGAGTTACAAAATTGGGTATTAAATAACAAAAGATATTAATAATTTTTTATTAATAACGAGATAAAAGGTCTATTTTGATCGGTGGGGTGGAGAGATTAGTTATCATAGTAGTAAGATTAGAATCAATTTTAAAAATATTTTTTGCATACATAATCTGTTTTATATTTTTAATCAAATATACAGCAATATACATGCAAATATATTGAAATTACATAAGTATAAACATAAGCTTTAAAGGTATTAATTAATTTATCTTGTCTTTTCAATGTAAATATACAAATATAAAAATGGTTAAGACAAATTTAAAATATTAAAATTTATATCAACTAATATATATTAATATAAACCAATATTGAAATATATTAAAGTGATCGAAATACACCAAAATTTCTAACAACACAATACTTAAATTACTTTATAAATTTAAGTATTGAAACATGCTTTATGGCTAACCCTCGTAAGCAAATTTTGTGTAAGTTGATTTTAGAGGTGTCTATAAATTGAGTCGAAGTTTTGTAAAAAAATTTATATTTTGTTTAAAAATAGAATAATAAAAACATATAATTTCATAATTAAATTTAAATAAAAATTATTTTTAAATTTATTTAAATATGAGTCAAGTTGAACCTGTTCAAAGATAAATTTTATCTAAATCTGATTTAAATTAGGATAAATTTTAAATTTATTGGACAAATCTAGTTGGCTCTGGTAGCTTTTTTGAAAAAAATAATATTTTCTTCCTTTTTTGGTACCGTAAAGAAATTTTTCTAAAAAATAATTTTCGCCCACAGATGAAGGACCAAACTGAAAAATCATTCAAATAACCGCGGCGACAAATAAAAAACCCATAGAATAGGAGCGGGTAATAGGCTCAAATCTAACGACTTATTGAGGACTTTAGTGGAAAGAGTTGCTCATCGAAAATCCCCAAATTTTTAAAAAACAAAAAGAAAGAAAAAGAAAACAGCTATATTTTAGTCGCTACCTTCTCTCCTCCCTCAAAAATACCGAATTTACATTCCGAGACCCTCCACGGGTTGCCCTAGCCAGGTTAAAAATTTGAAATTATGTATTTATTTTATCTGCAATTATTTTTATCAGCTCTTTATTTTTCTTCAAGACCTTTTTTTTTGAAAAAAAAATTGTTTTTAGAAAACGAGCTGTATACATATAGATTTATACAGGTCAGTTTTTTTTTTTTTTAAATTTAATCTCGCTTGGTGCTACCCTTCTAGCTGCAATATTGCTTTAGAAATCCAATTTGACGTTTTATTTATTTTTTAATTTTATTCTTATGAATTACTATATGGGTTTTTACTTTTTTTTTGAATATTTTGGTGGGTTTTCGTTTTTTTCTTTTTTTGAAAATTTATTTATAGCTGACTTCAAAAAAAAAAAAACTCTGTTTCTATGCTCAACTTGCAGAGTGAAAAAAAGTTAAATTTGACTTAAATATCTTTCTTCTTTTATGCTTCATTTCTATATTTTGTTTGACGTTTAGTGTGTGTATAACTGTATATAGCTTATGACTAAAAATGGTTTGCTCAGATTTTATCATTTTTGCACCTATTTTAATTGATATCTGTAGGTAGATTGTGATGTGTAGTATTAGCTTCTTATGCACAGTTTTTTAATTATTTGAAAAAAAAATGTAAAATCCTGACTTATTGTTTGCCTTTTCTTTGCTTGATATCTTTGAAAATTGTGTTTTTATTTCCTTCTTTCTACTGTTTATTTTGCCAAATATGAAAAGTTTTTATCTTGTTATTTTCCCCCTTTCAAATTTCAAATTTTTGCTCTCCTCAGCCGTCCCTTATACTTGGTACTAACTGAATTTGTTGGGTTTTATTTTTTCTTTTTAAATAGATTTCATTGGCAGATGATTCGGGTTTAAATAAAGGTATGATTCTGGCAGAAATCTCCATTGAACTCTGAAAACAATATGGTTTCTGAAACAGTTCAAGTGAGTTGTGTGACAAATGGGGGGACTAAGAGCAATGAAAGCTTTAAAAGGAAACATTTAGGATCTGATGAGCATGCATCAGCTTCTCGTCATGATAGCTCCGATGCCAAAGGGGACATAGGAACATCTGATCGAGATATGGCTGCCAATATAAACGAAGACACACAGGTTGACGATGCATCTGTAAGCAGCACACTTTTAGGAATTCTTTAATTTCAATGAATAGAGTTGCTATGGATGTTGGTTCTTATTTATGCTGCTTCTAATGTGTTAAATTTGTTTTGGGGTTTGTATGCAGAAAAAGGTGAGGCTGCCAAAAGAATTGACTTTTCAGGATATGTACAACAATCAAGATGCATTTGATGATGATGATGAGGATGACAGTGATTGGGAGCCTGTACAAAAGCACATAGAGATTTTGAAGTGGTTTTGTACCAACTGCACGATGGTCAACCTTGATGATGTTTTCCTCTGTGATGTACACTTTTATTTCTTATTCTTGATACTATTCCATGCCCTTCTTTTGGTATGCTTTGTTCTAAATCTTCTATGTGATTTCTGGAATCTATGCAAGATTTGTGGGGAACATAAAGAATCTGGCATCCTAAGGCATGGATTTTATGCGTCTCCTTTCTCACCTGAGGTAGAACTTATTCAGGTTGAATCAGAAGCCACAGGAAGTGAGAAAGGTAACCACATTGTTGCCCTTCTTTTTCTTCTGTCCAAGAGGCTATAGGACTGCCCTACATTTTGATGGTTTCTTTTCTTTTCCAGTCTTATTTTGTTTTTTAAATCTACTAACAAAATTTGTCTTCCGCACTTGATATACAACCAAGTCAGTACCTTTAGTATAGTTCTTGAATCTATTGTCATTTTGGTGGTTTTTGGCTTTGTGTTTTCACGATGGTCTTTCTGGTACATTGGAATGCATTAATGGCCAATCGGTTATAATCATATGCGACAGCATTGAAAAGGTTGTGGAGGTTGTGCTATAATAACATACAATATCTTATGCCATAAACATATTTAAGTATTTTTGTTACACGGTGAACTTATTTATTATTTTTTTAAAGTGCCCTATATTTAATTATCTTGCTGTTTTATGCTGTTCAAGTTCTTATTATGCACTTTATGTATGGTCAAAATTATGGTTATCAAGTTTAAAAACAGGATGGGATTGTCATTAAGTGGGGAGCAACTTTCTTTTTTTGGCTTTTTTTTTTTTTAAAAAAAAAGAAGTGGATTTAAGATATCAATTAAGTTCTGGAGAATTGGAATGTTTCCTTAAATTTTACTTTCTATTTGGCCGTATTTAGACGATGTAACAATTTAGGGTTTCATTTCAACCTTAATTATATGTTGGCATCTGAATCATTCTTTTGAATGGGGTTGATAGAATTCTTTTTTAATTTGTTATTTGCTTATTTATTAATGTATTTAAGTATTTTCTTTTAATTTGAAGGTGCTTCTGCCATTACTATGTATTATTGCTAACTTGCCTCTTGTTATCACACTTTTAACCAGTAGAAACGTTCTAATTTACTCTAATTTAGTTTTTTATGTTGACTTTTACTTCTATATTCTTTTTTTGGCCTGAATCCTGAATTACATTTGCCTCATTAGTAAACAACCCTAGCAAGAAAACATTGGTCTGGTAAAATATTTTGCTTGTAGATACACCATATCAACTGAGAGATCCTAGTCTTGGGAATTTCTCTCTCTATTGAATTATACCATTCTTCTACAATCTGAAACTTTAAAATACTTCCCGTGATAGGATCAGGAGAGCTATTATAGGCATGGGATTTTTGTGATCCTAATCTGTTTACACTTCTTGATGCAGAAATTTGGTCTGAGGCTTCAGCTTCAAACTGTTCTACGGCAGTTGGTTTTGATGAAAGAATGTTGCTTCACTCAGAGGTATGCCACTGTATTCTACATGCTTCCCTGGAATCTTCCACTTGAATGACATTTTATGGTGGTTTGACACCATTTCATGATAAGATTGATGTATTGGATTTGAATATATGAGTATGAATTGTGGTAGAAGTTTTATAAGTTAACGTAATCTGTCTGTTTCTTTGCTTGCAAAGTTTTTTTGTTGCGCTGCTTCTATATTGCTCTTCAAAGTTTTGACGAGGGGTTGATACTTTTTTTTTGGGGGGGGTCCCTTTTGGTGGTTGTATTTGATCAAGTATCATGCAATTATCATAGAAATTATAACCTCAAATCATGAGAAAAAGATTCACTTTATTGTCGAACTAAAATAATTAATTATCTGCAAAAACAACTTTATGATGAATCTGTGGTTGCTTCTTATATTGTTACTTATGTGGGACTTGTGTCTTAACTCTTTTTGCACTTTTGTATCTGGTGCTTGCTTGGTGGTATAGGTTGAAATAAAATCACATCCACATCCAGAAAGACCAGATCGTCTTCGAGCTATTGCTGCTAGCCTTTCTGCTGCTGGTATTTAGGGGTAAAAGTATTATGGAGGGCCTTGTTCTAGGAGTTAGATTGCATTTTGCCCCCTTTGTTTAAAAAATGGGCAAATTAGTCCCTGTACGTTAGATCAAAGAGAAAACGAATCCTGTTAAAAATTTCATCAATTTCTACTATTAAAAACTGGTCCTTGTATATTAGAATGAGGTAGACATGGCACGCCTATCTAATTATTCTGTTAGCGATGCTATTTTTTAAGAGTAGAAAAGGATGAAACTTTTAATTGAAAGGACTAGTTTGCTCTTTAATCTAATATACAGTGACTAATTTGCTTATTTTTTGAGTAAAGGGAGCAGAAAGCAATCTGGCTCCTAGTACAGGGACCTTCATGGTACTTTTACCGGTATTTTGGTCTCATGCTTCTTTTTTAAATAAATATGCAGGCTTTTGATTTGTCTGTAACAATTAAATGGCAATTTTTGACATATACAGGTATATTCCCTGGAAAGTGCTGCCCAATTCCTGCTAGAGAAATCACTCTGGAGGAGCTTCAAATGGTGAGGGCCATTCTTTATCTTGGAGATATGGCTCCATCTATTCTATCATTTTACTTTTGTTGATGTAATTAGCTATTTTGTTTGATTTGCTTTTTCCGATTGTCTGTTTATTTATTTACTGAAAGGACCATCTTTGAAGCCTTTTTGTTTTTATTTTTGGAATCTTTAGGTCCATTCCTCGGAGCATATTGAAGTTGTTGAACTTACCCGCCAAATGTTTTCTAGGTTATATCATTTGTCTTTTGCTACTCCAAATGTATCCATGCATAGAAATTGTGAAGTACTTGTATTATCTTTGTAGAAAAAATAACTTTTTTGCTCTTTCTTCAATTATCTTCCTTTTACGGGTGGCTTGAAAGCACTTCCCTGAGGAGTGTGGGAGTGATAGAAAAGCCGGGCGGTCATTAAGACCCAAAGTTTTTGTAAATTTTAATTATACCCAAAATATTTTAATTAGGCCTCCCAAAAATTTTAAAAAATTTCAATTAGACTCTTCAAAAGCTGTTGTAAAATTTTATTAAAACTCCAAAATTTTTGAAAATTCTCTTTAAAACCCTCGAAATATTTTAAAATTTTAGTTTGAATCCCCCAAAATTTAATGCCAAGATACGCCACTGAAGTGATAGGGTATCAATGTATGTGTTGTGTGTCAAAATCTATTAGGCTTTATTTCAATTTCTCGAGTGATGCTAAAATGAAACACAATCTGAATTGGTGGGTTGTTTTTTACTGGCAGTTATTTTACTCCTGACACGTATGCTAATGAGCATTCAGCACATGCTGCTAGACTTGCTGCTGGTTTATGTGCAGATCTTGCTTCAGCTATATTTTCTGGACGCGTAAGAAATGGATTTGCTCTGGTATGTATGAGTTTTACTAGTATTCTGTTTAATATGTTTAAAGATTATGACCAACCTATACTATGCTCTAGATGCAATGACTGCTTATCTCTCATAATCTGCATTTCACTTCTGATACAGGTTCGACCACCTGGCCATCATGCTGGTGTCACACAAGCGATGGGGTTCTGCCTCCACAACAATGCAGCAGTTGCTGCATTAGCAGCACAGGCTGCAGGGGCGAAGAAGGTGCTCATTGTTGATTGGGTAAGTTACTTTAACTTCTCTTGGTGCTTAAAGGGAAATTTGGATTATTCTGAAGTTAAGGCAAAACGAAGGCGTAGGGGCATCAAAATATTGAGTTAATGGCTCTCCATTCACTATTTCAGGATGTTCATCATGGAAATGGTACGCAAGAGATATTTGACCAAAATAAATCGGTGAGCTTTCTTAACCGTAAAGTTATACTTGCAACACATCGATCAACTTTTTAATGCTATTCATTTCTGGTAAATTTGTTGCTGGGTAATTGGTTTGGCTATGTTGCTTTTGACCTGAGTTTATGGTAAGAACGAAAAAACACATATGAGGCTGCACTAACCAACCAAATCCTTGCTTTTCTTCTTTCGTTGGTTTTGGTTTATTATGCATATCTTCACACCTTTTTTTTTCTTTTTTCTTTTTGGGGGTGGGGGTGGGGGTGTGCTCAAGGTTGAATCAAGAAATTATTTCTTTTGGGGTGGGGCGAAAATGAATAATTTTTTTTTGGGGGCAAAGTACAATTTTACCATTGTTCTAACTTGTGATTTCCTAAAAACTAAAGGGACTATATAAGCAATTTTTCTTTTTTTTTTTTTTTTGGGGGGCAAGCCATTGCCGCCCCCTCTGCCCTTGAGTGTGCTGGAGGCCTATGTTCTGACCAATATCTTGTACCTCTTTGTAGGTATTGTACATATCCTTACATAGACATGAAGGAGGAAAGTTCTACCCTGGTACTGGGTCAACTTTTGAGGTACTTGACTATTTATTTATCCAAGTTTTGCGTTGCTACATATTGATTTGGAATTTAGCATCTCACCTTGAAATAGACCAGAGAAGAAAGGGAGATATAGACGGTAAAAAAGATGGGTTTATATCGTAATATCAACTGCATATTATCCCCTTGGGACTCTGAGGGGCTGGTTGATGTGATTTTTAGCATTAATATTTGTAATATTAAACTAAGATAATTCTGTAATTTCAATTCCACCAGTTATCTCATAAATAATTGGGAATACTGGAGTTAGTCCAAATTGGATGTTGGTTCTGTAGTTTTCTTCTTCATCAGGTCCTTAGGACACAAAGGGATTGATGTTTGTTACTGTAATTGTGAATTGGATCTAAAGTTAGATCTTGAATTGAGCATTTAGCCATTCATTTTTGTATCTTTGGTAATCGATGCACCATATGTTTCTTTTTTTCAATTTGATTTTGTAGGTTGGTACCAAGGGTGCAGAAGGATATTGCGTGAATATTCCATGGAGTCGTGGTGGAGTTGGAGATAATGATTACATTTTTGCATTTCAACACGTTGTGCTTCCAATAGGTTGTTATTTCTTATTCAGAGATATCTTTGCATTTCAACTGTAGTTTGCAAGATGAATATGGGATATGATGCATTTCATCAATCTTTGCCATACAAAATAGTGAAACAGTTTATGCTTCAGTAAGAAAACCATAGAGGTCTTTGTTCTAGGAGTCAGATTGTATTTTGTCCCCTCTACTCAAAAAATGGGGAAATTAGTTATTGTATGTTATATTAAAGAGCAAATTAATCATTTTGTTAAAAATTCCATCCATTTCTACGGTTAAAAACTGATCCTTGTATGCCAATCTGAGGTTCTTCGGTCTAATGTACAAGGACTAATTAGCTCATTTTTTGAATAGAGAGAAGGGGGGGGGGGGATGCAGTCTAACCCCTAGTACATGAATCTGCATGGTACTTTTACCTTTATGCTTCAAGGCTAGTTTGCGGTTGCCTGTGACTTATACTAAACTCCTTGAACCTCTAAAACTGCCAGAACCCTCAAAAACCCCAACTTGAAACCAACTGAACACTCGAAATCTTAAATAAAACACGAAAATGACTTGAATTTAAATTCGAAATGGTCCGAACCCAAAACAGCTTGAATCTAGCATGACCAAACCAAGCCTACCCCATTCAAATTTTCATTTTCAAAAAATATATACGTGTGTATATATATGTATCATTTTCATTCATCTATTTCAAAGTACATTGTTTAGATCAAGATGAAATTTCCAGGTGTGGAATTCCCAAGCCTTATTAGTTAAGAATTAGATCAACTATATGCTTTGTGAATTTGAGAACAATGCATTGTATTGGGAAAGAATCATTTAAATCTATATTTGTTAAGATGAATAGGATTATTAACTTTGTGAACTGTAAAGGATTTCTACAAGCTGCTAAATAATAGCTTCTCGATGTACTGTTTTTTAAGAGAGAATAGAGGACTCTACCTCTAAGGCATATTTCTTATTGCTTGAAAATCAGCCAAAGTTGCTGAATTTGTGTCTTTAATCCCTTTTGTTAACTATGATTAGTATCCTATTTCTATATCGGTATATTTTGTTCTTGGTCACCAGTTCGAAATCAAACAACCTGCATTAGTTGATGTCTGATTTCTTTGCTTTAATCCGATTACCCCTAATTGCAGCTTCCAAGTTTGCTCCAGACTTTACTATAATATCAGCTGGATTTGATGCTGCTCGTGGTGATCCTTTAGGATGCTGCGATGTAAGTTTCGTTTCCGTTATTTTGTTCTGATATTATTTTGTTCTGATATAATCAAGAACCTTATTATATATATATCAAGAGAACTTTTTAGAAAAGTAGGTTTTTATTACCTCAAATCTTTGGCGGTATACTTCCATTAAAATGATTGATTGGCTGCATTCAGAGAACATATCTCCTCGTGCAAATGCATCTTGATTTTGTTATTTCCTAATTATTATAAACTTATCAAATGGAGTAAGACTTTTAATTTTGTAAAATGGGTAAGAATTTTAATTTTGTAAAATGGGTTTGTTTTTTGTGCTCCTTGCGATGCATAATGATGGTCACTTTTTTTTCCCATTACAGGTGACTCCTGCTGGTTATACACAGATGACACACATGTTGAGTACCCTCTCGGGTGGAAAGTTGCTAGTTGTACTTGAGGGCGGGTTTGTGGTTTATTCTCTGCTGTTTGGTACAGTCCAGATTATCATTTAATTTGGCTTTTCATCGACTTTTTCATTTTGGCAGCTACAACCTCCGTTCGATATCATCTTCTGCTACTGCAGTGATTAAGGTATAAATAGACACAAAAGGAGCAGACATTAACTTATGGTGCTCAATTAATTTTGTGAGGATGAACTAGTTAAAAATTTTAACGGTAAAAGTACTATAGAGACCTTTGTATTAAGAGTTGAATTGCATTTTGTCCCCTCTATTAATAAACTGCCAAATTAGTTATTGTACATTAGATCAAAGAGCAAATGGGTTTATCTGCTAAAAATTTCATCCATTTCTACTGTTAAAGTCAGTCCTTGTATGCTAGCTTGAGGAAAACATAGCACACTATGTGCAAAGGTCTGATTATTCTGTTAGCCATGTCAGTTTTTAACAGTAGAATTTGATGAAATTTTTAACAAAAAGAATTAGTTTGCTCTTTAATTTAACATACATGGACCAATTTGTTTATTTTTTGAATAAATGGGGCAAAATTTGATATACACCTGGTACTTTTACAAAATTTTAGCTTATGGTGCACAGTTCATTTCTGCCCTACCCATCATCGCGAGCTAAAACTTAAGTCGTATAATGCAATACGTCCTTACATGGCCTCTTTTTTCTTTCCAATGGAAAAAAAAAAGGTACTTTTGGGTGGAAGTTGCGAGTGTGAACTAGAGAACATCGTTCCTTCTAAAGCCGGCCTGCTTACGGTGTTGGAAGTCCTGAAGATTCAGATGAAGTACTGGCCAAATCTAAGTTCAAGCTTCGAAAAACTGCAGTTGCAACGGGCAATGTATTCTGTGGAGAAGAAACGTAAGGAACTGTTCTTGAACTTCTCTCATAGTCCAGCCGTCCTTGTAATTAGAACTAAAGGCATGCATGCAAGAGGGTTTCTTTTGTCTTTGTTCCCATTTTCTCGGATTCGAACTTATCACATAGTGCGAGGGTGGTTTCGTATTATTTTCCATTAATTACTTGTTTCTTTATTGCAGATAAACAAGTTAAACGGAGACGGGTGTTCGAGCCACCATTATGGTGGAGGTGGGGCAGAAAACAACTATTGTTTCATATCCTTACAGGACATTTTCATCTAAAATGAAAGCAGTGCTCAAAATTTTGAGACTTTATCCTCATTCCATCCCTTTTTGTCGTGTAACTGTGCATTATAGACAAGTTATATCACGGACAAGAAATCTAGATAAATATTTTCGGATTTAGGGTTTAGTGTTGAAAGACTTTACGGACTTTATGGAAGTGTTTTAGTGGACTTTATGGAACAACATATGCAACATATGTTATCCTAAGGCTAAAGCTTTTGAGATACTATATCCAAATTAAATGTCGTAAATGAACATTTGCCCTTTTTTTTTTCCTACTATATTCATGAAGCTTGATTTTTAAAGTATTTACAATATATTATTACCAGTGTAGGAGGATGGAGGACGTGAGTTTGAATGTGTTGAAGTGTATTATCTTCTTATTGACCTTTGTAAGACATAAGTTTGAATGTGTTGAAGTGCATTATCTTTTTACTTAAGAATTGAGGAAGGATTAGGGGTAGTTTTAAGTATTATATCAAAAAGAGTAAATATGATACGAATTTATAATAAGATTAGTGTTAAAAATAATATACCTTAAAGCAGTTCAATAATTGGATTCGACATTGATTTCAATTTTTCAATTAAAAATTTGAATATAATTTTTTTATCACTCAATCGATGATTATTAGTGAAATTTTGACTATTAGTTTTGCATGATGATTATTAGTTAAATTTTTACTATTAGTTTTGCATTTAAGGAACGAAAATATTATTGTAATGAGGGATGATGAATTAGATGAAAAAAATGGAAATAATATAAGTATTTATTGCAAAGATTTTATTTAGAGGTGTTTATAGGTTGGGTTCAAATTAGGTTTATGTATGATATTAGTATATTTTTTGTTGAGATAAAGTAATATTTAGTTTTTGAATTTGATAATTTTTTCATCTTGGTACATAAAATTTTTTGGTCTATGCTAGTTTTGGAATTTAGCATCTTTTTCTAATTTGGTTGTGAATTTAGATTTTATAAAGGTACGATGATGTTGTAATTTGAGATTCTCACATCACTTAAAATTAAAAAAAATTTATATAATTTATAAATTTTTTATTTATTAGATTATAAAGATTTTTCAATTTTCGATGATACTATGGTACAATATTAAAATGTCATATTATCACTCTGAAAGAAATTCAAGTTCAAAAATCAAATCGAAAAAAAAAATTATCAAGTTTCGATATCAACGTGGACAAAAAATTTTCAAAATCAAATTAAAAAAATTACGAATAAATGTTATTTTATTCCTATTATTTTAAAACAAAATGAAGCTCTAATATTATTGTCATGTACCTTTGGTGGTGGTGGAAGGATTAAAGGTTGGCTCAGATTTGCTTTGTTTGAAAACGAGAAGTCCATTCCACATATTTGAATGTCCATTAACAACTGCTATGTCATTTTCTTTTTGCTAACTATTTCTTAGTTTATTTGTAAGGTTGAAAATCCGAGACTTCCATAGTTGAAGTCATACTTTATCTAAATGTTAATTTGTACGTTTTCTATTAATATATTTTATTTTTACTTTCATATTAAATTGATTTTTTTCTAGAAATGTATAATTTCTACTCATAAATTTACTTATAAACTCTTTAAAAATTTTATCTTTTTACTCCTTTTATTTCTTTTGGTCATCACGTGTATGAAATGGTTTTTGTCCATTGAATTTATTCAATTTATATTATTATGAAGTGTCAAGTTGAATTAAGAAAATCTTAAAATCATTTTTCTAAAAATAACAGATATAAAAATTGTTTTTGTTCTTTTAAATATTTTATATAAATTTTAAATCAATCAATTTAAACCATTACTCAAAATAATTCAAAAAAATTCTTTTCTTTTAAAACTTACCATTTATTTATGGGTGAATATTTGATACACGAGAAAGGATTGTATGAAACATATATATTTTCCCTTTCCAATAGTTTAATTATAATCTCATCCTGAATTTTAGGATTTTTATTTGGATTTGATTTTCTTTTAGGATAAAAATGTTGAAATTCAAGATGAAAATGCTGATGGGACAGTAAACTATTGGAAAAAAGATACAAATAACGTGTCGTCACTGTTTCATACAATCATTTCCCTTGATACACTTGCTATACTTTTTTTATTCCACAAACATCTTTAAAAAATTAACATGTCTCTTCTTCTTCTTTTTTAAATATCTTTTTTTTTAATATTTTACTATACATTTATAAGACAGTTGTCAACCCCCTAACTCTGATTGTGAAGTTTAAAAATTCAATTGACTGTGTATCAAATATTTTCTTTATTTAAATCATTACATAAAATAACCTATATAACAAAAAAATAAAAACTCTTCTTTTGAAACTTTCCATTTATTTATGGACTAGTATTTAGTATATAGACAGCGTAATTGTCTTTGTTCTATAAGTATTTTTAAAAATTGGAATGTGTATTTTTTTAATACTTTATTATACTATTATAAAACATTTGTCAACATTTTAATCCTACTTGTGGAACCCAAAAACTTCACTGAGAGTATACCAATTTTTTTTCTTTTCATTTATATGCATATTTTAAATATATTATTTTATAAATATAATCTTTCAGTGTATTATTTTTCACCCATACACATGTCATTTGTACCTATTGTTCAAATGGACATCACATTTACTTTTGATGTGAAATATATTAATATGGACAAGTTTTATTGCCAACTTTAAGGACATCATATATTTATGTCCATTACAAAACAGACTTTAAGAACATTATGTATGACCATTAGAAAACAAACATGTAAGGTAACGGTGCCTCTTGTCTTGTCTCATGGACATTAAATGCAAATGCTAATTTTAAAATAAAAATTAATTTATATAAATTATTATATTTATCTAATATAACTATAAATTAAAGTATTTATTTAAATGTATATAATTAAATTAAAATAAATATTTAAATATACAATTAAATTTAAATAAAATTTATATATTTAATTGTACAAAACCAAATATTATATATTGAATTGCTTTTCATATCAAAGCTTATGTATAAATATTTATCAGTAAAAGAAAATAAAGTAAAATTGTAAGCAGAGGCAATATGTGGAAGGTTGAAATAATAAACTAAAAAAGTTGAAAGACTTAAATTGAATTATTCATAATTGAGATGTACTAAATCTACTATTGTTTCATTTAACCAAAGGGACTGAATTTGCAGTAGTTTAGGTACACTTATTATTTTTCGTGTAAATATAATTATAACATATTAAAATTTTAAACATAATACAATTACATATTATATTTGTATAATACAAGTAAAGACAATTAATCTGAAAATTTCCATCAATTAATCCTACATGACCTTAAAAATTAAATCTATTAATAATAAATCCACATGTCAAATTCTAAGTGTGGTACATAAATTAAAATTTAAACCTAATTTTGACCAAATAAAAATCAAATAAAATTTCACTTCCATGTAGATTTATTATTAATAGCTTTTAACCTTTTGTGTTGGAGGAGGATTTACTTACACCTTCCATAAATTTTGTACAATTAATATTTTAACAATTCGATTGTCATGTTTTATATTATCATGCATGTCAAATTTTAAATAAATTTAAAATTTTAATTATTTATTTTATATAAAAATTAGAGTTAATATGCAAATGTTATATATTATGGTTACGGTCCCCAAATTACACATACTTAACTTTTTTAATATCCCATTTTTAGAAAAAAGCACGTCACTTTCTTTAAATGACTTATGTACTAACTTGGAATATTAAAATCACGATATCGAAAATTCCAAGAAATCAATATATTCAAATACACTTCAACATTTAATGATTTGATATGATATATCTTGATTAATAAAATTTTTATATCAAATCTTACTCTTATGGTTATAATAATGTAATGTCTTTCTTCTATTCAAATTTGTGTCTAAAAAGTAATTATGGACTCTAAAGAATACATGATAAATAAATTACGTCATCTATATTCAGCTTCTATTGCCAGAAAAACAATTGAGAGTCCATACAAGCAACAAATGTTGGGAAATTCCACAAAGTGAACACACAAATATCTGGTTTTTACTAAAAATTTTAATTTTTCTTTTTAGAAATTTTGATATTAGTGCATATCAAAGTTTTTATCAAAAATTCTAATGCAGTATTTTGTCATTGGTATAAGCTATAAAAAAATTTGTACACCTTTTGGAGCTCGTAAAACTCCTTCAAATGTTGCCTGCAAGTTCATGGCAAGAGATTGACAAATACCTTGATGACTTTAAAATAGAGAATTGATACTCGATAAATTTGCATTTCGAATTATATTTTAATTCTTATAAAAATTTGTAATTCAATTTGATCGATTATTCACCTATTACTTTATAAAACATGTTGGAACAAATTAATTATAGATTAATAAAATTATGAGTCGAAAATAATTCTTCGACCTATTCCTAAACCCAAGCCTAAAGCCTAGAATTATATAATTGAGTCTATAATGTAACTAAGGACACATGATAAACAAATTAAGTGACCTATATTCACCTTCTTTAGGGTAAAATTAATTATAGACATGCCAAATCAATTATGTGACCTCTTCCTAAACCCAATTCTAAAGCCTAAATTTATATAATTTAGTCTAAAAAGTAATTATGGACACAAGGAATACATGATAAACAAATTAAATGACCTATATTCAACTTCTTTAAGGTAAAATTAATTATTGACTTGCAAAATTATGAGTTGAAAGTAATTATGTGACCTATTCCTAAACCCAATTCTAAAGCCCAAAATTATATAATTGAGTCTAAATAGTAATTATGGACACAAGGACTATATGATAAACAAATTAAGTGACTTATATTCAGCTTCTTTATGATAAAAGTGTAATGAAAATCTTTATATTATGAGATAAATTATATTTTCTTTTCTTTTACTTAAAAATGAATAAATTAATCATATCCATAACTGTTGCTAGTCAATATCAACCATATCCTCCTACTAAGATTTTAATCATGTCATTATGAGTGTATAATTTACTGTCTTTCAACATATTAACTATATATATTAATGGTGATTGGTGATGCAATCACTTTTAATAATTATTATAAATATGATTTATAAATTTATTTTGAAATTATAAATTTACCTATTAATATATAAATTGTAAGTAATTTTATGATAATTAAAATTAAAAAATATTAAAATTTTATTTTTTTAATCACATAGATTTATGAATTATATAATAAATATAATATTATGATTTTCTGATTTTCAAAGATTTTTCTGTTTCTAATTTGATGTTTAGATTATCACTTTCAATGATAAGATCGAGAGGATTAGCTATCAACATTTGATTTATGATCAAAAGCATCTACATACAGCACATGTTAAGACCTTCCATGAGACATTGCAATAACATATATATATATATATATATATATATATATATTTAGAAATGCCATAAAGCACATCCAATTTGATTGATTGGTTCAAAGAATATAATATTAGCTTTTGTAATAAAATTATAAAAATTAAATTACAGTATGAAATATCGAATATGTTATTATTCCATGTGATTAGAAAATAATAATTCAGTTGATGAAATGTAAAATTATTTAAAAGTATATTTTACTAAATTATCTTTATTATATAATTTGTTCTACAACTTTAGTTTTTTAATATTTTTAATCTCAATTATCATAAAATTAAGATAATATTTATATTTATTACAATTTATATATTAATAGATAAATATATGATGTTGAAATACATTTACAAATCATATCTATAATTATTATTAAAAGTGATTACATCACCAAGCACTATTAATATATAGTCAATTCTTACCAAGATTTTACTTGTTATACAATGACAATTATTATACACTCATAACAATATGTTATTATAGAATAATTGTTATTATAGAATAATTGTTGTAAACCTATTATAAAGTACATTTCACTAAATTGTCCTTATTATATAATTTATTTTTATAACTTTAATTTCTTTAATATTTTTAATCTCAATTATCATATAATTACGATAATATTTATATTTATTACAATTTATATATTAATAGGTAAATATAAGATGTTGAAATAATTTATAAATCATATTTATAATAATTATTAAAAGTGATTGTATCACCAATCAATATTAATACACAATCAACTTTCTCTATAACAACTCATTTGTTTGTCAATATATTGCTTGTTATAGAATAGCAATTGCAGGCCCGACCTTGGGGTCGTCTGGAGGTGCGGCCACCTAGGACTCAAGGCTAAAAGGAGTTCAAAATATTATTTTCCAATTTTTAAGACGCTCTAAAATAATTTTCAGCTTTTAAGGGCCCAATTTTTTTACCTACTTTTAAGGGACCTAAAAAAATTTTATCCAACTTTTAAGAAACCTAAAACCCCATTTTATTGTTTTGAATGGGCCCAAAAATGTGAAGAACAGGCCTAGATAATTGTTATACACTTATAACAACATGCTATTATAGAGTAATTGTTATAAACATATTATAATATTCATATCATATATTTTTATCAAATAAAGAAAGTCAAAATTATGTTAACAAAAAAGAGTGAGAATCAACTCAACAAAGTTAAAAGATGTATATCATATGCATGCATTATTACTTTTATGCATATTTTATTTTAAATTATTTCACATGATTAATTATGAAGTTCATAAAATTAAAAGGTTTAATTAATTAGTATGAATTATCTACTTTTCAAAAGTTAATATGAGTTGTCAAATTAAAATAATTAATTTATCATGAATTATTAAATTCAATTAATTATTTTATAAATTTATGATGTTCAAAATTCATAGTAAAATATTTAATTAAAGAAATTAATAGTTTATTAAATTGATATCTTTAGTTCCACTCATTGAAGATTATATTCATTTAATAAAATATGATTCAAATATTTTCATATGAAATTTAAGTCTTTTATTAAAATAATATTTCAATTAAAATCATATTTATTTAATAATGCGACTCTTGAGATTGCAAAGGTCACCTTATCTTATTCTAATGATTAAGAGTGGAAGGTCCCTTCCCTTCCATGTTTCTTTTAGCTTATTAAGATGCGGATTCTTTTCTAGATAAAAGATATTGAGAGATTTAATGATGAGTGTATGAGGTAAGCCTATTGATTTGGGTATAGATATCTTGATATTATTGTTATTGACTGTTGGTTTTCTTTTACTAATTCATAGTTTCTTAAGTTTCAAAAGAAAAGAAAAAAAGATTACGAGCATAAAATTTGGACAAATTTACCCTTTTTTAACCAAATTTTTTCTCAAATAAAATTCAAGTCTAATTACAATAAAACATTTCTTTTCTCGTTAGAAAGTAATAAATGTCATACTTTAAAATTATAATTATTCTAAAAGTTTATTTAATTACATATTAATTATTTAATTACATATTAATTATAATTTATAAATTATAATTGGTAATACAATCACTTTTTATGAATTATTATAACTATAATTTATAAATTTATGTCAACATCATTTTTATTAATATAATTATAATGAAAGCAAAAATTATCATAATTTAATGAAAATTGAAACTAAAAAATATTAAATGAACTAAATTTGTTCTAAAAAATCCTATAAGGAGAGAAATTTAATAAAATGTACCTTTAGATAATACTATATTCTATTAATCAAATGCTAAAATTTTACGTTCTAATTAAATGAACTAAACAAAGTAATATAATATACATAAAATTCTACTTGAAGTCTTATATTTTCTTAACCTTATTAGATTGTGAGTAGAATTTTTAAAAGAAAAATATTATTTAGATTTTTATTCATAAACTCGTGACGCTCAAAATTATATTATAAAAAAAATGAATAGTTGAAGAGAAGAAAAAAAAAAAGCTTTCAATTGAAGTAAATGGTGCAAACAGAAAATGCATGCAACATCGATTTTAACAACTCAAAGACTTAAATAAAATATTCGAATAATTTAAATATAATTTTATAATTTTTTAAAGTTGTAAAACTAAAACGTATAATTTAACGAATTTAAATGTAATTTACTCAAAAAAATAACTGTTAAATTTAAAGAAGAAAAAAATCAAAATTATTACCGCGACAATAATGCAAATTAAGCTTTAAACATCAACCAGTTGTCACCAACGAAAAGGGAGCAGCTGCAACTTCAATCAATTCGAAGATAAACATGAGTATTTATTTGAAGTAGCTAGAAAGTTTCAACTTTCAAGTATCTATCGCTTTTGGTAAGTTGACTAGCACCAAAAGAACCCAAAATTCAAAAACAAAATATTTATGGAGACCTCGAAAATTTTAAATCGAGTCATAAATATTTTTATAAATATTTATGGAGTGTTAATAAGTTAATATTAAAGTTTCGTCAAGAAATTTTAAAGTACTGATAGCTAATTGAACAAAAATGACTAAATTGTATCAAATGTAAAATTGTGAAAAATGATTAAATAGCTTAAATGATAAAAGAAAGAGGGTTTAAAAGGGAAATAGACCCAAGGTCTATTTGAGCTGGACGGCAAGCGCATGAAATCAGCAAGAAAATAAGGAGAATTAAGGGCAAAATTGAAAAATTACAAAATTTACTTAATAAAGCTAAGACTAAAGTGGAATTATCTAGATTTCTCTTTATTTTTCTGCATTCTCATCAGCAAAAACACCATGGAAAAATTCCCTTAAGCTGGTTTTTCATATTTTTATTGCAAGTAAGTTCAATTCTTGCTTATTTCTTGAAATTTTTGTGTTTTTGTGACTTTTACAACTAGGTCCACTTGTTGAATTCATTAGTTTTTGATTCTATGAAAGAAATTGAAAGTTTCTATGAATGTTTTCTGGAAGTATATGATGATTTGGCATGGAATTAGAGCTTTAAATTGTTTATATGCTGATTTTATTGAAAGAATTGAATAGAAAGTGAATGTTTGAGACCTAAATTGTAAAAGAGTTTGAAGTTAGAGTTTTATGTGGAAATTCTGAATTTGAATAGTTATGAAATAACTTATAATGTCTAGGAAAATTATTAATGGAGAAAGTTAGCTTAATTTAGGGGTTAATTGAGCAAGGACTGAATTGTATGAACTGTGAAATTTGGGGCAAAATGAAAATCAACATTTTGCTCTAAAACAGTTTTGGACAACAACAATAGTCTAACTTTGAAAAATCACCAAAAATTGTAAAAATCGAATTAGAGAATGAATAAAATATTAAATTAACTCTTACTGAGTCTAGTTTCTTATAGAAGAAACGGTGTAAGCAATGAAATTGTAAATCATGAGATATAATAAGTTTTGTGAGACAATGTCAGAATGATTTTGGGTTCCCTTGTTCTGACTTTGGAAAATCATCAAAAATTGAAGAAAAATAATTAAGGGATTAAATTTATATTTTTAAAATCCTTAATGAGTCTATTTTCAATAGAAATAAGCAAGAACATCATCCGAATCTCGTACGATGAGATAATTAATTCTTAGTGAAGAAGGGTCGGAACTGTCAAATAACAGAACAAGGGTAATTTTAAAGAATAAACTGTACTTATTCGCTAAACCAAAAATTATGAAAATTTTATGGTAATAAGATATGTAAGTCTAGTTTCAAGGAAAATTATCAGATCTTAATTTCGAGTTCTGTAGCTTAAGATATAAATAATTTAGTGACTATGATGCAAATGGACAGTTTTGAATATACATATAACTAAATAGTGAAATTATTGATAATGTTACTTGTTGCATGTTATACAAATTAAGGATGTGGAATGGAGAGGAGGAGGACGAAAATATGTATAAATATTCAGCTAGCATGGCTAATTTGCATGTTTTAGGCTCATGGACTAAATTGAATAAAAGTAAATTTTTATTGGCAATTTTGTAAAAATATTAGAAATGACCAATTTGCATGAAATGGATTATTTTATTATTTAAAATTACAAAATTGAATGAAATTATTAATTTAGCTCAAGATCAGAGAAAAATATGTTTTAAGGATTAAATCGAAAAGTGTTGAAATTATAAAAAATTCTGATATTTTATAGAATTCATGGGTTGTTATCAATTTTTTTGAGAATAACTGCTGGAAATAATGATTAAATTGCAAGAATTTTATTTTATTTTAACCTAAGGATGAAACCGTCATTAATTAAAAGTTTAGGGATAAAATAGTAATTTTGTTTAAAACACTAGTTGAATGTATTACAACATGAAATAACTGAAAACGATGATCAAATTTCTTTATAAAGATCCGGATGACTCGAATACGAGACTTGAACATGGAAAAAAAAAGATATCGGATTAATGAAATTATAAACATGTGCAAGCAACGAGGTAAGTTAGTATAACTTAAATTGTATTTTTAAATGCATGAAATATCGATATAATGAATTACTTGATTTCTATTTATGAAGAAATGGCAAGAGAATGATATTTATCATGACATGTAAATAGGTGATTATTTTTGATACGTTGATACAAGGAAATTAATTAAATTGAGACGAGTAATAAATTCAAGTAAAATATATCGAGAAAAATAAGTATGTTAAGGGACAATATGTTTGATTTTAATTGATTCCAAATATGAACGTTAGATGAAATGAAATATCTGATAAATAAATCGGTAACTCCGGTAATGTTCCTTAACTTTATTCCGATGACGGATTCAGGTTAGGGCGTTACAAAACCTATTATAATATTCATATCATGAGTTTCTATCAAATAAAGAAAGTCAAAATTATGTTAAAAAAAAGAGAGAGAATCAACTCAACAAAGTTAAAAGATGTATATCAGGTGCATGCATTATTACTTTTATGCATATTTTATTTTAAATTTTTCACATGATTAATTATGAAGTTTATAAAATTAAAAGGTTTAATTAATTAGTATGAATTGTCTATTTTCAAGAAGTTAATATGAGTTGTCAAATTAAAATAATTAATTTATCATGAATTATTAAATTCAATTAATTATTTTATAAATT
Source organism: Gossypium arboreum (assembly GCF_025698485.1). NCBI lineage: Eukaryota > Viridiplantae > Streptophyta > Magnoliopsida > Malvales > Malvaceae > Gossypium > Gossypium arboreum. Next base: position 118,927,542 of record NC_069081.1, on the reverse strand, counting down.
TATGATGTTCAAAATTCATAGTAAAATATTTAATTAAAGAAATTAATAGTTTGTTAAATTGATATCTTTAGTTCCACTCAATGAAGATTATATTCATTTAATAAAATATGATTCAAATATTTTTCATATGAAATTTAAGCCTTTTATTAAAATAATATTTCAATTAAAATCATATTTATTTAATAATGCGACTCTTGAGATTGTAAGGGTCACCTTATCTTATTCTAATGATTAAGAGTGGAAGGTCCTTTCCCTTCCATGTTTCTTTTAGCTTATTTAGATGCGGATTCTTTTCTAGATAAAAGATATTGAGAGATTTAAGGATGAGTGTATGAGGTAAGCCTATTGGTTTGGGTATAGATATCTTGATATTGTTGTTATTGACTGTTGGTTTTCTTTTACTAATTCATAGTTTCTTAAGTTTCAAAAGAAAAGAAAAAAAAGATTACGAGCATAAAAGTTGGACAAATTTATCCTTTTTTTAACCAAGTTTTTTCTTAAATAAAATTCAAGTCTAATTACAAATAAAAACATTTCTTTTCTCGTTAGAAAGTAATAAATGTCATACTTTAAAATTGTAATTATTCTAAAAGTTTATTTAATTACATATTAATTATAATTTATAAATTATAATTAGTAATGCAATCACTTTTTATGAATTATTATAGCTATAATTTATAAATTTATTTCAACATCATTTTTATTAATATAATTATAATGAAAGCAAAAATCATCATAATTTAATGAAAATTGAAATTAAAAATATTAAATAAACTAAATTTGTTTTAAAAAATCCCATAAGAAGAGAAATTTAATAAAATGTACCTTTAGATAATACTATATTCTATCAATCAAATGCTAAAATTTTACATTCTAATTAAATTAACTAAATAAAGTAATATAATATACATAAAATTCTACTTGAAATCTTATATTTTCCTAACATTATCCATCGACGAGTAGAACTTTTTGAAAAGAAAAATATTATTTAGATTTTTATTCATAAACTCATGACATTCAAAATTGTATTATAAAAAAATGAATTGTTGAAAAAAGAAAAAAAAGCTTTCAATTGAAGTAAATGGTGCAAACAGAAAATGCATATAACATTGATTTTAACAACTCAAAACTTAAATAAAATATTCAATAATTTAAATATAATTTTATAATTTTTTAAAGTTGAAGAATTAAAACGTATAATTTAACAAATTTAAATGTAATTTACTCAAAAAAGTTAACTGTTAAAATTAAAGAAAAAAATCAAAATTATTGCCGCGACAATAATGCAAATTAAGCTTTAAACATCAACCAGTTGTCACCAACGAAAAGGGAGCAGCTGCAACTTCGATCAATTCGAAGATAAACATAAGTATTTATTTGAAGTAGCTAGAAAGTTTCAACTTTCAAGTATCAATCGCTTTTGGTAAGTTGACTAGCACCAAAAGAACCCAAAATTCAAAAAGGACTCTTATCTACTGGTCAAGAACCTGACTATCAAACCATATTTTAACTGAGATCTACCCATTCTTCCCACATAATAATGTAGGTATAGAAATAAATTTATCCTAACCTTCAAATTTTAATTAAATTATTTTAATTTAGATAAAAAATTAAATAATATGTTAATTTTAATACATTAACTTGATAATTTATGTGTATTTCACTATTAACATAGATTATTTTTAAAATTCTTTTATGAACTTTGAAATTTGTTGAATTTTTAAATATTTCTATTTATTTTTGTAAATTTTTATTAATTAATGTTGTTAAAATTTGAATGATTTAATTAACTTTTTCATCTTAAAAAACCAGTTTGACTAAATTTTTATTAAGTAGGCAAACATCAATTTGACAAAAAATATGAACAATAAAGACTAAATTTATCATTATGTCTATAATATATGTAATTATTATTTTTTGTTTTTAAAAATGTGTAATATGTAAAAAGTTTGGTCTATTTATAAAATTAAATTTGCACCAAAAAAGTAAAACAAAAATATGTACTTGGAATTGGATTTTGAGTTCTAATTATTATGAAAAAAGGAAATAAGATTTAATAATCGTTTAAACATCCACATATCTGATACTCACATTAAGCATGAATTATACTTTAATTTGAGATTCATCAAACTTCTAAATTAGAGAAAAACAAATTCAATATTATTTTTTCCATCCACATAACTTAAACCTGAGCTCAACATACATTAAACTTCATTTTACTTAACCAACAAGCATAGGTAGAGATTTAATGATTTTTGGTTCTACAAACTATACCCACAACCACTTCTACGCTGGAAATTAATATAGTACCGTACCTAAGTACACATTAACTAATCAATTGCTATTGGCCTAAGTTCCAAGATAATTGTTAGAAGGAAAAATCAAAAGTACTTGAAATGCAATATTTTTTTAGAAACATACGGGTCAAGATTTAATTCCCATAAAAAAGTGGCCATACAAGCAAGCATATTACAATGAAGAACGGTCCTTGAGAGTGCCCAAAGGCAGACTAAGACCGATGTCAACAACCTTGATCATAAACAAGGTGAAGGCGGTGGTATGGAAACCGAAACAGAAAAGCAAAAAGGTTTAATTCTGCTGTTAGTCTCTATACTTTTTAAAATTTAAAATTTCAATCCTCACTAAACGGTAATTACTAAATCTTAAAATGTCACTTCAACTTGTTATTTTCACATATAGCTTTCTAAGAATTCAATTAATGGATTCATTACTGCCAATTTTGTGAAGACTGAAATTTCAAAATTTGAGAAGTATTAGGACTTAAAATGATCTAATTGGAGAATATGAACTAAATCTATAATTATACCCATAGTGCAAAACTAGTAATTGTATTTAACCAAATATATTTAAATGCTATTGTTTGGGTCAAGACTAAAATTACAAAACTAAAAAATTACAGGAACTAAAAATGATCAAATTAAAGTAAAAGGAATAAATCCATAACTTTCAAAAAGTATAGGGACTAATAGCATAATTTTACTAAAAGAAAAACACAACAAAGCAAGCAAGCCATTGGGTAAATATATAATTGAGAATGGTAAAAGTTCCCTGCCTAATTCGAGCTATCAATGCGCCATCGCGATTTTCTACCCACCCTTTAAACCGCTCACCTCTATTTAAACACAATTGGATATTTCTTTTTACTCACCCTCTTTCCTTACTTTCCTTTTGTGCCCCAAAATTTCTAAAGTTGAAAACAAAAGCAAGCAATTATGAAATCAACACAAATGAATGGTTCATATCCAAATGAGTCAGAGGCCGGTCAGACTGTAGTTATCGGTTCAAGTGGGTTCATAGGTCGGTTCATTACCGAGGCCTGTCTAGATTCAGGCCGGCCAACGTATATCTTAGTCCGCTCTAGTTCAAACTCTCCCTCCAAAGCTTCCACCATTAAGTTTCTTCAAGACAAAGGAGCCATCGTTATATATGTAATTTACCATTTTCTTTTCGGCATCTCTTCGTATTTATATATCCTTGAATTTTCAAGAAATTTTCTTTTTGTGCATGTATATATATATTTGTATAGGCAAAATCATGTTCTATACAGCAAAACCTATGCATATACATACATGTACAGTTATGTATTATATACAAGTTTACGCAAGAACTGAAAATGTTATAACAGGGTTCTATCACCGACCAAGAATTCATGGAGAAAGTTCTGAGAGAATATAAGATAGAAGTTGTAATATCTGCTGTAGGAGGGGAGAGCATCTTGGACCAGCTCAGTCTAATAGAGGCTATTAAGAATGTAAACACTGTGAAGGTATATTTATGCTCAACATATATAGTTGTGTGTTATGTCATGTGATAGCATGCAATCAGATCCTCTTGACATTTTTGAGACACTAGGTAAAATAATAAATTGAGACTCCTTTTAAAAAATTATAAAATATAATACAATAAAATAAAAAATTGGAGACCCTTTTCTTCTTTCTTTTCCTGCCTATAATAAAGTGTACATCAAAAAATTTAAAAGGTTGAAAATTATTTTCTACCTTGAAAGTTAAAAATTTTATTTTTAGGCCTCTTTCAGCCCTAGGCCTTGGTGGCCGCACTCCCAAACTACCTTAAGGTTGGGCCTGCATGCAATGCAAGATCAAGGACTCCAAAACTGCATAAAGTTCATGATTCATAAGGCACTATTAGGTTAATGGATGTAATATATATTTGCAGAGGTTTGTACCGTCGGAATTTGGTCATGACATAGATAGGGCGGAACCGGTGGAGCCGGGGCTGACCATGTATGAGCAAAAGAGGAAGATTAGGAGGCAGATAGAGGAATGCGGGATCCCGTACAGTTACATATGCTGCAACTCCATTGCTGCTTGGCCCTACCATGACAACACTCATCCAGCAGATGTTCTACCACCCCTTGATAGGTTCCAAATCTATGGTGATGGCACTGTCAAAGGTACCCCAGCTCCACATCTTTCCTTTCTTTGAAATTTATTATTTTCTCCATCATCATCGTTGTTGTTTTTGTTTGAAAATATTATATAATAAAGGCTTTACCTAATTCTACTTTAGTTTTTTCAAAGAAAATCAATGTCTCAGAATTAAATCACTCCCCAATCCTCACACGGGTGTCTTGGTTTTGAAGCTTGTCCCTGGTATATTACGTACTTAATATAATACTTATCTATCGTACCAAAGAATATACAGTTGAGAACATGGGAAAAGTTTGGAATGGTTGAACCTAGTCATAGGTTGCGTTTGGTCAAGCAAGCAAAATTTGACTTATTTAACGTTTTGTCTTTGTTGTTGAAGCAAAAAAAAAAAGGGTAATAGAAATTTTCAAGGCTAGGAGATTTTCCTCTCGGCAGTTTTAATAAGACCCAAAGTGTCAAATGTCACAGAGACACGTAACTGATATGTTGGGGGGTGTTTGGTAGCGAAGGATCACGTGATCATCTCCCAACACTTTTCTATCTCCCATTGCTTCTTTTCCTCCTACATTACAACATAAAAAAAAGTTTGGTAGCATTTTAAGAAATTGTCTACCCTTCTAATAATGTGTAAATCAGTCAAAGACATTGCACTACCCTTCATATAGCTTGTTCACTACCTGAATAGGGATTTAATTCAATTTTGTGGTGAACTCACAGCATACTTTGTGGCGGGTTCCGATATTGGAAAGTTCACTGTCATGTCCATTGATGATGATCGAACACTAAACAAAACCGTCCATTTTCAACCTCCAAGTAACCTATTAAACATGAACGAAATGGCTTCACTATGGGAGACAAAGATCGGCCGCGTGCTGCCTAGGGTAACTATCACAGAACAAGATCTGCTCCAGCGGGCTCAAGGTTCGTTTAATCTCACTTTTCTTCAGAGTACCAGTACAAGTAACCGTTCTGTGAAGAATTAAATCCCCATTTAAGCATTAGTTTTGTTATCTCTGCAGAGATGCGGATCCCGCAGAGTGTGGTTGCTGCAATAACTCATGACATTTTCATAAATGGCTGTCAAATAAACTTCAGCTTGGACAAAACTACTGATGTTGAAATCTGCTCTCTCTATCCGAACACTTCATTTCGGACCATTGCGGAGTGCTTCGACGATTTTGCCAAGAAGATATCAGATAATGAAAAAGCAGTGAGCAAGCCAGTGACTGCAAGCAACACTGACATTTTTGTGCCCACTGCTAAACCAGAAGCATTGGCTATCACCGCGATATGCACATGAGAAACATCTCACCCTATTTGATATTCTAAACAATAATTCAATGGCTTCTTATTGTTGAACGGTAAAGAGACTATTGGTTACTAGTGATTTGTGGACAAACTATCTATTATCTAAGGGTGAGATATATTAGTAGTTACATCATGTATCTAGGGAATTTAGAATAATTTTACTACAGTTAATAAGATTATTAGTCCTATCAATTTAAATAAAAAAAATCTGCCCCAACCATCTCGAGTCCGAAATTAACTCAATCCGACATGACTGTAAAAAGTCAATAATCCGAATCCAAACTGATCTAAAACAATCTTAATCCAAATAACCCAAAAATTTTAAAAAATAAAAATCGAATTAACCCATTTTAAATTAATCCGACTCAAAATCAATCCAGCCCCACTCAATTGACAGGTTTAGATGAGAATAACTGAGTCGCATTTTGGAAACTAAAACCATAGATCACCCATGCAAAATGGGTCCTAAAAGTTTAGGATCATTTCGTGCTCTCCCAAGACCAACTACAGGACCTGCTCTGTGGTCTACGCTTCATTTTTTTTCTCAAATATAAGCAGCCAATACAATAATGTTCCAATATTTTAAATAAAATTACAATCACATTAACCAAAATTTATAGATATTAAAGGAGAGCTAAAATTTTAAGATTTTCTTTTTTACAACTTATATAGTTGTTCATGTATAACTATAAACTTTTCATCTTAAAAATTTTTCAAAAGTTAACTCACGAACACTTCTATAATCCAAGCCTTCAGTTTGAGGTGGATGGATATACGTAAGACGTAGGACCATCCTAAAAGTATCAGTCTAAAGCAATTTAGATCATTAATCACTAATCAATAACAAGACTATCCTAAAATTAATCCAAATCCATGGGTGATACTGATGGGAAGCCTACCATTTCTTTCCTAGTTTGGCAAAGCATCAAGCTTGACCAGGATAAAGACAAAGTAATCTATAGCATTTTAGTGATAAAAGCTTGTGGTAATCTCATGACAGCACAATCTTTTTAGTGTTTTGTTCATTTTCAACCATTTAACAAGCAAGCAAAATCTTGCTCCTATGTCAGAAGATCATTCCTATTAAGGAAACTACATCTACTAAGGTATAAATGCATGAGAGATAAAGGATTGAAGTCTATAAAAATTCAGTTGGCTTATATTGCAGAATTTGACGATTAAAAATTTCCAGCATACATTGTTCCGAATCTTCATTTCTTGTCTAGTTACTTGTGCATGACACTCATTCCTAACAAATAAGTATGGGCATATAACTTTCAATGATCCTCTAAATCTAATCATATCCGTGTCACATGTATCCAATTATCAAATATTCAGACCCGCCAGGGGCGTAGCCAGGGGACTGGCATGGGACCTGCTCCTTCTAAGCCTTTGAAATTTTTTAAAATGCCCCCCTAAAATTATAAAAATTCAATTTAATTATTTATAAATTATAAAAATATAAATTATAAAAATTAAAATTTCATCCGGGCCGCTAAAAAAATTTTCTGGCTTCGCCTCTGAGACCTGCACTGTGAGTTTAAGTTTTCTTTGGCAAACATGAACATTCCTTTGCACCTCTGGTTTATGTCTGAAGGTATGACATCAATGTTTTCCCTAATAACATAAAAATATCCGTCTACTGCCTCCAATTGCATAATGACATCAATATTTAAACCACACTAAACTAAAAATTCTAAACAAATTAACATCTAAGACCGTCTTTCTAAGGACAAACCGTTAATTAAAAAAAGAAGAAAAACAGAAATAAAAAAACATATTCCGGAAGCGAATTCAATCAAAATCAAAATTGAAACCGAAACAGGTAAAATCGATCAAATTATTATACCTGATAGAGAAAAAAGAAAAAGGAGAGAGAATTGAACTGACCACAAAGATTAAGAACCGGCATGATCCAGCTCAAGAAGGATCAAAATCGTGAAAGAGAACAAAGGAAAGATTCGCTGCCAAAAGCCTGCCCCGACTTCAACAAATTGGCTCCAACTCATTTTTTTCTTCTTCAAATTCCTAAAACAAATGGCATTAAATTATATTATTATATACGTGAAAGCAAAGAATTATTCTTCTTGGTGTTTTAAACCAAATCAGAGTCTCTTTAGCTGAAATAGAGGGAAAAAAGTGTTATGTTAGGATATTTCAAAAGAGCGCCAATAACCCCTCTCCCTTAATACATCCTATTTTACTTCGTGTTTTTTTTTTTTGCTAGCTGATATTTGTTGGGTCTGGCCGGAAAAAAGAAGGAAATAATAATTTTTGGGCTTCTAAGCTGGTTAAGGCCCACATAGAATGGACCCAAATAGTTGGATTATAACTATTTTTACACCTAATTAACATTTTTTTAGGATAAACTACATCCAAGGTCATTAAATTATTAGTAAGTTTGTATTTTGGTCACAAAACTTAAAAAAGTTACAAAATAGTCATTGAACTATTTAAAAATTTTCATTTAAGTCACCGAACTATTCAAAAATTTTTATTTAAGTCACTAGGCTGTTAAGTTTTTTCTTTAAAAAAGTTAGTTTAGTATCCATCAATGAGTAGAATAGCATACTTTATATCCAAGTCGATTTGGTGGTTAGTGTCTAAGATCAAAGAAGAAAGCTATATGGATTTTGGTTCATAGATTCATGGCGTTGAAATTTGTTTCAATAAAAAAAAACACTAAACTGTAGAAGAGAAAAGGAATGAGAGCTTTCGATTGGTGCAGGTAATGCGAACAGATAACAATAGGAATTTTAATAGTCTAATGAATTAAATGAAAACTTTCAAATAATTTGGAGACCATTTTGTAACTTTTTAAAACTAAGTGATCAAAAAGTAACTCACTAATAGTTTGGTGACATTGGGTGTGGTTTATCCTTTTTTAAATACAATTTATTATATGATACTTGAACTTGACAAATAAATTTTTTTTTTTTGGATACTTTCATACCTGAACTTAGCAACTAAGTCCATATTAGTCTCTAAACTTGTATTCCGTCTAGATTTGATGACGTGACATAATCTCAGGGATGAAAATGGACCTAATTGTCAAGTTTAGGTACCAAAGAGACTCAAAAAAGATGTAGGTACTAAAATGAACCTAGTTGCTAATTTCAAGGGCAAAATATTATATTAACCCTTTATTATACTAGTCAATTGGACTGATTGAGTTGGTTTGAGGTTAGGTTGTTGAATTAATCTAGGTTTTAAAATTTAAAATCTTGATATAAAATTTGAGGTTGATTATAAGTTAATTCATTTTAGATTTGAATGATTTTAAATTTAAATTATATAAATTCTAATTGAATTGAAGAAAATTTAAATTTAAATTAATTGAGTTGAATTTTCAATTTCTCAATAAAATGTACACTTCTATTTAGACCTAAAGCATTTACTGCAAATAACATGCAGGTTTAAAGAGTGGAGTAGTGTTAAAGCAGAAAATTCACTAAATCACGAGTACGGGCTAAATAGAGATAATAATTTTTTTTTTTCGAATTTACCCTCTCCTTGATGCCTAGATGCGTATGCTTTTAGGGTTTTATGATTTTTTTCTATTTATCACATTTTCTGTACTTTGTAATAACTATTAAATTTATAAAATAATTAGTATTTTCATAATTTTTTGTAAAATTTTTATTTTAATAATTTATTTTTTTAACATTAATCTCATTATAAATTCTCTTCATATCTACTTTTTTTTTTTAACATAATGCTTAGAACTACCCATAACCCTTCTTCAACTCTTAGATAGGAGGATAATGCGCTTCAGCGCATTCAAATCCACATCCTCCTATATTGATAACAATTCCGATGCTAATAAAGTTAAAACTCAATCGACATATTTTAATAATTTACTTTGATGTAAATTTTAACATCGTGTAATATTATGTTTTTTATTTTCTCTCGTCTTAATCAAATTGATAATTCCATACAGTCCCTATTAAAAATTAATAATTCAATTTAAATTATTTTAATACCAAATTTTTAACTTTGACACCCTAATTTATTTTAATTATATCTCAACTTTCAATACAAAATTCTCAGCTTGAACCCTGAATATGTTGTTATAGCACAAACTAATTTGAATATAGTAGAAATTAAAGCCTCATTAACTGGGGAAACTAACCTCATTCAACATAGAGTTTGGCTGGATTCATCTCTTCCATATATAATGTGGTCCTCCAAAATGTGCCAGCTTCACTAAGACAATGGTGAGCTTGACAAAGAAAGTAAGTACTGAGATAATGTAGGTGGAAACACCGACAGGTATACACTTTGAAATCTTTTTTAGAGGGTTGGACTTGAATAATAAACTTTTGAGAGACTAAAAAACATAATTTATAATGTATTAATTTATTATTTCATTATTTTTGAGTAGATTTTTTTTCATTTTCAGAGGATTAATGTATAATTTTACCATAAAATACTTTTTAGTTTAATCATATTATTCGAAACTTAAATAACAATTTTTCTATTTAAAAAGGGTCAAAGTTCCTCCCTAACTCTTAGATTCGCCCTCGTTTGAAAGGAAAATGTTGTCATGAGAGTCCATAGAACATTGAAAATTTACCAATGGCTACGGTTTGGAGGAAAGTTTTTGTAGGTGACATATATATTATATGCCTAAAATTAGGTTGAAATTGTTTCAACTTTTTCAATTTTATGTGATTTTTGTAAGTTTTATTTTTAGAAATTTAGTCAAAATTTTTTAGATTTTAAAATTTAGACTTAATTATTAACACTATTAAATTTTTCATGTTAAATTTATTATAATAATATTTTTATAAAAAATACAGGTAATAATGTAACATAATCTCAAAGTATCATATATTCGCATGTATAAAATTGAAAAAATTATTAAATTTAGTTTCTAATGCGGATAAAATTCAGATCTCTATGTTCAAAGATGCTCTCGTCAAAGGATCATTGCACTTTCATGACAAGCCTCGCAGTAGATTGTTTGCCCTTTAGGGAGGAATAATTGACCGCCCTTCATTTGAAAAGGGTACTTCGAGCTTATCGTTAGCCATTTTATAATGAAGTGGTATTGTTGATAGTTTTCTTAAGAGTTAAGGATTATGTTCGGTGTAAGCAAAACCATTTCATCAAATATGTAAAAGGCATTACCAATGGTGAGAAAGTATTTGAATTCCTATATTTTTATTTTAAAAATTTAATTTAATTTAATTTTTATTTTTATTTTTAAAATATAAATTCAATCGTTAATACTATTAAAATTATTTTATTAAATTTAAATTTATTACAATATTATTTTTTAATTATATCACTATCAAGTGAATATTTTTTTATTTCAATATGACACATCAACAAATTTAACATAAAAATTAATAGTGTTAATAATTAGACTTAAAATTTAAAAATCTTAAAAGTAAAGGAACTAAATTCCTAGAAATAAAATACATGAACTAAATTTCAAATTTATGAAGAGTACATAAATCTATGGCATATTTTAACTTTAGAAATATTATGCTTGAGGCTTAAATCAATAAAAATTTAAGATGCGAATAATATTATTAAAGAATATGTCAAGTATATTTATTGATATTAGGGTAGTAAAATCCAAAATGTTTGATAGATATCAAACTAATATGTTCTATTTGGAACGGATTTTTTATTTGAAAAGAGGACGGTAGTAAGCGAACGGGATGAGGAGGATTTTTTTTTTTTAGAATAATAGGTATGGAGTGGTTATGATAATTGATTAGTCTACCCATCCTACTATTTGAAACTATCATTTTACCTTTATATATAATTATTAAAAGGGCAAAAATATATTATAGAAAAGTCTATATGTATATAATATCCTCAAAACCCTCTTAGTCGTAAATAATATGAGATAAAATTTTAGCGAAGTAACGTATAAGATTAAAGAAAATAAAAGTTACAATATATCAAAAGAGAGTTAAATCAAAAACATGACATGATGTATTAAGGAAGAGACTAAATTGTAAATATGTAAAAGTTCTATGGCACAAGCATAAATTTAACATCCCTACAATTGATATATAATAAAAATAGTAATAAATTGAATAATGTATAATTGATTTTTCGGTAAAATGAGAATGATATAAAGCAGATAAAAGAGAATATTGAGGAGTATTAAAATGATAATAATAATAATGATTAAGAAGTAGGTTTTAGTATATTGATTTAAAGTAAAGGCTAAATTAGTAAATATGTGGAAAATTTTTGGCTCAGGTGTAAATATTCAAAATTTAGGGGATTGAAGTGTAAAAATGAGAAATTTGAAGGACCAAAAGAGAAAATAATCCAATTTACTAATATATGGAATTGGCATGCAGGGACCAAATTGAATAGGTGAAGAATTGTGAGGGACTAAATCACAATTTTATCAAATTAAGTGATGATTCAATGATGGAAATTTGAAAGATCATAAAGGGCAAAATGGTCAATTTGCAAGTAGGGAGAGTTCTAGAATGTAATGATGATGTTGAAAATATTTTGGTGATTTTTTAATTAATTAATTAGTTAAATGGTAGTATAAAAAGAGAGAAAGGATGAAGGAAATGGATCATCCTTCCAACGTGAATGAAAGGGTGAGAAAAGAAGTTTTTTTTTTCTTTACAATTTAGTTTTTTGCCATGAAAACTTACCTTTTTATCCAAAATTTTTGAAAATTTCCTTAGATATTAAAGAGAGAAGATGAAGTAGAGATTCTAGAGAATATGTTCATCAATTTAGAAGCAAGAAAATAGTAGATAAAAGTGGAGAAAATGAGAAGAAAAAGGAAGGAAAGTGGTGAAGATGAGAAATGCATGGAAATGAAGAAGAAATGAATAAATTCTTGACAAAGGAGGTAAGTTTCATACTAAACCTACTTGTATTTCAATAGATTGAGTTAAAGGTGTTTTGAGTGAGATGTATGAAACATGTATTTAATCTAAATAATAGAAATAGAAAGGATTTGATGAAGAATAGAGACTTAAAACACTAAATTGGTAAGAGAGAATGTGATTTGTATGGTGAAAAGTACTAAGATTAAGAAATGAATGTGTAATCTACATGTAAATATAAGTGTCTAAATTTTATAGTAATCAAAAGTATGACTATTATGTGTGAATGAATGAAAGATAGTGCAAAGAACCATGGAAAATGAAATATTTTTTTTCATTAAAACAATTTGGACAGCAGCAGTAACTTAAATTTGAAAATTTACCAAAAATTATAAAAAATTTAGTTAGAGATTGTATTAAATATTTAATTAAAGATTATTGAGTCTAGTTTCATATGGAAGAAACGATGAAAGAAACGGAATTTTATAGTTTTAGATATATTAATTTTCGTGAAACAAGGTCGGAGTGGATTCGGGTTCCCCTATTCTGAATTTGGAAAATCATAAAAAAATGTAAAAAACTGATTAGGGTTTTAAATTTATATGTTTAAATTATTAATTAGCCTATTTTTAAGATAAACAAACAGAAACATCATCCAAACCCCGTACTAAGAGATAATTAATTTTTAGTAAAGAAAGGTCGAAGCTGTCAAACAGCAAAATAGGGACACATTTGAAGAATTTACTATACTTATTGGCTAAGTCATAAATTCTGAAATTTTTATGGTAAAAATATATTTGAGCCTAGTTTCAAAAACATCAACCAGATCTTAATTTCGAATTCTGTAGCTCAAGATATAAATAATTTAGTTACTATGACTCAAGTGGACAGCTTTGATATGAACACATAAGTAAATAGTGGAATTATAGATAATGTTACATATAAGCATGTTATATACTAAAAGTTAAACATTCTAACAAATATATACATAAAGGATGTGGAATGGAGAGGAGGAGGAGGAAAAAATATGAATATATATATATATAGTAGATGAATTTGAAATGTTTGAAATGATTGTAAGTGATGTAATGATTAATACATGTGAGTATGTTTAAACGAATTGATAAAATAATAAGTGAATAATTGTTAATTGATGTGATATTGAATTCTTTGTTAAAATTTTATGAAGAATTAAATTGATTGGCATAATTTAGAAATAAATATGAAATATACGTAAAGTGGGTAAACTACTTTTGAAAGTGTCAAGTCCTCCAATGGTCTTATTTGTAAAACTTTAATATTTGTGTTAATTTTATATATTTTGTTATCTTTGATTGAATATAATGTTTTATGAGGACTTGATATTAGAAATAGATGTAAGTAGATGATATGTAAAATGAAGTGGCGGTTATGACATCTAAATATATATTCAAGTAATGATATATAAAAATAAATAAATAAAAATAAAACGTGGAACTTGTAAGAAAATGAAGGCGACGTCATGATGACAAGTTCGCCATGTCATGATGTGGAAACCCCAACATCGTGACGACAATTCAAAATTTTTTGTAAACTTTACAGTTTGGCCTTTGATCAATTGTGGATGTTTTAATGAGCTCATTTAACTCATTATTAGTTCTATCATAACTTCAGTTATTACTAAAACGAGTTAATAATCTACATTAATTCAATAATATGATAAATTGATCTAAAATTTTTAGTAGTTGTTTTAGTAACGAATGTAACATCCTGATGTCTTGACTCGACAATCGAGTTGGGTATAGGAGTGTTACAATATGTTTTAAATAATATTGAAAATATTATAAATAACTAGCAAAAGTTAAATTGAAAAGTGGTGAGGATGGATGCATCTAACATCCACCACATCTGAGAAGGTGATAATGATTTTCAAAATTGTACATCCATGGTGGAGTGGTGAGATGTCTAACTGTTGGGCTCATCCACCTTGCCTTATTCCATATCCATCTCTAATCTAGACTCAAATGTTTGATTGAATTGATGTCATGAGTTAATCATGTAACACTCCAAACCCGTATCCGTTGCCGGAATAAGGTTAAGAGGTATTACTTGACTGAACAAAACTTCTATAAGGTCAAAGATACTTACCAGACATAAATAATCAACAATGCAAACATGTCTCATTGATTTTCCATAAGAGCTCTTATAAATTTCCAAAATGACTCACTATCAAAACATAACTGAATATCTAATAACAAATTAACTACTGTCAAGTTATAACTAAAACATTTCACCACATTAGTTCAATTATAAGGCTTCTCTAAACAAAATGAGCAAGCCATCTTCGCATGGCTATAATGTATACAAAGTCGAAATATCATTCTACCTATAGTCTATCCTATACATGCCTTAAACCATGATGATATACAATCTTCTCAACTCACATAATGACTCGATAGTGTGATGATATGTAATGACCTAAAATTCACGGGCACCGGAAAAGTGAGTTATAGGGCCTCCGTCTTAGTGAAATAAGTTCGAAAATAATTATTAAAAATATTTATGAGCCTAGTGGTGTGTCTAATTAGGATCTAATTAAGTGAATTTAGTTTAATTTAGAGTAAGTAATAAAAAGGGATTAAATTGAGTAAAGGGTAAAAGTTTAATTATAAAGCAATAAAAATAAAAGGATTAAAATGGCAATTAAGCCATTGACTACAAATGAGGTGGCATATTGGTGAAATAAAATCAAAGATTTTTTTAGGTTTTATATATTATAATGATTATTATTATGGTTTTATATTAAATTGTTATGATTATTTAATTGATAATATATTATAAATAAATTAAATAGAAGACAATTGTATGGTAATAAAGTATACATGTGTAAGAATTGTATGGGTACATTTGTAATTTAAATATTTAATTACTTATAATTTAAGTATAAAAATATTTTATAATTATTAATTGTATTAATTAAATCAAGAGATTTTTATTTAATAAGTAAATTAAATAATGACATTTGTAATAATATAAATAGGTACACTTGTTATATAATTATTAATTTACTTAATATTAAAGTAAAAGATATTTTAATATATGATATTAATATTATATTATGTTAATAAAATAATAAAGTGAATAAAAGAATAAAAGAATGAAATAAAAAGAAACAAACAGAATAAGAAACAGAGAGCATTCGAAAAAAAGGGGAAGAAAAAGGGAAAGAAAAGAAAAAGGGAAAATTGGGATTTTGAAGCTTCAAACTTGTTTGGTAAGCTTAATTAAGTCCTTTTTTCTTAATTTTGATGTTTTAGAAGCTTTGAAACAAGATTTTGATGAAATTAAGTTGATAGTTCAAGAGTTCATATGTAACATTCCAAAATAGGGCCTAAACGGAACAGTGGTTGCGAAATCACAAATTCAGGGTAAAAAAAAATAAAATAAAAAATATTTTATTATTATTTTGAGGTTCATGGTATGATTACATGATTGTGTGAAAATTTCGTGATAAAATTCTATGCATAAAGTGCTTAAATTGAGGTTAGGGACTAAATCGAATAATTTGCAAAACTTGCATTCTAGAAGTTTTTAGTATGAAATTATTTTGGAATATTAATTAGGAGATCTTAAATGGTAATTTGACCAATTTTAAGTTCATGGACAAAATTAGGACATGGAAGGAATTTTTGAAAGTTTAGTAAGGAGGGGCATTTTGGTCATTTGGTTATTAACATTAATAAAAAGGTAAAAAGATGATAAAATTGTATCATCTTCTTCAAGTTACCAGCAGAACCTTACCTCTCTCCATAGCTGGGGTTTCTTCAACTTTCAAGCTTCATAGTAAGTGATTCCAAGCCCGTTTTAATGATCTTTACGTTTTTGAAGTCCCTAGCTCGATAAAGCTTATGCTAGCAATAATTTAAGTTAGGAATCAAATTTGGAAAAATACCCATAGGTGAAATTTGTGTATTTTGATGTTTTATGATGGAATATGAGGTTTTAAATTATGTTAGACAACTTGTGCTACTTGGTTTTAAGTGAAAACGAGTAAAAGGCTTAATCGGTAAAAATACCTAATAGTCATAAGTACATGTTAGTGTGTGAATTTGATGTTGCCATAGAAGGAAAAATGATCAGCATGTCATAAAACATAAGAAAATAGGATGAAGTTTAATTTACGAGCCTTGGGGCAAAAGTGCAAATATGTGAAAGTTTAGGGCAAAATGTAATTTTTCCAAAGTTTGAGTAAAGGGTTGTTTTGATAAATGTTGATATTAAATAAGCTAAATTTGCTATTATAGATCAAGAAGAGCGAAATTCGAGAGTAGATCGGGGAAAAGAAAAAGTAAAGGACTAAATTGTAAAGTTTAGTCACATTTTGTATCGAGGTAAGTTTACAGTAAATAAATGCAATATTCTTTTATTTTACATTATTATTATCAATTTCCAGCATTTATATATTTATGTTATGAAAATATTTAAAGTCGAATTTAAGGTGAAGTGACAGGAAAAGTGTTAGAAAGCCGGTTGAACCCTAGGAATGTTAGGATATTAGGGTTGATGAGACAGAACGAAATGAGCCATGTAAGTCCATATTAGAAATATGGCTTTGGAGACAGGATTGAGCCATGTAAGTCCATATTATATATGGCATTGGAGACAGAATAATTCATGTAAGTCCATGTCAAAGACATGGCATTGGCGAGATATTGATAGACAAGAACGACCCTAGTATCCTTAGTATTCCGAGTGGTTCAACGGGTCAGGATACGAGTTAAATTACAGTGAATTAACAGCAAAGGAAAAGTAGATTATACTTATGAAAAGGAAAGGTCGTAAGAAAGAAGGTAAGGAATAAAGAAGAAGATAGAAATTGAGAAGTAAAGAAATTTATGATGTTAGATGATATTATGCATAATTATCCATTATGTTGAATGTTGTGATTTATTTGCTTGTAAGCTTACTAAGCCTAGTGCTTAATCTCTTTATTTTCTTCTTCTTATAGTACTTATCTAGTCACTCGGGATCGAAGGAAATGTCGGAGGCCGATCACACTATCAAAGAAATAACTCGGTATAATTAGACGTTTTGTTTTGTGTATGGCATGTATAGAAACTTAGCCACTTTTGGTATAATATGAACAATGAATGATGTGTAAATACTTGCTAGTGATTAGCTAATAAAAATGGCCGATGATATGCATATTTATTAATATGTATGATTGAATGGTGATTATCACATGAAGATTATGAAAAATGTGAAAGTAACCTAAAAACAGATTCAAGTAACAGCAATGACGTAACTTTGAAAAATCACTAAAAATTGTATAAACATAGTTTGAAGATGAATAATATATGAAATTAAATCTTATTATGTCTATTTTCTTATGGAATAAGAAAAATAGGTAAAGGTATTATATTTCATGATATATCTGAGTTTTAGTGAAACAAGGTCAGAGCGATTTTTAGAACCCCTGTTTCAACTTTTGAAATTCACCATAAATTGTACAAAACTAATTAGAAGGTATAATTTATATGGTTATAATCCTTGTTGAGTCTAGTTTTAAGAGAAACAAACGGCTTAGTGATATGAATTTTGTACAGGAAGAAACATGGTTCGTAGTAACAAGAGGTTAGTGTAGTCGAGTTTTGAAACAGGGGAAACTTTAACTAATAAACTGTACTAATTGGCTAAGTCAAAAATTCTAGAAAAAAATTAGTAGATATATATATGAGTCTAGTTTCATGAAAAATTTACGGATCTTAATTTCGAGTTTTGAAACTCGAGAAATGAATTTTTAAGTAACCATGACGCAGAAAAACAGTTTATTCTGAAAATTAAAATAAGTGATTTAGAGTTGTTTAAAAGGTAAGATAAGTTTAGTAACACCTCAAGCTTGACTCCGGTGATGGTTTCGGGCGTGGGGGCGTTACATCATATGTTTCCAAGTAGGGTTCATGTTGGAAAAATTATGGAATTAGGGATTTAATTGAATGAATTCTAAGTTAGAATTGATTAAGGTATTAAATTGTAAACTAGGCTATAAGTTTTATGTTGTAGGGACTAAATTGAAGAAATTTTGAAATTAGGGAAATATGCTGGAAATTTTATAGTTAAATATAAGTTTAGACAAAATTTGAATAGAAAAAGAGAGAATTGGATTAAGAAAATAATTAAGTTTAGTTAGGATTAAATTGGGAATAAGATAGGAATTGTTTAGAAATTTAATTATTTATTATAATTAATGCTGTAAATAATAATGTAAATTACTATTATTTTCGTAGCCAACAAAGAACCGGAAGCATCAGCATCGAAAGGAAAGGAGAAAGTCATCGAGGACTAAAACGGGAGAATTACGGTGTGTATTACTATAATTCAAATTTTAATTATTATTGATTGCTGAAATTTTAATTGTTATGTATGGTAAATAAGACTTGAGGTAAGTATGTGAAATCGATATGAATATTGAGTGAATTATGGAATATGTGATTATTTGAAAAGTGTATTGATTGAAAATAAATAAATTGTGACAAATGTATGGTGTTGATGGTATACACTTGTGTGAAAATTAATTTGTATGTGAATTAAGATAATAGATATTTGAATTGAATGAGTATTGAAAATTTTGTGTAAATGAAATTGAAATTAGAAAAAGTAAAATAATACCCTATTAACTTGTCGGACTAGATTCGATACAAATGGCATGCCATTGGATTTGTGATGTGATGATGAGATTGTAGTTCGGCCGAGAAGATGTTTCATTATTATATACTTGGTTTATCCGAATAGGCATTTAATGCCTTATTGGTGTGTTTGGGAGGATATATTATACCGGTGTGTTATGGAGGATTTACAATATTCGGGTGTGTTTGGGTTGGACATTCGGTGTGTTTGGATGGAATCCAGCGATACATCATAGTCCGAGCTTTGTTAGTAGGGTAAATAATTGAAATGAAATTTTGAAAATGAGATTATTTGTTTTAGTACTATTGAAAAGTACGAGAAAGAATGTATGAACTAAATTATGAATTGAGTTAGTATGAGAAAAATGAATTATGAATTTAAGATTTATGAAGTAAAATAATTATATATAAAAGTAGTTTAAATAATTATAGAATTTATGGTTGATGTTTGTAATTTATTAATGTTAAATAGTCTTGAGTTATAGTAATACCACTGAGTATATCCATACTCAGCGTACGGTTGTTTCCGTGCGCAGGTTAGTAGAAGTCAAGTGTCCCGGCTCAGCATCCAGAACAATCCCGACTCCAACACAAACTTGGTGATGTATATTTTTCTTTTGGGTAAAGGTGGCATGTACATAGGTGTTGTTTAGTCACCTGAATATGTATATTGTTTTGAGTAGTGAAGGATGAATTATAAAATTTAGATGGTTAAATGAAATGGTAAGGAAAGTACATGATATTTTGATACATGAACATTAAGTTGTTAAATGAATGAAGTTTTTAATCAATTTTGAATGATGCTATGATAGTTATTAAATTAAAATTTTGTTAATAATATAAATATTAGTATATGAATGTGAAATATTGGTGTTGGTTGTTTTGGTTTGAATTTGCAGGAGGTTTAGGTAAAAATAAGCAGAAATGTTGTCGAAATTTTTATAAAAAAAAAAAAATTGGAATACTCGAACAAGTCCCGTTCTACTTTTAATACGTGTTTGAACTTTGAGAGTTCAAGATAGGGACTTAATTATTATATTATACTATGAAAGTTATATTAATTGTAAATTATTCGTAAGTTGTCTGATATGTCCGGTAATGCCTCATAACCTCCTTCCGGCGACGGTTTGGGGTTAGGGGGTGTTACATGATATCTCCGGCCCTTCCAACTCGAGCTAAAGTATAAACCTATAAGAAATGGAAAAGAGAACACATAGTAAGCTTCAATGCTTAGTAAGTTTTAAGCAATGCAAATAATTAATTTACTTATAGATCGATTATTTCAAATTTTCAAGAAATCATTCCTAGATAATTGCCACTTTGGCCAATTATCCATGAACGTAATGCATATTTAGAAAATTCACCTCACTTGAATCTAACTCAATTAAAACCAAATATTTAAATCACAAATAAGATCGTAAGAACTCGAAAAGCATCTCATTAACAAGTTTTAACCATGTTTGCAACAAAATCACAAATTCACTACAAGCTGTCTTCCTGAGCAACAGTCACTAAATTATTTATAACTGGAGATAAAAAACTTCAAATCAAGTGATGTAAATTTTAACTGAAAATAGACTCATATATCTTCCATATATAAAATTTTCAGAATTTTTGGTTTGACCAATCAATACCAGATTTGTATTGAAATTTCCCCTGTTTCACAGTTTGACTATTCTGACCACTCTTCACTACGAATCAATTTTCTCATTATACAGAATTCGAAATATGTTATCATTTATTTCATTTGAAACTAGACTCATTAAGGAGTTTAAGAATATAAAATTTATCTTATAACCATTTTTGTACC
Source organism: Gossypium arboreum (assembly GCF_025698485.1). Taxonomy (NCBI): domain Eukaryota; kingdom Viridiplantae; phylum Streptophyta; class Magnoliopsida; order Malvales; family Malvaceae; genus Gossypium; species Gossypium arboreum. The sequence continues at coordinate 118,906,526 of NC_069081.1, read as the reverse complement.
ATTTATAATAATTTTCTGAAAACAGAACAGGGGACCTCGAAGTCATTTTGACTCCATTCCACGCCACTTCAATTATCTCATTATTGGCAATTCTTTTGCTTACACAGTTTCTTTTATAAGAAACTAGACTCATTAAGATTTCATAACATAATTTATTCAACCTCTAACTCAACTCCCATAATTTATGGTGATTTTCTGAAATCACGTTACTGCTGCTGTCTCAAGCAGATTTATTACCCATTCTTTGCATTCATATTATTTAACATGTATATCACCAAATCAATCTCATATAACCTTTCACCATAACTGAATACACACATACACATATGAGATTTTCACATATACTTCTCATTTCGCATTCATGATTCAATTTCGATCAATCTAACATATAAAAGTATATAATACATACCTGACCAACTTAATGTATTGAACATATTCAATGGTAGTTTATAGTTTACTACGAACATTCGAAATCAAAATCTTACTCCAATCATCGGCATTAAGTCTGCTAGGTTTAAAACTCAAATCCAATCACCACCACAAAGCATGCGGGACTTTAAGCCCGGATGTAATACCAGCACAAAGCCTTCAGGACTTAGCCCGGATATAACACCAGCACGAATGCCTTCGGGACTTAGCCCGGGTATAACACCAGCACGAATGCCTTCGGGACTTAGCCCGGATATAACACCAGCACGAATGCCTTCGGGACTTAGCCCGGATATAACACCAGCACGAATGCCTTCGGGAATTAGCCCGGATATATATCTCACACAAGGCCTGCGGGTCTTAGCCCGGTTAAAATCCTCAATTATCGTTCACACACACACATATATATATATATATCATAATACATTAGCATTTCATTTACCTTACTAGAACTCAAGCACAACATGCTTATCAATAATTTCACTTTCGGCTCAATAGTCACATGCAAAGAACCCGATTTCGTTTCACTATCCAACATGATTTCTATAACCATTCGGATACAAGTCATATGTACAAATTACTTATCTCACTACTTAATTTAAGTAGATACATTAGGTCACAATTTATATATTATGCTTATATATCATGATTTTATCAAATCATAAGCTAAGTTCCATTACTCAAAGACTTACCTCGGAAAATTTTGAATAGTTGTGAATAGGCTATTCGATGCTTTCTCCTTTCCTTATCGGATCTAGCTCCTCTTTGCTCTTGAGCTTAATTTAAACCAATAAATTTGTTTAATCATTTCAACATCAAAGGCAATTTAAAGCACTTAACCCTTATACTCAATAATGAAACCAAACCGTATACCTAATTATTTTAACACATCACCTCCAATGCATATATTGACTAACATATACCCAATCCACATGCCAAGTTACCATGAATAAAAATATTACATATATATATATATACTACTAGTAATCTAATTATCTACTCGATCATATAGGGTAACTTCAATGCATCATAGTTATACAATTTGCCATACACATACCGCATATTTGACAAACCGAAACTACTCTTACATATTATCCATTATAATCATTTCAATATATATATATATATATATAACATAGCTGAATATTCCTTAATATAAATGCATATAGTGATACTTTAGTAAAATATAATAACCATCTCCATAAGTATATTTTTACTCATGCAAAGACCGTACCTAAATCAACCATAGGTAGCACCCAAATCATCAACATTTTAACGCACCAACTACTTAAACTTAACCTTTCATACACTTATATCTAATGTCATAAGAAATGTCGAATGCCTAATTTAACCAAACTTAAAGATTTAGCCTTCATCACTTTAATTAACCACTACCTATTTTTCAAGACTTCAAATACAAAGAAATGAACACTTATACTCTTATGCGAATTAGCTAACACTTATAATCCATAGCCGAATGTCATTAAACCTAAGCCACCATAATAATTTTACCTATCACCTCATACTTTATTATCAAAATGAATTAATTATACTTATAAAGATAATATCAAGATGAAACCTATGCATAACATTACTTATATTATTCAAAATTATACCTTAAAATCATATACATAGCGAACCTTTTGATAATTAAACCTCTAATTATTTATTTCAATCACCCAAACGACATTTGCTCCCATTTAACATTTATATACCAAACGATTGTTCAAGACAAACAAAATCTTATCTCCTCCTTGACAACCACAACCAAAGCTCAAACCAACATCCAAATTTCAAAGTTTTCAAATGGGCTAAATATGAAACTAGTTAATTAACTTAAACTAAGCTTAAAATTTCAAAAACTAACATAATTTACTAACCTTCTTCAAGCTTCAAGTGACCGAATGTTTTTGCCCCATTTCCTTCTTTCAATTCGGCCAAGAAGACAAAGATAAAGCTTTGTTTTCTTTACCCAAATTTTTACTTATTTCTTTATTCATTAATATTATAAAAATTATAAAGCCATTTAGTTGCCTTAAAACTAATAAATAATACATATATATTGTCATAAACATCAACATGGCCGGCCACTATAAACAAAAAGGGACATTTGACATGCAAGTCCAAACTCTTTAAAACATGCATTAATAAACCACTTATAAATTTATCTATCATATTTCAAAATTTTCTCACATAAGTCCTATTTAATAATTTCACATACAATTAACAAAATTACAGTATGAAACTTTCACACATGCACGTTCACATATAATAAGCATCGAATATGATGGTTAATTATTTTTACGACTCGATTTTGTGGTCCCGAAACCACTTTCTGACTAGGGTCAAATTAGGGCTATTACAAATCAAATAATTATTTGATTGAAAAATGTTAAAAAAAAAACACATTCTTTTTATAACATAATAAATATTATAATAATAATATTTTTATATTATTACATTTTATATCAAATCTATAATAAAAAATCTGCACGTAAACAAACTCAAACCTAAAACATTATATACCATCAACTAAAACATCATTTATATATATATAACTAGAGGCAAATTTAAGGGAGTTGGCAATAGTCCATTAAATTTTAGATTAGTAAAAATAAAATTATACTTTAACTCTTTAAAATAAAAAATTTTGATTTGATATTTTAAAATTACATTTTACTATCATATAAAATTATAATTTAATTTCAGTCTCTAAAATTTTTCTGGCTTCATCCTGTATTTTACTGGTATTCCTTAATTTTAAATATTCTAAACTTACCCTGAGAAAAAAAAAGAACAGAAAAAAAAGGGTATTATGAACTTGTATCTTTTATACTTCCTCTTGTTAACGGTGTATGGTCAAACTTTCGAGCTATCATTTATCTATAAGAGTCACTCTTATGAAAAAGGCGTGCCTAATGGTCTTAGGTGATAAAGGTCTATTCAGCCTTGGTCCAATTGAAAGTATATAAATTTAGGCTTTTTTTTTTATAACCAACCTATTATTTTTAACAATATTATTTTCAATACTTAAATTTAATTTCTCTTCTAAATAATGTAACGAACCGTTCATTAATAATTTTAAATAATGACAACACTAAAAATAGGAACAAATTTTAATTCTTCTTCGCCTCCACAAATTACTTCTTGATATTTTAAATTTTATAAGATTATAGCTAATAAAATAATAAAATTTATTGTTTGACCCCTCAAATATTTACAATTTTTGAATAATTTTTTCTACTTGCATATTTATTTTATCATGTCTCTTGCAATAACAAGTTGGGACAAAGCAAAAGTGAAGATGAAGCCCAATAACCTAGGCGAGAAAAACAGAAGTTACTAAACAGTTTGTGTGGGGAAGGGGGGGGTTTAAGTAATTTTCACTAACTAGGTTGATATTTTGAAGAAGAAATCAAAAAGAGGAGAAAGTGAAAGAAACATAAAAATGAGTTCACTGTCAAAATCACGTACCTGTTACCACGTGAAGGAGGCACAACACTAAGTGTTCCCTATCTACTCACATCCCACGACCTCACTGTTTTTATTCGCACACTGTCCCACTTCAAATGTTTGAAAGATATGCGAATGCCCTCTTTTTTTCTTTAACACCATTTCTGATTAAATGCAGGAGTATTAGGTAACCCTAATTATGCCATTCTTTTCTGTATAATCACAAGTGTCTTAAAACTGTTTTACAAGTTAAATTTAAATTTATTTGGATCGAAGTGGTATTTTGATAAAATCTGAGAATTCAAATTTGGTGCAAGTACTTCCGGAACAAATGAAGCCAAACAAAATCGCTTTATAGAGAATAGAGATGAATCACAAATTATTTGAGGTCAAAGTATAATTTTACTATTATACTATCAAGTAATTTCATAAAAAATTAAGGGACTCAATGGCAAATCTACTATTTGAGAGGGGACAAGGTCACAGCTCTACCCATTTGTCTTCATCTCTGTTGGGAAAAAGTCTACTCCCCACTTGTTCCAACCATTTATTGGTAAACTCAGAATCTTTTAAGGGACCACAATCACAACTAATGACGGCAGAATTAAATTGGATTGATCAGTTGAATTGATTGAATCAAAAAATGATGGTTTAATCAATTCGACTAATGGCATAAAATCATATATAAGTCATTTGCGAAATAGTAAAAAATCGAAAACCGAGACAAAAAATTGTGGTTATCTAAGTACTTAATTTAGTTTTAAAATACTTTTAATTTTTGTTGAATTGGCAGTCAAAACAGTGGTCTAACTAGTTCGACCATCGATTCAATTTTCAAAATATTGATCATGACGATGCCAATTAGAAAAATAGTAATCAATAAGGCCATGGATTAATGAGGCTTGAGGCTTTAGGAACTTTGGGATCTCGGGTTTGAGTCCCAATTTATGTAAATGTATAGTTTATTCTGGTTTTATTAAAAAATAAAATATTTTGGTTTGATTTCTTGTTCAACAAATTTTTTTGTCGGTTCTTACTGATTCATTGTTGAACTGATTAGATACTATTCTTCACACTGATACTTAAGACAAATTTTAATTCAATCAATCTAACAGACGAGTTTAATCTATCATTACTGATTCAAACTCTAAATTTAATGATGATGATAATAATAATTGTCTATACCGGTTCATTGTTCAATCATTTCAATACAAATCTCACTTGTTTGTACTCTAAATTTAACGAAAAAAATTAAGAAAGAGAAGGGGATTGAGGGGTATTTTGTCAGCAATAAATTCCCATCTTTGAGGTGCTTGAGCCTCCTGAGAATTGAAATTCAATTCCCTCATATTCTCTCTCTATATATCTATTGCAACAGAGACAACTCTGCTAATACAGCCATAGAGAGTACATCATCTCTGCTGTCTTTCTCATGCTGTAGTTGTCCTTTGCTTGTGAAGGGTAAATACACACCCCTTCTCTCTCCCTCTCTCTCTTTCTAGTTTCTATCGCCCAAAAATGAACACTCAGATTTTTGATCCACATGCTTAGTTAACTATCTCTATAAACTGAGTGAGAAAACAACAAAAGAAGAAATCAAAACAAGCATGGGGATTGAAGATATTGAGTACTTTGATTTCTCTCACAAAACACTGAGTCTTCATTTGCAGAAAATAAAACCATAATTAGACTATCCTTAATGGTGCATGTGTCGTATTCTCAAATCTAGTTTCTAATAGGGTTGTTTCTAGCGGCGCAATTTCAAAGCTTCTTTTTTTTTTTTTTTTTGGCCTTTTCAAATGTATCCTTCAAACAGCAATGGCAGCAGTGAAGAACCAATTAATGACCATTCGTTCTTTCATTTCGTTACGGATTCTAAACAGGAAGATCCTTCTTTTGGTTTCTTCAATTTCCCCTCTCCGTATTATAGTCAATGTGAGCTTGAACAAGTGTTTCAAGACCAAGACCATGATGCTTTCCTTCACCAACATCATGATCTATTGTTTCATCACGAACAATACCAACAGCCATTAATGGCTGATTCGGTTTCGGGCACCATCGTTAACGTGCCTGCAACTTCAGCCGTGGACTGCACCAAGAAGAAGAGCAACAATCATAATACCGACGCTGAAGTAAAGCAGCAAAAGCGGTCGTCTTCTAAGAGAGACCGACACAGCAAGATCAACACGGTGAATGGACCAAGAGACCGGAGGATGAGGTTGTCCCTCGATGTAGCTCGTGAGTTCTTTGGTTTGCAAGACATGTTAGGCTACGACAAAGCTAGTAGGACAGTGGAATGGTTGCTCATACAGGCGAGGCACGAAATCATGAAGCTAGCCAGAACCCGTGTTTCCCATAATAATAACAACAGCGTTGCAACAGCGGCGGCGGCGGCTGTTGCAAAGAGTCCATCTTCGACTTCCGAGGGTGAAGTGGTGTCTGCTTTAGAAGGTACCATCTCTAAAGGGAAACCTACAGAGAAAAGGGTTAAAAAAACCACTTTCCAGTTCCACCCTCTTGCAAGGGATTTAAGGGAAAAGGCAAGAGCAAGGGCAAAGGCAAGAACCAAAGCAAAGAACATGTGGAATCAAAAGCTATGTGGTAGTACTGATGAGAACAAACTCAGTTCATGGTGTTCTTTTCAGACAGGTGAAGAATCTAGTATCCAACACCACCACCACAACAAGAAGATCAACCCTTCTTTGCAACAGGTTGCTGGTGGTGATATGATTGATGAATCTTTAGCAATTATTAACAAATGGAACCCCAATTCCATGTTCAATTGTCTACAAAACTCTGGAATTAACCAAGAGGCAAGTACTAAGTTCCTTTATAACATAGTTCCTTTGATCTTCTGTTTGTCAGCTGCTAATTCTAGAACCAAACCTAATTATAACAAATGATATAATTTGACAGCATCAGATCACTGGGTTTCTGCCCTTTGGCAAACCATGGGAAGGCTACAACAATAAAATTTAGAGGCATGCACTATGTTATTGCTGACTTTCTATATGGTAAGTACTATGGTATGAACAAGGTTTTTTTAATAAAATATTTATTTGGGATTTTTATTGTGGACTCTTTTAATGATTGTTGTGTGGTGATTTATCATTTTAGGATGATGTTATGCAATTCCCTTGTTTATGTTCAAAGTAAGTAAAATATAGTATCTTAATTAGATTCATTGTAAAACCTTAATTTCAGCAATGAAGATCAGCATCTTTTTTATGTTATTGTTATTGTTGTTTTCAAACCAATTGATCTAAAACTTGCTCTGTCTTTAGTGTTTGTTCATTGGTTTTGCCTTATGTTGGTGGTGAAGTAAGCTTTTATAGGAAATGGTTGCATACATAGGGTGGGTTTTGGGATCCACTATGGCCTTACAAGCAATTTTCTTCCACTTTCAGGCCATAGTTTTTCAAAGCCTAAACAACATATCCATCATTCATCTCATAATATTAAGTAGAAATTATAGGGATATCTTCATGTATAATGGAATATTATAATATAGTGGGCATCATGACTTCAAACAGTACAGCTCAATGTTCCTAAAGTTAAGCATATACAATTGCATGACTTTGTGAATTAATTACTTAATTTAATATTGTAGAGATTAATTCTATTGAAATCTAAGCTATGAAATAATAGAAACTTTAGTGGGCATCCTTTTTGTGCATGCTTAGATGCTTTAGATGGTTCATTACCATGGAAGTACTATGAAACTCACTCTTTACGATAATTTCTCCTACAATTTGTAGCTAAATTAGGTCGATTTTCTGAAGCATATGATAAACATACATGATAAACTTTGTAAGTTTTTTTTACTTTGTTAGTGGAAAATTTTTAATTATTTTTCAATCTAAGTTTTTATAAAATGTATTTCTTAAAATAGGTTTATTTTTTATATAGGAGTACATCAACTATCATAGGTGTTTGAGTTTAACATAGATTTTAATTATTGAATTCCCTCAAGATCTGAGAAGAGACAAGAAAAAAGATTATTAGCTAATAAGTCTGACTTAGGACCTAGACACTTAGAAGTGCCAAATTCCGCTTTATTTAGTTAAGCTTGAATCTAGATCTCGACTCCCATTAATTTAACTATTTTCTCTTACTTCTTTACTTCTTTTCTTTTTATTTTATTTTATATGTATATATACATAAGATATAACACAAAATTTCTACTATAGACTTTCTTATAGTATTTCTTTAATGAAAGAAACACTCAAAAGTTAGAGAAACAATTGAGAGCTTGGTTTTATGTATAGATGAAAGCATGAACACTTAAAATACATAAAATGCTACATGGGATTATTGGAAATTTTAAATTTCACCGATCTAAAAGAAATTGAAGAAATTTGATTATATATAACATCTTTTGGAAAAATAATTGATTTTACGATTTCCTTTTGTTTTATTGTGTAGGATAAATTTAAGCTATTCTGAAATGATCATAAAAATGAGAACAAAATAAAAACTTTTAAATATTTTAATAAGTAGCCTAAAATTAAATTTTTGGTGTAGTTGTTTATAATTATATATGTGCAATATATTTTGGGTAATTATTGTAATTAGTGGGTATTATTAAATTGAATGTAGTTGAAGTGTTCGATAACAATTTTCAATTCTTAAGGAAGGATGAGAATTTAAGTAATTACGTGAATAATTATATTTAAAATCAATTACACTATTTAAGTTTTAAAATTTATTTTATACGGTAATATTATTTTTATTTTTGACATATATTTTATTTTTAAATGTAATTATATGTTATTTCATTAATCTTGTTTACACGAGAGATAATTTCTCATACATTTTGACCTACTAAATTACATAACATTTATTATTAATTAATTATACTTTCCCAATGACCAATCAGTGATGATAATGAGTATATATTAAATATTATAGAGGAATAGACCAACAAATATTGAATACCAGTGTAATTAGATAAAATTGTATAGAATATTTCTTTTTAGTTAATTTTATTACTAATCGTGTTGTTGATGCTTTCTTGGACTAACATAATATATACATTAATAATTGATTTTAAATATTGTTACTTGTTTTGAGAATTTGTTTTTCAAATATTTTTGATGGTTTTTAGATAATTAATATTATTTTTAGAATTAAAAATATATAACTCTGTAATTATAATTTATACTATCAAACATGATATAGAGAATTACGATATAATTATATTTTATTAGTTAAATACATTTAGAGAATTAAAATTCTTTACAATTACAACAATGTGTAATTATTACCGTAAACAAAACCTATGCATAATTCTGAAAAATAGATATATTTTTATATTTATATTATGGGAAAATAGGTATTAATGGTGCAATAAGTTATTACAAAAATTGAATTGAATAATTAATTCAAAACCAACATTATAAGGATTGAACAAAATTATTAATTCGATAAATTAATTTTTTATTTATTAAATTCAATAAAATAATTTAATAATTATTAAGGAAAAATTATAAAATTCATTAAATACAAGTAGATTTATTATTAACAATAATTATTAATAATTAATAAAGTCTATTTACTGACACATACAGAAATGTCATAACAGGTAATAAAGGCGGTGGAAAATGCATACATCATAACAAGAATAATTTTTACTTTAATGACAAAAGCAATCACTTGGCTATTCGACGGGAAACTAAAAGCTAATGACAAAAGCTTAACACTTACCAAAATAGTCCACCCATTTTTTTCATTTTTTATTTTAAATCATTTTTGGAAATTGAGTAAATTTTATCATAGCGTATATAAATTTTTTATACATCAAACCAATTTAAATAAATTAAATTAATAATAATATAAACGTTGAGTTGAATTGGTCTACCTTCAAAATAATGGATAAAATCTACATGTGGCAGGATTAAAATCTTTGTAAATGATTTAAATTATAATAATATTAATTAATAAAATTTATAAATGTAATTTTATTTATCAAATATTATTTTTGTTTAATAAAGTAAAATTAATATATTTTTATATAAGATTTAAATACTTTATTTAAATAATATCTTCACTAAAATTTGTTGTTTTTATTTCATTTAGGAATCGAATTAATTTTATTAAAATTTGGGATAATAGACAATTAATTTAGGAAAGAATGTACTTAAAAATTATGACAGTTGTTGATAAAGATGGAAAGTTGTTATAGAAAGTAAAAATCAGTTTTACAATAAACTTAATTGTTATAATGAAATGTTTGTTAAAGGAAGTTGTTGTTAAAGAGAGAACTCATTGTTTATCACTTTTAACCAATTATTTATTGTAAAATCACTAATAAATTATTTTCATAATTAATTATTACACATAATATGATCTGAATGAAAGTAATACACCCTATTTCATAGGAACAAATCTTAAAATTATATATGAACTTTTATTCAATGTGTAATCTGATACATGAATTTTAATTTGGTTAAATTATATTTATGGAAATTTTATTGTGGTTCAAATGTATACATGAAACTTTAATTTTGGTTCAATTATATACATTTATTTTTATATTGGATAAATATAATTATTTGTGTATATAACATGTAAACTTAAAATGACATTTTATCAATAATTATGTTAATAACTTATGAGAACTAGATCAAATCAAAATTTTATGTATGAAATTACACAAAATTAAAATTCATATATAAAATTACACATTAAATCAAAATTTATATATAATTTTGAGACTTATCCCTATTTCATACAATCATTACTCTCTTTCTTTCAAAAAAAGAAGAAAAAAAAAAACTCTCTTAATATACCCCACATAAATTATAATTAAGTTCCCCCCACCCTCCCATGGATAATTAGGATAAAAATTGTTCCCAAGAAACACTAGGTATATGGAAAAGCAATAAAGCACCAAATGGTATTGGGACATCTTGCACTAAATTGATCATATATTGAATAAAACTTACCATTGATTCTCCCCTACAATGAAGCAAAACATGTGGAAACAAAAGGGTGCCTTAGAGAAAATAATCTGGAAAAATATTTAGGGAAAGCAGGTGTTGTCATATCTCAAAAGTGTATATGATTGAAAATGAGAAGAGGGGCAAAAATAAAAGATAAGGAATAGTTATTCCATACATGAAAAGAAATCATGCTCTATCTTACTTTTTTTTTCGTTTAGTCATATGCGTATAAAATTTGGAGGACAAATAAATGTTGTCAGGATCGGATAGAATTAGTTGACGAATTAAAATTGAAATTTTAATATGTTAAATTGGTAACATATAATTGGAGATAACTTGGATTATTTTGAACAATAAGAAATAGGAAGTCAAGAATCGAAATTTTTTGAAAATCCGAAAAAAAACTCAGGTTTTTTATATTTTATTTTAATAAAATTTTGAATTTTTGGTTCAATTTTTTTATTTTTGTATAAATATAAATTTTATTTGAAATCTAAAATTTTTATATAATTTTTAAATAATAAAACTAGAAAATAAAAATTTAAATCCTCAACCCTTAAATAAAAAAAAAAGTGTGTCACACTAAAACCTATATCCTCCTAAATATTGTAATAACAACAATGACAATTAAGTTAAGATTTGATCTGCTTATATAAGTATATATCATTTTAAACATGAGTAACATATGTATTTTATATTGAAACAAAACATTGATTGACCATTTCCTTTAGCAATGAGAAAATTTGAAATATATAGAGAATTCAAACTACAAATTAATAGGCTAAAATTAAATATACAAGTTATTGCATTCAATTCCTTTTTATTTTTTTAAATATTTGAATTTGATATTTATATTTATTACATACTTAAATATGCATATGGATTGTCAGCTTAGTAATTTTAAAAAATGTGTATAAGGATAAAATTATTATTTTTAATATATAAGACACATATGTACATGTTAGGCTTTCTTTAGATTGATTGTTGTATAATAAATTATATAAAACTAAATTATTGATTTATTTTTAATATTTTATATGTTTATTTTATAATAATACATATTGCATCTATATTTTGCATAGGAATTAAGATATATGACATAAACTAAGTTGTAGCGACTATTGATGATTTGTTTCACTAAATATGATCATTCAATATTTTAAAACTTTTTAAAAGAAAAAGTAAAACAAATTAACGGATTCACCCATTTTTATTTACATGAATAATTGAATTTTCTCATTCATAGCATTGCCAATCTAACCCTATTTTAGAAAACCATGCAATTACTGCCTCAAGTTCCAAGTTAAGCCGACAATTAGACACTACATAGCATTGCCAGCAATTGCATCAGCAACCCTGAAATCACGGTATCTTTTGTATCCTTTTTATTATCTATAAACACAAATACTTTCAAATTTTGTCACTATTCCCCCTAATACGTTCATCCTTTTAAGTATATTTGTCTCTTAAGCCATTAAATATCCCAAATATAAAATTTGGATTTTCTCTTTTATTTAACTCCTCATCCTTTCATGTCTGTGGCTGTGAGTGACTTATACATGATTATATATCTGTGTGTGAGAAAGAAAAAAGTTCAAAATTCCATTTTCTTTTTTACATCCAAAAGGCCAATGGGTGAATCTAAAGGTTAAAATTAAAATGAGAGTGAATAATCTGCCTTACAGACCTGAACTGGTATCTACTTATCCACACCCATGTGAAGATGAATAAGTGTTCTCTGACTGAAAAAAAAAAAATAAAAACTAAAAAGGGAAAACAGCAAGAGTACTTTTGACCCTAAAGCCATTGATCCTTGTTTTGATTTGCATTTCTTTTTTACCATCTTCACCCCATAAAAGTTTTCTGAATTTGTCCTCAAATCCACCATTTTCACTTGGACCACTTACATTAAGTTCTTCTTGCTAAATAGGTATGTGGGCATCACTTCTAGTTAGGGTTCTTACGGGTCTGCTTAAATTTGTACAACTTCGCCCAAAATGATGGAGAGGGAAGATATACACTGGAAAACCCATCAAACCCTAAAACTGCTATTCCCAAATCTGTAACTTAAAAGCACAAATCAAGAAAGAAAGAAAAACCCTAAGATTTTGAGATGACAGGTTGATTTTTTCGGCATATATATATACATTCAAAATCTGGTATTTTATACACCCCAAAGTTCTTGGTGTTGTTTGTGTGAGAGAGATCCTTTAGCAAACCCTAGTTTAAAAAAAAAAAAACTGAAGACTCTAAAACCTAGAATATACCGTAAGATCTGAATCATTAGGAGCACTTCTTGCAAAAAAGAAAACCCTAAGAGATAGATAGATAAAAGAAATGAAGTGGAGGTTGTAAAAGCACCAATGGAAGAAAAAGATGTGGAGTGGCTGAAGCAATTGTGATAGTGGAGAAGAAACCCCAAAGGGTGAGTCATCGACCAGACCAATCAAAAGGTAAAACTCTTGTAAAAATTAACAACAATTATGGTTAGTTTATAGTGTGATTTTTCATTACACCCAAATATTTTTAGTAATATTTTTATTTTTTCAGATTTTTATATCATCTATAAGTAAATATTTAGATTACAAAAATTCATTATTTTTACAAAATAATAAATACTATTTTAAGAGTATTTTTTCTTTTTAAATTTTATATAAAACCAAGAAAATATATATAATGAGATTTAAACCCAAAATATAATAATTTTCGTAATCTCAATTTTACCTTTATATTTATAATCATATTTAATTTTTATAAATTTATTGCATAATATTCTTAGTTAACTTGATGCACCAGTGTCAATCTCTTTCTAAGTTCAATTTAAAAGCATATTTCAGCATAAGTCCAAAACCACACCCTTATCAGAAAATGTGAAATTGATGCAAAGGCATCATCTCCAACCATGTGCTTTTTGGTCTTCTCTTCAACCATTGTGCAACATTAATTAGATCCATGTTTCTAACAAATACACCCCATGTGACCAAATGCAACATTTGCATATTGTCAATAAGTGTACATCACTTTTTACTTAAGACAACTTTGATTTTTGCTATTATGTTAATCAATGCTCTATCAATTGAACCAACCTATTATGACATTCCTTGCATATGTCAACATCATGTTAATCCAACATTTTGTGTTTACAGCAAAAGCTTTCGTTCAAAGTCTAAAGTATTTTGCAATCATATAAATTTAATATTATGATTTTTTTTCTCCTTTTTCTTATTACAAATCTGGGGAGGGAAATGAATTACAAAAGGTTTCAACCCTAAATTTTGAATCACTCTAATTGTGGTTAAGTCAACATGATTTTTTTCCTTAAATCATGCAATTTTTAATGACATTTCCCACCATATAATTCACGGTCCATTTCTAATTATTTAAGATATTTTTTTTATGTCATTTTTACATAATTTTAGTAATTTTTTTTACCCTAAACATTGAACTTCAAATTTGGGTTCGGAGTTCTGGGTTCAGAGTTCAAAATTCAAGATAAAAAAATTACCTAAATTATGTATCAATGACATGAAAAAAATTATAATGTCATTAAATAATTAAAAATAGATTATAAATAATATAGTGGGAAGGGTTCATAAAATAATCTCTTAATTGTGGCTAAATCAACACTATTTTTTCCTTAAATCATACAATCTCAATCATATAATTAGCATCTATCATAAATTTAGGTTTAGTTTGGATGGATAATTGAGTGCGGTGCGGTGCGTTTAGCTTACTTTTTGTCTCACGCTATAGTATCGCTATAGTATCTAATCTGACCGCTACCGCTATTTTTACACTAACCGCAGGTAAACGCACCGCTCATCTAAACTCATCCTTAAACATCTCAAAACAAAATCATTAAAACTCTAAAAATTTTAAATGTTTTATTAACCCAAAATTTAATTCCAAAATCTGCCACACTCACCATCCCTGTCGGTTTTCTTTCTAAATCATTGTCTCCAAGAAATGCTACCATATGGTGGATTCCCTCGCATGAAACCAAATTGATTTTTCACAAGTGGCTCAGTCAGTCTTTAATCAAATCTTGAATATCTATTTCTCCTCCATTCAATAAACAACAATTTTATTACTTAATCAAATCTATAAAAAGTGGTCAGCCACTCAATCCCAACCCTACCGAGGTATGTCGAAACCTCGGTAGGCAATCAAAGTCTACAACCTTTTCAATCAGTGCAGGACCTTTTTTCTTTTTTCCTTATGGTTTAGTTATCATTAGCTGCATTTTCTTACATGGCCCCCTATGGTGTCTTTTTCTTTTTACCTCCTTTCTATCTAAAATCATATTGGCATATCCCATGAACACCCTAACAACCACTAACACTAATTCTTAACACCTTCCATTGGAATCACATCTAATAAAAATCCTTTCCCTCTTAAGTAACTTTTGCATCGCTTAAGCCCTCAAAGGGAAATGTAATCCATTTCTTTTCTCAATCACGTAAATTTATTAAAAGGAAGAAGCAACCTACACTCAAGCAGTGATAAAGAGTTCACAAGCAAAAGCAATCAAAACAAAGACAAAATCATGCAAAAACGAAAGAACACAAAGCATGATAAAATCGAGAGATTCAGAGCCAACAAAAAAGGCCAGAAAGCTCAGAACCATGCCAAGAACAATCCATTGTTAGTGCATTTAAAATAAATTGCATTTTGTATTGTTAGCAAATGTTGAGATTTTGAGTTTTGAATACATAAGTTCAAGTTTTATTATGCACAATTGTATGTGTGGATCTCCAATCTCATCATGTGCATGGAAAATGTATTATACTTATAAAAATCCTTTTTTTAAAAAAATATACATTTATCGACAAGAGTTAGATACAATGATAAAACACATTACACTTCTACAAAAAATTACAATTTGAACCTTGGAGATAACATTGTCACGAGATGAAGCTATAAACATGAAGAATACATTGCTTATACAAAACGAAATAATATTGCACTTTTGTATTATAAAAATCGTTTTCTTCATCAATCTTTGTATCTATTGTCTTTGCTTACCTGCATATAACTCCTCTTATAATAAACTTATTCAACTATATCATTTACACCAACATAATTTTCACAGTGTGAGACTCAAATTTGGGTGTAAGGTCCTAAGATGTTAGTTTTTGTCAACATTGTCAAGGCTTCATTGACAGATATCAAATCCTCTTATAATGAAGCGGAGTAAGGCGAGCAAATGTTACCAAATCTACCACCACTTTATAGTCAGTATGCTTTGCCCTACCAGCCACTTCACTCTACGATTGGTATGTAATCTTGAAAACACCTACTAATTCCATAGATGTTGGATGCATTCAAACCCCTCTCAATCCGCCTAGTTTAATTTTTTCGAGTTATTTTTAACATTTCAATTTTTTTAAAAGTAAGTAAATATTATACATAATTCTTCTAAAATATTTAATATAAAACATATGAATTTTTTATAACACATTTTTATTCCTATAATAATTATATATATACAAGAATAAAATGATAATTTATATAGTGAGATGGTATGGGACAAACAAACACTTACCATAACCACTCTATACCTATTTTAAAAAAAAAATTATCCCATTTGACATTCACTTCTCAATAAATCCAGTCATCCCTAAATAGACAATGCACGCTAAAGGGGTTTCTCATCTATCTCTTCCATCCTTATATATTGTCTCTCTATGTGCGTATATAGTATAGGAAAAAATATCCAAATCAAGAAAAGTTAAATCTTTGTTTGAAACTGAGAAATAAAGAATTGCGGAGCACGGATTTAAGAAAAAATGGAAGCGGTAGGAAATGTAAAAATAAATTTCCAAAACCTTGATCGTCATGGGAGTCAAAATGCAAACAACTCTTTATCTGATTCTGGCTTTCTTAATCGGAAAAAGAAAGTATGGGAAGCATGGGAGCTCGGGAAAAACTCGGGTCTTAGGGTCACCGGTAATGAAGATGAAGTGGTTAGAGAATTGGTTGATTTCGAAAAAAGAAGATTATGATGAAATATGTTTAAAGCAGTGGCAAAGGTTTCTTAGGCATTGAAATTATAGGACTAAAAACTAAACTTCAGGTGTATCAATTAGATTGGACTGGGATGTGCTGATTAAAGCCTAGAATGTTGACTGGCTGAGAGGTGCTTTGTCAATGGTGCCCAGCTCCTACTCCTAGACATCAATTTCACACTTAGATGCTTTCTATTTAATTCAAAACAATTGGGCCTTTATATATCAATCAACTATCCTACAACCCAACCCAGAAAGGATCATTTTCTTAGCCCTAATACTCAAACCACCCTACAAATGATAAATCCGTTAGATGATTTTCTAGCATGAATATTTATATATTTTTATCAATTTAATTTTTATTTTATTTTGAGCTAAATTTAACTATTAATCTCTTAAAAAAGTCCATGTGTTTTTTTAATGGAAATGTTGATTAAAATATATATTTTTAACGATGTTTGCATGGCAACCCGCGTGACATTACATGTGTATTTTGTACTGATATGGCATTATTTATTTTATTTTTTAAATAAAAAAAATATATTTAAAATTTATAAAAATTTAAAAAAAAACATGAAGTGCATGTCGATTGTCATGTGGGTTAACATGTTTGCAAATTTAATATCTTAATTAGTATTTCGATTAGAAAAGCAAAATTTTAACTTTTTTTTAAATATTGATGGTCAATTTCAACTATTTCTAAAAGGTCGAGAGTCAAATTTAACTCAAAAAATATAAAAATTAAATTAACATAAAATATAAATATTGAGAATAAAATTACGTTTCCTCCGATCAAAAACAGAATTTATTAAAACAAGAGTATCTAAGATACCAAACATGTCAAGGAGCAAAACCGACACCCCTATCGACCCCGGCACATAAATAAAAGGTTAAATTCTACTATTAATTTTATACTTTACAAATGTTATGGATTTAATTCATATACTTTAATTTGATCAACTTTAGTCCCTACACTTTCTAATTTTAAAATTTTCAATCACCACCAAATGATAATTATTAAATTCATTAAGTTATGTTATTTCTAAAACCTGATACGCCAACCATATATATATATTGTCATGTCAGCTTATTATTTCAACATAATATTTACTAAAACTCCAATTAATGGATTAACAACTATCCTTTGTGTCATGACTAAAATTTCAAAATTTCAAAATCACAAAAACTTAAGAATGATCCAATTGGAGGATATGGACAAAACTTACAACCCTACGCATAGTATAGACTAGTAATTGAATTTAACCAAACTAATTTAATTACTATCGTTTAGATCAAACTAAAATTTCAAATTTCAAAATGCATAGGATCTAAAATTAATCAAATTAAAGAACAAGAACTAAATCTACTACTTTCGCAAAGTATAAATACTAAAAATAGAATTTAACCATTAAGATTAGCCTCTTCAATAGACTTATTCATGGGTTGACCTACCCGCCCAGGTCTGAAGGGCCACCCGAAATTGGGAGGTTCAAACAAAAAAATTTAGGCGCATTTAAAATATGAATAAGGCTCACACTTAAACATTTAAAGCTCGAGCCTAGCCCAAGCCTTCTTTTTAAGTTATATTATATTATTTTTATATATTATTTAATTTATTGTGTATAAAAATTAAACCTAAACATTAAAAAATTGTAATATGATTATATATAAAATTATTAAATGTTAAATAAAAGTAATATAAATATATATTTTAGTTTTTAATTAATAATATGAGTAAGTTTAAAATGGGTTTAGATTAGCTATTTACAAATATAGATGGGTTTAGATTAAATTTTAGACCCATATTTTTAAACGAACCAATTTGAACAAATACAAAATATATTAATATCATACTTAGACCATACTCAATCATGAACAGTTTTACTTTATAATAGAAATTTAAAAAATTATAAAATATATTTTAATATTTTATAATATTTAAAAATTAATTAAATATTAACATGTCATTCACATATATCATGTCAATAAAATTAATAAACATTAACTGTTTTATTTATCTCGAGATGATTAAACAAAATATTTAAGTTTAAAAATTAAAAAATGAAAATTTAAATAAATAGTTTGTAGTTGGAGTGTTAAGTGATTATGCCAATGATGGGACAGCTATTAAGAGGAAAGGATCGGTCATTCCCATGCTAAAAGCTGAATTCACACACTTTCACCTCATTTATGACTCGAATGTTATGTTCTTTTCATTTTTTGTATTACCTATGCCTTCACTTAACCCATGTGTAGATTATTTTTAAAAATAATAATAATTACACATTTCATTTTGTCAGTCCACAACAATAGAGGCTCAACCCCAAACACTAGATAAATGAATCAAACGAGCTGGTGTTTAAATTAATATTTTTAGAGAATTAATAAATAAGAGTGAAGTTAAAAGATATTTTAATCCTCGAAATTAAATTATATATTTTTATGATAGTAAAAATGTAATTGTAATTTTATTATTAATATTTTATATTTTATAAATTTTAAAGGATTAAATTAAATTTTATCATTTTAGAGGGCAAAATACAATTTTATCATTACAAATTTAAAATTTTAAGGAGCCTAAATGGAAAGTTTCCATTTTAGGGGTGCTAATAAAGATGGAGTCAAGAATTTTCCTTTAAGAGATAAGATAAAATTATAAAATTTTAAGAGATTAAAAGTTAAAAATATTATGTTATTTTTTCGAGGTGTTAAAATAGAAATTATACCCTAATATCCTCTAACCTATTTCCCATCTGGCAGCACTAACCCAACCCACTAGCCCGCCACAAAAAGACCTCAATATCTTTCATAATATTTTATTAAATATTTTTATTCGCTAAATCTATTTCGAAATATCATATTGACGTATATGTTAATTGTAACTATTATTGCAAAGGAGAAATTGTTAGAGTGAGCAATTCATCCCTTCTGATTATAAAAAAAGAAAAAAAAATCAACTTTTTCTATCTTAGTTGATTAAGTCTTAGTTAATCATTTATATGAATTAAATTGACTTAACATAGGTTAGCTTGGTAAACTAGTTTTGTTAGATTTTTTTTTTTTTATAAATTTTTTGTAACATGAGAAATAAAACATGATAAATTAGAAGATAATTTGTGAAGTAGTGTTGGAATTACCTTGAACAAAGCCAGTTCAACATTGCCATTTCCATATTACTTGCCGATACGTAGCAGCCCAAGTTTTAAACTCATCATCATGCAAAAACAATGAAGCAAAAGAACAAGTTCAAAAATTTCAGGCTAGGACGAATAAAATGATCTCATATATATTAGCAATGAAAATTAACCTCAAACTCACCAATAGAAGCTTTAATCCATGAACAAGTTGAACTTGGAAATACCCCAAAACGAAAAGGAAAACAAAAAAACCCAAGTCGACGAAGTTTCAGCAGATAGATCAATGATGAAAGCTGAAAAGAAAGATTTTTATATGTTAATAAAGAAGTAGCTGCTGAATTTGATAACAAAGAGATTGCTTATATATATATATATATATATATATATATGCAAGTACAAGGCAAGAAGGTAAAGGATACAACAGGAAGCTAAGGCTGTAAGATTTTAATTTACGGTAGCTTTGCTTACTGAGCTATCTAGCTAGGAGCCTTGCCTGGTGATTTGGCTTTGAGGGGCCGGGTTGCTGCTATACTAGCTGCATTTTGTTTTTATCTTCTCAACTACTTACATCTTTTCGTGTTTTCTCTAGTCAATTCCATTTTGTTCTCGGCATTATTTGCTAGTTGATATCTTATTGTTGCAACACAAAAATCTTCGCATCCTAAATGGTAGGAAGCGATATGCTCGATTTGAAAGTTTTAAGAGTGTGAGTGGAGTATTGACAGCGTGAGGGTTAAGAGTGGGGCTCAGCTAGTTAAGTTCTCTTTCAATGGGTAGGGTGTCAGGACACTTTTGAAGTTGACTTGAAGAGATCAAGTGAAGGTTTGACGAATGTGATAGATTGATTGGTGTTGTCAAACGAGCCCTTCTTAATATATCTTCTGTAACTTATGTCGGTTCACCAAATATGATGTTTAGGCGAGGATGAGTGTGAGGATCTTCTAGCGAAGCATTGTTAAGGTTGTATTGTTGAGTCCTTACGATGGTTGGTTATCTTTGTGAGGGGCTTAAGATAGAGGTATAACACATATATGCTACCATCTCTATAGGTTTAATCATGAAATTTCACTTTTTTTTTTAAAAAAATACAACTATATCAACAATTACAAATAGGATTGATCCTTATCAATTTTAGATATAAATTACATTCGATTGGACTTAAAAACTTGGGCGCTCAAAGGAAAAGCTCCAGTGCCCCAACCTTACCAGCACTTCCAAAACAACAAATTTTTCATGTTAATTTTTATTAAATATCAATATATAATAAATGACTTCAACTGTGCCAAACACAATCAAAGCCTTATTTCTTTTAATGTTAACTTTTCTCTAAATATCACTAAATAGTGTTTTAAGGACTTTTTACTATTTTCGCTAAGGAGAGTAAGAGTTAGTTCAAACAGAATTAATTGATAGCTTTCGGTCATGTCGGTTCAATAAAATCAGTTATAATGGTTAATTCAATATTGCAGTATTAAAGTAAGTTGCTTTGGTTGCTCATGGTGAAAGTTCATAATCATAATCAACTTATTTAACCGACTTATAAAACATAATATATTTATTTTTAAATATATTTATAATAATATATATGCACAACATATATTAAATTCTTGATTCAATTCGACCGACCAATAATTCAATTGAATAATAACTAAAAACTTTTTTGTAAAATAAATTATATCATTATATTTATAAAAAGAATATCATTATAAGGTTTTTTTAATATATTTTAAATAAAACCAAATGGTAAGAATTAAACCATTACATAAGATGGTATCTTTAACTAAAGCTTCATTTATTTTTCTCGTAAACTTCTAACAAACATAATTTTACATAAAAAATTTCATTCACATAGTTGGTGTTCTATGATATAGTGCTATATAAAGTTTTAACCAAAACTTAAACCGCCTTCTATTCGTGTTTAGTTTATTATCCTTAGAAAGATATAAAAAGAAAAAATAATCGATTTAATTGTCTTAACCAATTAAACTAACCGATGTTACAATAGACTTAAATAGATTAATTAATTGGGTAAATTTCCCTTTAGATGATTTAGAACATTGGCAAGTAAATGTCAACTATAATACTGTTTTTAATAGCTTCATGTTGTAAAAGCAAAGACAATAAATATACATGAACAAAAAGTTGGAATATGTTTCATTCGTGAAACCCTAGAAAACATATAGGTGGGTGGTGATTAGGCCATTGATGAAACACCCGCATTAAAATCAAAAGCATTTTCAACTGCAGCTTTTGATATATATATATATATATATATAGTTGTAGTAATATTTAATACCTTCCTTTGTGTGACTACACAACACATTCAATCGTGTTATCTGAGAAAAATAATAAGAATGGAAAAATGAGGTGCAGTCCGTCCCCTACTCTTGAATTTTCAGACAAGAAATAATTAGGGCTAAAGATCTTAAGGATCCCGTTCAAATAGGGATTGCAAAAACCCAAGCAAACCAAACCCACTACTGTCGTTTTTGGTATACTATTCAGTACACCCTAAAACCCTAGCTGATTTGAGACCAAACTATATAACTGTTCAGCTTATAAATTCAAGACCAACTTTCCCATTTTTCTATGACTCCAAAGGAGAAAATGGAGTTTCAGAAGATCTATGTCTGGGGAGTTTTCTAGGTTAATTTAATTAGATTAGATTAGCTTATGAAACCGGAAATTAGTGACGGATTTTAGAATATTAATACAATTTTAAATATTTTAGTTGTTTAATGAGATTTTTTTTCAAAAAATTAGGGATCTAATTAATTTTTAAATTTTGTAAGATTAATAAAAATTTTTAAAAATTTAAAATTAATTAAAATTTTCAAAAATTCAAAATTTTGAAGGAGAAGTTAAATTATTCAACATATTTAAAGGGAAAATTGATTTAATTTCAAAAATTTTGAGAGTGCCAAGGCCCTCTTGGCCTCTATTACTGTTCCCCACCACCAAAAATCAATTTGAATATCAATTTGGACATAAGGGTTATCTTTGATCAACTCATTTGAAATCTGTAAAAATGTCAAAATAGGGATAAAGAAAACCAACAGTCGAATTGATTAAATTGATTTTAAAATTTTAAAATTTTTAAATATTTATGTAATTTTATTGAACAAATACTTGAACTGATCAAACTAGTTGAATTGAGAAGCGATGGTTTGACTCTAATTTAATTATTAAAAATATATTAATAATAAAACGCATTACATTTTAAAAAAAAACTTAAATTCTTTTACATTATTAAAATTAACAATCATAAATCAAAGAAATTAAATTTTATAAACCTTAAAATTCCCTTAGCAAATATATACCACTAAGCACTCCAATAATCATGCCGAATGCTTCTAAATTCCATTCCATTGACATTTTTACTGCTGCTATTCAGTAGTTTATTGCACGCAAAGGGTTCTATTTATCATACAAACAGAAAGATAATTTGACCATACACTTGATAATAGAATAGGGGCCCCCTCTTGCTCTCTGCCGCTAGCTTTGATGTGTCTTCAGTTGGCACAGGGTGAAGTAAATATATAATTTACATACATGAGATTTAGTTTTAAAAAATATTTAGAATAAATATCAAAAATAAATTTGAATTTTGATTCAATTTAAGGCCCCCCTTGCTCTCTGCCGCTAGCTTTGATGTGTTTTCAGTTGACACAGGGTGAAGTAAATATATAATTTACATACGTGAGATTTAGTTTTAAAAAAATATTTAGAATAAATATCAAAATTAAATTTGAATTTTCATTCAATTTATAATTTTATATATTGATTTTGATAAATTACTAATAATATTATTGAATTAGTACTATTTTACAATGATATATTACATACATAAATAATTATATTAATCTAATATAAGAATAAACTTATATATTCAATTCTTTAAATATACATAATTAAATCAAATTAAAATTTGATATATACATATGAATCATAATTTAAGAAGTATAGACAGAAGACTGAAGAATCCTAAAGTTAAAACCCAACAACTCTCTTTAAACCTCAAATATTTCAGATTTAAAAAGTATGGTTTCCAAAAAAAAAACCTTGTCACGCTTTCAAAGAGGTAAATCCAGAAGGACCAAAAGTGAACAGTAACTTTGTCCAATAGCCAAAGCTATTTCTTTTGGTATAACTGTTCCCACTTGAATAATAAAAATTTTAAATTATTTGGTCTAATCATATAATAAAATATCTGTTTAAAATCTAAATTATAAAGTATATAATATTTACATAATTTAAACTATAAATAAATAAAAACTCTTTTACTATAGGAATATAGCTAAAGCATGTTGTTCTCGATTCAACCACTTTAACAAATTAAAAATAATAATTAAAATTTAAGAAAAAATATTTTAAAAATCAAAGATAAGGAATGAAGTAAAACATAATATAATACACTAATTTTCTTTTCAATTCTTGATTATTATTTTTTTAATTTATGGATGGAATAATATAATATTTACATTTAAAATACAGGAATTGTCTTGTCAAAAAAGCAAAGTCGGCTTCTTATAGTTTGTAATGATCCTCGGGTGGACACTGAGTCGATAATTTAGGTGCTAAGGACCAAATTGATGTTGATATATGTGGTGAAATTAAAACCAATTTTGACTTAAGAATCATCTTGGTTCTTCCATTGACGGTATAGATCACCTAAATTAAAATTAAATATTTAAAATGGATTATTTGAGCAAGCCGGACCATGGCCTTGCTCAACCCCACTTATAGTCACTTAAGTAACCTACAATTTTAATCATGTTTTAATATAATCGACTATGCCTAATTAATGTTGGTACAGAGAAATTAAAATCAAACTTATTTTCGGGTGGTTTTAGAGCTGTTCACAGGTTGAGTCGGGTTCAAATTAGGTCTAAATATAATATTAATATACTTTATGTTTGTTCAAACCCGACTTGATTTAAGATACGAGTTTCAATTTTTGTCCAAATTTACCCATATTTACAAAAAAAACTAACTCAATTCAATTTTAGGCCTGCTTATATTATTTTTAATTTTTTAAAATATTTATATTATATTTTTAATATTTAATGAATTTATACATTTTTTATAGGTATCTTAACATTATTTTAATGTTTACATTAGAGTGATAGTATAAATTTATTTTTTAAATGTGTTCTAAGTTACGTATTATAAAATTTTATAAACTTAAAATGGGTTGGGTCGAGGCTGGTCATTGAATGTTCAAGCCTTAGTCTAGCTCATGTTTTAAATGTACTTAATTTTTTTGTCAAAGCTCATTTTTTGGGTATGATATTTTTATTAAAATCGTCCCAAATTTCAGATGGGTCTTTAGACTTAAACGAATAATCCGACTTATGAAAAGATCAAAATAATTTGAATTCTTGGACAATATTTTTACCTTTCCATCAACTTGGTTCAATCTGAATTAGAATCAAAACTTTAAAAAGGGAGTATTTGTATGAATAGAAAATTATTTTTAAACCGGACCATGGCCTAACCTATAGTGACCTTAACGAACTTACCATTTTAATGATGGTCTGCCAAAATAAAATTGGTATAGAGAGATTAAAATAAAGGATCTAATTCATCAAGTTAGTTAATCCCTTAAATGGAAGGTAACCTACCATTTTATTTATGGTTTAATATTATAGATTAAACAGTGTTCTTAACCTTAATTTTTGTAGGTCACCCAGCCTGGCTTTTATTTTTTTCCTCTTTGTGAGGGGAACAGTTGACTTGCAAACTAATACCATTCAAAGGTTATTTTGATATCATTTAATTATTCATTTGGTCACAATTTCTGTGGTTTTTTATTAATTTAAAAATTAAAAGAAGATAAAATATATAATTTCCGAGTCAATTCCTTGGAATCATACTAGAAAATAAATAGAAAAAGGTTTCTCCCTTTACCCAATTGCACGATAAATACCAAAATGTTAGTTTTAAATAAACAAATATAAAGGGTAGAGATTTGTTAGGGATCAAAATAGATCGATTTGTAATTTTATCGTCATATTATTTTATAATTTTATAAGAGAAAGTATTCGTACATTGTCTAGAATTTTAAATTTCACAAGTAAAATTAAGCGGTTGACAAGTGTTCTATAGTGTATATTAAAATATTTAAAAAACACATGATAAATTTTTAGACTGTTTGTAAAATAAATACTAACCCATTTTATAAATTGACATAATGATAAAATAACTTCTAATGTTTACTTAATTTATCAAATTGGTCGTAATTCTTTTTATCACTTTGGCCCTTAGTTTTAAAATTTTAGTCAAATTATTTTCTTTTAGATGAAAAAGTTAATTAGACCATTAAAAATTAAATAGTACTGAGGTGGCTACTGACATGTCACATGTATACTTAATAAAAACTAAATAAAAATTTAACAAATTAAAAAAATTCATCCATATCGGCAGTAAAATACATGTATATTACTATATTAATTGTCGTGTCATTGCTATTAAAATTTTAACAATTTAATCAATTTTATCATAAAAAAATTAACTAAATTTTAAAATTGAAAATAAAATAATTCAAAAAATTGCTAGTGCTAACTCCTCTCAACATATTAATATTTGATTTGTAGGAAAATATTAATTAAAGAATTAATGATGAACTCAAATGATCTGATCCATCTAATCTAATTTATTAAAAAATTTCCATTGTCCTTAGCGCTATGATAAATTTCCAGGCGCTGTCGAGAATGTTATTAAAATTCCCGACATGCTTAAGCATTTTTTAATTGATGAGTTTTACAATTTCCAATCAAGAGAATTTATGATTCTAAATTTTTAAACACTAGAAACATTTTCGAGTTAAAATTTGAAATTAAGGTGGTCTGATCATATAAATAAAATATTGGTTTGAAATTTAATGATAATTATATAATTATTTATTTTTAATAAAAATATTATAAGTTCTTATTATATCTGTTTTAAAAAATAGTTAAAACTATCCAAAACCCTCCTCTAACTTATAAATAAAAAGATAATGAGTTTTAACATACTCGAACCTATATTTTCCATCGAGGGTTTACCTAATATCATTTAATTCTTCATTTGGTCATAAATCTGTGATTTTTATTAATTTAAAAATAAAAGAAGATAAAATATAATTTCTGTGTTGATTCGTTGGAATCATACTCGAAATAAATAGGAAAAAGGTTTCAACCTTTCCCCACTGAACGATAAAGACCATAAATAAATAAAGAGAAAGAGTATATATTATTTAGACCATAAATTGTAATTTTATTATTTTATAATTTATAATTTTATAAATTTTAAAAGAAATTTATTACCAATTTATTATTTTATTTATTAATTTAAAGAATTAATGATCAACTAAAATGATTCGATTCATCTAATCTAATTTATTAAAAAATTCCATTGTCCTTAGCTCTATTGGTTTATTATTACATGATTCTATTAGCAAAACAATAATTGCTTAATCACGAATGTTATTAAAATTCCCGACATGCATAAGCATTTTTTATTGATTAGGGTGGGGAGTTTTATAAAATATTTTTCCGATCCCTTAATTTATAAAAATTTGTTCATATTAATCTTTTCATTATTAAATTGATTAATTTAATCCATATACTAATAAAAAGTATAAAATAAGGCTAAATTTTAATAAAGTTAATATTTTTTGTTTGTAATTTAACTTCAAACAAAATATTTAATTTTAGAACCATAAAAGCTTAAAAATGTAAACTCTTTTAAATAGTAAATTACATTTTTAAACGATAAATATTAACTTTGTAACAATATGATCTTATTTGATTTATTTTAATAACACAAAGGCTAAATTAATCCATTTAATGATAGAACAATTAACTTGTTATAATAAGAGCACATGCTAGAGACTTCTATCGTAGTTATTGTTATTTTTGACTGGCATAATGTCAAATTTAGTTCTTAATATTTACACCATTTGTCAATTTGACTCTTATTATTTCATGGAGTTAAATTTCACCTTTAACTTTTAAAAAATCCAAATTTGACGATTAGCCTTTTGAAATAAAGAGTCAATATGATTCTTTTTAATGGAAATATTAACTAAAATGCTAATTTTTAAACATGATATCCCATATAACAATTCACGTGTATTAATTTTTTGAATTTTTTATAATTATTAAATTACTTTTTGACATGACATATAAGATAAATAACATTATATCGGCATGAAATACATGTAGATTGCCACATAGGTTGTCATGTCAACATCGTTAAAGAAAAGTAATTTAACTTTTTTTTTTAAAATTAACGGTCAAATTTAACTTAAAGAGAAAATAATGACCAAATTAACAAAAGACGTAAACATTAAAAACCAACATTATCAAATAATCTTACAGAATTTATTATTATATTTTGTTTTGATGATGGGGATTCTTCCATTAATATTATGTTAAATAAAACTTGCAGTTAAGATCTCAAAATCCGTAAAACCTCAATTAACACGTTTAACTATGGTAATTTAGTCTTAAGTCATATTAAGACCCTTAATTAAGAAATGAATTTCTTTTTTCATTAAATAAAAGATGTGACCAAGTCCAAAAGGACCAAAGATTGTGGTGGGTCCAAATGAAGTGAGAAACACACAAAATTGTCAAATTTCGAAGGCTGTGTCCAAGTGGGACAGATTCTCCCCCAAAAGTCCACTTCAATAAAACTAAAAATAATAAAATATTTATTATTCAAAAAAATTATATTGATTAATTAATCTTAAAAGGTGGCGAAGACTTTGCTGGCATTTGCCAAATGAGTTGACCTAACCACTTGCTTTTCTTTACTTTCAGGTGAGTGCACGACACGTGGACAATTCTATGATCTGGTGCTTTGCTTCTATTGGCTCCTATAACTGCAATACCAGATACTTCCTTACACGTGGATTTTAATTATCTGTTGGTTTTTTGTTTTCTCTATTATTGTAATTGTAAATTTCTATATTAAAAAATTACCCCTTTTTATGTATTTTAACTTTTTTGAAACATTTTGTAGTGATTTCGTTCTCATTGCATATTATAACGGCGCGCATGTTCAATACCATAATAATTTATATGTAAGTTTTATATTTTTATAATTCTACTCTTTGCGCAGAAGTTTTAGCATTATCCTTCATTGAGCAACAATGGTAGCTGGTTGGGGTTTTATCTCTCTATTTTGTCGATGACTTTTAAAGAATAAGTATTTTAGTTGATAAATATATAATTTGTAAGTCTCACGAGATAAGTATTAATATAGTATGTAACGTTAAATATGTAAATCATTTGTGTATGAAGGATCTAAATAAGGCTGTAGGTAAAAAATATTTTTAAGAGTATCGAAATTAAATTGTAACTTTTATTATGGTAAAAATATAATTTAATAATTTTAATAATTTATATCTTTATTAATTTTAAAGGATTAAATAAAAAATTATCATTTTAGGAAGACAAAGATCAAATTTACCTTTATTAATTTAAAAGGACCTAAATAGAAATTTTTTTATTTTAAGGGAGATTGAGACCCTTATTTGCCCCTAGCTACACCCCTGGCCTCAAACCACCAACCTATGTTATATAAGCCAAATCCTCTTCAAAGTTCACGGTGAGAGTAGGGAGATAAAATCTCAACACGAAGACAATACTCTAGATGGACTCTTGAAAAATTTCTTCCAAATGATTCAATCTCCCTAAACAATAACAAAATTTTAAAATCGATTGAAGTTAAAATAAAAAAGATGGATAATAACTAAAAGGCAACCGCAATATAATTATGACTACTATAATAGTACTGAATCAATCGATTGAATTGAGAATTGATGATCTAATTGAAAAACAGTAAAAACTATTTTGAAGTAGTAAAAAAAATTAAAATTAAAATTTAATTTTAACAAAAAAAAATGGAATTACTCGTTGTGTTGATGTTAAATTCAACCTATTAAATAAAAAAGCTGAGAATTAATTGGATTCAACCTTTACAACATTTAATGGAATTACTAGTCATTTTCATTGTCCACTCCATTCAGGATAACAATCAAAAATAAAATAAAGTTGAACGAAAAAAATTGTATTGAGAAAAAAAAATAGAATTGTATAATGAAATGAAGCACCAAATCATTTCCCAACGTCTCTCCTTTCTTGGTCCTACAAAACTGAATTATTAGGTCAACGAAATTTTCACCGGCTATAACCGGTCACCTTCCCTCTCATCTCCCCCCCTCTATATATATTACCAACTATCTCAAACCCGCCAAAACTTTCATTATTCAAAAAGAAAAAATATAACAGTTTTTTCTTTTCAGTGAGAATGGATTCATCGGACCACGGCACTACCTCACACAGACAGCGGCTTACTCTCGGCTTCCTCATTTCATTCATGGCTCTATGCGCCAAGCGCGCTAGCCGGCTTTCCAAGAAGCTAAAGCCTAAACAAAACAGCTTAGCTTCCGGCACTCCGAGATTCTACGAGCCGAAATCGCCTCTGAAGTCTCCGTTGAGATCGCCGATGCCGAAGCAACTTTTGGCGACGATAAGCCACAAAGCGATCACGCTGGTGACCCGGAAAAAGCTCGGCGGCGGAAACGGGAAACACGTGGAGGAGGAAGATTACGGGGACGGCGGGGTATGGCAAAGGGCGATTTTGATGGGAGATAAATGTCAGCCGTTGGATTTTTCGGGTGTGATTTATTACGATAACAAAGGGAATCAACTCGACGAGTTGCCTATTCGATCGCCGCGTGCCAGTCCTTTGCCTGCTTACCTCACCCGAAAGGGAGGCTTTGATTAGGCTACCCGTCAAGGTTGTTTAGTTTACGTATCTTTTCTTTCTTTCTCTCTTGGTGTAAGCTACGTGTTGCGTTTCTATTGGTGGTTATGGTTGAGACCGATGGTCTCAGGTGACGAACTCGTTTTGCTAAAAAAACCTGTTTTAAAAGAAAAAATTGCTCTTCTCTATAAATTAGTGAGGTAATTCTGCGTCTAGAATCTTCTTTTTATTTTCCACTTGAACGTTTTTGTACAAAGGTTTAGAAAAAAAAAATTTGGAAAATTGCATTGTAGAACTTTTAATAATATAATGATTACTTTTATTTGATGGAAACATTATTTTTATTGTTTATTTTGGCTTTCCATTGTGAATGAAGCAACGATAAAATTAACTTGGTTAAACTTTTAGCTACAGCTTAACCATGAAATAAATAATAATTAAATTTTATTTTTATAAATTTTTAATCTTATTCTTAACAATGGAATTGTCAACTAATTATGTATTTACTTCAATTGATATTATGCAATTAAGAATGGGTTTGGATGGACACCGGACGATGCATTTATCTACGATTAATTAAAAATAGTGGTGGCAGTGAGATTAGATACTATAACTTGAGATCAAAGGTAAATTAAAAACATCATACCGCATCAAACCACCTATACGAACTCACACTCAACCTATTAAGATAATTGAGTGGCAATTGTGTATTGTTAAATAAGCCAACAAAAAAATTTATATATTTTTATATTCTTTTCCACCATAATCAATAAAAACATTAATAGACTAAACAATATATATATGGTGAACTGTGAATTTAAGCAATTTTTTATGTTTCAACTTTAGAAATTTTTTTTCACAAAGCATTAGGCAAGTTGCATTGGGCTTCGTATGTCTATTTCAACGGTAAAGTATTTATTATTGTTTTGGTCTAATCGTGAATTCCATCCATATATTTTATTAAGATTGAGAAGTTAGTCCATCTATTTTAATTTGCAGGAATTTAATCTTCATACTTTATGATAATCGAGTTTGATCAATTTGGTAATACAGCAAAACATTAGACGTTCAAATTGTATACTTAAATTCAGTATTTCAATGTGTTATGAGTATGGAATTAACAAAAATCAACGGACCAACAATTTGCTTTAAACAATTTAGTAAAAACAAACAATTTAAGTTCATTTTTTAAAAAAGTATAATGACTAAATTCTGACAAATTAAAGTAAAAGGTTTAACTTCTCAAATTTCATAAACTAGATGGATGAAATTTATAATTAAATCTTTTGCTTTCTATCAAATTAGCTTATACTAAAGAAACGAAGTTAACTGCTAGTCGAGTTGGTGTTGTGATTGACCCTAATCCTACTCTTGTCAAATTTATAATAAAAGTTAATATCCTACTTGGCACCTAGTTTAATTTTGCTATTCAATTATTTTTAATAATTTGGTATCTCAATTAAGTTTTAATGCTCACCTTCGTACTTGAATTTTTTTTTTCAATTCAATATTTATATTTTTTTACTAGACCACAAGTGTCGACACATTCATTAGATCACATGATGTCATTTTGATTTAAATATCGAATTAAATATTCAAATATATCATATGCTTGAACCAAAATTGCTAAACAATGATTTTAAAGTTATAGTTGGAATTTTAAGCTCGAATATAGAAGGGCAAAGGTGAACCAATTAATTAAATTATTGTGTACTTAGGTAGGGAGCTTGTAATAATATAATTTAGTTACAATGTTTAATTCTTACCCTACTCACTACAAAATATATTTTAATTCAATTCCAAGATATTTTGTTCAAGCTATTTAGTTGTTGAAAGTTTCAAAAAAGGAGAAAACTTTCAAACTTTAAAAATCAATGCCTTTAGAGGTTTCCCAACAACGACCCTTCAGTACATAAAAGCACTTAACTTTTAGAAAGTTGACATTTGAAGAGGTCCTCCCAAATGAAGATTCAAATGGGACCAAAGATATAAATTTTACTATTTATTCAACATCAATTAAATAAACAATTAAAAATTAATAAAAAATTTAAAATTATTTTACAAACCAGTTTAACTTGTTTAATTGTCGGTCTTTTGTCTTGATTTTCGATTTTTTACTGGTTCACAAGCGATTTGATCTGTAATCAATTTTATGTTACTGATCAAGTTATTGATTCTTGATTTAATCGATAGATCCAATCTCATTTTTGACATCATTGAAAAAGGCTTAAATCATAAATTTTGGAGGTGTGAAAAAAATATTTTTTTTTACTATTTTCAAGAGTAGATATCAATTGTACAGGTTGGGTTGATTTTAAATCAGGTCAATCAAGATTGGATTTATTTATATTTCAAAAATTTTGGATCATTTCAAGTTTTAAATAATCTCGAGCTCAAACCATTCAAGATTGAGGCTCGAATTTTTAGATTTGTATCTTTTCGGGTTCTAATCACTTTGGGTTTGGTCAATTCAAATGTAGGGTTTAAAAGATTTGATTGCTTAGTTTTATAATCAAAATGGGGTGAACCGATTATGAATTATTCGAATCAAATCCTCGAATTCCAGACAAAATGACAAATATACCCTATATATGAACAAATTATTGTTATAATTAATTTTCTACTGATTTTAGTACCAAGAAAATGATGATATGACTACGCTAGTTTAATTCTATTGTGTCACACAAATTAAAATATTCATCTTCAAACATTTTATGTTGTATATAAATTCTTGTTTCTAGAATCATAAACCATATGTATTTTACTAATTGCATTGAAAATTATTGTGGTCAACTCTTAGTGTAGTCAAAATTTTCACAAGTTAATTAAATGGTAAGGGCATACCAAGTATACACCAATGTTTTAGTAAGAAAAATATATAAAATAATAGGTGATGAGTATTGTATGTATTTTTAAAAGGAATTCTAATAGCTTAATATAAAAATATAGTTGATAAGATAATAATTAAATATTGAAGGATATATTCTTCAAATCTCAGTGCATATTCAAACAATTGAATAAGTATGTTATTAAAATATATGGGTTAAGAAATCAATAACATAAATAAAATAAAAGTCGATTGAGTTTTAGTTTGATTGCCATAAGTATTGTTATCAGTGCAGGAAGATAGGGTTCGAGTGCGCTAAAATATATTATCCTCCTATTTAGGAATTAGAAAAGAACTATGAGTAATTTTAGACATTATGTAAAAAATAAAATAGATATGATAAAAAAAAAAAGAAAAAGAAAGAAAGAGTATATCCAAAAAGGAAAAGAAAAAAAAAAGTCATTATACGAAGGTTGGTATCACTTTCTCCACTAAAGGGATCAAGGTGTTTGCAAAAATTAAATTTAAGTATTCGCTCAATGATGTGTTAGGATAACCCTTATCTTTTCAAAATAAAAATAATTTAATAAATTTGATTTTCAAGAAATAATTAAAAATTGTGATTAATATATATAATCATTCGAGTTAAGGTTGGATTTATATTTCTCAACTTTGGACAAACTTGTTTATTGTTTAGAAATAATATAAAATAATTTTATTTTTATTTTATAGTAAAACATGCCATTTTGATAAGTTTGTGCGGGTTTGGCTTAAATTTTTTCTTTGAAATCTAGTATAGATTTAGCTTGACCCATTAATATTTTTATTATCGAATTTTAGGGATTTTCATAGGATTTTCGTTTAAAATCATCGATGATAGACTTATTCAAGGGTCAAGGGTCAAAGCAATGTGGACTTAGAAATTTTTTAGCCTTGGATATGTTAACAAAAAATAGTCGTAATTGAATTATAAATTTTTTATAGCTCAAAATATAATTTCATCATACTAGACGCATTACAATTTTTCTATTTGGGGGCACCACCTTAGATCTTAAAGACTTTATTGGTCCAAATTCAAATCCCACTATTTCTATATTCTCTCAAATTAATTATTCCGAGATAGTTGATTTTATTATCAAGATATATATTTCAATTTAAAAAATAAAATAAAGATGCAATTTCATGTAAGTAAGGAGCCACGGTCCAGCACCCACTTCGGCCATATATGAAATTGAAATATTATAAATGTAGATTAAGCAATTATTGTGGCTATCAATTTAAAATTATAAACTTAGGCAGCCTATTGATGGCGGCAAGTATTTAATATTAGTGTAAGGATTAGTCCATTTTTGTTAGAAAATTTAATTGTAGTGGAAGTGTGTTTTTTGTGTGTGTGTGTGTGTTCACCAGTCTTATTGTATGATTTGCGTGAGAATGAAAAATAGAGGTTTTGACTTCCTCACATTTTTCTATCCTCAACTCGGATGGATGGCTGATATCACTTCATTTGAGCTGCTATTTATATCCAAGTGTCTGTAAATTTCTTGTCATCCGACGTAGCTAAAAGGGCAAGTAGGATTTTGGCCAACTCTTTAAATCATCAAATTATCTTTTAGTTCTTCCTCAAGATTAATTTCTTTTTCTAATCTCCGATTGATAAAAATCTTTAAAAAACAATAATTTAATTCAAACAATTTTTAATCATCTCAAAATAAAACTCAACTGAATATTGAAATTGAAATTTTATTAGGAATAAATTCATTATGTCCTTCAATTTTTTTTTAAATATTATCAGTTTAAAAAAGGAAAAGGAAATAATTATTTAAAAAAAGGAAATGTTGATGTCATGTATGGATTGAGGTTGATTATATGGATGATCACATTCACATTAATCAAAAGTAAAGTTGTACAAAGATGTGCAAATTTCATATTCAAAACAAAAATACTTTGTAAAAAAGAAAAAGCTAGCAGGCAGCTATAATCGGATCCAAATACATACACATTTTCCTCATGCACCAGGGGCTGCATCCTTTACTTTGCTTTGCAAGTAACCACCATATTCCATAGCATAGTCCTTGACATGGCTAGCCGTATCGTAAATCCGGCTCCGCGCATAATCGACCCTATCCCACCCCGGCGGGCGCATGCCTTTAAAGTACCTATACATCCAGCAAAACCCCACCACCGACAAAACCCCGAAGCCACACACAGAGGCGAAACCCGCGAAAACGATCGACACCACGGCGCCTATAGGAAACCATATAGGGCTAGAAATGATGATCAATGGCATGAAAAAGATGAAGCCGAGACTGGTCACGGTCAAGGTGAGCCCGGTGAGGAGTAGGAGAATCAAGGCGGTAATGAACAAGGGGAGTTGAGCGGAGTGCGGTGAATGAGCTTGGATTCTTTGTAAGAAAGTGGACAAGGCGGGGGCGGTGGGGTTATTAGGTCCTGTTGGGGATCTCCGCTGCTGGGTTGGGTTGCGCTCCGCCATGGTTGGGGGGTTTTGAGAGAGCTCAAAGGGAAGTGGAAGGTTAGAGAGAAGGGGGGTAAAGGGGTTAAAAGGTGAGGAGAGAGATTAGGGTTGGGTGACAGGTGTGGGAAAGTTTCAGTTTCATGGAGACATGCAAGGGACATACGTGGAGAGGGCATGGAGTTTTTGCAGTCTATTTTTCGGTTTTTTGGAAGATTGTTTTTAAGGCTATTGTCGTATTTACTGATTTTACGTCAATAGTTTTAGTGTATATTCGGAATCGGATTTGATGGGTTCATCATATCGGTTGAATCAATAAATGATTTTGATAGCGATTTGAATAAAAAGATTTAATTGGTTCTTGAATGTATTATTCATAATTGGTAAAACATTAGAAATTAGGATAAAAATAAATAATTGATTCGGTTTTAGAATTATTTATGGGTTGAGTTATTTGTTTAAGTTCGAAAGTTTGTTCGAAATTTGGGAGAGTTTGAATAAAAATATTAAGCCCGAAAAATAAGCTCGGGTAAAAGAAGAACAAATTTGTTTAAAATATGAACCACATCCAAGGCTTGAACTTAACCTGACTAGACCTGTATTTTAAGGTTGTAATGTTTTATATTATCTAATTAATAACACATAATTTTTAAAAAATGTTAAGAGTACTATATATATAAATTATTAATAAATAAAAAATATATAGAAGTATTAAATATTAAATTAAAAATAATATGGTCGGGTTTAAAATGAATTTGGATTAGCTATTTATAAATATGAACAGGTTTGAGCAAAATTTTAGGCCTATATTTCTAGTCAAGTGAGGCTTAGGCAAGCATAAAGTGTATTAAGATCATGCTTAGGTTCGGTCCAAGAACACCTCTAATCGGTTTATAAATTTTTAAATAATTATTTAATCATTCCATTAAATCGAGAACTAATGATTTGATCGATTTGACTACCAATTCGATTTTTTAAA
The DNA here is from genome assembly GCF_025698485.1 of Gossypium arboreum. Taxonomy (NCBI): domain Eukaryota; kingdom Viridiplantae; phylum Streptophyta; class Magnoliopsida; order Malvales; family Malvaceae; genus Gossypium; species Gossypium arboreum. The sequence continues at coordinate 118,869,518 of NC_069081.1, read as the reverse complement.
ACATTGATTATGACACTCATGATGTGGATGTAAAACTTATGTAGCAAAATTATAAAATTTTGATATGAAAACCAATGTAGTTTTGGTTGAAATGGTAGTGTTGAGATAGTAAAAATTATGATTTTTTTAAAATTATGATTTTTTTATTCATATCTTATGACAATATATTTTTATATATATAAAAACAAAAAATCCATAAAATAATACTTGCTACTTATTTTAATACGATAGAGTTTTTTTTATAATTTTACTACTGAATTGAGACTATTTTTATAATTTTTAAAATTCAATGATAAAAACATAAAATTACTAATAATTTTAGTGACTTTAGATGAAATTCACCCTATTTCTAAAAATCGGTGTTGGGCTGGCTCAGTCGAGCCTTATGATAGTTACAAAAGGCTGACGGATCGATTTATTGAGCCCACTGAGCAAATGACTGGTGGCGAGCCCCGGCTTAAATTAACCGTTCAAATTTACACTCTTTTATTTACAAAATATTAACTGCATTAAACATTTTAAATTATACCTTAAATTCTAAATTGCTTTAAATTTTATAATATTTTAATTATTTTAAAATATTAATATTATACCAATCGAGTTTATCTATTTGCATTGTCATTAGCTTTAACATTAAATTCTAGCTTAATATGACATAGAGCATATTAAAATAGGTTAATTAAATTTTAAACACATCTATATTTATTGTATAGGTAATTTGTATCAAACATAATAAAAACAGATACTATCATTAAAATTTAGGTTGTTATTTTTTAAACATGTTAAATTTAATTATTTATGTGACAGGTTAATTTGATTTATTGTTAATATTATAAAAGTAAAGAGATTAAATTATATTAAATTAAAAAATGATTAAATTTCAAAATTTAACATAATATTGATATTAAAATCACAATTGAACTTTAAAATTGCTGGAAAAGCTACTTCAACTTCATATTTACTCTTTTGATATAATATTTAAAATTATCTATAACTCCTTTCAACTCATAAGTAGGAAGAACATTCGAACTCATATCCTCTTGTATTGACAACAATATTTATACCAATAAAATTAAATCTGTCGTTGATAACTTGAATATACATTTAAGTTCAAAAAATAAATTCAAAAAGAAAAGGTTTGGATCTCCTGCACGCCATTTTCTTTAATTTATTGGGTTAGTTTATTGCGTGAAACCTGAAAACACTAACTGCTTTTTTTTTTTTTTTTATAAACATAATCCGTACCACCAAAGATTATTTAATATACAAAAAGGTTAAAATCCATTATAAGTCTCTGTACTTTTTGCAAATCTAGAATCCAGTCCCTGTACATTTATTTATAAGAATTTAGTCCTTCCACTTTTTAAATTTCAAAATTCAAGTCCTATTATTAAAATTATTCTGTTAAATTAAAATTCATTACAATATTATTTTTAGTTATATTGCTGCCAAATTAATTATTTTTATTTCAAAATATCTTAGCAACAAATTCAACAAAAAAGAATTAATAGTGTTAACAATTATACCTAAATTTTGAAATATAAAAAAAAGAGACCAAAATTTTAGAAATAAAAATAAGACTAAATTCTAAATTTGTAAAAATACAGTGACCTATTACATATTTTAGCCTATAAATTTTAATTTGATTTAGCGAATTTAATCAAGATCGAATCTGATAACCGAACAGTAAAAGATGATAAAAAAATAATTAAATGATTAAATCACTCTTTTCAGTGATCAAAGTAGACAAAAAGAAACTCTGTTGTATGATGTCAATTTCCACTGTTATTTTTTTTTTTTGGGTGTATTGTGTAAAAACAAACTCAAATGCTAAAAGGATTAGCTCACAAACTATGTGCAATTTATGATAATAACAATAAAATAATCTATGTTTAAACATCAAGCTCCTCCATTTGAACAGCTCTTTTTTTTCCTTGACCCTCTTGGTCTCCAAATAATTGCAGAAGGGCTTGGACAGATTCTATATGGGATTTTTGGTGGAGGAATATCAGGCACACTGTAAATCAATTAGCTCCATTTTTAAGTCATTAAATTGCAAGATATATATCCCAAGAAAGCTTGTCACATAAACACAAAGAAGAGTGCAAGAAAAAGAAATGGTGGGTTTTTTTCAAACTTACTGCAAACCAGAAATTTCAATTTGGGAAAAGTCCATGGTAGTTGAACTGTCAAGTGGTGGTAGCCTTTCTCTGGTCTTGGCCCTCAATGGTGGTGGTGGTGACAATTCTGGTTGTTTGATGGCAAGTACTCTGCAGCTCAAGCAGTTTGCTATGTTGTCATGGCCCAATCCCAACCTATACCAATCAAAACACTGATTTCAATCAAGTCAAACAAATTTTAAAAAAAAAATTGAAGGGTTAACGTAATTTTTTGTTACTAAACTTCGCAATTAGATTCACTAAGATACCTGTATTTTTTTTGGTCCACTTTGGAAGCTGAACTTAACAATTAGATCCATTTTGGTCTCTAAACTTGGAAAACATAAAATTTTGATAATGTGGCACGATGAGATTGTGGCATAACATCAAATCTTGATGGGATCTAAATTCAGGGACCAAAATGAACCTAGTTGTCAAGTTAAGCTACCAAAGCGGACAAAAAAATATACATACCAAAGTGGACCTAATTACCAAGTTTAAGGTTCAAATTTTATATTAACCCTCTTTTTAACTTTGGTGATGGTGAATGTTGAATACGTGTATCCATGCAGAGCACCATGACCAACATAATCTGTAACCATGCAGAGCAGACTGTGTAGTCTTTCATATCATGAAATTCAGAAACTAATTGCAAACTATGGATAGGGGCAATTTGTTTTATTCTAAGAACCACTTCCAAACAATCAAGAGAGAAGACAATTACATAAAAAAAAATGTTATATGGACTCGGGTGAATGTTGAATACGTGTATGCTTAATCTATAGTCCAAAAAATCAAACCCCATACCATATTTGTCAAGCACAAGTACTTCAGAAAATGAAAAAAAAAAAAGAATTTGCGGTAAACTATGTTCACTAAAAGAAATTTTAGCCTAGTGGACAGAAACCACTTTGATTATGCCATGATTTTCATAACCACCCCCATGCTTTAGGCTTTTAGGGAACTTTTTATCCATTACTAAGTGACAAAGGGAGTTTTAAGTTATATTATTATATTTGTCAAAAGCACCCCAATAGTTAATGTAAAAAGGAAAAAGCTCTACATCTAGCAAAAACCGAGTGGACCCAAAAACTTATTATTTTGGCTGTTTCTTCACCATTGACATACCCACATGCTTGTCCATGCCCTTTTTTTTATACTAAATTCGTTTCACGTTCTATGAAGATTACTATGTTATATGAAAATGTCTTTTTCGGATTTATAATTACCCTTTTTAATAATATTATCTCTGAGATTTTATCTTAAAAGGTGCAATATGTTTTACAATTACACAATACTCTTAAAATCTTTCTCTCAAAGTTCTCAGAATTTAATCTATTATCGAACTGATTAGGTCACCGATTCTTCAGTCTAACCAATCCGATTAAATAAATTATTAAAAATAAAATTAAAAATCTACTTCAACACGTACATACCCATTTTTCGATCAACCAATTCAATACCCTTCAAAGAAGGGAGACCCTACCAATTCTTGCTCCAACCGGTCCGACTCAAACAACTTGTTTTGACTGTCCCTCTACTTTCTCATTTCTCAATCATCATCATCATGAATTAATCAATTTAATCAACAATCTCAAAAAAATGGTCTTGAAATTTACAAACCTAATATCTTATGAAAGTTTTGACCATTTCTCTTGTACCTTCCTAGAAAACTCTCAATTACCCCCCAAAACAGGCCCATTAAAAAAACTTCTACCAACGGGGTTATCACCAAAAACAATAATTAAACAATGAAACAAAATAATTAAACACAAGAACCCGAGTTGACTCACCTGTAAAGAAAACTCTGGTGATGAAGACCAACAACGAGGACAGAAGCTCCAATCTCACGCACCATAGCCACAATCTTCCTCCCTTCCTGATCCCCTTCCGTCACAACCATCTCAATATTCGTCTGTTCAACAATATTATAACAAAAAACAAAGAAAACCCAGTCTCTTAATCAGTGATTTGAGAGGTGTGGGAGGGGTGGGGGGATGAGTTGACTCACTCACATTAAAGAAATTGGAGTTACAAATTTCCTTGAAAGAGAGAGCCAATTGGTAGCCTTGTAAACGAAGCAGCCTGGCTTTCTTTTTGTTCCTGGATTTAGTGGCGGTGAAGACGTGAAGGAGGGTCAACAAATCACCGTAACGGAGCAAATTGTGGAGACTCCATTGGAGTGCTTTCCTTGATACATCAACGTCTTCTACAACGACAACTATTTTCCTCACATCCATGGCGTGTCCTCTCTCTGTAGAATCTTAGAGAGAGACAAAATATACACCCTTTTTTTCAGAGATGGGATTTGTGTCAAAAAAAGCTAAGGACTAAACAATGGGGATTTTTTGGAGGTTTTTAAATGAGTTTTTTGGGGGTCCTTTTTGTTGAGACTTTTGCGTTTGTTCTATAATGTAGATGACCATGTCGATACCCTTTTGTGGGCTGCTCTCTTCTTCTTCTCCTATTTTTTCCTTTATGGGGTAATAACATCAGAAGTCCTTAGATTATGGATTGGATTTTAAATTGGTCCCTTAACTTCTTGATGTTTTAATTTAATTCTCAAAGTTTCTGGTCTAACTATAGAGGATACTTAAAAAGCTTAAGTTATGTTTTACCCTCTGAATTGAATTTGTTCTTTTCATACCTAAATTATCTTTTGTCTCGCTTTGATATTCGACTATCATTTTCATCCCATTTTACGTAAAATAAAATGTTAGCAATAAAAATATGACATGCAGTACATTCTTATTGGACATGGATAATTTTTTGCAGTAAAAATAGACAGAATGATTGCTCAAGTACCAAATAAAGGACAAAAATTGTTTTAAGTACTAAAGTGAAAGAAAGATATAGTTTAAAGGCCAAATCGTAACTTAAAGCTATTTAGAATCCGTGGGTCAAATTGTAAATGTGTGCACATTTATAGTATGGGCTTGAGCTTGACAATTTAAAAATTAATCCTCACAAATTTTAATATCATTGTTTAGTTTTTAGAACATCATACCTAAACTTTTCATACGATAGACACATATATTTATAATTCGATTACGTATTTTAAAAATACTTCATGTTAGATTAGAACTGACATTTAAAACCAAACTTGACGATTAGGCTGATAGAATGACTTGATTAATATAATACTAATATTTTAAAGACTTGATTAAAATATTTTAAAGTGTAGAGACTAAATTAAAATCTAAAAAATAGTTCGAAGAAATTTAATGCAATTTAACCATTTTTTTTTTCTAATGTTTGATGGGTTCCTCCATCTGGGCTTTACCCAAAATGGGTGATTAAAAAATATGGAAACTGATTACCTAGGCAGTTTAATTAAAATATTTGGAAACTGCCTTATAAAAATAAGAGTAGGTGAGCACTTGGATTATTTTGTGACATAAACATGCACGACCCACATAGATTATGTGATCCTTAATCTATTTATTTTTAATAATATGACCCTTAATCTTGATTTGGGATGTCATGGTCGAGTTTCTTATTTAAAATAATTTAGGTTGCTTTAAAATTTGATTTGTAAAATTATATTAATATTTATTTATATATTGTAATTAAAATTACTTTTGGGTCAAATTTAAATTATATACTTTTAAAAAGATAAAATATAATTTTTCATTGTTTTGACTAAAATTTTATCATGAGCGTCCAAATATTAATTTTGCCATTTAATTAATTTATAATTTTAAAAATATTAAAGAGATTGAAATGTAATTTCACCTTTTAAAGAGAATCAAAGCTCATACCTATCCGTTGAAATGAATTTGTCACATAGGCGTTGTATAATCATGTTAGAAATGAGCAAAGACCTTTCAGATGTTCTCAACGATTCACCGTGACTTAGCAAACCTACTACTTAGGGATAGCTAATCTCACGAGAGCTTGTACATACCTTCTTGTAAAATTGGATTGATTGAGAATCAATATCTTAAAATTGAAAAAAAAAATTGAACCAATAAAATATCAATCAAATCAAGTAAGAAATACCAACATTAATGGCAATGCGAGCCGTAAAGTGGGAAATTACTGCTTTAGTCTCTTCAAAATTTATAAAATTATAAGTTAATATGGTAAAATTACAGTTTAACCTCTTAAAATTGCTAGAGTTTCATCCTTTTAAAAATCATGAAGACATAAACTAGTACAATGGTAAAACTGCATTTTAACTCTCATAAAATATATATATGTTAATTTCGGAGGATTTGCCACTAATTAAAGGGTAACAATGGTTGTCCCTATAGAAATCCTTTTCAACAATTAATACGTAATTGGTGAGTTTGATCTTTTTTTGAAGGATGTTTTGATGTTGCAAACATGTAATTTGGTTTCTTAAAGGGAAAGGATATGAAAAGGACTCCTAAAATTAAAAGGACATTGAATATTAAAAATAGACTCGGTTTGTAAGCATGAAATAATGGAGATCAAATATGCAAGTCCAAACTTCCTACAACTGTCCTCGGTAGGAAATGAAATGAAATAATGAAAACAAAACTTTCTATATCTATATATTTATTATAAATTCTGTACTTGAATGATCAAGTATTCAGTGAGAAAAGAATAACATTTATTACTACTTAATGTAGAAGATGTTATTATTTTTAATTATAAAATAGGATATTTAAATATTTTTACAAAATTTTATTTATACTAAAATCTTTTTTTCAATTTTATTAATAGTTTTAGTAAAATGTGACTAACTTGGTAATGAGGGGCATGGGTTTTGATATTATTTGTTTGGAATAGGGATGCAAATAAAATAGAGCGATGGTAAGCGATTTAAGTTCGGTTTGAAAACAATTCAAATCAATAAAAGTAATTATCGATTGAGTTGAATTTGAGTACCATAATACACGATTTAAAAGGCTTTGTAAGCTTAATCAAGCATTTTATTTTAATATATTTTTATATTATGAAATTATATTTTTACTTTTATTATATAAAAAGGTAAACTACACTTGAGGTCACTAAACTATTAGTAAATTTATGTTTTGGTTACAAAAATTTAAAAAATTACAAATTGGTCCTTGGATTATTTGAAAATATTCATTTAAGTTATTGAATTTTTAAGTTTTGTTTTTTTCAAAGTTTGGCTAGTGAGCTCTAAGCAATGGCTTGACAATTTGTATGGTGGTTTAGTACTAGACTTAATCATAGGCTAGGTCGGGTCGTTGCAAAATGTTAGAAAACGAATCTAAAATTCTACCCAAATTAATAATGCTAAACCCAAGCTTGACCTAGCCTGCCCTATTTAAAAAATGGGCCTTATTTTTTTGTTTAAGCCTATTTTTCATGCCTATAATTATTCCCCAACCGTCCCACTTTTTGGGCGGGTTTTCGGGCCTAGGCAGGTGGCTTGGCCCATGACTAAGTCTAATTAGTGCACATCAATGAGAAAAAAAACACCTTAGATCCAAATCGGTTTCATGGTCAATGTTAGAAATCGAAGAAAAAAGCTATTTGAATTTTGGTTTGTAAATTCGCGATGTTTAAAGTTATTTCATAAAAAAAAAACTAAATTATAGAAGAGAAAGGGAAGAAGAGTTTCTATTTGGTGCAAGCAGTGCAAAAAAAGCCACGCAACAACGATTTAATAGCCCAATGACTTCAATGGAAACTTTCAAACATTTCAATGACCAATTTGTAACATTTCGGAGTTGAGTGACCAAAACATAAACTTATTAATAATTTAATGACCTTAAGTTTAATTTACCTTATAAAAGAGTTTAAATACAAGTGAGCTCAAACTTGAATATAAACAAGGTTAATTGAGCTCAAATTTAATCAAGAATACAAAATTTAAAAAATAAATTCAATCAAGCTCAAATTCAAATAACCCGATTAAATCTCAAGCTTAAAAGTTTATATTTAATTAAACTCAAACTAAACATTTTAAGCTTTCCACTATTCGAGTTTGGTTCAGTTTACATCAAAGAGACGTAGCGGGAGCAGGAATGCGCGTTATTAGCTGAGAATGGCCGGCCTTTGTCTCATTGTCCCATGTAGTGGCTGTGCTCTTGACATGCTCTTGTCGTGAGATTATTATATAATATGGCAGGACTTGGAAGAGAAGTGGTTGAGTCATGGCGTCATTTTCTTATTTTTCCTTCTGCCACCCTAACAATCGACATTAACGAGCTTAATCCTTTTTATGAACTCAAAACAATGAAAGGGCCAATTGGACTTGTATTAGAATTTTCAAAGGTGGTTAAAATTCGATTCGAGTAAAATAATTCAATTGTTTTGAATTTTAGATTAATTCAATCGAATAAATTATTCGATTTTTTCGAATCAACTCGAATAAATAATTGATTTTTTGAGTTTGAATAAGTTATATTTACAACTCAAATAACTCGAATAATAAATTAATATAAATACTCTTTGAATCCCTAACAGTTTTGAAAATATGCAAATTAATCTCTTTAATTTTTTAAAAAGTCAAAATATTCTTCAAAATATTTATGAAATATTTTTTCCGAAATTCATAAATATATATATTCAAAAATTAAAACTTCTAAAATTATTAAAAGTCTTTAAAAAATACAAATATGCTAAAATATAAATTTATAGAAAAATCCAAGATAATTAATTTGAGGCTTGAACAAGTAAATTATTAAATCAAATTTATCATACTAATTATCTTATTTTTCTCTTGTTTTGTTTCAAAGAGTTTTCATATATATATATATATATATATATATATATATTTTAACTCGAAATTTAGTCATATTGTCAACAAAATTTTATGGCCACATTAATTTTTCTTAATTTAATTTGAAAAAAATTATTGTTTCGATTCGAAATTCATTTCACTCAACTCAATTTGAAAAAAAATTCAAATCAAGTTAGGATGATAAGAAATTATCAACTCGACAAAATTTTTTTTCGTTCAATTCGACTTCACTTAATCAAATGCTCATCCTATTCGCAACTCAAACTCAGTCCAAACATGATAAGCCCAGCCCACTTCACTTAAACACGATATAATTGCACGATACAACATAACGATACTAAATCAATAACATGAACACAAATTTACAAACATATCGAAATTTATATAACATGAATTGTTAACGTGTTGAAATCTAAGTGTATAATATTGTAAGCATGATTACGACACAAAAATACAAAAGAACATATGACATGAACTATAAACATGAACTTTAGATGCCATCCTATCATTATCACTAAAGAGAAAAAGAAATGGCAATGACATTGCCATGGTCATGGACTGACTGGCACTATAGTGAAACATCACAAATTGCCTATCAGAATTCACAAATTCTAAAATAATGAATCAAATCGGCTTCAAGGATTTACGTATTACCGTTAACTTCAAATTGACTCGGTAAGATGTTAGCCTCTAAAAGATTCTTCAATTTCAAATTTAGCAATTTTGTAAGCTGGATTTAACGAACCAGAGCTCTGAGAATAGAAAATGAGGCTTATTTTGGAAGGAATGCCAAGTGCTTACGAGTAAGAGTTTGCAGTTAGTTTTCTTTCAACAGCTACTACCCATTCACAGACGATGCTATTCACCTTTTGTGGCTGCTCATCATGGGGACAATGACCTGAAATGTTAAAGTCGGGGGAGCAGTAAAAGCATGGGAGAATGACAGAGAAAGGATCATGAGAGGTTATTTTGGGGATAGAAAGGCTTATTACCAGCGTCCAATTCCCTTATTGCAAGACCGGTACAATGTTCTTTGAGCATGGCTAGTTTGGCCTTTGAGTCTAAGAGTGGATCTTTCATTCCCTAACAAGATATACGGATTGAAACAACAGTAAGTAAAAGACCACAAACCCATGGAGAGAGATTATAAACTTCTTTTTTACTGAATAGAGAGAATTTACCTGCAGAATTAGAACCTTTTCCTCGTATCCTTCCAAGAGATAATTCAAAGGGATTGAGAGGTCAAAGCTGAAAATACTTTCCAGCACCACTGTCACACCAGGATCATAGGACTTAAAGTTTGTTAAGTTCATTTTTTCAGAGGAAGAAGATATTATAATAGTGTGTGTACATTGTCTTGAAATTCAAATAACAGTGAGGATACTGCCCTCAGCATTTCATTAATAAGCCAATCATCAGCTCGGTTGGTTTTCTGCAAAAGTCAAAGGCCATTGAACTCAGTCAAGCAACGTGCAAAATGATATGCAAAATAAGAAAACGGGAAGTAGCAATGGACAGATCCTTACAGTGGGATAGAAATTTTTAAGTGTGTTCCTGATATTCAATCTCAAATAGAATAAAAGGAGTTGAGCACCCAGCCTTGCAGCAGCTGAGGTTTGCCTCTCCTGAAACATTTATATACCGAATATCACATGCTGCGGCTATTACTCAAAACCACAAAACTTGTATTTTAACCTCCATTTTCAGTTTTTACCGAACAGCATAAGAGCGGGAATAAACATGATAGACAAGCATAAATTGCCAAATGATATGGCTAAACTTACACTGGTAAACCGGTGGGAAGAAAATTCGGGAATGACATTGCCAGCAGTGTTCATAAGGATGACAGACTTGACCAAAGAAGGCCAGAGGCTAGCAACAATAGAGACAAAATAACCTGGAGATAGAAAATGTGGATGGGTAAAGAAAAGAATGACAAATTGTTGAGTCAAACTGATAAGCTATTTTCAGCTAGAGAGTAAGAAATTGTAGTAGTCACCTTAGGAAAGGTAAAAAATAGGTTAGGATTGATAACATACCACCAATTGAGTTTCCCACTAGATGCACAGGCTCACCCACAACTTCAATGATAAAATCTCTCAGCATTTCAGCCCATAGGAGTTCAGTATACACTATGTTTGGCTTTTCTGATTGGCCAAATCCCAACAGTGTGATGCCCCAAACATGGTTCCCATGTTCAGCTATGGCATTTATATTGTCACGGTAGTGCTCCAAAAAGGCTCCAAAACCATGCACAAGTAGAATAGCAGGACCTTCAAGCCCAACTACTGTATACTGGAATATTTACAGAGATCTATAACCAAGACATATAAAGTACTCGAGTACATCAAGGTTGCATAAAGTCCCTTATCCTGTAAACTACATTACAGATTTAAATGTCAAAAGTATGAATCAGTTGTTGATGACAAACCTGAATTAGATGTCCACGCCACCTCCAAATCCGTATAGAGTACAGTCCTTCATTACTTACTTGACTTTTTAGAGCCAAAAGCCAAAACCACTGCACCCAAAATCAGCTACAATGCTTTATTAAGGCCTTGCACTACCATTAGATTTCAAAGGATATCACAAAGAACAAAACCATTCAGAAGAATAATCAGCTGAGCATTTACATAGGTAAATACCAATATAAAGCAGCAATTACCTCCATGGAGCACACAGCATCAGCTGCTGCAGCAACACTGGCTGCAGAATATCCAAATGGAGATAAGAATCCAGCATTTCGCTCTTTCTCATATTTGATAGCTTCATAATGCACTCTCCTTCTAGATATGATGCCAAGACAAAGAGCAGGACCGAAAAGGGAAGTAAAAGAGGCCCCTTCACGGGTTTCAGCATTGCGTAACCTTTCATGTACTCTACAGCAAATTTAATAACAGGAGATTTAGCTTATTAAAACATAAAGGGCAATATAAATTTGCCTATATCATCCTCCAATTAGATTCTTCCCATGTCATACAGATAAAACACAAACTGAGAGAATAAACTAGGAATTAAGAAATCACATGTACAAATTTGTTCCCCATACCTGAAACCACTCAACAGCTCAAACACAATTAAACCTATATCCTTAAAAATATCTTAAGACACAAGTAAAATGTATTAGATGGTGTAAATTCATCACATACTCTTGCCAGTCATCTCGTGCTGTTCCTTCCAAGTATCTCAGGTATGCAGCCAGTGCATTCAGCAGAGTGTTTGTTCCACCACCCACAACATCACCTTTCCGTGTAACAAAAACAGACTTATCACGTCTCCTTTGCTCAATGCTTTTGTCATTCAAACTTTTTGGTATGGTTTCAGATGAATTTGACAAATTCTCCTTCAATAAGACTTCAGCTGGCATCTCTTTCATCAAATTCCAACTCTCTTCCGGTTTTCCTAGTTTCTCTTTGATAAATTCCTTAAGATCACTAAAAGTAGGAAGAGGACCTGATTTATATTTCAATTATTAGGTTCAGTAGCCATAATCACAGTCACATATAAATCAATAACCTTTGCAAATTATCACTAATGCATTAAAACATTTAAAAGAGGCCAAACTGAGGACAAATATAAGTATTAATAGCATTTAGTATTACAATCAGAAACTTACCCCAGTCTAACTCCGTCTCTACAACAGGTAATGTTGCCGGAAGAAGAGGCGAAGTGGGTAGTAACTTCTGTTCTTTAAAGTCATTATATGATGCAGGCAGCTCCTTCAGATTCTGTACAGCACATTATAAGTATACAATGAAAACGTTAGGGGGGGGGGGAATCATCTTTAGAGTTATGCAAGAAAAATTCAAGTGAAAATAGAATAAAAAACCTGGCCACCTTAACATCATAGAATGGAGTTCTCCACATGACAATGTCCAGATTCCAATCTAAAGACGAAGACGTTTCCAATGTCTTCTTGACAACTCCAATCAGCTGACGCATTTCATACTCTACCTCTTCTTCGATAAAAACATCCGTAGCTTTCACCTGTTCATACCTTCTGCTTCAATTTATATATAGAGAGAGAGAGAGAAAGAGTCCGAAATTTGCTGCTTCTTTTTTTCTTTCTTTTTTACAAAAGAAAAAACGTAAGAGAAACTAACCTCTTTTACAAGCTCTTTAATGACATTTTCAGCGCAGCCGTATCGAATCATCAAATTGGAGCCTTGTTCCTTCAAAGAGTTTCTCAAATCTTCCAATGCGAAGAGAAGTAGCTCGAGCATATCATCAGAATAACCTGAATACAGTAAAAGCGACTTCGAATTTTAATAAATTTCCAAGAAATTTGGTACTTACTAATCGAATCACAAACAGAGAACAACAAGAGTGAATTAAGGACATACGACAGAGACTGCGGCGATCGAAGACATAGAGAGGGAGAACAAAACGGTGCGTTTCAGCGGCAGAGAGAGCGGGGTGATCGTCGAGGCGGAGGTCGTGTTTGAACCAGAGAACGGCGGAACGAGAGCGTACATCCGTAGCAGTAGAAAGCGAGCAAACGAAGGAACGGCGACGGCGGATTGAACGAGAAGAAAAGAAGTGAAATGGCGAGGAAAGGAGTGTGAAAGAGCGAGAGAAAGAAAGGAGAGCCATGGAGTAACGGAGTCCATCAAAGTTAGAAGAGAAAATCTATTATTAGGAAGTAAAAAGGGAAGAGAAAGTGAGAGGGGGCCGTAAAGCCATTGGTAGGGTTTTGGCATTGAATTTGGCTTTTCAAAGAAACAAACAAAAACAAAAACAAATCTGCAAGGAATTGTTGTGGAGGAGGAAAACTTTGGAAGAATTTCATTTATTTTTATTTTTATTTTTTGTGTGGAGGAGGGCAGAAGAAAGGAATCTCGAAGAAAAAAAAAAAAAAAAAACCCAACAACAGCAGTGGGACAACTTGGTGCTCACCGTTCACTGCCTCAGTTTACTAAAGGGCGCGTGTTGTATTCTCCTCCACGAGTGCGTCTCTGAAAAAAAAACTGTCATAACTGATTTTAAAATGATATATATTTTTGGTCTAATTTAGATTCTGCTCCCTTTGTTATTCTCAAATTGGGATTTAACTTATTATTATTTTAATTTGACCTAAATTAGTTTAAAACTTTTAAGTTAACTATTTTGATTAAAATCTAGTAGTGGAATTTTTGTAAAAGAATTTTCTAATATTAAAAAATTAAGTTTAGCATGAAAGGCTGGAATGGAAATAATTTAAGTATTTTAATTGAGATAATTCATGATGTTTAACCATTTGAATTAATTAATAATTTAATAAAATAGATAAATCAAATTACTTAATTAAAGAATAAATATCAAATTTAATATAATTGGAACACAGAAATTACAAGAATATTGATAATTAGTAAAATTAAGTAATAACGGTTCCTCAATTACAATAAGTAAAATTCAAACGGTTTTACTTCCATCAATAACTATTAAAATATTTCTTAAATTTTAGATAATAAAGATTACATGGCCGCCCCAGTAACTCAATGAATTTTGGTAGGATAGAAAATAAAAAAGTAAAATACGATGGACATAAACATAAATAGTTGATTTTTGGGGAGACAAGAGAAATAACCAACAGTCTTCTATTTATCCAACTAAACTGAAATTGGCGCTACAAATCCACTCTCTTTCACTGACGAACCCGATCATCGCCGCTTCGCCTCCCGGAAAACCCTAAATTTCGATCAAAACTCAGAAACCTACCGTCGAGGAGCCCGACGCACAGGGCTGAGCTCTTGCTATTCTTCATCCTCACCCTCCCGCAAGTCAAGCGTAAGCGGCAGCCCATGAAGAAGGGAAAAAAGAGAGAGAGGCGTCAGATTATAGGGCGGTCGCCGGTCGAGGAACCTGCATTTCTGAGCCGAGAAGAAATGAGATTGCTTTTCTACTGGCTACTGGCTTGATTGAGCCTTGGTGAGCTCATTATTTCTTGAAGGAATTGTTCTTGAAACATCAGGTATGTCCAGAAATTAACGCACATATTGTTCTTGAGACTTTCATTTTATAGCAATTTTGGATTAGTCATTTGAAGTTCGAACCTGGTTTTAGGTAAAAATGAGATTGAAATTGGAAGATATATATAGGAGAAAGAGTACATTCTGTTTAAGAAATATCGTTGTATCATTGCAACAGTTGCTGTCATTATTGTGGTCAAAGTGAATTAGCAAATTTGAGATTGAATTCTACCATTGAAACATAGCATAGCATTTTGTCAACTTCAGTTGATGCCATAATATCAGTCTCGAGTTTGATCCCTGTACAACCCCTGCTCTCGCTCCTTCTGAAAAAAAGAAGCATAGCATTTCATATCAATCAGTTTCATGATATAATAAGCCCTTAGGTCATATCTGATTATTAAGGACAAAAAAAGGTTCAATGTCATGGATCTAACATCAATGATGCACTGTGTTCCAAAAATGTTATCAACTCTTAAAAGCTGACACCATACGGAAATGTTTAGGCTCTCATTAGTCAGAAGGGTACATGTATATAAAGATTCATCACTCTTTGTTTACTGTCTTGTATTAGGCTTTTGTAATCTGCTGCTTCATTTTAAAAATTAGGGCTGCATAACTGCTTTACAAAGCTTTATAACCTCTGAAAAAAATGTATAATGGTTTCATTTACTGCAAAATGAAAAACAATAAGTCTACATTTCCATGAAGATAGACATATGCCAAAGTCGACTTGGTTTGCATCAATACCTTCAAACAACAATTACCCTTTTTTTGATGTTTCAGAACTGCACGATTATTCACCCAAAAAATAGCCTTTGGTTTCATGGTGCTTATTTCTATCGTGTTCTATTAAATCTTGTGCCGTGGTAAAAGTACCATAGAGGCTTTTGTACTAGGAGTTAAATTGCATTTTGCCCCTTCTACTAAAAAATGAGCAAAATAGTCCATGTATGTTAGATCAAAGAGCGAACTGGTACTTCTATTAAAAATTTCTTCCATTCTATTGTTAAAAACTGGTCCTTGTACCTCAACATAAGGTACATATGACACGTCATGTATAACTGTCTGGTTATTCTATCAGTTACACCAATTTTTAACAGTAGAAATGCATGAAAACTTTAACATAAAGGACTAGTTAACTCTTTAATTTAACGTACAGGGACTAATTTGTCCATTTTTTGAGTGAAGTGTCCAAAATGCAATCTGACTTCAAGTACAACAGTGCCCATGGTACTTTGACCATGTGCCGTTAATGTAAGGAACTAAAATGTCACCTGTTTATATCAATGAATAATCTGTTCAAGCTGGTTCTCTTTTCTTCTTTTTTTTTTCGGTTAGTAACCTCATGATGCTCCAATGATGTTGCTTGAAAATGTATTCCCCTATCTTCATTATTTTACCTTGGTTTGTTCATTGTTTGGCTTTGCATGATACTTCAATGATCTCTGCTTCTTGCCTGTTGTGGTACATCAGGCAGTCAATGAAAACATCAACCAAGTGGATCCTTCCTCAAATGCTCCATTATTTCTGCTACTCTTTTAAGCATGAGTTTAGTTCAAATATTTGCTTTTTGTTGGGTAAATTTTAAATACTGATATTGAATGACTGATGGGTTTTATAATCTCACTTTGTCCTACCTGCACAAGAAGATCTCTATTTTCACTGTTGCTTATTTTTGCTTTCATTTTTTGTGGAATTTTTTGTATCATTATTTTTGGATTAATATAAATTTTGGTCCCTGAACTTGGCAATCAGGTCCACTTTGGTACCTAATTGCCTAGTTCAGGTACCTGTTGCTTATTCATTGGAGGATCATGAACCTAATTGCCAAGTTTAGGTACAAAAAAGAACGTCAGGTAACAAAGTAGACTTAGTTGCCAAGTTCAAGAGCCAAAAATTACATTAACCCTTATGTTTTTCAATCTGCAGATACCATCAGTAAATAGCAATAAAAATAGAAAAAAAGATAAGGAAATGATACATTATTAATAAATATGGATGGTGGTTCTTGTTATTCTTTGTTCTGCAACTATGAGCGCCTCCCAATATATTTACAAAGTTTTAAAGCTCTTCTACAAACAATAAAATCTACATGTTAGACTGCTGCAGAGTGCTGGTTAAGCCTACCTTTCTTATTTTGGTGGAGTTGTTTTCAATTGTAAATCATCAGCTATGCCACCATAATTGTGCAGTTGTATAATAGAAGCAAAAATTTATAGCCATTACCGTTTTTTTTTGGTAAGGGTATTAATAACAGTTAATGGGCATGCAATGCTCTTTTATTGCTAGTCATTTTTATCTCATTCATCTGTCTCTCACATTCTGATCTGTTTATGCCCCTTTTTTTACTAGAAATTACTATATGTAGATCCTTTCTTTAACATCATGGCCTGCAACCATAGCTTGATTAGATCCTGCTTGCTGACAGCATCGCTTTCTGGAGATATTTTGACAATGACCACATTGTTCTTTAGAGTTAGCTTCAGTTTTCCCCTTTTATTGATTCTATTTTTATGATATTTAGTTTTACTTGTTTGTAAGGGCCTTTTTTTTCAACCAGAAGAAGAAAATAATTCAGTGGGTTGTGTCGGGTCAATTCGAATTCTCATTTTGAGTTGATCTTCAAGTATAGGTTGTTTTGGGTTGAAGTTGTTTTGAATTTCGATCATTCATATCTGAGGCTCAAGTTTTCTTCAAGTTAAGCCATTACATATTTGGATCATTTCAAGTTTTGTCACTCCAAGTTTACTTGTTCGTGTTATTTTATGGTCATATCATCCCTAGTTCAAATTGATTTACTGTTTATGTCAATTTAGACCTTGCTGAAAGATTTTGTATTATTTGAATTTTTCATATTTGGATCATCTACTGATTTCAGGTTATTTTTTTAATATAATCAAGATTATCTTTTATGTTTAATTTATAATCCATGAATATTAATTATGTACTAATCATTTCAAGGTTTGTAATTATTCTTTTAATAATGTCATGTACTAATTATTTCATTTTAAAGTTCGTAATTATTTTTCTTAATAATGTATTCTTAAACTAACGAGTTTAGATAAATTCACATTTTGGTTGAAATGTTTATATGGAATTTTATCTTTTCTGATTAAATTGAGCTTGAGTTCAGATTTGATACGATCGTGTTTTCTGTTTAAATTTTCTCGGACATAAGAAAATGTTAGATAACTCTAGTTTTGATTTCTCCACCCAAAAGATAAAACAGAAAAGGGAGTTGCTTTCACTGCTTTTTGCACCATTAGATTTCCATGCTTTCAAAAGGATGGTTTCGATATTATAAAGTTCCCGAAATTATTAACACCACCACCACAATGAGTCATAATTATAAGCAGATGATAAAAAGCTACTGATGTTTTCCAGGAAAATGATAGGTTTTAGGTAATCTGAAAATTTTCCAGGAAAATTGAAGAAACCAAATCAAACGGGCTAATTAAACTATCGGTATACGAAAATAGTATATTAGAAATCAAAGCTTATTACTACAAAAGTACACATATTTAACAAACTTAACTACCTTAACTAATCATGCATCAACACCCACCCGACCAAAACCCACAAAGGCGAAAATAACCTGAAAAAAAAAAAGAGACAAAGACAAAATGCCAAGATAAAATCACAAGTTTCAAAAAAAATTAAACAAAATAAAAATATAAATTACTGATCAAGAGCATTAGGCCCAGTACAATAACTCACAATATGGTTCCAAACCCACTGAACCAAGTACCTCCGTCTGATCCCATTCATATTATACGTGGCACCACCTTTATCATTCAATAACTGTCCTGTATAAGACCCACCACCTCCAGTTCCATATATACCCTCACATAAATCCGCAATTTCCACCGGAGCCACCGGGTCTTGACCGGCGTACCAAGCGTTAACCAGTGGGTTGGTTGCTAATTCGGCGACTTCGTGTCCGATCACACTTATCATCCCGTCAACTCCAACGTCACCGTTGGGTGACTTTAACGGCTTCAACCCCGGCATGTATTGAGGTACGGCAAAAGGGTAAGCGCATACTCCTGGGCAAAGCTTGGCGGAGTTACCCACCCATGCGTACGGGAGCGTGTACCCCACGATTGAGGGAACGTGAAGTAATGGAACCCACAGACTTGGCCGCAAAATCTTCGACGTACACATCGTCGGAGGTGAGCAAGAGGTACAACCCGCTTTTGGGATTGATGGGTAACGGTTTCGTACGGGCCGTTACAGCGCTTTTGATAACGGACTGTATCGATAAGCGCGTGAGGGATTTCCCATGGGAGTAAAAACGATCGTTTTTCTCTTCACCTAATAGCACCGTACGGGAAATGTTGGCTCCCGTTTGGTCGGTATAAAGCTGTACGGTCTTCCACCACCCAGCCACCGAAGGCTGTTTGGAATCAACGGCGGAGATCGAGTTGATGAACTCACGGATGATTTTCTTCTGTGATTTCTGCCACCGGCCGTACCAGATTGGGTGGATGGTGATATGAGCAGTAAGGACTGGACCCATATGATATCTCATATGTACAAACTCCGATGAGCCCTCAAATTTCTTAGAGCCTCCGAACATTAAGTCGGAGCTGTTGGGTTTACGTACGGCCATGGACGGTACCCCTTACCGGAGTTACAACGAGCAGTGCAGTAACTCCGATAACTGCAAGCAACACAGGAAGAACCCAGTGCATTTTTTGCTAATGGGTTTTAAAAAAAGTGTGGGAAAAAAGAAAGGAAAAATAAAATGCGAGACTGCTCGAGCATTTGAGAGATGGTGAATTAGAAGCTTTATATATACAGAAGAAGAGGATTCAATAATTTAAATTTAAAAATTTGTAAAAATATATCATGCTAAAATAACAAATAAATTTATTAAACTATTAGTAAATTTAAATTTTGATCACTTAATTTTAAAAGTTATAAAATAATCATTAAATTTTTAAATGTTTTCGTTTAAGTTACTAGAAATTAGAAAGTTAAAATTGTTCTTGTATAATCACAATACTTACATCAATTGAAAGTTTTCATTCTCATTTTTACAAATTATTTTTTTATGAAATAATTTTGATTAGAGTTAGCTTCAGTTTTCCCTTTTATTGATTCTATTTTTATGATATTTAGTTTTACTTGTTTGTAAGGGCCTTTTTTTCAACCAGAAGAAGAAAATAATTCAGTGGGTTGTGTCGGGTCAATTCAATTCTCATTTTGAGTTGATCTTCAAGTATAGGTTGTTTTGGGTTGAAGTTGTTTTGAATTTCGATCATTCATATCTGAGGCTCAAGTTTTCTTCAAGTTAAGCCATTACATATTTGGATCATTTCAAGTTTTTGTCACTCCAAGTTTACTTGTTCGTGTTATTTTATGGTCATATCATCCCTAGTTCAAATTGATTTACTGTTTATGTCAATTTAGACCTTGCTGAAAGATTTTGTATTATTTGAATTTTTTCATATTTGGATCATCTACTGATTTCAGGTTATTTTTTTAATATAATCAAGATTATCTTTTATGTTTAATTTATAATCCATGAATATTAATTATGTACTAATCATTTCAAGGTTTGTAATTATTCTTTTAATAATGTCATGTACTAATTATTTCATTTTAAAGTTCGTAATTATTTTTCTTAATAATGTATTCTTAAACTAACGAGTTTAGATAAATTCACATTTTGGTTGAAATGTTTATATGGAATTTTATCTTTTCTGATTAAATTGAGCTTGAGTTCAGATTTGATACGATCGTGTTTTCTGTTTAAATTTTCTCGGACATAAGAAAATGTTAGATAACTCTAGTTTTGATTTCTCCACCCAAAAGATAAAACAGAAAAGGGAGTTGCTTTCACTGCTTTTTGCACCATTAGATTTCCATGCTTTCAAAAGGATGGTTTCGATATTATAAAGTTCCCGAAATTATTAACACCACCACCACAATGAGTCATAATTATAAGCAGATGATAAAAAGCTACTGATGTTTTCCAGGAAAATGATAGGTTTTAGGTAATCTGAAAATTTTCCAGGAAAATTGAAGAAACCAAATCAAACGGGCTAATTAAACTATCGGTATACGAAAATAGTATATTAGAAATCAAAGCTTATTACTACAAAAGTACACATATTTAACAAACTTAACTACCTTAACTAATCATGCATCAACACCCACCCGACCAAAACCCACAAAGGCGAAAATAACCTGAAAAAAAAAAAGAGACAAAGACAAAATGCCAAGATAAAATCACAAGTTTCAAAAAAAATTAAACAAAATAAAAATATAAATTACTGATCAAGAGCATTAGGCCCAGTACAATAACTCACAATATGGTTCCAAACCCACTGAACCAAGTACCTCCGTCTGATCCCATTCATATTATACGTGGCACCACCTTTATCATTCAATAACTGTCCTGTATAAGACCCACCACCTCCAGTTCCATATATACCCTCACATAAATCCGCAATTTCCACCGGAGCCACCGGGTCTTGACCGGCGTACCAAGCGTTAACCAGTGGGTTGGTTGCTAATTCGGCGACTTCGTGTCCGATCACACTTATCATCCCGTCAACTCCAACGTCACCGTTGGGTGACTTTAACGGCTTCAACCCCGGCATGTATTGAGGTACGGCAAAAGGGTAAGCGCATACTCCTGGGCAAAGCTTGGCGGAGTTACCCACCCATGCGTACGGGAGCGTGTACCCCACGATTGAGGGGAACGTGAAGTAATGGAACCCACAGACTTGGCCGCAAAAATCTTCGACGTACACATCGTCGGAGGTGAGCAAGAGGTACAACCCGCTTTTGGGATTGATGGGTAACGGTTTCGTACGGGCCGTTACAGCGCTTTTGATAACGGACTGTATCGATAAGCGCGTGAGGGATTTCCCATGGGAGTAAAAACGATCGTTTTTCTCTTCACCTAATAGCACCGTACGGGAAATGTTGGCTCCCGTTTGGTCGGTATAAAGCTGTACGGTCTTCCACCACCCAGCCACCGAAGGCTGTTTGGAATCAACGGCGGAGATCGAGTTGATGAACTCACGGATGATTTTCTTCTGTGATTTCTGCCACCGGCCGTACCAGATTGGGTGGATGGTGATATGAGCAGTAAGGACTGGACCCATATGATATCTCATATGTACAAACTCCGATGAGCCCTCAAATTTCTTAGAGCCTCCGAACATTAAGTCGGAGCTGTTGGGTTTTACGTACGGCCATGGACGGTACCCCCTTACCGGAGTTACAACGAGCAGTGCAGTAACTCCGATAACTGCAAGCAACACAGGAAGAACCCAGTGCATTTTTTGCTAATGGGTTTTAAAAAAGTGTGGGAAAAAGAAAGGAAAAATAAAATGCGAGACTGCTCGAGCATTTGAGAGATGGTGAATTAGAAGCTTTATATATACAGAAGAAGAGGATTCAATAATTTAAATTTAAAAATTTGTAAAATATATCATGCTAAAATAACAAATAAATTTATTAAACTATTAGTAAATTTAAATTTTGATCACTTAATTTTAAAAGTTATAAAATAATCATTAAATTTTTAAATGTTTTCGTTTAAGTTACTAGAAATTAGAAAGTTAAAATTGTTCTTGTATAATCACAATACTTACATCAATTGAAAGTTTTCATTCTCATTTTTACAAATTATTTTTTAAATGAAATAATTTTGAGCGTCGTGAATCTACAAACTAAAATTTAAATAATTTTTTCTTCAATCATTTGACATTACCCTTAAATCAACTTGAATTTAAAATTTATTCTTTTCTTCGAGTTATTGATATTGATCTATTATATTATTCGTCAAACTATTAGAGTTCTTTAATCAAAATTTTAAAAAATTAACAATTTAATAATTTAAATAAAAATTTTAAATAATTTAATAAAAATTATTGAATAGTTTAATAATTATTTTATAATTTCTTTTTAAGTTGTATAATCAAAACATATTACCTAAAATATATAATATTTTGAATTTTGCATTTTGCATTTTTGGGGCTTGAGGATAATTTAGGGAAAAAGGAGAGTTTTATATTTTCGATGGGGGCTGCTGATGCATTGAGTTGCGGGTAATGGAGGACAGATAGATTCTTTAAAGTGAAAGAGTGAAGAGAGGCAAAGTGGGGCCTACAGGTTCAGAGTGGGGGCCGTTTTGATCATCATGATTTATTCGTCTTCATCTGATCTATGATATGATCAATTTTATGCATAATTATAATTTTAACTATTAATATTTAATTTTTATCATATTGGTCCTAAATTTTAGTCAATTTATTTTTTATAAAAACTTAATTTAAACAGTAAAATTTTGATGATATTAACATCACAATTCATGCAAAAATCCATATAAATTTCATTAGTTTAATTATTAACACTGTTTTTTCTTTTTGTTAATTTTATTAGTGTAACGTTTTGAAATAAAAAATACTTACTTTATAATTTAGAATGACGTAATAATGAACTTAAACTTAACAAAATAATTTTAACAGTGTTAATAATTAGAATTGAATTTTAAAATATAAAAATTGAAGGGTTAATTTTGTAAAATAAAAACACATATAAGTTTCTCTTATAACATATTTTACCAATTATTTTCATATGAAAAAGTTGAATGAAATTTAAAATTTTAAAAATATTGATATAACAATTATACCACAATTCATTACTTAATAGAATTTAAAAAATAAACAAAATTCATAATTTTTTAAAAATATTCACATTAGCAACAAAGTAAACGTAAAATCCAATGCTGGCTATCAAGTCAATGCCTTTAATTTTTAATAATTTAATTAGGTTTTCCGTAAAAAAATTAGTTTTATTAAATTTGACAAAATTAAGACTACAATGAGAAAATAAGTAAACTTAGGGGTTAGATTTTTCATTGTATTTTTTTTATAAAAAATATGATCAACTAACTTTATGTTAGTAAATAGCGCGGGAAACGGTGGATGAGGGTAATTTTGGAAGTTAGTACAATTGTTTGTTTGAATGTTTGGAGCATGAGGCCGTCTTGCCTAAAACATATTTTAAAGGTTAAATTTTCTTTTGGTCCCTTTTCCTTTTCGTCATCAGCTTTTGGTCTCTTTATCATGCTAATATTTGAAATTTAAATTTTATACTTTAATTTCACCTAATTTATGGATTGAAAATTTGAAGAAAAAATTTTAGTTCAAAATTTTGACAACTTTATTCTAGTTAAAATACTGAAATGACATTTATTTATAAGCACCCTTAACTACTCATTGATATGTAAACTTTTATAATGAGTTATGTTGTTTTTTTTAATTAAATAAATAAACATTCAACCGAAATGTAATTTTTTTATCTAGCACTTTATTGTAAAAGTAAGGGATTAAATCTTAAATTTGGTATTGTGAAAGGATCAAAAATGAAATTAGATCTTTATTTTAAGGATTTAGAACCCGCAATTGCATCTTTGTCTAAGCTTGCCACGTGGATAAAATGGATCGGAGCCAGGTGCTGCTGTTATGTTGCTAAATCAATTTCATCATGAAATTTGAGCTTTTAGAATATATATATATATATATATATATATATAACTACATATAATTAAATAAATAAAATTAAAAACAGGTCTATGTACTAGAAATTACATTATATTTTATCTTTTTATTAAAATGAATAATTTAGTCTCTATGCATTTAATTAAAGAGTAATTTTTTTTGTTAAAATTTTTATTCATTTTACTATTAAAATTTGATGTGATTGATTGAAATATCGAATTTCATGTGGCGTATTACATGTATACTTCATACTAACGTCGTTGACTATTTTATAAAAGTAAAATAGATAAATTTTAACAGAAAAATTAGTTTACTTTTTTATCTAACGTGTAAAAATTAATTTATTTATTCTTTTAATAGAATGATAAAACACAATTTAACTCATAATACAAATAACTCTATAATACTTTTACCGGAACAACCATACACTTTCAGTTTAGTGATATAAATTACATTACTTCCACTAAAAACTCGCGTCGGAAAATGACGTGTTCAGAAAATGAAAAAAAAATATATAGTTATGTTTTTCAGAAAAGAAATTGAAATGTTAAAATAATTTAAGATGATAAAAATTTAGAGATGTAAGGATAATGAGCATTTTGCAAGGTCATATTTTAAATTATATGAGTTGGTACGTCCCAAAATTGTAAAATTTTAAATTTTAATTTAATCCCTTTAAAATTTATAAATTTTTAATTTAGTATAATAATAAAATTATATTTTGATCTTCTCAAATATTAATAATTCAATTTTAATTCTATAAAAAATTTAGCAGTTCCTTAGATGAAGAAAATAGTGTTGAGAGAATATTTTACCTTTTGTTTAAATGATCCAATTAGAATCAATTTTAAATTTAATTGAAACCCATTATAACTATCCAATGTCAAATAATATATAGAGTAAACTACATTAAAGGTCACTAAATTATTAATAAGTTTATAGTTTTACTACTTAATTTCAAAAAGTTATAAAATAGTCACGAACTATGTAAAAGTTTTCATTCAAGTCAATGGCCTTATATGTTCACACCGTCTGACCAATCGAAAGCTTTCATTCCCCTTCTCATCTACAATTCAGATTTTTTTTTAATGAAACAATTTTAAACATCAAGAATCTATGAATCAAAATCCAAATAGCTGTCTTCTCTGATCTTCGAGATTGACCGTCAGATCGATTTGGATATAAGGTAATTTTTTTTTACTCTATTGATCCATTGTACTGTTCATAAAATCGCCGCTTGGAGTTCACTAGCTTGACTTAAAAAAACTTAATTGCTTAGTGACTTAAATAAAAACTTTCTAGTAGTTGAGTGACTATTTTGTAAACTTTTGAAGTTGAGTGACTGAAATGTGAAACTATTAATAATTTAATGACTTTGGATGTAGTTTATCCTAAGAGATACTAAAGTAATTGGTTACTATTAGTATGTATTAGATTAATCAACTTTGAAATTGGAATGTGTTAAAACGAGGGTACATTTTCACAATGCCCAACAACACATACCACTATATATACACTGGCATTATTAGTTTCCCAAAGTTTATCAAAAGTAGAGACATTGTTAAATGCATTTACCCTTTTGGGGGTTTGAATTTTATAAACTCAATTCCTCTTCACTCTTTATTAGTACATGGAATCTTACTACACGATTATTTAGATATGAAGTACAATTTTCTTCAATTTTGTAATTTTAGCCCCTAATTTTTTCCTGTTCATGTTAATCTTAATCTTTGAATTTGATAGATTTTTTTTCAATTTAGTTCATAAATTAGATTCTATTAGGGTATAAAGATGTATTATTCTGAAATTGTATCAAGCGATGATTCTTTTATATTTTTAAATTATATATATTAAATTTCAAGCAACAACAAAGTATAAAAGGGTTTTTTACTGAAATAGGACAAAAAATAAAAAAATACTAAAATAATACAAAGAAAAAACTATGTACCAAAATGGTACATTTGGGGTGGTGCCGCCTATGGCAGAGGCATGACCACCCCATGTCAGATCAGAAATTACTGTAGCTGTCGGTCAAATTGCGGCGCAGGATTAAAATGTAATAATATAAAATATTTAGGGACCTGTTATGAAATTATACCATTTAGAATGGCTGCTGGGAAAAAAGTGAAAGGGTGCCGCCTGACAGAGTGGCGGCACCAAACTAAAATATAGGTTAATTTCCTTGTAAGCCCTCCTTTTTTGTTATTTTCTTTTTATTCCTCCTTCAACTCACTATATTATTTTTAAACAAGCCCTTAACCTATTTTTTAGTTAAATAAGCCCTTAATTTATAGTTTTTACTCATAAGCACTCTCATGAAATTTTAAAATTTTAATTTTTATTTAATAAACTATTCACATCAACCTAAAATGTGAATTAGTTTATATTTTTTAAATAGCTTTATTTTGGGTAAAATATATTTACTTTAATATTAAAATAAAGGGCTTTTTGAGTAAAACTATAAATTAAGGGCTTATTTTACTAAAAAATAGGTTAAGGGCTTGTTTAAAAATAATATAGTGAGTTGAAGGGAATAAAAGAAAATAACAAAAAAGGAGGGCTTACAAGGAAATTAGCCCTATTTTAGTTTGGTGCCGCCACTCTATCAGGCGGCACCCTTTCACTTTTTTCCCAGCAGCCATTCTAAATGGTATAATTCCATAACAGGTCCCTAAATATTTTATATTATTACATTTTAGTCTGCACAAAATTTGACCGGCAGACTATGAAATTTCTGATTCGACATGAGGTGGTCATGCCTCCGCCATAGGCGGCACTTGTACCATTTTGGTACATAGTTTTTTCTTTATATTATTTTGATATTTTTTATTTTTTTGTCGTAAAAACCCTCTTAAAGTGCTACATCATTATACATTAATAAAATCTAAGTTTAAGGATAAAATTTAAATGGAAAAAAAGTAAATATAAAGAAATGGTGTTTAGCATTTAGTACTATTTAAAGATGTAATAACCTTTTCTAGAGCTAATAATTTTTTTTTAACCCTAAAAACCTCCATGAATGACTACTTATGCTAGTAGCTGACGGTGCAATTTATGAGCAAACCAACTCATTTAACTCTATGCATATGATTGGGTTATTCCATTTTTTAAAATCATTTATCACATTGGTTATTTGATTCATTTCCTTATCATTTGCTTTAATTTCTAATCACAAACAAATGTTAATTAATTTGATATCAATACATATATTGATTTAATCAAATTGATCTGTAATTAATTTTAAGAAATAGAAAAATAGTGAATATAAGCACTAAAATGAATAAATTTAAATTAATTGACATTGTTTGAAAGATAGAGAGGTAATCATAAATTTCGAAAGAATTAGTGAACTGTAAAATGAATAGAGTGACAAAATCTGAATCACCCGATGAATTTTAATTCCATTTGTTATGAATGGAGCTTTTAAAAAAGAAAACGTGGATGTGTTGTGGGATGAATTCTTTTGGATAATAAATATGGAGCAATATGATATTACTTATCTTGTTTTGTCCAATATATAAAATTACCATTTAAGCCCTTATATTTTATATTTAAATATTCAAATTAAATATTTATTTTCTTATAAAAAGATGGAAAATATTTTTAAAAATAAAAAAAGATAAAATTGAAGCGAAGTGAGGATATATTCATCCTAAATTAATGAAGGTGATAATAATTTAGGTCAAATCAGACCGAATCAAGTCTCGATTCAGAAAATTTTTTAAATTTGAACTCAAGTTTAGACCTGACATAACCCCAAAGTTGAAAAAATATTATTAATGAAAATAACATTAATGTAAAATTATTTTTTTTTATACTTTATAAACAGCAAAAAGAATAAGCCAGATCAACTTATCTCGAAATAAAAAAAACATAATCTCAAATTCGATCTAAGATAAGTTAAATTATACAATCCGTTCTATCAATAAACACCTCTAATAATTACAAATAATGAAATAAACGGTGTCAACTATAAAATATTAGTGGATTTGACAACCTCCACGGGTCCGCTTCATTCAACTTACTTTAGGTGTAGTTATGCTACGGTTACATCCCCTCAGTTAGCCTTTTGTGCTGTGCAATTTGAGACGATTGGGACCCCTTTTTTAACGTCTTCATACGAGGGAACCGTCCTTTAAACGACCAAGGGCATTATTGAATCCTTCCAACGCTTGGACGAGTGCTCAGCAAGGTTTTTAAATTTGGATTAGAGATCGAAACAGTTAAGATATTGGTTTGATATTTTTTTTATTTGATTAAATAAATTATTAAAATTTTATAAAAAATTTTAATTCAATTAATTAATATTTTTTCTATATCGATATCTCGATTGATTCTCGATGCAATCGGTTAAATCGATCAATTAAAATAATCAAATTAACCAACAATATATATATTTAAGTCCTTATTTAATTAATGTGAGTTAATTATGTATTAACTCAATTCAAAAGAATTAAATGATTTTTATCTTTTTATAAAACGGTAAATATAATTATAAATATATTTTTATCTTTTGCATAATTTAAATTCAAAATAGATTTAATAATTTAACTTTACCAACACAACTAAAGCTCATATTTTTTTTATAAATATATTATATTTTTACTCACTTCAGTAATACAATTTAGGATAAAATATGCTATAAGTCTTCGTACTCTTCAAAATTTTGAAATTTAATCAATGAAATTTTATTTTAAAAATTTAATTTCTTTACTTTTCAATTTTCAAAATTTAAGTTCAATTGTTAACACTTATTAAAATTATTTTGTTAAATTCAAGTTCATTACAACGTTGTTTGTTAGTTGTATGACTATCAAGTAAATTTTTTTATTTCAAAATGTCATCTTGACAAAATTAACAAACAAAATAATAGTTTTCTCGATTGACCTTGAATTTTAAAATTTGAAATATAGACTAATTCTTATAAATAAAAGTAAAAGACTAAATTCTAATTTTTAAAAGAATATAGGGACGTATGTATATTTTAACCTATAACCTAAATATTTATTAAGAATAAAGAAAAAAAATGCAACACAAGCGTCATAGTCAATAGAAATTAGATACATATAAATTAGTCCAATCCTATCACTTGTAGCTAGGATGTTTCATGGGTGTGTAGCTTTGTTTATAACATGGACCCCTCTATGTCTAGTTGCTCAAGCATGTGACTATACATATATATATATATATATGAAATTAGGACCAAATAATTTTCAATATGAAGTGGTTATAGTCGTAGATTTTAAGCCCTATGGGTGTAGATGATAGGTATAAGGTATGGGTTTGGAAGAATGTTTAAGTTTTCTTTTCCTATTTATTATTGGATTTGGACGCATGCAAAGGATTAGGTTAGGAATGATTAAACTCGAATATTTTTAAATTCAGTAATATTTTTTTTGAAAAGTAGATATGAGATAAAGTGTTTTGTTTTTTACAACAAAAATGAAACAATCATAAGTAGTTTTGTTTGACTTTATCACATCTCACCTCATCACATTGTATGAAATTATAATTTTACGTTTATATATGATCATTATATTGTATGAAATTATAATTTTACGTTTATATATGATTGTTATAAAGGTAAATGTATAAAATAAAAGTCTTCATTGTATTTATGAAATTTTATGTTTGGGGTTTAATTTTGATGCAATTAATGAGACTGTATGACTTAGGACGAGACGTATGGGATAAGCTTGTCGGCTAGGGTTTTAGTATGTTTTACTACTCTTATTAGTTGTTTGGTTCTTTTTCTTTAAAAAAAACATTGGAAATGTTATAAATAACTAGCAAGGATCAAATTGAGACAATGCGAGATATGGATGAATGTATCTAACATTCATAAATATTGTAGTAATTTTCAAAATTATACAACCATAATAAAGTTATGCGGGTGGTAAAACAAAAAGTGTCAACTAGAGTTGATAATGTGTTGTGTCGGGTCACATAAAAAAAATTAAGCTTGTTTCTAAGTTCGGGCTCGACTTGACCTGAAAAATAGGTTTAAAATTTTTCCCAAGCTCAGTTCATCTCGTATTAAACTTTTTTATATTATTTTTTATATAAAAATAATTTTTAAAAATAATACATCAAATATACTAAAAGCATTAAAATAAATATTTCCCAACAAATAAGAAAAATAAAAAATCACTAAAATAAGTGCAATTTAGCAAGCAAATACATTTAAAATAATAGCAAAATTAATAATAAAACAAGAGTTATACAATATCTAAACAATAACAACAAAATAGTAATAATATAATAGCAAAATAATAGCAAAACAATGGTAAAACACTAAAAAATAATAACAATTTATTTCTTTTGCAAATTCGGGCCAACTCGAGCTAGGCCTATTTAAAAAACGGGTCTTACTTCTTGTTCAAGCCTATTTTTTCAAGCCTATATTTTTATCTAAACCCTCCCGCTATTCGGACGGACCTTCAAATCAAGCTGAGTAACCCGATTCATGATTAAATCTAGCACCAACTGTGAAACGATAATAAATTTAGTTACATCCACTCCTGACTGCTCCATTACTATTCTTAAATTAGATTAACAAAATAATTTAGGATATAAATTGCATGGGATGATACCTTTTGATCTATTGACAAAGTTTTAGGCTTGATCACTTTTTTTAGATAAAAATCTGAAATTGAATTATAATCTTTTAAATATTATAATATATATTTTATCCTTATTGTAATTTTAAGTTGCCATTTTCAAGATATTTACGTTAATGTTACTATTTTTGGAAGTTCAAAACTTATACTTGTCCTTTGACACTAGCCTTGGTGTTTCTTTTACATGATAAATTAATTTTGATTAAATTAAAAATTATTCTCATCAATTTAATTTTAAATTTAATTTAATCATTAAAAATTAATAACTCAACTTTTAATCAACCAATCATAAATTAATTCAAGTTTAAAGCTACTCAAACTCAGATGCTCCAAATAAAAAATACAAATAATTTTAATTTAATCAGGCAAAAACTTAAAATAATTTGAATTGATAATTATCTAAATATAGAATGGTAAATTTTGAAATAATTCAAATTCAAATAATTTATTATGTAAAAACTATAATTTTAAAGGTTAATATATTTTGAGCTATTTAAATTTGACAACTTATATTTATTTAGTATTATTTTTTAACTTGATCCGTATCTAAATTTAGAAATACACTAATCTAACATTGACGACTAATAATTTAATTGCATGTGAAAAATATTAAAAATATAAAAAATTATATTTTTATTTTATTTTTTGTCACATATCAAAATATAATATTATCACATGTCACGGTATTATTTATTGTCAATGTCACATCAAAATATTTTAACTATATTAATCAAAGACATAAATAAATAAATAAAAGGTAAAATACCAGATTGACCCTAAATTTAATATTAAAATTATAAGTCGAAAAATTTAAAACCCGAATAGAAATGGATAGCGTCAAAGCACAAGTGACGTTGAACATTGGGCGGATAGGAGAGGGGATGAGATGGGTGCGGCTAATCACGGAGTGATTTGCGCGGCTCTAAATCATGACAGCCGAGCCAGCCAGTAGCAATCTCACAGCTCAGCTAGAGGGCGACTCTTTTTTATTTTTTCGCATTGGACCCCACCGCAAGCAATCAAAAACTACTGTCCTTGGACCTTTAATTTCTTTTGTTCACCATTTCCCAACGTCACGTCACCTCCCCTTTTCACGCGTGCGTTCCACCGAAACATCTCACGCGCGTATTTATGGTTTTTTCGGCGGACAGCGGCGCGGGAACTTGGGGTGCTTGGGCGCCTTAACAGCTGACATGCTTTGCTCATCAACCTCTCTCTCGACTACCAGACGTTCGGGTTTATCGCGTGCGAATCACTGGCTTTAGCTTCATTTTCATGGACAGTTCATATTTTCAACTTGAAGAGTTTAATTTTAGTGAATATTACTGGCAGGCACCTCTACTATATTAATTAGATTAAATTAGTCCATGTTCTATTAAATAGATTATTTTGATCTTTATAATATTAAAAGAATAAAATAATGTCAAATTTCAATAGAATATATTTTTTAAATATCATTAATCCTAACAATCTCTTTACCTAATGGTAAGAGTATTATGTTATAGGTATGTAAGTTTAGATTTGATCCCGAGTAACTATATTCTCTCTGTCAATTATAAAAATACATATGTATCATTTACTATTTAAAAAATTGTATTTTAAAAGTTCTTTTTATGATTTTGCATAAAAACATTTTGTTTAAAGTTGAATTGTAAATGAAAAAATAATAATTTATTAGCAAATGTTAATTCAATTCAATTTTCTAATTTGAAATTATTAGATTCTTTTTAATAGTAAATGAATTACAAGTTTAGAAGGACTAATCTGATCCCATCCCTATAATTGAAGGACTTCACAAATCATAATTTTTATTACTCTACTAATGAAATATTTTGTTTAGAGTTTAATTGTAAACCAAAAATAATAATTTCTATATCATTTTTAAGCAATGAGTACAAGTGTTTAATTGATACTTTTAAAAATAGAAGGATTAATTTAATTTAATCCCTATAATAAAGGGACTTTACAAATATTTTCACCATGTTATTTTGGGAGTTCCATTTCATGTTATAATACATGTTATTGTTTTTGCTTTAGCTTCATTTTCATGGACAGTTCATATTATGATAGCATTTTAATTGAGATAATGATTTTATATAAGCCCTTTTTCTCGAGTGCTTATTTAGCCATTTCTATCTGCCAGCTACCATTTATTTTTATCCATATAATTCATGTACTTTATACTTTATTAATATAGTATTTAGATTGTAGATGAAGTTTCTAAAATTTCATGGATTATGTTAAAAAATAAAAAAAATCCAGGACGGGTTTTTGACCTTTTATGATTTATCTATAAAAATTCAACCAAAACCCTATATCATTAAGTTCGTAGCATAGTAAAAATAATTTTATTTTACCATGCATTCGTATAAAAGCTTAAATGCTGCAGCTTGAGTGTTAGCTTAGTTAGTGTTGGTATTATTTTTAGTGCATGAAGACGCGAGTTCAAATGCATTGAAGTGCGTTATCATATTAATGGTTGAGGAGAAACTATAAGTAATTCTAAACATTATATTAAAAACAAAGACAATAAATTTGTGATGCTGCACCCACATGAAAAGAAGTAAATATAATAAAAAAGTATGGTTTGAAATTAATTATTATATATATAATTGATGAAGTTAATAAAGTGTGTATAATAAACTTAAAATATATAAAATATTAAAGTATAACTTTGATTAAGTGGTAAATTTAAGGTTTTGTTAACCCAACTAGTATGGTTTAAATCTTATCATATGCATATTTTTTTCAAATAAAAAACTAAAGTATTCTCAAATATTATAAATTTATTTTAAATACAAAAGGATACTAAAGTAATTTTCCAACTGAATTGAAACTCAATTGACAGATGACACTAACTCGCTTTATAAAAAAATATAAATATTATATTAACTCCCTTAAGGTGATTTAAACTCACCTATGAAGATAATGAAGAGGTAGAGAGATTGATTTTATATATGTTAGATTTATTTGGTGAAAAATTTATATAACAAATATATTTATTAAAATTTAGAATTGTAAAATTAAAGGTGGGATATGCATAAATTTTATTGATTTCAAATATCATAATACACCGATATTAGTTAAATTCCAAATTGTCAGCAATATGCTACGAAAATAAAAGATAAAATGTATTGTAGCCAATTCCAACTTTCTCCCTTAGTTTCATGTAGAGAGGATATTTAAATTAACAAAGCGAAGTAGTGTTGACTGTAGGAGGAAAAATGTCTATGTAGTAGGTAGGAAAAATCTATGGAGCTTTCTCTTTTAAGCTGTCATCTACAATCATATATTTTTGTATATAAAACAAGGGTTTTTTTTTCTGTTTTTTTTTTTTTTTAAATTGCTCAATGAAGAAGTCTCTCAACCAGAAAGATTCAATGGAAACCCTAAGTTTATATATATATATATATATATATATATATAATTAACTCAATAAAAATAACTCACAACAGTCCCAAATAAAATTATGCCGAAGATGAAAAATCGGCTTTGGCGTGTCGAGATTTGAAGAAACTTAAAAGTTTCAACTTTGAGGTGAGTTTTTTTTCATATTTATTTTAATTTAATTAATTTAAGCATTGGAGATAATGATATGGAAATTTATTATGACTTGAAATATATATGAACATTAAATTGGCAGTTGGAAGTTTTTAATTCTCTAATTATTAAGTGAAGCTGCATTTGGACATTCATTATGTACAGCTTTCACTAGGCAGGGCCGATAAAATAATTAAAGAAGGCAGGCAGTAAGGTGGAAACAATATATCATAGGTATTGAATTGAATCTCATGTATAGGGCATGGCTGTTAAAGGCAATCAATTTACCCTTTCTCATTTCACTTTACTCCCTTTTATTTATTTATATATATATATGAAAAATTACGAATAAACAGAAATTTAATTTAATATTATAAACAGCCCAAACCGAATTTTATAATTTCGGATTAATTTAATTTATCGATATTTAAATTAAATAAAAATAGAATACTATTTTATCTGAGTTTTTAAATTATAAATTGAAAATTGACTAAATAAATTTTAATTTTTTTCTCTAACCCAATGTATAGTTAAGTGGTTTTGAGTAATATCACATTGATTGATTCTTTTTCCTTGAATTCGAAGCCAAATTCATAATGATTCAAATATTTCAAGAAAAAAGAGAAAAGAAAAGCTTAAAATTGTTGTACTATGATTCAACAAAAGCTTGCCCTAAAATAATGCTTTGTTTGAGGTGAAATGATGATGAATGGAAATAAAGAACCGAAAGAATCCACACATTAAGATATGATTTTATACTATTTTTTTATTTTTTCTCATAGAGACAATACAAAAAGGTCATATAATTAACTTGACAAAATGATTACAAACAAAAATCAAAACTCTTTTTTTTTTTTTTCTTTTTCCGTGAAAATGATGATGTTAAAGTGATTGGAAATAATCTATTTATTTTTAATTAATGGGTTAATTTGACTAAACCTCTCAAATCACTAATATGTTTGGACTGTTTTTTCTTTTTCATTTAGGATTTTTAGGTGAGATAATTAAACATAGCTTACACCCCAAGTTATTTAATTCACAGAAACATTATCTCCTCGTTTTTTGTAATTTTTAGATATTTATATTTAGATTGTTTAAAACTTTTATATGGTATTTAGATAATATGTATTTAAACTCTTCGACTCGACTCAAATTAATTGAAGATTGAAAAATTAAACTCAAGTTTGATCAACAAATATCTCTAGTCATGATTAGACCTGTTTATGGGTCAGATTACTTACTCAAGTCTAAAGGCTGTTAAGAATTTAGAAGGATTTAGATAAAAATATTTAGTTCAAAAAATGAGCTTAAATTAAAAAATAGGTCAATTTAAAATATGGGTTTTATTTAGACTTGACTATCCAATGCTCGAGTTCAATCTAACCCATTTTTTTAAGTTTGTAATGTTTTATATTATATAATAAAAATAAATAAATTATATATTATTATATTGTAAACGTTAAAAAATGTTAGCGTGACTATGAAGAATTTTCTTTTTTTTGGTAAATGCAGATAAAATAACAAAAATCAAACTGCCATCATTCTAGGCATTACAAAACCATCTAAACCTTTATGTAAAATCTGAAGAATTGCATCTGGTGGCTGTGCAAAATACAAATATTCGATTCAAGATTAAAATGCAAATATAATTTTAATTTTTAAAATAATACAGGTGAACTACAAGAAGATTAAATTAACTATTTATAAATACGAAAATGCTTAAGAAAAATTTTAAACTAGTATTTTAAGTTGAATAAAAATAAACATAAAATATTTTAAAATCTATCAACACACCTAATCATAAATGATAACATTCATTTTCTTTTCAATTGCATCCTATTATATTGTGCAAAAATAATGTGGATGTGACATGGTATTAAGAAGTGGTAGTATCTTACTCATCAACAAATTGTAATTATTATTATTATTGTTATTTATGATTTAGAAAAGTATTTAGATTTGTAACAATATAAATGTATTTTATAATAAATTTAAATAAAATTATAAAAATCCTACGGATTAATGACCTTAGTTTGTTTATAGTTTTACCCTAAAGCACTTTATATCCTAATTTTTTTCTACATTTTCCTATCAACTATAGAGCCGATTTGACTTGCAATTAATTATTCCTTTTAATTTTCTTAAATTTTCATTCTTGATTTGGAATAACACTTATAAATATAATATCAACAAAACATTTGCAAATATAATTAAGTTTCTAATATTTGATCATAAAATTTAGTGATTTAGTTCACAAAAGTCTCGCTACCCAATGCCTGAAGCAATGATCAACCACACAAATGCAAATAATATTATTATTAATGTAAAAAGGTGTAGGTTTAAATGTATTAAAATGTATTTATTCGAAGAATTATAAGTAGATATAAGTTTTGTATAAAAATTTTATACAACATAATTTTGTATTATAAAATTTATAAACAAAAGTAATTGTAAGTAGGATGAGAGAACTGACCTAATTGATTAAGTAAGTTTATGTGATTCTTTGGGTTGTGGATTAAGTTTTGTTAGTTCTGAATATGGGTTTTTAAATTTTCCAACCAACTCCGCTGAAAAACTGACTTAATTTAATATATTTTTAATTATTTAAAATATATTTAATATTTAAAATATATAAATAAAAATGTAAAGCCCCCACCCCCGAAACCGTCGCCAGAGTCGAGCTTGAGGAGTTACCGAACATAATTTATCAAATTAAGAACTTCAAATCTTTTGTTTCTACATTCACAGCTTTCTAGCTACTCGCGTCACAAGAAAAATCATATCTCGAAGTTACTGAAACTCAAATCAAGATCCGTAAATTTTCCCTAAATCTAGACTCATATATCTATTTACTAATTTTTTCTAGAATTTTGGTTGGGCCAATTAGTACAGTTTATTAGTTAAAGTCTCCCTGTTTCGGGTTCGATTGCTCGACATTTGTGCATTACTGAATCGATATCTCTCTATACGAATTTCAATGACTACGAGGTTTGTTTCTCTTAAAACTAGACTCGATAAGGAATCTGTAAATATAAAGAATGACTTCTAATTATTATTATTATTATTTTTTTTTGGTTATGAACTAGATAACCTATTAAACTTCCATGATATCAAACATGATCTAAATTTAACCATCACCATGACTTATCAATATCAAACATTTTCTCAACCAATCATGGCCATATCATAAAATTATTTACATAAAATAAATATATTGCTATACATGCCATACTTAAGTTTTACAAGCCATTTACCCGGATGAAAGTCCTTTGGATAGTGTGATCGAACCTTCGACTGTCCCAATTCCCCGAAATGGCTTGTTCAAAACTACAATAAATAAAGAGGAGGAGTAAGCATAAATGCTTAGAAAGTTCATATGTAAATAACAAGTAACATAACAATACAAATATACCAAACAACTTTAGCATGGTATCACCAAAACATATATCATATTTCTAAACATCATTCATCATCTTACTACCTTATCGTTGTTGTATCTATTATCAACCCGAGGGTTAAGAACATACCTGTCCAAAGTGTCCATTTCACAACACTTACCAAAACGTCGCTTGCATCTTAAGTGTTCTTTCATTTCACTAGAAATTTCACCCGTTGAACACATTAGAATACAACTCGGATACACGGATAATTTGCACATAAGTGCCTCATATGTAATCAAGAAATCATGTAACCCGCCCCTAAGTGAACTCGGACTTAACTCAACGAGTTCGGGCGTTCGCATCCATAGGTGAACTCGGACTCAACTCAACGAGTTCGGATGCCTAGTTACATCTCACGAACTCGGACTCAACTCAACGAGTTCGGACATTCGCATCCATAAGTGAACTCGGACTCAACTCAACGAGTTCAGATGCTCAACCATCCTAGTGACATGTCACTTGTATCCTAATCTATTCATAAGGTTCAAACGGGCTTTTTTCCTCGATCTCACATTGTCGTCTTCCATGGAATATCGAAACCGATACTCGGTAGCAATTCATATTTATCAAGTAGTAAACATAATTTGCATATTACTCAACATTAACCACAAAGCATAATATTTCACGATAAAAAAATCAGCATATCATATAATTAACATCAATAACTTAAAAATAACAATTATGCTACATTATTTACACATGAACTTACCTCGTATGCGAAAATGGCTACTTTTACCATTTCGTCCACAACTTGGTATTTTTCCATTTTAGCCCGAATTTCAGTTTTCCTTGCTAATCGAGCTTGGAAGCTTGAAAAACCCTAGCCATGGTTTCTCCTTGCTATATTCGGCCATGGGGTTGAAGATGAGCAAAATTGGCTTTTAATTTTGTATTTTAATTCATTTTACCCCTAAATGACCAAAATGCCATTACTACTAAACTTTCCAAAAATTCCATCCATGTCTAATTTTTGTCCATAGACTTAGAAATTGATAAAATTGCTATTTAAGACCTCCTAATTAATATTTCAAAACAATTTCATACTAGAAACTTCTAGAATGCAAGTTTTACAAATTATTCGATTTAGTCCCTAATTTCAATTTAAGCACTTTATGCATAAAATTTCTTCACAAAATTTTCACACAATCATGCAATCATATTATAGACCTCAAAATTAATCATAAGATAATTATTTCTATCTCGGATTTTGTGGTCACGAAACCGCTATTTCGACTAGGCCCAAAATCAGGATATTACAAAAAATATATTATTCAAGTTCAATAACTGAAGTCACTTAATCGATTGAACCGGTCAACCTAAAAACAATTCAATTATGTTGGTTCTTGAACTTTGATTTGATCAAATTAGTTTTTGTAAATTATGGTAAATTAAGTCAATTCAATAAAAAACTGATCGAAAGAACTAAATATTATTCCCTAATTGTAAATATAATATTACTATAAGCCTCAAAAATAGATTAGTCTTAGTAAAAATAAAATAAACATGAAAAATACATTAATTTTAAATATATATTTAAATTGTTTAACAATAAAAAACAAAATCATTTAATATTTTGTATTGAGGAATAACTGCTACAGTGTATTTAATGAGTAATCGATTCCATTAAAAAAAATTAATCTATTGATTTTATTTTACCATAATTATCAAACAAACACTAAATCATACTTATAACCAATATGAAGTTCAAGCAATGCCTTTACTTCCACACAATACTAAAAACTCTATAAATAATATATGGAAAGTTCAATAATAAAAATTCTAACACCTGAAAATACCAAATAAATTATTTGGAGATTGAAAACCCTAAACCCTAAATAAATTAAAAATCTTAAACCTTAAAATTGAATATTAATTACTATACAATAAAACAAAAATCTTAAACCCTAAAAAGGATAAAATAGTAAAAGCAAAGGGGTGTCTCAAACATCAACAATAGTAACTTCAACTTGAACACCAGGTTCCATGGTAATTGAAGTGACTTGCTTCACCACATCTGGTGTGCTATACAAATCTATCAATCTCTTGTGGATCCTTAGCTCATATATGTCCCATGTGTTGGTTCCAGCACATACAAAAAATTTTCATACAAATTTGTATAAGATTTGACCCAAAAAGGAATGATTTTAGAATTTAATCAAATTAATGGAATCATTTATTTCAATTCAATCACCCAAAAATTTAAAAACAAAATCTTCAAAATTTTATAGGGACAAATAAATAATAAATTTAATATAGATTTGACTTTTATTTCATTTTTATTTGGGCCAAAATTTTATTTTAATAGTTTGGGTCAAAATTTATAGCCCAAGCTAATAAATTGGGTCAAAAGGTAAAGAGAAAAAAAACCCAATTCAATTGACCAAATAATGATTTTGA
Source organism: Gossypium arboreum (assembly GCF_025698485.1). NCBI lineage: Eukaryota > Viridiplantae > Streptophyta > Magnoliopsida > Malvales > Malvaceae > Gossypium > Gossypium arboreum. The sequence continues at coordinate 118,829,202 of NC_069081.1, read as the reverse complement.
GCAATTCATTCAAAACCTTATTCAATAACACAGTCTAAATGAAAACCGATCAAATTGATCCGATTCAAACAACATTAAAAAAAAAAAAGAACAAAAAGTAAGTGGAACGATCATAATTTCGAAACAAGGATAAAGCTAAAACCCTAAATTGGATAAATTGATATGGTTTTTTTGTTTAGAATACCTTCACCACAAGGAGCCTTCCTCGTTGTGATACGTAGGACTTTTGTAGGTATTCTCACCGGTCCCTTAACCCTAATAGCTTTAGCTTTAGCAGCTTGGATCAAATCACTGCAAACTGAAAATTTCACCAAAATTTTAGTAATAATTATAAAAAGCAATATATTATTATGTATTGTTTTAAATATCTTTCTCCAAGTTCTTCACATTTTTTGAACAAAGGGTAATCTTTATCTTACGTATTTGCTCACGTGGTTCTTCATAACCAGGCTTAGTAGGCTTCATGGGTGCATATGTCATTGTTTAAATTGAAATCTATGTTCATAAAATGAAAAAAAAATCGAAATATGTATTCAAAAAAGAATAATTTTTTATTTTGAAAGAAGAATAAATTTCTATCCCTTTTTGGTGGGAAAGAAGTTTGCTTTGCTTTCAAGAAATTAAAATTAGGTTAAAGTTTCTCTTATCAACTTAGGTTTACCCTAATTTTCATATTGGGCTTTTGGGTAAAAGCCCAATATACTTTCCCGAAAAACTAACAGCTAATCATATGCTAACAAAGTGGCTGTAAAGAGGAGTAAATAAAGAGATAAGAGACATTCAATCCCTTAGGTTCATCAATTTTTTGTTAAGAATTTTATTATCAGTAGAAAAACAATTTACTAAAAATGAAAATGTTAAAATATGTGACAAGTCTTTGTACTTTTTGAAAATTAGGGATTTAGTCCTTATACTTATATTTCATGAGATTTAATTCCTTTGCTTTTTTGAATTCAAAATTTAAGTTCAACTGTTAACATTGTTAACTTTATTTGTTAAATTCGTTACTGTGATATTTTTAAAATAAAAAATACTCACTTAGTAGCCATGTAATTAAGAAAATGACTTTGTAATTAACTTGAATTTAACAAATAAAGTTGACAATTGGACTTGGTTTTTGAAATCTGAAAGTAGAGGGACTAAATTCCATGAAATAAAAGTACAATGACTAAATTCTGAATTTTTGAAAAGTATAGGGACTTTTAGGCACATTTTAACCAAATGAAAAAAAAAAAGGCAGAAACAGATGAGAACACCTGTAATTATATTAGCTTTTCTTTTTTAAAAGGACTGAAGCAAGATTTTACAATTAACATGCACAAACACGAGGCAATAAGATGAACAACAAAATCAATCCTGGTTTGAAGAAAACTTGTAGGTTAAAATATGCCATGAATTTGAAACTTAATCTCTATATATTTATTTCTATGAATTTAATCCCTCTATTTTTTCAGATTTCAAATTTAAAGTCAAACTATTAACACAATTAAAATTATATTTTTAAATTTAGGTCAATTACAAACATTTTTTTCCAGTTACGTCATTGTTATCAAGTGAGTATTTCTTTTACTTTAAAATGTCACACCGAAAAATTTAATAGTGTCACACCCGGAAATGTTAAAGGATAAGTACAACAACAATTCTAGGTATCTAATTATAAAATTTTCTGTTTACGAGGGTCTTAGTGTAATTACATGAATCTTGCTAACTGATTTGGTAACTGGTTAGATTTTGACTATTAGTCTCGTTACATTAGAACTGGGTATTTTCTTTAATGGGAAACATTATGATGAGGAATATTAATTTTGATGCTGATGAATTGGTTTTGGTGATCGAGCGCAGGAAGGTTATATAGGAGATAGATATCATTCTCCTGTGAGCACTCTCTCATTTATGTATTCATTTTTTTTTATCTTATTCTTTGGTTTGTTTTGTAAGAGAGAAAAATTAAGGAGCGGTCTGCTTGGGGGAAGAAACTAACGTATTAGCTTATGCAATTGGAAATTTAGTAAACTTCTTCTTGAGAAAGAGGAGGCTCAAGCGATAGGGGAAAAATCAAGTAGATGTAGTCGGTATAAGCTTTTAGGTATTTTGCGGTGAGTTTCTGAACTCAAATCCTCAGTGTTTGTTTTATGTATATCAGTACTGCATTGTTGTGGTATGTTTGACTTCATGTCCTGCTGATGATGAGGAGTTGAATTATTGTGGGATGTTTGTTGTACGGTTGAAGCTTGCAATGTGATGATCTACAAATGCATGTTTAGTTGTATGTATAAGTTTGTTGTTTTAATGAACTGTTACTGGTAAAGTAATTACTGAAGAGGTTATCATTGAAATGGTCCGATGGTGATATGTTTCATATGATCTGTGTTGTGTTATTAATAGTATGTTTAGTTGAATGCTTGTTATATGTCAGTCGTAAAAATGAATGATATGTGGAGTTTGAAGGTATGTAATGGTAGATGGAAGTGAAGAAATGTCATGTTATACACCCAATTCTACATGTTATTGGTTTTGTCGCCCCTTCATATCTATGAGGGGATTTTTGGCCTCTCTCACATTAGGTCCAATTACGAGTACTTCCCAGACTTTTCGACCCAGTACTTTGTAATTTGATCCAACCAGATTCCGTTTTTCTATTTCCCAAAATAAACTTCAATATTTTATATTAAATAAATTTCTTATCTCAATTTTAACCCCAGTAAAATTATGACAATTTTACCCCTAATAAATTTTTTGAGAAAATATGTTTAATATTTCACCACTCAACATATTCACTATGATCGAATAATTAATTTTCATTTTTCGGCTTTAAAATAGCTTAAAAACATAAACTTATTCTTTCGATCATTTGAGTAATCCATGTACATTTGCAAATGTATCATTTCTCATTTTCATTTCTATATTGAGAAACCTACATTCATTTCCAAATGATTTCATTTCCCCAATTCGGAGAAAACCATAATCATTCCTGAATGTTTCCCATTTCTTTATTTTTATTCATTCAGTTCATTTTGATTCAAACATGCAATTCATTTCTAGTCTTAATGAGCTAGTGAAGTGATCGATTAAACATATGCAATTAGGGCTCAAATGATTTATAATTAAGTTATGGTTTTTTATTTTTTAATTATAAACTTATTTAGTCACGAAGTCATTCTACTATCGTATCATGATTGAGCTCTCCCTAACAACATATTATTACAAGAACATCTACTCAATGCATGTCTAATGACATTGTCATAAGTGTGTTACCTTCATGGAATATTCTTAATCACTCTGGGATAATATTTGCTCTTCCAATATGATTGACTGCTCCTCCTCTTGTTGCCCATTCACAAATGACGAGAGGACAAACTCAACAATTGAAGACAAGGGTCGAACAAAATACTAAGTGCGGTGTCTACAAGTGTTATATGTAAGTTGTAATATATCTGTACAACGAGGTACAAGAGTACTCTGAGGATCGAACCCAAAAGAGTCAGAGATTGAACAATTTCTACTAATGAGCGTGCAAAATAAAGAGTCTAACCAACTAATTACTAAAAAATATATTACAAAAAATCATGAGGTAAAGGAGAATTACACTAATCTACGATCTAGCTACCAAGGACTAAATTGTAACAAATGCGAAATTACCAAATTAACAAATAAAAAAAATGGTGGTTGATTGATCTTGATGTGGTTTACTCATCCTCGAATTAGGGATCCAAATTGCTTAAACATTTTACCATTCGGTTTTAATTTTACCAAGTTGGACAAAGTAATTCGATTTATCTCTCGAGTTCACCTCTAACCCGCTGAATTGGTGCTCAACAGGATCGTCAATCCTAAGTTTTTAGGTTCATTCAAATTAGTTCAATTTATTATAATTTAATCCATCATCCAAAAATCAGCTCACCACATCTCCATCAACCAACCATTTAAAAGTTTAGTTACCCATATTAAAAGTAAAGCTAATGAACTTGAAATAAGAAACCATAACAGCCATGAAAATAAAGTTTGGATTTTCAAGCTATATTTGAAGAAAAGATGAGGATGATAAACTAGCAGCATAGTAAAGCACAATAAACATTAAGGGTAAGGTTTTTAACAACTAAAGGTAAAAGAAACAAAAATAGCATTAAACAAAGAGTAAAATGTCATTACAAGTAAAAGAGATGGGCTAAAAGCGCAAATAAACCTAAGCTACAGTAGTAATTAACTCAGCTAACTATGGAAGCAACAAGAACAAGAAGAAAAATGCAAAAAAATGACTTCTACAACTTTGAAAGATGATGAAAAATAAAAACCAACATTGTTAAAAAAATTAATGTTTTAGTCAACATTTCCATTAAAAAGAAGCAATTTGACTCTTTTTGAAAGGTTAGTGCTTAAATTTAGGTAAAAAAAAAAAGAAAAAAAAGCCAAATTGACAAAAAATGTAAATATTGAGAGCTAAATTTAACATTATGTCAATCTGAAAAGTAGAAGGACTAAACTCTTGAAAATAATTAAATTCCAAATTTATGAAGAGTACAATGACTTAAAACATATTTTAACCGCACATCTATTGGTATTGTATTGAATTAGATAAACGTGCAACAGGCACCACAACAAGCGGCTCTGCTTTCGTTAACACGAATTGTAACTTCTCTTTTACATTAGGTTGTCGCCCATCTGGCAATTCCCAATCAAAACAATGCAGCAATGTCGCTAAAATCTGCATTGTAATTTTCTCCACCAATGGAATCCCAACACAAATCCTCCTCCCTGATCCAAACGGGAAAAAATGGAAACTATTTCCCGTATAATTCCTTTTCTCAGTGTCTTTCAAGAACCTTTCCGGTTCAAATCGAAGTGGGTCTTCCCAAAACTCGGCATCCCTTTGTATTGCCCACACGTTGAAGAAAATCCAAGAATTCTTAGGGATGGTGTAACCGGCTATGACAGTTGTCTCATTCGGCATGTGCGGCACTAGCAAGGGAGCTGGTGGATGAATTCGGAGTGTTTCTTTCACCACTGCAGTTAAATAAGGCAAGCGAGAAATATTGGACTCCTCGACAACGTTTTGGTCCCCAATTATTGCATCCAATTCCTCGATGACTTTTCCCAATTTATTCGGGTGCCGTAATAATTCCGTCATTGCCCACTCTATCGTCGCAAATGTCGTGTCTGTACCGCCGATTACCATATCCTATATCCACAATGACAAAAGATTAGAGCTGAGGAAAATTTAATTAAAACTGAGTTAATCCATCGAGTCAAAATTGTTTAATTAACTCAAGTCAATTAGTTCGATTTCGATTAAAGGATTCAATTAAAATATCCATATTACATTTGGGCTAATTATTTATTTTATATTATAAATTTATAAGTTCCAATTTAAGCTAGTGTACCCAGTGTTCAAAGGTTAAAATATGTTGCTCATCCTTTACTTTTATAAAATTTGAAATTTAATTATTATATTTTAAAATTAAAATTTAATTATTTTACTTTTCAATTTAGAAATCTTAATTTAGTCATTAAAACCTTTAATATTTCTTATTAAATTTTATTAACTAGGCACATATATTTTCCGTCAATTATTATTACATCACGAGACAACACTCTAATTAACATTACAAATAAGTAAATTTTGATGGAAAATATTATTGATATAAATGATTGAATTGAGATTTTTAAACAATAAAATTAACTTGTGAACTAACAAAATAAAATCTCCCTTTCAAATAAATCAAAATAAAATAACTAATAATATGTTTTAACTTTATTCAAAACCCAATCCTAAACCAATTAAGTCATAATCGATTCAATTATTGTAGTCTTATCATTAAATCAATTCGGTCACTAATTTTTATTTTTGAAAAATTGACCAAATTTTTTAAAAGCTAAATTAATTAAATCAACTGATTATACACCCTACAAAAGATACCATAAATATCCAAATTCATATAATTTATAATTAAACTGGCTTATATATATATATATATATATATATATATAAAGGGTAAATTACATTAGTAGTCACTTAATTATTGATAAGTCTTTTGTCATCCAATCATAAAAAGTTACAAATGGTCATCTAAGTATTCAATTTTTTTAATTATTAATAATTAAATGGCTAACAAAAGATAACGTAATAACTTTTAAAATTGACATAATAACAACTTTAACCTCCAAATTTATACTTTATGTTAGTTTAGTCTTGATTCTAAAAAATTAACCCTCAACATTTACACATAATGAAATTTAATCTTTTTTTGCAATTCTATTTTTCTTTGTGATCTTTTCACCTAAAAGTTAAAAAACAAATTTATCAGCTAAACTAGATAAAAGAATACCAAAATTGAAACACCAAAAAATTAATATAATAATTTTTATATTTTCTTCTTGTTTTAGATTCAACCTCAATATTACGAAAAAACAAAACTGTAAAAAAGACCAAATTACTCAATATATAAACGTTGAGAGTTGATTATTTTTAAAATCAAGACTAAATTGACACAATATATAAATATTGAAATTTAAAGTTATTATTATACTACTTTTAAAAATTTTAAGTGAACTTTTCAAAAGTATTTAACAGTTGGTAACAAATAAGGAAAATTTATTAGTTAAATGACCTTTTGTAAATTTTCATGGATGGATGACTAATAATATAGTTTACCCATATATCCATATACATTTCATAAATTTAAAATTTTGTACCTATATTTTTATTTCTTCCGGATTTCAAAATTTAGTGTACTTACCAGCAGCACAGCCTTTATTTCCATCATGGATAATGAAGTTTTGGCATCTCCACTTTGGTTCAGCTCCAACAATTGCTGCAGAAAATCCTTACTGTCCGCCGTTTTTGGTCCCTCTCCGAGCTTCATTCGCTGCTTTATCACTGATTCGAGAAACCCATAAAACCACGACACATGCTTCTTGGCTTTGGATTCAATTCCTTGTAAATTGAATGGCCTAAGCATCGGGAAAATGTCAGAAAGATTGGGTTCTCCCATCAATTTCATAAATTCCTCTAGTCGATCCTTAATTTCAAGCCCAAGCTTTGCTACTTCTCCATTCAACGAACCACCCCATAGCATGCTCATCGTAACGCTCAGCATTGTTAAGAATATTTGTTCGCTGAGGTTAATGGGTGACCCGATTTTCCCATGGATATTCTTCACCATTTGTCGGATCTCTCGTCGGCGAAATTCGTAGCAGGCATCGAGGCCATTGTTGCTCATGATTTCACGTACGACGAGCTTACGTAGCTTCTGCAATTCTGGGCCGTTGGATCTCCACACAATGTCAAGACCGCCAAAGGTTCCTTTTATGGCCGCCATCGGAATGTCGCGGTTGGCGTAAATGGCGTCGTGGTCTTTGAGGATTTGTTTTGCGATTGATGGTGAGCTTATGATGATGTAAACTTTTCTTCCCAGATGAAGCTTGATGATACGACCATGGATTTGGGATTGCTTGGTTACGTATTGGAGGAAATCGGGTTTGATGAAAAGGAGGTGGCCGAGTACGGGCAAGCCTACCGGGCCTGGCGGCGACAGCTTAGTTTTGATGATGTGTTTCTTAACCAACCGTGAGAAATAGATAATTAGTAGCGTCGCCAAAGTGAGAGTGGCTGCAACTTCGGTGATAGTGAATGCAGCGAGTCCATCGTGGAGACGCAACCAGCTGTCGCCGGCAAGGACTGCAACCTTATCGTAGAAGTTCGACATCGATGGGTACTCTGGTTTGAATAGAAAAAAAAAAAAAAAAAAGAGCAGTGGAAATGTAGTCATGTGGCAACAACTCTCCCAAATCACAGATCAGAATTTATTAAAAGAATTATGGAACTTCAGCACTCCCATAAAAATTGGAGGACTTTTTTTTTTATCATTTTATACTAATGGAAAAAAATATTCTCCTATAAATTACATAAATATTGAGTATGTAACACCCCAACACCCTTACCTGATCTATTGACAGTTACGAAAAACACCCTTGCCTTTTGCGTCATAATTTAATTTCTTTTCAATTTAATCCTTTCTTAAAATGTACCGATATTAATTATACTTTAATTTTTTTCTTTTGTTAATTTAATCTACTCTAAACCATATTTCTCTTTTAACATATACTTCATAATATGATTCTCTTCACTTTAATACAACTAATTTTACAAATTTAAATTTCCTTTATTTTATTTTTACTTAATTATTATTATTTTGTTTATTACAGTTAATTCAATAAATTCTCAAAATTCCATTTAAATACTTGTATAATTAATTTGCTCATTTTCACTCTTATACTTTTCCAGCATTTACTAAACAGCCCCCATTTTTCAATATTGCAGATTTTACAGAACAGTTCAGAAATTTTCAAATTTTCAATTTTTACAATTTAGTCTATGAAGTTCAAATTTACTGTTTTATGATTTTAGTCCCTGAAAACAGAATCTGTTTCTTCCAAAACAACAAAGAATTCCCAGATTTTAAAGTCAGTTCTTTTTTTTAAATTTATAAAATTTAAAATATTTACAATTTAGTCCCTATATCATCAATTCTTATCACATAATGGTTTTTGTTATTTCGAAAACCATACTTAACAATAAAGATATTAAAATTCCAGATTTTCACATTTCAACACTTAAAATTTTGAACTTTTAAAATTTCTCAATTTAGTCCTTTTAATTAAAAATATGCTAATTTAAGTACAAATTTTCAATATTTTAAATATCATATTCTTATAGTCTTATTATAAGAATCCCAAATTTAATCTCTGTTTAAATCCTTGACCCCATAATTTTTTCCCAAATTTACAATTTAATCCTTACTTCAATTTTTATCAAATTAATCACTTAACAATTTTTTTTCAATTTACTCCTCCAAAAAATTCAAAATCAATATTTATCACTTTCAACATCATAAATACACAATTAATCATTCAAACTAATAAAATTTTAAACTAAAAGTTTTCATAATTAAACCACTCACACTTACCATTCACTTCATACATAAACATAATACTTTCATCACTTTAAACATAGAAAATATTTATATACACTTAATTCTTACAATTTCATATTAAATTATACAATCAAAAAACATAAATAATAAGTTTAAACAACTTACCTTAATTTCTTCCACTTCCAACATCCATCTTCAAGCTTAGCTTTTCTAAAATCCCAAACTTTTCTTCACATTTCGTTTCACTCCAAAATAAATTTTAGCTAGCCTTGAAAGATAATATGCTTGCTTTGAGTTGTTCTCTTGATCTTACTAACAACCTATGAAGAACTTTGGAGTTTAAAACTTGAAAAGGGCTTAAAATGGTGAAATGGACTAAAATGGAAGAAAAATGAAACTTGAGAAATTGGGGAGACTGAGACGTCAATGGTGCGTGGAAAAGATGGGATTATGTTTTTGGTCCTTTGTCCTTTTTTTCTACAACCTTCTATCAAAATATCTTTCACATTTTTTATATATATTTTATTCAAGAAAAATCTCATCACCATGCCACATGCGTGATGTCATTCGTCTTCAATATCATCCACACCTTTCTGTTATTTCATGGTTAAATCCTACTCCAAGTCCTTGCTCTTTTTCTTTATTTTTACACCATGACCCAACACTTCTCACACTTCTACAATTTAATCCATTTCTTAAATTAATTTTCCTAAATTCAGAAGTCCTTCTAATTTCTTATAATTTCCAATCACCTTCCCTACTAATATTAATAATTATACTTTTTATCTACTCTGAAAATTTCAAGCACGTGCCAACCCTAATTAACACTTTCACTTCTCAGGGATGTCATGGATGTTACATGATTATTGAAACTTTAATCTAAGGACTACTATTAATCCAATCAAAATATCTTATTTAGTATTTCTTTTTCAAATTAAATATTCAAAGATAATTCAAAACTTTTAATCCATATGTCACCCTCGTTGTTTTCATCGGTCACGTTAGTTTTAATAGTATAAATGAATAAAAATTTTAATATAAATGATCAATTTGCTCTTTAATCTAACATATATAGACTAACTTGACTATTTTATTAGTAGAGAAAATAAAATATAATTTGATTTCTAATATAGAAGCCTCTATAATACTTTTATCGATATATTTATTAATCTTACATATCAAATACGATCGTTCTTTGATAATATAATAAATTATGATTTTTAAAAATTATTTCATGGTTTTAGCTTTTTGATGAAAATAATTTTAATCTTATTATTATTTCAGATATTTTAGATAAAAATAAAAATAAAAATTGATTTTTAAAAATAAAAATAAAAATAATTTTTCATTAAGCGATAAGTAATTACATATGTACTTATTTTTGTTTAATAGAATATGAATTTTTAAGGATTTATATGAATTATAAAAGGAATGAATTAAAAGGAATGATGTTTGTAATTAGTTTACACAATCATCCATCTATAAATTAGAAAATATAAAAATGGTGAGAGATCCTAATGTCAAACTTGATAGCTAACTGTGAGTAAAACTCGATTTTATTTGAAAGAATTGAAAAAAAATTTGAATTTCGAGTTAATCGAATTGAGTTATTTGAGTTATTCGGTTTTTTGAGTCTAACTCAAATAAGTGATTTGGTTTTTCAAGTTTAAGTCGAGTTGAATTTCACAATTTAAATGACTTGAATAACATATTGATGTAAATACATTTCGCCCCTATCAATTTCGAAAATGAGCAAATTACTCTCATCCAACAAAAAAAATCAAAATAATTTTAAAAAAAAATTCAAAACATTCATAATTTTTTATTTAAAAAATTTATGAAAATTGTAATACCCCTACCCGTATTCATTGCCAGAATAGGGTACGAGGCATTACCGGAGTTTATGAATTAATTTTTTTTTTATATTCAATATAGCCCCTTTAATAAATATCTAACCTTCCCTGTAATATTAAATCGAGACCAATCCACATCAACCAAATCAATTCAACATATTTTCAAGATAAATTCATGCGTATTTATAAGATAACGTCATCACATATCTAAAACCAGGTTTGGTAACCATACTAATGGCTAACTTTACATTCATTTCACGTTAACATTTACTTTATTAGCTTATACATGCCATTGATTTCCAAAATAAAGTTTCTTTATATACCGAAGTCCTGAGGTTGATAGTGTGATGTGTTTCCGACCAAATCCGACCTCCGAGCTCTTAACACTACAAAATAGGCAAAAAGGAAATGGGGTAAGCACTTTGTGCTTAGTAAGCTCATGTAACAAGAATTATACTTACCTAATATTTTCAATACAATATAATAAACATTCATATATCCATTCAATGCATTATTACCCTAACATGCACAAACTCAACATTCAAGTTATTACAATAATTTCCATGTATCAATAATATATACCATGATTGATGAGCTCGTCAATACCATGATTTCCATTTCCTTGTTATTTTTCCATATTTATCTCGTTGAATTTCTTGGAATTTCGATGGATTTTCAGAGGTACACTTTTAGTGTACAATTCCGGGTCCGTCAATTCATATTCACGTGTGCACATTTCCATTTCAGAGAGCACACTCCCGCGAACCTCAACCTTGCAGCGGGATTACCAGTCCAGGCTAAATCCCTTGCAATACAAACTCATAGAGTATTGTCGGGATTACCACCGAGCTAAATCCTGCAACGACAATTACTCTAATGAGCTTGGATCCGAATTACCACCAAAGCTAAATTCAAACCCTAATTTGGATTACCCGTCCGGCTAAATCCATTTTACACATATTCTTCGGGAGGGCTATATCAGGATAGGATCACCCGTCCGGGCTAGATCTTTTTTACCGTCAATTCCTTTTCAGAGATCCATCGAATTTTCCTTTTATTCAACCGAGATTTCTTCCCATTTTATCAAATATATGAATGTTTCATAAATTTTCATACAATGAACATTCAAATCATATTCACATTAATAACATACAATCTCAAGCATTTAAGAATATAATTCAAGTTACACGAACTTACCTTGATACTTGTTTGTAAACAAAAAAAAATCTACTAATCCTGAACTTTTTCCTTTCCTCGATCTAGCTTCGTATTTGAATCTTCTGGATTTGGTGCAAAAATTATGAAATACCAGCTTAGAGAACCCTCCTATGGCGTTTTTAGCTGCTGGAATTGAAGAGAAATGAAGAGAAATCTAGATATTTCCTATTTAGCCCTAGCTTTATTTAGTTAATTTTGCAATATTCCAATTTTACCATTAATTTATCAATTTTTCTGCTGATTTCATACCTTTGCCGTCCAGTCCAAATAAATTTTGGGTCTAATTGCCTTTTAAATCCTTTCTCATTAGACTCTTAAGCTATTTAATCATTCTAGCAACTTTTACACCTATTACAATTTAGTCCTTTTCATTTAATTGACTACCCAAACATTAAAATTTCCTAACGATATTTTAATACCACACTAATAACATTTCATAAATATTTATAAAATTATTTTCGACTGGTTTTATAAGATAGAGGTCCCGATATCTTGTTTTTACCCAATTTCTTCAATAATTTCTTTTTCTAACTAACCACTAAATCGGTAAATTTTTTCTATCAATATTTTCATACGATTTTCCTATCATATCAATTTTCAAGCAAAAATATTGAAATAAATTTCTCTTTAAATCGGATCTATGGTTATGAAACCATTGTTCCGATAACCTTGAATTTAGGCCATTACAAAAATAGAAAATATAAAAAATCTAAAGAAAATATAAAAAATATTTAAAAGAATACAAAATAATAATTTTGAAGGCTTAAACAAGTAAATTACCAATTCGACAAGTTTAGTTTTTTAAAATTTAATTTGAACAATTTCACTCAATTCAATTTCACTCAGAATTTCATTTCACTCAACTCGATTTGAAAAAAAAATTCAAATCAAATTAGGATGATAAAATAGGACTCATTAACTCGACTAACTTGAAATTGAACGCTCACCTCTTTCACATCCATTCTTGTTCGATATTTAATTTAACATGTAAGGAATAATTTATCCGTTTTTGTTTGATATGAGTTAAAAGTTTTTTTACATAAAATAAATAGCTGGAAATTATTAATTTATACCAAATTTGATATATATGATCTACATGAATAGAACATGAAATATGATGGTTAAATTATTAAAATATTAATAATATAAAAAAATTATAAAAATATGTAAAATCACTTAAATTTTAATGCAATGAATAATGAAATAAAAGAAAATTACAATTCTACCAAAGCATAACAAATAATTTCTAAGCACCCTAACACAAACAAATATATCCATTGGCAAATGGCCATACATATAACATCATATCAAAACACATGTACATGACACATAAATTTAAATATATGCATATTCTATGACCCGCAAAATATATTAACATGCAAATATATAGATTAAAAATACATATTTTCATCCCAACATAAGAGTGCACAATATAGTTTCAAGATATATATATATATATATATATATATATATATATAAATAATCATGTATAGACATATGGTTATTATAATACTAATAAAAAGTAGAGGAATTAAATTTTTGTGATTAAAAATATAAGGATTAAATTTTAAATTTATGAAAAGTAAGGTGACTTAAAGCATATTTTAACCACAAATTTATTGATATTGCATTGAATTAGATGAGCGCGCAACGGGCACAACAATAAGTGGCTCAGCTTTCGACAACACCAATAGTAGTTTCTCTTTCACATCAGGTTTTCGCCCATTCGGCAGTTCCCATTCGAAACAATGCAACAATGTCGCCAACATCAGCATCACAATTTTCTCTGCCATTGAAATCCCAACACAAATCCTCCTCCCCGATCCAAACGGGAAAAAATCGAAACTATTTCCCTTATAATTCCTTTTCTCAATGACATTCAAGAACCTTTCCGGCTCGAATTGAAGAGGGTTTTCCCAGAACTGGGTGTCCCTTTGTATTGTCCACACGTTGAAGAAAATATTGGAATTTTTGGGGATAGTGTAACCGGCTACGACGATGGTCTCGCTCGGCATGTGTGGCATTAGCAAAGGAGCCGGTGGGTGAATTCGTAACGTCTCTTTCACCACAGCTTCTAAATAGAGTAGGCGAGGAAGATGGAACTCTTCAACAATGTTTTGGTCACCGATTATTGCATCTAATTCCTCAACGACTCTTCGCAATTTATCTGGGTGTCGTAGTAATTCTGTCATCGCCCACTCTATTGTTGTAAATGTCGTGTCCGTAGCGCCAGTTACAATACTCTATACTCACAATTAGAGACAAAAGATTAAAGTTAAGCAAAATTTAATTAAAATTGAATTAATTTATCGAATTGAAATAATTTAATTAATTTAATTCTATTAATTCAATTTTGATTAGAGTATAAAATTAAAATACATAGGTAGGTTAGATGTTTATTTTTATATCAATAGCCAAATTAAGTGATTTTATATACTTTAAAATAAGTTCCAATCCAATTAAATGTACCCTTTATTCAAAGGTTAAGATACCTCTAGAGATTTATACATTATATTTTTAATTTAAAATTATAATTCAGTCATTAACATCTTTATTAATATTTCAGTTAAATTTTATTAAGTTAGTATATTTTTTTTATCAATTATTATCACCACATATGACAACACTCAAATTAACATTTCATATGTTGATAAATTTTGACGGAAAATATTTTTGATATTAACAGTTGAATTAATATTTTGAATAAAAATTAACTTACAAAATCCTAAATTTTATCTCTAAAATCATATTGTTTATAACTAAACCGACCAATTTCAGGGATTGCTATGTACTTTTTTTAAACTATGTCTATATATATATATATACATATATGTATGGGAATGAATCAACTTAAGTTGATGTGAAATTGGAGTAATTTATACATTTTCGTATATTTTTGTGAAATTAATATTTAATGAATGAATAATTGAATTTTCTTTTACATAAAATGAATAGTTAAAATTTTTAATTTATGTCAAACTTGATTTGCATTATTTAGGTAAATAGAGTATGAATTATGATGGTTGAATTATTAAAACATTAATTGTGTAAAATGTTACGAAAGAGTATAAAATTATTTAAATTTTATTCCGGTGTACCCAGATTAAAATATGTAATATAAATTTTGTAAATTTTTGAAGTTTAGTAATGCAGTTTTATTTTTAGAATTCGGGATTTCAAAATTTAGTGTATATGCTTACCAGTAGAATAGCCTTTATTTCCTTCATGGATATTGAAGTTTTGACATCTCCTATTTGGTTCAGCTCCAACAATTGCTGCAAAAAATCCTTACTATCAGCCATTTTTGGTCCCTCTCCGAGCTTCCTTCGCTGCTCTATCACCGATTCGAAAAACTCATAAAACCACGAAACGTTTTTCTTGGCTTTGGATTCAATTCCTTGTAAATCAAATGGCCTAAGCACCGGGAACATATCAGAAACATTGAGTTCTGCCATCAATCTCGAAAATTCCTCGAATCGATCCTTAAATTCAAGCAAAAGGTTGGATTCTTCTCCATTCAACGAACCACCCCATAGCATGTTAACCGTAATGTTGAACGTTGTTAAGAATATTTGTTCACTGAGGTTAATGAGTGACCCGATTTTTCCATTAATATTCTTCACCACATGTCGGATCTCTCGTCGGCGAAACTCGTAGCAAGCATTGAGGCCTTTGTTGCTCATGATTTCACTTACGACGAGCTTTCGTAGCTTGTGTAATTCTGGGCCATTGGATCTCCACACAATATCGAGTCCGCCAAAGGTTCCTTTTATGGCCGCCACCGGAATGTCGCGGTTGGCGAAGATGGCGTCGTGGTCTTTGAGGATTTGTTTTGCGATTGATGGTGAGCTTATGATGATGTAAACTTTTCTTCCCAGCTGAAGCTTGATGATAGGGCCGTGGATTTTGGATTGCTCGGTTACGTATTGGAGGAAATCGGGTTTGATGAAAAGGCGGTGGCCGAGTATCGGCAGGCCTATCGGGCCTGGTGGCAGCGGCGAAGGCTTGGTTTTGATGATGAGTTTCTTAACCAACCGTGAGAAATAGATAATTACTAGCGTCGCCACCGTGAGAGTGGCTACCACTTCGGTGATGGTGAACGCAGCCAGTCCGTCGTGGCGGCGCAACCAACCTTTGCCAGCAACCTTATCGTAGAAGTTCGACATGGGTGGGTAGTCTGGTTGGAATAGAAAAAAGGCGGAGGGAATGGAGTACTTATTTGAATTATTAAAAAATTATGTAATTCACCACTTCCCTGAGAATTGGAAGACTTATTTATAGTCATATATAATAATACTGAGATTACAGCAATATGAGGTTAGCGGGTATTGGGGGTAATAGCATTTCCTCATCTGTCGCCATAAATGTTCTAAATGTGATAAACAATTATCATCAACCTTCCAGAAATGTTGGACTTTCTAGTGATGGAAATTTGGACTGTAACTACACAGATAAATAAAACTAAACTTAATTATTGTATTAAATATAAGTATTTAGTGGATAATAAGATGATTAATATTCATATTAACCGAGTGATTATCTCTTCTCTTTATATATATATATATATATATTCAAATCAGCATCTATTTGATGCATGGTATGGTGAATGTCGCCCCACTCACCATGCTTTATCTCTTTTCCTTTTAATATTATATTATTACCACATATGCATATTAATAATGAAATTATAATATAAACACAAAATATCTTATTTATACCTTAATATAACATTGATTCACTAGTCTCGAGCTTCAATTTCAAGTTTTATGTAATTCCACATTTCGGGTTTCATTTCAAAAATAAATACAAATTGAGATTCTTGACAAAGTTTAAATTTTGATTAAATTCCAAATTTTAAATTTTAAATAAAACTCGAAATTTGAGTTAAATTGAATCCAAAAAAATATTCGAATTAACCCAAATCTGAGCTTGAATACTAAAAAAAAAAAAGGTAGATGGATTAAATTTCTATAAATAAAAGTACAATGATTAAATTTAAAATTTATGAAAAGTATAATGACTTAAAGCATATTTTAACCACAAATTTATTGATATTGTAACAATCTAATTTTCAGTGGTGTCAAAAACAGTGATTCGATATCACTAAATCCGACAAGTGAGTTCAAAGATTTAATAAAATAATATATGTGAGACAAGTATGACATTAGAAGAAGTTTTGAATTAGTGAAGTTGGAGAATTAGAAGAACTTATTAGATAAATTGGGTCAAAAACGAGGTATTGAGACCTCGAATTCATAAACCGAGCCATAAATATTTTAGAAATATTTATGGAGTGTTATTGAGTTAATATTAAAGTTTCGTCAGAAAATTTTAACGTTTTGATAGTTGAATAATCAAAAAAGACTAAATTGTAAAAGATGCAAAACTTGCAAAAGTGATTGAATAGCTTAAGTGTCTAATGAGGAAGGATTTAAAAGGCAATTAGACCCAATCATTTGGGCTGGACAGTATGGGTATAGAAATGGACAAGAAAACAATGTGAACTAAGGACAAAATGGTAATTTGGTTAAAATTAAATATAAAACAAGTGACTAAATTGAAAAATCTAGAGATCTCTTCATAATTCATCAGCCAAAACGCCAGAGGAGGTCTGAAACAAGCTGGTTTTTCATATTTTTGCACCATATCGAGAATCCGAAGATAAGCGAGGAAAAGAGAAAATTTTCGATTAATCCTTGAATTTCTACAACTTTCATAAATTAGCTCAGGTAAGTTTATATGGTTAAATTTTATAATTGATTGTTAAATTAGAGATTATATAATGTATTATTTTATATTTTTGTTATGAAATTATGATTATTGTGATAAAACAAAATTCGAAGCTACAGTTCAAATTAAGGGAAATGCAGGATTGAGTATGTTTAATTAGTGACCAGTGATGAATTGACGGATAAGATCATGGTTAAATCATGGAAAAGTGTGACATGTGTGGCCATAGCGGAGCTATGACAATGTGAAAGTGAACGTAAAACCATGATTGAAACATAGCAGTTACATTTTTTTGCCAGTGTAAGACCATAGCTAAGCTATGGCAATGTGATAAATCATGTGATCATGGCAAGGCCATGATAAAATATGTGCAAGTGCAAGACCATAGTTAAGCTATGGCAATGTGATAAAGTATGTGATAATGGCAAAGCCATGATAAAAATGTGTGTAAAACCAAAGTGGAATGTGGCATCAAGCTAATGATGTACTCAATTCTGTAAGACGTTCCCAAATTTGACAGGTAACGGTAAGTGTTTCTTGAATTTAAGTGTTGGAATTTAGCTAGTCATTGATATTGAGCTCAATCAAGTGAATTCATCATTTGAAATTGTGAATGGCAGAAAATGGTAGTGAATTGCATATTTTATGATTTTATAATATTATGTTCAGTAAGGTTTTATCTAAAACCTATGAACTTACTAAGCTTTCATAAGCTTACTTTTGTGTATTAAATGTTCTTTGTAGATTAACAAGAGTTTGGAGAATTGGATCATCACAACGAGTCACGCTATCCAGATTTCACCGGTAGATTTTGTATTATAACTTGAGGTTTATATGGCATGTATAGGATGGATTGGAAAGAAAGTAAACTTGAAATATGGTTATGAATGACTTTCATATATATATATGTTAGTTTATGTGTTTGTATTTATTAGTATATCAAGGTGGTTGATGAATGAAATAAAACAGTAAGTTTACATAAATAAGTAGTGTAATTATAAATTTGGCTTACCATATGAGTTATTGATTTGAATTGGTTGTTGAATTGGAGTATATTGGTATATGAAAGTATTGTATGCAGGTTGAATGTGTAAAGGGTGAGAAAAATGGCCTTAAAATAGCCTATCTTCGTCCACAAAGGTAGACACACGGCCTGGCATATGGGAATGTGTTTTGGCCGTGTGTCCCCTGCACCTTAAAAATGAGAAATAGAATGCTCAAAATTGAGCATAAGGGCAGAGACACGGGCGTGTGTCTCAGCCATGTGGGTGACACGACGTTGACACGGGCGGGTTACATGGCCGTGTGAAAACTGCACCTAAATTATGAAAATTAAATTAACCACACGGCCTAGCATACCGGCGTGTAACTTGGCCGTGTGACGTAGATTTCTTCATGTCTTATAAGTCAGAGAGTTATACGGGTGAGTGACACGGGCGTGTAAAGCCACACGGGCGTGCCCCTAAACCATACGGGCGTGTGGGCACTGTTCATAAGAAAAATTTTATAATTTTACGAAAAGTTCTTAAAGCTTCCGAATTAGTCCTGATTTGATTTTACTGTTCATATTGGGCTTCGATAGTCCAATTAAGGGACAATATGATTATTTCTGAATGTGAATAGTACTTTTGCATGATTTTTTCGAAATTAATCTATAAACTTAGGTAACGCTCCGAAACTCTGTTCCGGTGACGGATACGGTTAGGGGTATTATAGATATTGCATTGAATTAGATGAACGCGCAATGGGCACAACAACAAGCGGCTCCACCTTCGACAACACCAATCGTAGTTGCTCTTTCACATTAGGTTTTCCCCCATTCGGCAATTCCCATTCAAAACAATGCAACAACGTCGCCAACACCAGCATCATAATTTTCTCTGCCATTGAAATCCCAACACAAATCCTTCTCCCCGATCCAAACGGGAAAAAATCGAAACTATTGCCCTTATAATTCCTTTTCTCAATGACATTCAAGAACCTTTCTGGCTCGAATTGAAGAGGGTCTTCCCAAAAATCGGCGTCCCTTTGTATTGCCCACACGTTAAAGAAAATATTGGAATTTTTTGGGATAGTGTAACCGGCTACGACGGTGGTCTCACTCGACATGTGTGGCATTAGCAAAGGAGCTGGTGGGTGAATTCGTAATGTCTCTTTCACCACAGCTTCTAAATAGAGTAGGCGAGGAAGATGGAACTCTTCAACGATGTTTGGGCCACTGATTATTGCATCCAATTCGTCGACGACTCTTTGCAATTTATCTGGGTGTCGTAGTAATTCCGTCATTGCCCACTCCATTGTTGTAAATGTTGTGTCCGTAGCGCCGCTTATAATATTCTATACCCACAATTAGAGACAAAGGATTAAAGTTGAGCAAATTTTAATTAAAATCAAATTAATCGATCTAATCGAGATAATTTAATTAATTTAATTATGATTAGAGTGTTAAATTAAAATACATTATATAAGTTGAATGTATATCAATAGCTGAATTAATTAATTTTATATACTTTAAAATAAGTTACAATCAATTAAATGTACCCATTATTCAAAGGTCAAAATACTTCTTTTGAGATTTATTCATTATATTTTCAATTTAAAATTGTAGTTTTGTCATTAACACCTTTAATAATTCAGTTAAATTTTATTAACTTAATTTTTATCAATTATTATCAAATTATATGAAAACACTCGAATTAACATTTTAAGTTGGTAAATTTTGACAAAAATATTTCTCACATTAACCGTTGAATTAAGATTTTGAATAAAAATTTAACTTCTTTAGAGACAAAATCTTAAATTTTATCGAAATAAAACACTAACAATGTGTTTTAAGGTTATTCAAAACCTAAACCTAAATATATTTTAACAAAAATGATGAAATCCATCAATATTCCTTATTTTTAATTAAATCACAATCGGTTTGATTATTGTGTTTTCATCGTTAAATTAGCTCGGTTACTAATTTTTATTTTAGAAAAATCAATTAATTTTTTTAAGCTGAACTAATTAAATCAACCAATTACAGACCCTATAAAACATATCAGAAATCTCCAAAATCATATTGTTTACAACTAAACCGACCAATTCCATGGATTGTTACGTATTTTTTTTTTTAAACCAAGCCTATATATAAAGGAAAGGATGAATTTACTTCGATGTGAAATTTGAGTAATTTATATATTTCTGTATATTTTTGTACGATTAATATTATAACGAATAAACATTTAATTTTTTTACCAAAATAAATAATTAAACTTTTTAATTTATAACAAACTTGACGTGCATAATCTACTTAGATAATTTATGAAATATAACAGTTAATTTATTAAAATATTATTCATTTGAAAAATTAAGAAAGAATATAAAACCAATTAAATTTGTTTTACACCAATATACCCGAATCTCTACCTAAGTTAAAATAGGTTAGTTTTTGTAAATTTTGAAATTTAGTAATGTAGTTATATTTTTAGAATTAGTGTGTATGCTTACCAGCAGCATAGCGTTTATTTCCTTCATGGATAATGAAGTTTTGACATCTCCTGTTTGGTTCAGCTCCAACAATTGCTGCAAAAAATCCTTACTATCAGCCATTTTTGGTCCCTCTCCGAGCTTCCTTCGCTGCTCTATCACCGATTCGAAAAACTCATAAAACCACGAAATGTTTTTCTCGGCTTTGGATTCAATTCCTTGTAAATCAAATGGCCTAAGCACCGGGAACATATCAGAAACATTGGGTTCTACCATCAATCTCAAAAATTCCTCGAATCGATCCTTAAATTCAAGCCCAAGGTTGGATTCTTTTCCATTCAACGAACCACCCCATAGCATGTTAACCGTAACGTTGAACGTTGTTAAGAAAATTTGTTCACTGAGGTTAATGGGTGACCCGATTTTTCCATGAATATTCTTCACCATATGTCGGATCTCTCGTCGGCGAAACTCGTAGCAAGCATTGAGGCCTTTGTTGCTCATGATTTCACTTACGACGAGCTTTCGTAGCTTGTGTAATTCTGGGCCATTGGATCTCCACACAATGTCGAGTCCGCCAAAGGTTCCTTTTATGGCCGCCATCGGAATGTCGCGGTTGGCGAAGATGGCGTCGTGGTCTTTGAGGATTTGTTTTGCGATTGATGGTGAGCTTATGATGATGTAAACTTTTCTTCCCAGCTGAAGCTTGATGATAGGGCCGTGGATTTGGGATTGCTTGGTTACATAATAGAGGAAATCGGGTTTGATGAAAAGGAGGTGGCCGAGTATCGGCAAGCCTATCGGGCCTGGTGGCGGCGGCGGCGACGGCTTGGTTTTGATGATGAGTTTCTTAACCAACCATGAAAAAAAGATAATTACTAGCGTCGCCACCGTGAGAGTGGCTGCCACTTCAGTGATGGTGAACGCAGCCACTCCGTCTTGGCGGCGCGACCAACCTTCGCCAGTAACCTTGTTGTAGAAGTTCGACATTGGTGGGTACTCGGGTTGGAATAGAAAAAAGGCAGATGAATTGGAGGACTTATTTGAATTATAAAAAAATTATGGACTTCACCACTCGCCGAAGGACTTAATTATAATCATATATATATATAGCAAGAGGAGGTTACAGCAATATGAGGGTGCGGCTATTGAAGGTTATGGCAATACCTCATTCGTGGCAATAAAATATTATAAATGTGATTAAACAATTAATGTCAACTTTTCAGAAATGGAAATTTTGATTATAATTATACACAATAATTTATGAATTATTTTTCAATTGAAAATAAATAAAATTGAACTCTATGTTATAGTTTGATAGTTAAGGATATTTATCGCTTGTTTTAAGTGTATTTTTAGTTCGAGTCGCTTTAATTATATTTATTGTTTGAACTTGACCTTGATATTGTAATTTACAGAAAAATAAAAAATAAAAAAAATTATTATATTAAATACAAGTCTTTGGTACATGATAAACTCAATAATATTCATATGCTGTTACAAATCTAGAAATACGATTTAGGGATAAATACGAAATAAAATCTCTTTTGAAAAAATTAAAATTAAAAATATATTTTATAATAATAAAAATATAATTTTATCGTTTACTTTCGTTGGAATAAAAAAGGCAGAGGACTTATTTGAATTATTAAATGATCATGTACGTCACCACTTCCTAAATAATTGGAACTTTATAAATTTTTATACATATTTTACACGTCATTGAATCGTTTACAATTATAAATTTTGAATGTAATTACACGTGAAACTATTCTTTAGTAAATAAAATCTGAATAAATCTAAATGAAGTCTTTATAAAACTAAATTTATATATTTTATAACCTTTTGTATATATATATATATATTCAACCAAAGCATAACACAAACTTTCAACTCTTCTTATTTTTTATTTTAAATATTTTACTCCTTTTTGTTTTTAATAAATAAGTTATTAACTATTGAAGGTGATGCT
This sequence comes from Gossypium arboreum, assembly GCF_025698485.1. Classification (NCBI taxonomy): domain Eukaryota; kingdom Viridiplantae; phylum Streptophyta; class Magnoliopsida; order Malvales; family Malvaceae; genus Gossypium; species Gossypium arboreum. The sequence goes on along the minus strand of NC_069081.1, from coordinate 118,806,028 downwards.
TCTTAATTAAAAAAATGTCGCATTCTGTAATTAAAAATTAGAGAAAATGTACTTATGTGATAACTCTCGCAATCACTAAATTTGAATACAAAGATGGATGAAAGAATGGCAATTGGGTGCCGCAAGACTGATATTTTTAAATTCATTATTGTTTCATAATTAGTTCACTCTGTTTTACCATTGATATCATTTTACTATGAATGTATAATTTTAAAATTTACTATTACTTTCATGGATGTTGGATGCATTCATCTTCACCCCACTTCGCTTTGTTTAATTTAATTGTTGCTACTTATTTTTATTTTTAATCTTTTTGAAGTCAAGTAAATATTTAAGCATAATTCTTTAAAAATATATTTAAACATAAAATATATGATTTTTTCTATATTCCATTATTATATTTTTACCTTTTAATAGTTTATATATATAAGGATAAAACAATAAGTGTATATAGTGGAGCATGTCAGAAATGGCAAGAAATTACCATAGTCACTCCATATCCACTATTCAAAAGAAAAAAATTCACCCGACCCGTCCCACGTCTATTTTTCAAACAAAAAAATCCGCTTCATTCGGAGTAGATCAATTCAAAATTCATGAGACAGACTGGATCTAGACAACCTTATTTTAGTGTGAAAATAACATCTTTTTTAAAAAATTAAATAAATAAATAAAGTGATGTTAAAGTATTTTCTTTCATTTTCCGACTGCTTTCTCACCAACAAAATTGAAACAAAAATCAAAATGCAAAGTTTAGACCTTTAATCAACCCAAAAATGAAAAACGCTCTTTAAATAAACAACAAGACAAAAATGCAACTATATAAGTATCCAAGGAATCACCAAAACTTATGAGAGAATATCAAAAATACAAAGAAATATAATAAAAAAACATTAAAGAGTACCAAAATTATAAGTGACTATAAAAATTGGTTGATCTTATTAAATTTTTAATTTTAAAAATTATCACTATATATAAATAATAGCATGAAAAATAATAATTTAAAAGTTATTAATTTTTGGGTCTAAATGTCGCGTTGAAAACCTTTTTACTCTAAAATTATATCTCATTTTAAATTTTCATTTCAAAAACTATACCAAAATTATAAGAGAATACCAAAATTATTAAAGTGTACCGAAAATTATGAAGAAATATCAAACATTATAAAATATATCAATTATTATGAAGAAATACCAAAATTATGCTAAATATTTTATCTTGTAACTTGTTGAATTGGTGAAAGCTTATTGCAAAGAGATTTCTGCTGGTTGGCTAAAGTACTCCAGGGCAGATGGGAGAGTTAGTGGGATAAAAAATCGTTCATATATATCTCTCTCCATCGCATACTTCTATTTAAAAAAAAAACATAAATTATACTCCTAATCAAGTTTAATTATTGATTACTCAACTATAAAAAGTTATAAAATAATTATTTAATTATTTGATTTTTATCTTTTTCTATCACCAGCCGTTAAATGACTAATGAAAAATTGACGTGGTAGTTTATCACTAGCTGTTAACTTTAACCTTCAACAATTATATTGTAAAAAACTTGTCTTTGTACGTCAACATGAGACATATGTGGCAAGCCATGTGTTATTGTTTGATTATTTTGTTAGCCATGTCAATTTTAGTAATAGAAATAGATAAAATTTTTAACAAAAAAAGACCAGTTTTCTCTTTAATATAATGTACAAAGAATAATCTGCCTATTTTTTGAGTAAATAGGGCAAAATACAATCTAACACTTTATACAAGGGCTTCCACGATATTTGTACCAAAAATTTCTAAAAGCATTCAAATAAGCTTGGAACGCTTTACACATGAATTTTTTGCTTTTGACGGTGATCATGTAGGGGTGAGCATTCGATCGGGTTGAGTAAAAGTTTTTTGAGTTGAGTCCTATTTTATCATTTTAATTTGATTTTAATTTTTTTGAATCGAGTCAAATTAAATAAAATTCGAGCGAATCAAATCGAATCGAGTGAAATTGTTCGAGTTAAATTTAAAAATTAAACATATCAAATTAAAATTTTGTTACAATATAACTAATTCCATAGTAAGACACAAAATATCTTTTTAATTATAATAATATAATATATTGTATTATACCACATATGCATATTAATATTGAATTTATAAAATAAACACAAAATATCTTATTTATAATGAGCTCCTTAATATAAAATTGATAAACTAGTCTCAAAATCAAAATTCTAAGTTTGATGTATTTTCACATTTCGAGTTTTATTTTATTAAAAAAACACACATAACATTGGAATTTTAAGAAAATTCATGATCAAAGTCCAAAATTAGATTAAGTTATAAATTTTAAACAAAACATAAAATTTGAATAAAATTTAACCTGAAAAGATATTCAAATTAACCTAGATATGAGCATAACTCGAATAGAAAATGGTTATTACAATACTAATAAAAAAAAGTAGAGAAATAAATTTATGGAAATAAAATAACAAGTATTAAATTCCAAAGTTATTAAGAGTATAGTGACATAAAGCATGTTTTAACCACAATGTCGCCACTTAGAGGAACGTGAAATAGGCACGACAACAAGCGGCTCTACCTTTGACAATAACAAATGTAGTTTCTCTTTCACATCAGGTTTTCGCCCGTTTGGCAATTCCCATTCAAAACAATGCAACAACGTCGCCAACATCAGCATAATAATTTTCTCTGCCATTGAAATCCCAACACAAATCCTCCTCCCCGATCCAAACGGGAAAAAATCGAAACTATTTCCCTTATAATTCCTTTTCTCAATGACATTCAAAAACCTTTCCGGCTCGAATTGAAGTGGGTCTTCCCAGAACTCGGCGTCCCTTTGTATTGCCCACACGTTGAAGTAAATATTAGAATTTTTAGGGATAGTGTAACCGGCTATGATAGTGGTCTCACTCGACATGTGTGGCATTAGCAAAGGAGCCGGTGGGTGAATTCGTAACGTCTCTTTCACCACAGCTTCTAAATAGAATAAGCGAGGAAGATGAAACTCTTCAACAATGTTTTGGTCACCGATTATTGCATCCAATTCCTCAACTACTCTTTGCAATTTATTTGGGTGTCGTAGTAATTCTGTCATCGCCCATTCTATTGTTGTAAATGTTGTGTCCGTAGCGCCGATTACAATATTCTATACTCACAATTAAAGACAAAAGGATTAAAGTTAAACAAACTTAATTAAAATCATATTAATCGATAAAATCAAAATAATTTAATTAATTTAATTCTATTAATTTGCTTTTGATTAGTCTGTTAAATTAAAATTCATTACGTAGGTTGAATGTTTATTTTATATCAATAGCCGAATTAATTGATTTTATATTATAAATTTTATATACTTTAAAATAAGTTCCAATCCAATTAAATGTAACTTTATTCAAAGGTCAAAATACTTCTACTTTGAGATTTATTCAATATATTTTCAATTTAAAATTTGCAGTTTGGTCATTTAACACTTTATTTCAGTTAAATTTTATTAACTTATCACGTTTATTTTATCAAAATTATCACATCATATAATGACATTTAAATTAACATTTCAAGTTGATAAATTTTGACCAAAAATATTTTGATATTAATAGTTAAATTAAGACTTTAAATAAAAAAATTAACTTGTTTAGAGATAAAATCCTAAATTTTATTGAAATAAAAATAATAACAATGTGTCTATAGTTTATTCAAAGCCTAAACCTAAATATATTTTAAAAAATAATGAAATCTGTCAATGTTCTTTATTTTTCATATAAATCAGAACCGGTTCGATTATTAAAACTTTATCTTTAAATTAGCTCGGTTACTAATATTTATTTTTGAAAAATCGACTAATTTTTGAAGTTTCATTACACACCTGACAGAAGATACCATAAATCTCCTAAATCATATCGTTTATAACTATACCAACCAATTTCATGGATTGCTATGTGCTTTTTTTAAACCATACCTATATATATACATATATATATATATATATTAACAAAATATACATATATATTTATATGTATGGGAAGGGATCAACTTACATCGATGTGGAACTGGAGTAATTTACACATTTCCGTATATTTTTATACGTTTAATATTTGAACAAATCAACTGTTGAATTTATCGATATAATTGTACTTATCATTCATGTAAATTTCAAATTAATTCGATATCTCTATTATATCGATCTAAAAGGTGTCTATATTAATACTTATTGAATGGTTTAAAGTTTTTTATACATAATAAATAGTTAGAAAATTTTAATTTATTTCAAATTTAACATGAATGATTTATATAAATGGAACATGAAAAAACAGTTAGACAATTAAAATATTAATCATATAAAAACTTAAGTGTATACCGTGTAGGTGGATCCTCCCCATATGTGTATATATATCAAATGTAAAACTTAAGTGGTGTTGAACCCTTCAGTAACTTCTTATGATAAATATTTTAAAAGTTCAACAGGTGAATTTATCAATATATTTGCACTTCTCATGCATATAAAATTATTTATCAATCCAATATCTCTACATATCAAAGATAAAATTTTATCTATATATATATATATATATAACGTTAAAATACGTAATAATCCTTTATAGTTTTTGTAAATTTTGAAGTTCAGTAATGTAGTTTTATTTTTAGAATCCCGGATTTCAAATTTAGTGTGTATGCTTACCAGCAGCATAGCGTTTATTTCCTTCATGGATAATGAAGTTTTGACATCTCCTGTTTGGTTCAGCTCCAACAATTGCTGCAAAAAATCCTTACTATCAGCCATTTTTGGTCCCTCTCCGAGCTTTCGTTGCTCTATCACCAATTCGAAAAACCCATAAAACCATGAAATATGCTTTTTGGCCTTGGATTCAATTCCTTGTAAATCGAATGGCCTAAGCATCGGGAACATATCAGAAATGTTGGGTTCTACCATCAATTTCACAAATACCTTGAATTGATCCCTAAATTCAAGCCCAAGGTTCGATTCTTCTCCGTTCAGCGAACCACCCCATAGCATGTTAATTGTAACGTTGAACGCTGTTAAGAATATTTGTTCACTGAGGTTAATGGGTGACCCGATTTTCCCATGGATATTCTTCACCATATATTGGATCTCTCGTCGGCGGAACTCGTAGCAAGCATCGAGGCTTTTGTTGCTCGTGATTTCACTTACGACGAGCTTCCGTAGCTTGTGTAATTCTGGGCCGTTGGATCTCCACACAATGTCGAGCCCGCCGAAGGTTCCTTTTATGGCCGCAACCGGAATGTCGCGGTTGGCGAAGATGGCGTCGTGGTCTTTGAGGATTTGTTTTGCAATTGATGGTGAGCTTATGATGATGTAAACTTTTCTTCCCAGCTGAAGCTTGATGATAGGGCCGTGGATTTGGGATTGCTTGGTTACGTATTGGAGGAAATCGGGTTTGATGAAAAGGAGGTGGCCGATTATCGGCCAGCCTATCGGGCCTGGTGGCAGTGGCAGCGACGGCTTGGTTTTGATGATGAGTTTCTTAACCAACCATGAAAAAAAGATAATTACTAGTGTCGCCACTGTGAGAGTGGCTGCCACTTCAGTGACGGTGAACGCAGCCACTCCGTCGTGGCGGCGCAACCAACCTTTGCCAGTAACCTTGTCGTAGAAGTTCGACATTGGTGGGTAGTCTAGTTGGAATAGGAAAAAGGCAGATGAAATGGAGGACTTATTTGAATTATTAAAAAATTATGGACTTCACCACTCCCCGAAGGACTTAATTATAATCATGTATATATATAGGCAAGAGGACGTTACAGCAATATGAGGGGGCGGCTATGGAAGGTTATTGCAATACCTCATTCGTGGCAATAAAATATTCTAAATGTGATTAAACAATTAATGTCAACTTCCCAAAGATGGAAATTTTAATTTTAATTATACAGAATAATTTATGAATTATTCTTGAATTTAAAATAAATAAAATTAAATTTCTTGAAAGTTAAGAGTATTCATCGTCTCAAATGTAACTTAGATTCAAGCGTGCTAATTATATTTATTGTTTAAACTTTACCCTAATAAAAAGTAATTTTATCATGTAGTTTAATTCAAATAAAAAAAGGACAAAAAATGACAGAGGGACTTATTTGAATTATTAAATGATAATGTACTTCACCAATTTCCTAATAATTGAAACGTTATAAATTTTTATACATATTTTACACTGCCATTCAATCGTTTAGAAATTATAAATTTTGGATGTAATTACACGCCAAACTATTCTTTAGTAAATAAAATCTAAATGAAATCTTTCTAAAACTAAATTTCTATATTTGATAACCTTTATATATAATCAGTCAAAGCATAACAGATCATATGCAGTGGAAACTTTCAACTCTGCCTATTTTTTATTTTAAATATCTTACTCTTTTTTCTTCTTTTTTTTGTTTTTTTAATAAATAAGTTATTAACCGTGTAACGGCGTAAATTCAAGGTTATCGGAACAGTGGTTTCGTAACCACAAATCTAATTTAAAGAAAAATTTATTTCAATATTTTTGCTTAAAAATTTATATGATAGGAAAATCGTATGAAAATATTGATAGAAAATTTTTTTACCGATTTAGTGGTTAGTTAAAAAGAGAAATTATTGAAGAAATTGGGTAAAAACAAGGTATCGGGACCTCTATCTCTTAAAACCGAGTCGAAAATAATTTTATAAATATTTATGAAATGTTAGTAATGTGGTATTAAAATTTCGTTAGGAAATTTTAATGTTTGGGTAGTCAATTAAATGAAAAGGACTAAATTGTAATAGGTGTAAAAGTTGCTAGAATGATTAAATAGCTTAAGAGTCTAATGAGAAAGGATTTAAAAGACAATTAGACCCAAAATTTATTTGGGCTGGACGGCAAGGGTATGAAATCAGCAGAAAAATTGATAAATGAAGGGTAAAATTAGAATATTGCAAAATTAACTAAATAAAGCTAGGACCAAATAGAAAATATCTAGATTTCTCTTCATTTCTCTTCAATTCCAGCAGCTAAAAACACCATAGGAGGGTTCTATAAGCTGGTCTTTCATAATTTTTGCACCAAGTGAGTTAATCCTTGCCTTTTTCTTGTAATTTTTGTGTTTCTAAGACTTTTGCAACTAGGTCCTACTATTAAATTCATTAGTTTTGGATTTCATGGATGAAATTTAAAGTCACCATGATTGATTTCTGTAATTTTATGATGAAATAGAATGAAATTAAAGCTTTAATTTGTTTATGAGATGATTTTATTAGGTAATTTCAATAGAAATTGATTTTTAGGACCTAATTGTGAAAATGCTTGGAATTCAAGTCTATTGCTGAAATTCTGATTCCTAAAGGTTGTAAAATAGTTTAAGGTGATAGAATAAAATATTAATTGAGAAAAATCAGTTCAATTGAGAGGCTAATTGAGTAGCGACAAAATTATCATTTATTAAAAACTTAGGGGAAAAATGGTAATAAACAGCTTGCACAAAAACAGTTTAGACAGCAACAGTAGACTAACTTTGAAAAATCATTATAAATTGTAGAAATCGAATTAGAAGATGAAAAAAATATGGAATTAAAGCTTATTAAGTCTAGTTTCTCATAGAAGAAATAGTGTAAGCAATGGATTTGTAAATTTTGAGATATAATGAATTTTGTGAGACAAGGTCAGAATGAATTAAAAAATTGAAGAAAAATAATTAGGGGCTTAAATTTATATGTCTAGAATCCTTAATGAGTTTATTTTTAAGAGAAACAAACGAGAACATCATTTGAATTTTGTATGAAGAGATAATTAATTTTTAGTGAATAAGGGTTAGAACTATCGACAGCAGAACAGGGGTGACTTTAAAGAATAAACTGTACTTATTGGCTAAACCAAAAATTCTGAAAATTTTGTGGTAAAAAGATATATGAGTCTAGTTTCAGGAAAAATTAATGGATCTTAATTTGGAGTTCTGTATCTCAAGATAAAAATAATTTAGTGACTATGACTCAAGTAGACAGCTTTGAATGAACTATAAATAATAGTTGAATTATAGAGAATGTTGCATATGAACATGAAATGTATTAAATTGATAATTAAATTTATTTATTTAGATCCAGAAGATTCAAATACGAAGCTAGATCGAGGAAAGGAAAAAGTTCGGGATTAGTAGATTTTTTGTTTACAAACAAGTATCAAGGTAAGTTCATGTAACTTGAATTATATTCTTAAATGCTTGAAATGCATGTTTTTGATATGAATATGATTTGAATGCTCATTATATGAAATTTATGAAACATTGATATATTTGATAAAAGGGGAAGAAATCCCGGTTGAATGAAAGGAAAATTCAATGGATCTCTGAAAAGGAATTGACGGTAAAAAGGATCTAGCCCGGACGGGTGATCCTATTCTGATATAGCCCTCCCGAAGAATATGTGGAAAATGGATTTAGCCCGGATGGGTAATCCGAATTAGGGTCTGAATTTAGCCTGGACTGGTAATTCAGATCCAAGCTCATTAGAGTAATTGTCGTTGCAGGGGATTTAGCCTGGACTGGTAATCCCGACAATACTCTATGAGTTTATATTGCAGGGGATTTAGCCTGGACTGGTAATCCCGCTGCAAGGTTGAGGTTCGCGGGAGTGTGCTCTCTGAAATGGAAATGTGCGCACTTGAATATGAATTGACAGACCCGGAATTGTACACTAAAAGTGTACCTCTGAAAAATCCATTGAAATTCCGATAAATTCAACGGGATAAATATGAAAAAATAACAAGGAAATGGAAATTATGATATTGATGAGTACACCAATCATGGTATATATTATTGGTACATGGAAATTATTGTACTAACTTGAATGTTGAGTTTGTGCATATTAGGGTAATGATGCATTGAATGGATGTAGGAATGTTTATTGTATTGTATTGAAAACATCACACTAAGTATAATTCTTGTTACATGAGCTTACTAAGCACAAAGTGCTTACCCCGTTTCCTTTTTTCCTATTTTGTAGTGTTAAGAGCTCGGAGGTTGGATTTGGTCAGAGACACATCACACTATCAACCTCAGGACTTCGGTATATAAAGAAACTTTATTTTGGAAATCAATGGTATGTATAAGCTAATAAAGTAAATGATTCTATGAAATGAATGTAAGGTCAGCCAATGGTATGGCTAACAAATCTTGGTTTAGTTATGTGATGAGGTTATCTTATAAAAATGCATGAATCTATCTTGAAAAATATGTTGAATTGGATTGGTTGATTTGGATTGGTCTCGATATAATATTGCAGGGAAGGTTAGATATCTGTAAAGGGATTATATTGAGTTTTCCTAAAAAAAAAAAAGAAAAAAAATTATTTATTTGTAAACTCCGGTAATACCTCGTACCCTATTCCGGCAATGAATACGGGTAGGGGGTATTACAAACCGAATACTTTAATTAAAAAAATAGAGAAAATTATCACCAAATTTGAATATAAAGAAGGATGTAGGGATGACAATTGGGTGAGGCGAGACTGATATTGTTAAATCCATTACTGTTTCATAATTGGCACACTCTGCTTTACCACCCTTCCTACTCTACTATAGATGTATAATCTTGAAATCTACTACCACCTCCATGGATGTTGGATGCATCCATCTCCATCCTACTCCGCTCAGTTTCAATTTAATTGTTGATACTTATCTTTAATTTTTTTTCAATCTTTTTGAAGTCAAGTGAATATTTAAGCATAATTCTTTAAAAAAATATTTAAACATAAAATATATAATATTTTTTTCTATATTCCATTATTATATTTTTTACCCTTTTAATAGTTTATATATACAAAGATAAAACAATGTATATAATGGAGCAGGTCGAAAATGGTAAGAAATTACTATAGTCGTCCATAGTTACTATTCAACAGAAAAAAATCCACTCACCCTATCCCATATCTATTTTTCAAACAAAAAAATGCACTTCATTTAAAATAAATCAATTCAAAATTCATGAGGCAGTTTAATTTTTGACATCCTTAATGTAAAAAAACATCCTTTTCTTTAAAAATAAATAAATAAATAAAGTGATGTTAGAGTATTTTCTTTCATTTTCCACTGCTTTCTTACCAACCAAATAGAAACAAAATCAAAATGCAAAATTTGACCTTTAATCAACCCAAAAATGAATAATGAGAGAATATCAAAAATACAAAGAAATATAAAAAATATTAAAGAGTACCAAAATCATAAGTGACTATCAAAAATTGGTTGATCTTTTAAATTTATTTCATTTATTAAATTTTTAATTTTTAAAAGAATATCAAAATTATAAAAGTGTATCGAAAATTATGAAGGAAGATCAAACATTATAAGAGTATATCAATTATTATGAAGAAATGCCAAAAATTATGCCAAATATTTTATCTTGTAACTAGTTGAATTGGAAAAGGCTTATTGCAAAGAGATTTATGCTGGTTGGCTAAAGTACTCCAGGGCAGATGAGGGAGTTTGTGGGATCAAAAATCGTTGATTTCTTTCTCCATCACATACTTCTATTTTTAAAAAAAAAAACATAAATTATACTCACAATCACATTTATTGATTACTCAACAGTGAAAAGTTATAAAATAATCATTTGATTTTTATTTTATTTTATTTTATAATCAACCGTTAAATGATTAATGAAAAGTTGACGTAGTAGTTTATCACCAGCCGTTAACTTTAACATTCAATATTTATATATTATGTCAATTTAGTATTGATTCTAAAAATTCAACTCTTAACATTTTTCACATTAACTAATTTGTATAAATAAATTATGAAATTATTGTAAGAAATATACTACTGCAAAACAAAATTGTTAGCACTGACTGGATAAATAAATTGTGTGTAAATAAATGAAATAATAACTATGTCGTGGAAGAACCACTACCTTTGAAGCAAATTCGCCCTGATCACTGTAATCGTATAGTGGATATCGCCTCCAAAGTTGACACAGTATTTTAATATTCGTACATCGGAATAAAGAAGTTAAAACAAAATTGGTGTTGCTCTTCTCAAAAGAATAGAAAAATAACCAGAAAATATAACTTGAAAAATTGATCGGAAAATATACTATAAGATCTTAAAATTTGGGTTAGAAGAAATTGAGTTTTTAAACCAAAAATGGTCATCCCTCGATTTGAGTTTAGATTTTAGAAATTTTTAACAAGTAAATTGATCTAGTTCAATAGTTAAGTGTTTTGAATATATGCGTGAGGTTCTAAGTTCAAATTTTATTTTTGGAAATTTTGTTATTTTGCTTAAACTTTTACCTCTTTAGCATAGTGTGATAGTTCCGATTGGTTAAATTTTGGTCACCGTCCTCGACGACTTTTTACAATTTATTTGGGTGTCGTAGAAGTTGATCGTGGGTGGGTAATCTAGTTGGAATAGAAAAAAGGCAGAGGGAATGGGGGACTTATTTGGAATATTAGAAGATTATGTATTTTCACCACTTCCCTAAGAATTGGAATCACTATTTATAATCATAGGAGGTTGTGCATATTTTACACGTGAGAAATTATAAATCTTGAATGTAAATTACACGCCATACTATTCTTGAGTAAATAAAATCTAAATGAAATCTTGATAAGATTGCATTTCCATATTTTATAACCTTTTATACATATATATTCAAGCAAAGTATACACTGGAAACTTTGAACTCTTATCAAGACTATATCAAATTATTACGAAGAAATACCAAAATTATGCCAAATATTTTAAATTGTTCATATCTCTAATTTCCATCATATATTTTTATTTAAAATAAATAAAATTATATTTACGGTCACTCAATTATTAATAAAGTTCATTTTTTATTAATTACTCAATTATGAAAAATTATAAAATAATTATTTAATTATTTAATTTTTATCTTTTTCTATCACTTGTCGTTGGATGACTTTAATATTTAACATTTATATGTTATATCAATTTTATTTTAATTCTAAAAATTAACTCTCAATGTTTTTTCACATTACCTAATTTATATAAATAAATTATAGACATGAAATTTTGGTTGATATTAGATAGTAAATGTATAGTGTCGAATAATTTATGTTGTTTTATATCTTTATTTACATTAAATTTTTTTAGAAATATTTATTAAAAAGACCTTAATTTTTTGTTAAATAATATTCAAAAGGCATAAAACAAAACTCATTTTACTAAAATAAGCTTAAAATCTAAAATAAAAATTAATATAAAAAACTAAGAATTAAATCAAATTATGATAAATAGTTCAAAAATCCTAAGGAAAACTGGACCGTGAGCAAATATATATCAATCCGGCAAAAACATTTGAGGGAGAAAATGAGAATGAACGGAATATCAAATATGCAATTACTAATACATATTTTGTGTCCAATTGGATGTCAGCATAAACAAAATAAACTTTTACTAATATTTTATTTAGTAACATTTAAAAAATCAATAAAAGTATTACGGAGGTGTTTATATTAGAAATTAGATTATATTTTCCCACTCTAATAAAAAAATGTGTTAATTATTTCATATACGTTAAATCAAAGAGTAAAATAGTCGTTCTATTTAAAGTTTCATCAATTTATATTGTTAAAAACTTGTCTTTGTACGTCAACATGAGGCATATGTGGCAAATCATGTGTTACTGTTTGATTATTTTGTCTACCATATCAATTTTAGTAATAGAAATGGATGACATTCTTAACAAAAAAAGACCAATTTCCTCTTTGATATAATGTACAAGGAATAATTTGCCTATTTTTTGAGTTAATAGGGCAAAATACAATTTAACACTTTATACAAGGGCTTCCACGATATTTGTACCAAAAATTTCTAAAAGCATACAAATAAGCTTGGAACGCTTTACACATGAATTTTTCGCTTTTGACGGTGATCATGTAGGGGTGAGCATTCGATCGGATTAAATACATTTTTTTTGAGTTGAGTCCTATATATTTTATCATTTTAATTTGATTTGAAAATTTTTTAAATCGAGTCAAGTTAAATAAAATTCGAGTCGAATCAAATCGAGTGAAATTGTTAGAGTTAAATTTAAAAAATTAAAAAAATCAAATTAAATTTTTGTTACAATATAATTAATTCCATATTAAGGCAAAAACATCTTTTTAATTATAATAATACAATATATTGTATTATACCACATATGCATATTAATAATGAATTTATAAAATAAACACAAAATATCTTATTTACAATGAGCTCCTTAATATAACATTGATAAACTAGTCTCAAGATCAAAATCTTAAGTTTGATGTATTTTCCCATTTCGAGTTTTATTTTCTTTAAAAAAACACACATAAAATTGGAATTTTAAGTAAAATTCATGATCAAAGTCCAAAATTAGATTAAGTTCTAAATTTTAAACAAAACATAAAATTTCAATAAATTTTAACCGAAAAGATATTCAAATTAATCTAGATATGAGCATAACTCCAATAGAAAATGGTTATTACAATACTAATAATAAAAAGTAGAGAAATAAATTTATGGAAATAAAATAACAAGTTTTAAATTCTAAAGTTATTAAAAATATAGTGACGTAAAGCATATTTTAACCACAATATCCCCACTTAGATGAACGTGAAATGGGCACGACAACAAGCAGCTCCACCTTTGACAACAACAAATATAGCTGCTCTTTCACATCAGGTTTTCGCCTGTTCGGTAATTTCCATTCAAAACAATGCAACGTCGCCAACATCAGCATAATAATTTTCTCTGCCATTGAAATCCCAATACAAATCCTCCTCCCTGATCCAAACAGGAAAAAATCGAAACTATTTCCCTTATAATTCCTTTTCTCAATGACATTCAAGAACCTTTCCGGCTCGAATTGAAGAGGGTTTTCCAAAAATTCGGCATCCCTTTGTATTGCCCACACGTTGAAGAAAATATTAGAATTTTTGAGATAGTGTAACCGGCTACGACAGTGGTCTCGCTCAGCATGTGTGGCATTAGCAAAGGAGCCGGTGGGTGAATTCGTAACGTCTCTTTCACCACAGCTTGTAAATAGAGTAGGCGAGGAAGATGGAACTCTTCAACGATGTTTTGTCACCTATTATTGCATCCAATTCCTCGAAAACTCTTTGCAATTTATCTGGGTGTCGTAGTAATTCTGTCATCGCCCACTCCATTGTTGCAAATGTTGTGTCTGTAGTACCGGCTACAATATTCTATACCCACAATTAAAGACAAAGGATCAAAGTTGAACAAATTTAATTAAAATTAAATTAATCGATCAAATCGAGATAATTTAATTAATTTGATTCTATTAATTTGCTTTTGATTAAAGTGTTAAATTAAAACACATTACGTAGGCTGAATGTTTATTTTTATATCAATAGCCGGATTAATTGATTTTATATTATAAATTTTATATACTTTAAAATAAGTTTCAATCCAATTAAATGTACCCTTTATTCAAAGGTCAAATATTTTTACTAATTTGAGATTTATTCAATATATTTTCAATTTTCAATTTATAGTTTTATCATTTAACACTTTTAGTATTTCAATTAAATTTTATTAACTTATCATATTTATTTTTTATCAAATATTATCAACGACATTCAAATTAACATTTTGAGTTGATAAATTTTGACGAAAAGTGTTTTAATATTAATAATTAAATTAAGACTTTGAATAAAAAAAATAAGAGACAAAATCCTAAATTTTATTGAAATGAAAATAATAACAATGTATTTTAAGTTTATTCAAAACCTAAGCATAAATACTAAATATATTTTAACAAAATAATGAAATCCGCCAATGTTGCTTATTTTTTCATTTAAATCAGAATCAGTTCGATTATTGAAATTTTATCTTTAAATTAGCTCAGTTACTAATTTTTATTTTTGAAAAATCGACTAATTTTTGAAGCTGGATTACACATCTTAAAAAAGATACCATAAATCTCTAAAATCATATTGTTTATAATTAAACGGACCAATTTCATGGATTGCTATGTGTTTTTTTTAACCATGCCTATATATATATATATATGGGAAGGGATCAACTTACATCGATGTGAAATTGGAGTAATTTACACAATTTCGTATATTTTTGTACGACTAATATTTTAACAAATCAACCGTTGAATTTATCGATATAATCGTACTTATCATGCATGTAAATTTTCAAATTGATTCAAGATCTCTATTGTATTGATCTAAAAAGATGTCTATATTAATACTTATTGAACGGTTTAAAGTTTTTTTTATATATAATAAATAGTTTAATAATTTTAATTTATTTCAAATTTAACATGAATGATTTATATAAATGGCGTATGAAATATAACAGTTGGACCTTTAAAATGTTAATCATACAAAAACATACGAGAAGGGCATAAGTACTTTAATTTTATATCGGTGTAACTGGATCCCTCCCCAAATGTGTATTTATATCTAATGTAAAACTTAAGTGGTATTACACCCTTCCGTAACTTTTTATACGATTAATATTTTAAAAGTTCCACAGGTAAATTTATCAGTATATTTGCACTTCTCATGCATATACATTTTTTAATCAATCTAATATCTCATCGTATCACTCTAGGATATTGTCTATATTAATATATATATATATAACGTTAAAATATGTATAATCCTTTATAGTTTTTGTAAATTTTGAAGTTTAGTAATGTAGTTTTATTTTTAGAATTCCGGGTTCCAAATTTAGTGTGTAGGCTTACCAGCAGCATAGCGTTTATTTCCTTCATGGATAATGAAGTTTTGATATCTCCTGTTTGTTTCAGGTCCAACAATTGCTGCAAAATATCCTTTATTTATTACGAAGGAATATCAAACACTATAAGACTATCATTTATTACGAAGAAATACCAAAGATTTCTGCCGGTTGGTTGAAGTACTCCAGAGCAGATGAGAGAGTTAGTGGGATAAAAAATCGTTCATCTCTTTCCATCACGTATTTCTATTTAAAAAAACATAAATTATAATCAAAGTTGTTTAATTATCAAAAAAATATTTAAGAAGTTTATTTACTAATTACTTAATTATAAAAGTTATAAAATAATTATTTGATTATTCAATTTTATCTCTCATTTTATCACCAACCGTTAAATGACTAATGGAAGATTGACGTGATAGTTTTTTTAAATTGAGATAATAACAATTATAATCTTTAACATTTATATATTATGTTAATTTAGTTTTAATTTTAAAAATTTAACTCTTTTAACATTTTCACATTACCTAATTTGTATAAATAAATTATAGACATGAAATTTTTGTTGATATTAGATAGTAAATGTATAGTGTTAAATTCTAAAAGTCATAAACAAAACTCATTTTACTAAAATAAGCTTAAATTCGAAAATAAAAAATTAATATAAAAAATAACAATCAAACGAAATCCAGCCAAATCAAATTATAATAAATAGTTAAAAAATCCAAGAAAACCGGACCATGAACCCTCCTAATAATTGTTGAGTACAATTATTTTGTTTTAATAGCTAAAACATTTGAGGAGAAAATGAGAATGAATGGAATATCAAATATGCAATTACTAATACATATTTTGTGTCCAATTGGATGTCAGCATAAACAAAATAAACTGTGTAATATTTTATTTAGTAAAATTTTAAAAAGTTTCATTAAAGTATTATGGAGGTGTTTATATTAGAAATTAGATTATATTTTTCTACTCTAATAAAAAAATGTGTTAATTTACGCATATTAGATCAAAGAGTGAATTGGTCCTTCTATTAAAAATTATATCAATTTCTATTGTTAAAAACTAGTTTATGTACATCAACATGAGATATACATGGTGTAACAGTCCAGTTTTAGCTAAATTGGAACAGTGGTTTCGGAACTATAAATCCGAAGTCGTAGAATTATTTTAATATTATTTTTGGTGTTTACAGCATGTTAATTGATATGTATGGAAATTTTGTAATTTAATTTTACCGTTTGTATGCTTAATTTGATAAAAAGGACTTAATCGCGTAAAATATAAAAGTGACATTCTATTTGTTAAAGTACTAATTTACTATGGTTTATTAATTGTTAAGTCCTTAAAATGAAATTAGGCCACTATTAAATTTAATGTACGGTAATGGCATGCATTATATGGTTTTATAATTAAATTATAAAGGTTAATTTGGTAAATGATTAATAAATGTTAATAAAATAAAACATGAAGTAAAAACCATGCATGTTCATCTTATTTTTGGCCGAAACACAAAGAAAAAGAAAACATTTGAAGGCTTTAAGGTTCGGCACACTTGGGAGTTTGATTTAGATCAAGAAAGGAAGAAATTGGATTTGGATCGGGGAAGTCGAAAGTTGTTGAATAGTCGTTCTGATCCGTTCGTTTTCATACGAGATTTTGGAAGTTAGCTACGAGCTCGGGGCTCGTCTTGGAACATCGTCACACTATCGATTGTTATTTCGGTACTTTGAAAGCTTGAAATTATGGCATATGGCATGTATAGGCTAATTTTTGTTATAATTGATTTTGAAATTGTGTACATATATAGCCATGCGGAAATGGCTCAAACATGATGTTAATGCTTGTGTGTATTCGGTCATGTTTTAAGCTTATTTTGGAAGTATATTTTATGGCAAATATGTTTGTGATGTTGGTTATATGATTTGGCAATGAGAAATGGTAAGTATGATGTATAATCGGCTTTATAGTTAGCTCATTTTGGAAGTATGAAAAGTAGTATAATTTGGCTTGGTAATAAGGTAAAATGATGAATATATATATATATATATATATATATTTGATTGTGTATTAGTTATGTTTATTCGGTTTGTAATGGCAAAATATACACATATATTATGCTTGAATGTTTGGGTTTTTAGGTACGATTCATGACGGAAAATGATGATTATATTTTGAGTATGTTTGATGGACATTTGAATAGCTATAAGTGACATAGTCATTTTGATACCGAATATGATTAATAATATTATAGTAAAATGCATATGAATTGGTAATGAACAAGATATTATTTGACTATTTGATAATGTTTGCTAATGTTTCATGTATGGATATTTAATAAGCTAAATGGTATGTCTTGTTTTGACTTAATGGGTGAATGTGCATAAGTAAATAGGTTGGTATGTTTGGTAATTAACTAATGACTTAGATGTTTACAAACGGATGGATTGATGTATGCTTTGTATACAAAATGAAACATGTTTGATGATTATTTAAGAGTTCGAATGCCATGATCTTTGGTCATAAGGTTCGGCTATTGGAGTTATAAAGTAAATGTATTATGGTATGATGTATATTAGTTGGGTCGGATAGGTGATTAAATAAATAATATTGATATGTTTAAATTTTAAAGCATGAATTGCTTATGTATTATAAGTAGTAAAGCATGTTTGGGCTGTTAATTACTATTCGAGTTTAAAAATTTTCGTGATTGAGTTAATATAATTTTGTGCATAACTTAAATTGAAAGACTACTCTGAGTTGTATTTTGGTCGGTAATGCCTTGTAACCCTAATCTGGTGATGGATTTACACGTGATAAGTCACGTGTTACCATTTGATTATTCTATCAGCCATGTCAATTTTTAATAATAGAAATGGATGAAATTTTTAACAGAAAAAACTAATTTCCTTTTTAATCTAACGTACACTAACTATTTTATTTATTTTTTGAGTAAAAAGAATAAAATACAATATAACACGATATACAAGAGCTTCTGTGATTTTTTATCAAAAATTTCTAAAAGCACACTTATAAGCTTGAAGGTTACACATTAATTTTTCAAAATTTTTAAAATTTTTTCGGATCACATTAAAATTAGTTACCATCGTAAATTTTAAAATGCTGACATTTTGAGAGTGTCTTTTCAGATTAGTCAAAGTTAAATTTCCAGTCCAAGAGGGCATTGATAAAAGCCAATAAAAGTATCAGCCGTCTTTTTTCACCTAGTAAATAATATTTAGGCACCCCTTTTCTAAGGCATCATCTTAGTTTTTTCTTCTTTTTTTTAAAAAATTTCTTCATATTTTTTAGTTTTATAATTTTATAATTTATAGTTTTTAATTTTATTTTAATTCATAAAAAAACGGTTGAGTTGTTTTTCTTTATAATTTTATAATTTTCTTATTTTTAAATTTTAATATTTTATAATTATAAAATTTTAAAAATTTAAATTAATAATCAAGTTGATAATATGCAGACAGTGAGGACTAAATATATTAAATTGTTTAGAAATAAAATTAACTTGATAAAATATATAAAATATTAGGGACTAAATTTGTTAGTTTATTTTTTATATTATTTTAATAAATTTCCCACATTACGGAAATACTAATTAGCCAACCAATAAACCATGCACAATCTCTATCTTATAAACAAGCTATCATTATCAACAAGGGGAAATCTCTATCCTTATCAACAAGGGAAATCTCTATCCTTATCAACAAGGGAAATCTGTATCATTATTAACAGGGATTAGATAATATATATATATATATAGAAGACCTGAAATAGTTATAATCAGATTCTATTTTAATTTTTATTTAATAAATAAATTAATTAAGATTAAATATCAAATCAAAACAATAATTTTATATAATTATTGATCAATTTTCGCCTTCCTTTTTCACCATTTTATATAATTCAAATTTTAATTTTAATTATGCAATAATTTTTTCCTTAGTATAAAATCATAATTAAGTCCTCCATTTCTTTATGTGAGTAGTAATAAATAAATTCTCTCAATGTTTTTTAAATCGAATCGATGACTAAATTGATTAGGTCATTAGTTTATCGATCAAATCAATTTAATTGAAAGTTATTAAAATTTTTAAAATTTAATTTAACCGATTTTTAATCAATTCAACTGGTTTATACTAATTTTCAATATACAATAAATTATGAAATTATAGGTATTTGGCACAAAGTCAATTATTAATTTACAATAAAATATGAATTTTAACATAAATACTCCATTTCTTATGGGAGTGATGAAGTCCATAATTTTTTAATAAAATTTAAAAAATGGTTTAACTAGTTCGTATCAGTTCTTGATCTAATCGTTTCAAAGTCTTTCTCTTGACTAGTACTCGACCAATTCATGGTCTGATTGATCCAATCCAGTTCAAACGTCCTCCCATTCCCTCTGCCTCTTCTCTCTTCAAACTAAAGTACCCATTGATATTGAACTTTTACAATAAAGTTGCAGTCCTTGTCAGTGACAACTGGTTGCGTCACCACGACGATCACGGTTGGACTAAGAAACTCAACATTAAAATTATTATTGAAAATCTCAACTCAAACTTGAGTTTAGTTCAAAATCAATACTAATTAATTGAATTTTATATCAACCACGAATCAGAACTTACTTATTAATAAACGGATTTAATTGTATCAACTCAAATTCTCATTAAAAAAAGTAATAATAAAATTCATATCCAAGTAGGAGTAATTTAAGTATTAATATACAACAAAGATGAGGGTACTTGGCACAAAATCAATTAAAAAGCAACACATGCATTTTAGTTCAACTCTTTGCCTTAAAATGAATTACCTCATACGGAGGCTCTTTTATAAAATTAATTCAAAAATTTTAATTAATAATGTAAATGATCTATTTTTTTTTATAAAATATGGAAATACCTAAAATTTATAGTACAAATTAGTGAGCCAAAGTGTTCGGCGCCACCAACATGCCATGTCAACAACCAAGATAAAAAAATTAATTTTTTGATAGAGCCATGTAAAATGGCACCACCCGTATAAATAGCTGAAAAATACTACAATTTCTAAAAATATGAGAGATTTTAAACAAATTATTCTTTTTCTGATAGAGTCAAATAATTTGGTGCCTCCAGTTTCTAACATCTCTGTTACCTTTTTTTTTTCCATTTTTTTGTTTTTATTATTTATTTATTATTTGTTTATAATATTTTAATTTTATATTTTTTGATGGAGCCATTTTAATTGACGCCACCATTTCATTTAATTTTTTTAAAAATATGTTTATTGTTATTTTATATAAATTTTGATGGGTTATAATTCATTTAAATACCTTTTTTAATTTGTTTAATATTATTTTATAATATTTTTATATTTAAATTTTTTATCATTTCAAGGCTTTTTATTTAAAAAAATAAATATACTTTTAAAAAAATAATAAAACATTTTTTGTCCTTTGTTATGTTTTTATTATTATTTGTTTATAAAATTTAAATTTATTTTTTGGGGAGACAATTATAAATGGCATTATCAGTTAATTTAAACTTTTTTAAAAAATATTTTTATTTATTTTTCTAAAAAGTAGATTTAATTTTTAAATAGAAGTCTTGAAATGATATAAAGCAAATAATAAACAAATAACAAAATAAATAATAAAGTGTTATAAAATAGAGAGAGATGGAGTAAATAAAGAACAAAGAAAACATGAAAGCAATAGAGAATAATCTACTTTATTGATCAAAAGGATCGTTACAATAATTCATTAGATTCTCTATTTATAGGCATAAGAAGTATAAAAGAAATAGAGATCTAATTTATTTAAACTACATTAAAACTTTATTTAGATCGTGATGGACATCCATTCAATAAGATATTCATAACATGAACAAATTTAAAAAAAAAATGTGTTTAAATGAACTATGACTCCACCAAAAAATTATATAAAAAATAAATAATTAAAAAATTAAAAAGAAAAAAAGATTTAAATGAACTGGTGGCGCTATTTAGAATGATTTCATCAAAAAATATAAATTTAAAATATTATAAACAAATTATTTGGAAACTGGTTTCCGAGATGTTGAAAATTGGTGGCATCAAATTATTTGGCTCAACTTAAAAAAAGAAAATTTGTTTAAAGCCCCACATGTTTTTAAAAATTATAATATTTTCTTAATATTTATACAGGTGGTGTTATTCTACATGGCTCCACAAAACAAATAATTTTTTTATCCCAGTTACTGACGTGGCATGTTAGTGGCGCCAAACACTTTGGCTCCACCAACTTGTACAGTATATTTTAATTCATTTCCGTATTTTATAAAAAAAATGAATCATTTAAGTAATTAATTAAATTTTTTAGATTAATTTTATAAATTAAATTTTTTAGATTAATTTTATAAAAAAAGGCATGCGGATTGACAGACAAAAATCATAAGGTAGCTTACTGTTGTGACCGATGATGATGACTGCTATTGGTAACTTGTTCCATCTCTTCAGCATCCGTTGATTTGAAGCTGCAAGGGTTGTTTTCACAGAAATGGGATAAACAAGACAAACCCAAGAAGGGAATGTAGAAATGTATGCGAGAAAACTGTACGACTATAACCGGATACATAAAAAAACTCCGGTTAGAGAAGTTCAATTCAATCGGAGAACTAAAATTTGTCGTAGCCGTAAAAAACTATCGCGAGTAATTTTATCAGATTCAAAGCATAGGCATTGATGAGGGTAAAACTAGCATTACGTCGTGATGACCATTTGAATGGCCGATTGAGCTTGTCGGGCTCTGGGAGAAATGCTACAATTATTGCTTATACTAAAATTTTGATATCAGCAGATGAAGATTTATTTACAACTTTATTTCTTTTTACTTACTACCGTCAAATGTTATTATTAATCCATTTTAGATAAATTGTGACCTAAATTTATATATTTTAATTAAATCAATTTCAATAGATGTATTTTTAAATTCATCTATTTTAGATTTTAGATTTCTCAAATTTTAAAATTTCTTACCTAAACAATAATAAATAAATTCATTGGATAAAATATTGATATAAATTTATTGCATATTCTTCAATTCAATTATTAGTAATAGCTATATTTTTGAATTTCAAAATTTCAATATTAAGGCCAACTCGTTAAATCTATTATCTTTCTTTTTCCTTTTTTTTTTTTTGATAGTATGCAAAATGGTATTACACATGCAATTATATATTCATCATATTAGATTTTGAAAATAATACAATTTAATAAATTCAAAAACTTCAAAGACTAAAAATGATTAAATAAAGTCCAATGAGAAAGAGGTGATACATTTTGGTGCCAACAAAAATCAAGTAAAATCAGAAGAAAAATGAGCTCTTAACTCTCTTTTCAGACAACAAATTTCTTAAAACATCCATTAATGAAGTCTTGCAACAGGACAACTCAACAGAACAGAAAAAGAAACACAATCTAACTCGCTCGGAGCATCTGCATTAAACCACCGAGTTACCCCGAACTGCACTATCCACATGCAAAATCTAAGCAACGAGGGTGCTGGCAGTCGTAGACTCACTGCAAACGGATAAGTTGAATCAATATTGCAACAAATTGATGAAAAAAGAAACATACAAACAGGAAGGGCATAGACCAATAGACAGACTTGGTCATCTGTAATAAAAAACAGTGCACCGAAGCAAAATTACGACACAATCTAATGCAGGGGCTTACGTATTTAAAAAAAGACAACCTAAATCATATCATTTACTAAACAAAATATGCAAATATGTTCTAACAATTCCCCTGAACTCCAACCTTAGAAATGGATTCGAGCAACCTACAATAAACCCATCATGTATTGCATAGAACAAATCAAGCAGGTATTCATTTCATTGAAAATCACAATATAAAACCAACTACATGAACAACCATTTTGTAATGGGATTATGCAAATACAGTAATAACTTAATGCCGTCATAACGTACTGCATCGCATGGCAAGACAAACAAAACACGCATCAAGGAAGAAACCAAAGAATATAAGTTCACTAACTAGACAGTAATTGCAACAAGGATCAGTCTTAGATAAAAACACAAGTATAAAGCTACAAACCGATGCATAGACTTACTATTTCCAGACAGGTGGAAGCTTCTTTGTTTTCTTGTAGTAACGAGCAAGCCTGTGAATCCTGCTCTCAACAAGAATCAACCGAAACTTGGAATCCTTATCCTTCCTGTTTCTCTCCAAATGCTTGCGGATCGCAACAGCCTTCTTAATAAGGTGGTACAAATCCTCGGGAATTTCAGGGGCAAGACCTTTCAAAAACAATAAAAAAATAACAACACATCAAAAATAACCCCACAACCTTTATGATTTAGTTTTAAAACTTAAGGTAATCAGTGAACATTTTACAGCTAAAACATAGTTGTAATCAGAATTTTGTAAGATTAAAACTTCCACTCCGACCAATAGCCTATTTTAACAAGAAAAATCCATGCCATCAATGTAATAAGAATTCAATCAACCATCTTAAACATGCTCAATATCAAATTCAAGCTAACATTTATCGCCTACATGGACAGCTAAACTAATAAACGAACCAATTGATAGGATATTGATATTGAGGTCTATGTCATAAGAATTTGATGAACTATTTTAAATATGCTAGCCTACACGGACAGCTAAACTAATAAACGAGATCAATTAGATTGTTTCGAGATCAATGTAGAATCCGGGCGAATATTTGGTGCAATTAACCCTATATATTTTACATTTATATATTACCGTGAGCCTTGAGGATACGCAAGATTTTGCTTCCAGTAACGCTGTTAACCTGAGCAATGCCATGAGAGTCACGAAGAATGACACCGATCTGAGATGGGGTCAAGCCCTTTTTTGCAAATTTGCAAATGTTCTCCTCGACCTAAACAGATTTACATATTTACATATCAAATAATAAGTAAATTTTTCATAGGGCATTTCTGTCAGAAAGGAAATTGAAAGACTCACATCTTGAGAAGAGATCTTGAGCCAGCTTGGTGGAGTTCTCTTATAAGGTAGAGCTGAGGCAGAAATACCCTTGCTGCAATAATGAAGGAAATGTTAGTATTTAGCTAAGTAACGTAGAAATACGAGTGTGTGTGTGTGTGTACATATATATATATATATATATATATAGAGAGAGAGAGAGAGAGAGAGAGAGAGAGAGACCCGCGGCTGTGCATGCGACCCATGGCGGCGGCGGTGGTGGCGAGATTTCTCTCTTTGCCGCTAAAGTTTTGAACTGGACAGTTGGAAACGAGGTGCAAGCGCAAACCCTATCTTTCTCTTTTATGCGGGGTTTTCCATTTTATATTTACAGAGAATTTTTGGTTAAAAAGGGTAATTATACAAATGGTCACCCAACTATTCCCGTGCTCCTGTTTCAGTCACCTAACTTTAAAAGTTTTCAATTTAGGACTAACGTTTGTATTCATTACTATTTTGGTCACCACTATTAAATTGATAAAGGTGATGGCAAGGCCTTTTTTAGTTGGTATAATACTATATTTAGTCTACAACACTTGCATATTCTACCAATTTGATCCAAATTAACTTAGTCTCTATACCATTAAAAAAATCAAATAAGTCTAAATTGCACCATAATTAACATTTATTGTATAAAATTATCTTGAAATTTATTTATTTTTCAATTGCAGTTCAATTTCAAACAAAATATTTCATTTATAAAACCATAAAAACTTCAAAAATATTAACACCGTTAAACAGTAAATGTTAACTCTATTCCAATTAGGCCTTATTTGACTCTTTTTAATAGTATTGAGACTAAATGATTCATTTTAGTAGAATACATAATCTGATTAGGTCCTTATAATAGAGAGACTTCTCAAATACATTCATATATTAGTATTATGTAATAAATATTTTCGTTTTGGGCTAAAAATCCATGTTTAGTAGACCCATTGTTACAAGATCCACCTTTTCTCATGGGTCAGGCCCAAACCTCACTCATCTCCTTCCATGGCCCAACACGGCACATCCGATCAGGCAATTTCACACATGTCAAATAAAATTGTTAAGAAGTTGAATAATTGAAATAGCATCACAATCAAAAACTAAGTTATCTTTTAATTTAAAATAAAATTAAGAATATATCATAGAAAATTACTTAACTATAACGATGTAAATGAAATAATAAATTAAAACAAAATTATGTAAACATATAACCGGACCTAAAATGAAATTAATCCAAAATCTAGACTCCCACGTGAAATTTCATCATTAATCGAACCTTCAGTGACTTTTACTTCTCTACTTTTTTTCATTTTCACTTTTCACATTTTTTTTTCTTTCTTTAAAATCCTACTCCATTTACATTTCACTTGTAGACACTGTAAATTTTAGCAACTCAAATCTTCATTTTATTGTTTCAACAACTAAGAGCTTCATATAATATGATATCTATTACTAAGTAGAAAGTCGAATAAAATTACAGTTGATTACGAGTCTTGTATTAATTATAAAATATAATTTAAATTATGTATTACGTAAATATAATTTAAAACTACGGTTTATTTTATAATCAATTTTTATATAAAATATAGTCTAATATTTTTATTATTCAAAACAGGTGTAATACTTTAGTATCTAATACTAATCAGTGTCAAATGTAATTGATAAAAATAAATTTTCAAAAAAAAAGTAGGGAATTTAGAAAATTCAAAGTCAGAATTTGTTTTGTTCAAAATATAATTTATTATTTAGTTTATGAATACGATTATTAAAGAAATTTTTTATTCCAAATTTGAAAAATATATATTAATAAGAAATTTACCTCTAATTAAAATTTAAATATACAATAAATAAATTACACGTGATAAAATAATATAATGACTTATAAGCATGGCACATAAAAGTTATTTTTATAACTTTATTATTTTCGGTTACTAAGATTGGACTAAATTTATTTTTTTAATTTTAATTAATATAAAATAGTGAAAACAACTTGAAAGTATTTGATAAAAAACATTTTAAAAAACTATGTAAGAATTATTGATTATTTTTATTTACTTGTAAAATTAATTTTTTAAATGTTTATGAATAATATTTTGCCATATTACCAATTAATTATATCCAAAAATCATAATATAAAACTCAAATTATTAAAATATAAAACCTAGACTTAACATGAAATAATCAAGAAGTGAATCGAATCAAATTATTATAAAATATTTAAAAATTTAGAAGAAAAAAAACCCACCTAATATCCTAAACCTAACCCCACTTGCCTGCTAAATTACAAAAGAATAGTTGCTTTTAGTAAATTATATAGATTAATTTTTTAATTACCTTGGTTAACTTGCCCTAAAGTTAGGTAATTTGTGTCCCCAATACATAATAGGTATGTGGAGTATGTGGCTTTTTTCATGCTAGGATCCTTTGTAGCCTACACTCTGCTCTGCTATCGGATAAGCATTACTGTTATTTTTTGTTGCCTACAATTATAAATACTCCAAATATGTGTTTGATACCTACTTATTTGTTGGCATTAGTTATGATTTTTCGTAATTATGATCAACTTTTTTTTAGAAAACATTCAATTGAAGTGGTTGCGGTTTTGTTATTGTAAGGATGAGAATCTCAAGTTTAAATCCTTGTAATCATATTTATTGGGTCGAGAGAGATTTATCTATGTAGTTTGAGGTATTTTGTAATAGAAGATTTTAAGTTTTATGAATTGTTGAGGGAATGTCGACTCTTTCGAGAGAAGTCTTCAGAATATTGTTTGTCAGGAATCAACGAATCTCAATATTATTTTCGTCTAGAGTTGTCTTTCAACTTTTTTGTAAAACTCAAGTGTTTGAAATTACCTGAAGAGGTGGCGAGTTTAACAAAGTGAAAGCATTTCGTTAGAATAGTCATCTACCAAAAAAAATGAGTTTTGCTTTTATTGTAAAGCCCAAGTGATAGCATAGTTGTTCACAAGTGTCTACATTATAGGCTCAAACCCTATCAAGCGCAAATGCTTATATTTTCTTAGTACGTGACTACGCATCATGTACGAGCTGATTTGATGGGATTCTCTTACACTACTGAATTGACTGTATTTTTAGACATTTATTATTTTAAGGACGAAAGTATAATTTGATCATTTACTAATCTATAATTTTATAAAATCTAAATGAAAAAATATCACATTCTCATTTTAGGTGGTCTCGACCACTATCAGCTCCCCTTAGTGTCGTCCTTATTGAGTGGACCACGCTTCAAATCCTTCTTCCGGAAAAACTCAACCTTCCTCGACATGGCTATCGGACTTGATTGCTTGAATGTAAAGATCCAACAAAGAGAACAAAAGCTACTTTGGTGTGCTAAAGGTCTCGCAAAAGCTACCCAAAAAAAGGCACATCACACTTTAAATTAAAGCCATGAACCCATACTCTTTTTCCACAAAAGTTTCACTTATGCAATAAGACCCATAAATTTTACATGTTTCCTTGTTCTGCCTGTCTATCTATTTGCTACAAAACTACAAGTATAGTCCACCCCATATAAACTTTTGGTAAATGAGCTTAACCATTTAAATTTAGGGTATTTTGTTTTTTTTTTTTGTTTTTTATGGTAAATGTGCATTCTTTGCAATTTAACTTGTCACTAATGGATATAAAATTTAGCTTAAGAAACTCCCTACCACCCTAAAAAAAAAAGTGATTTGATTTGACATCAAAGGGAACTTCATGCACACAACAAGTTTCTTTTGCCAAATTCTTTTTGGTTTGATGGTTTCCTATAGTCACCAAGGTGGCTTTATACAAACTTTTTTTTTTCTCATCTCCTCTACCAAAGGAGATTCTCCTCAATTTGATGTTGACATTATGCAATTATCTTTAAAGTTCCCAGCTACTTGCATATATATATAAGTCCCTCAATTATTAAATATATCAATTCAATCTTTCTATTATTAAAAAATAAGATAAAAGTTAAATAGTAATATATTTCATTTATATAAATATAAAATATTTTAAATTATTGACTATGTTAAAAGAGTAAATATTAATTTTATTGAAATCTAATTTTTTAATAATATAAGAACAAAATTATTTAATTTCGTATTTATATTAAAGAGACTTACTAAGTACTCCTAGTTACCGTAATATCTCTAAACAGCAGTTTACAATGTTATTGGTTTATTTAAATCTCAAAATACTTAAAAATTTTCAAAATAAGAATAAACAAATTCTTTTTAACTCCATGATTTATCTCTAATCACAAAAACAATTTTTCTGCTTTATCTGTCCCACTCTACCAAGTAATCAAAAAAAAGCTTTCAAAACACTTTGATGCAGCATGCTGTGCATGCATTAGAGACGCCCTCCCGAAGCCCACAGCAGAACGTGGAGCAAATAAAAGATCATAAAATAAAAATGGAAAAAAAAGGTTTCGGGAACACCACAAACTCCATAGCCCACATCACTGTTTTGGTCTAGAATAGACCGGAACAGAACCAGATTCCACAACACCCCCAACATATCTGTTTTTGCCTAAAAAGCAGCATCACTTCCATATAATATTATACTGTGTTTTTTTTTCCCCTTTTTACCTCTTCTTTTTTTCATGCATTTTTGTGCAACCCTAAATATTCTACTGTAAAAAACCACACTTTATGGTTTTTTTATTTTTGGGTATCCTAACTGCTACATGGTAACCTAAATGGAAGAATCCAATCTTTTTTGTGGTTGATAGAGGGAAAATTTAGAGACAACACAAAGGCATCCGATGCTCAACTCTTCTATCTATATTTTTTTGGGTTAACTGGATAATGATGAAAACTTCGATTTGTACTTTTCTTTTTTGGTTTCAAAATCAACATTTGTATCATTGTATTTTGATTTTATATGTTGTTGGGTGTTTTACTTAACTAACAAACTAAGACAATTTGATTGTTGTTAGTTGAATTTCTTTTTATAATTTGTTAGTTTAATTTTAGTTTCTTTTATTTTATATTTTATGTGTGTTATTTAGAAGTAAAAGTAGATTCGAATCGATGTCATCCATCTTTTTTAATCGAGTTTGATCAGGTTGAATATAATAATTAATTTAATTTTATAGACAGTTAAAATAAGTTAATTCAACCTATTATCGGTTATGAATTTTCACAACCGAATTAATTAATTTAACCAAAACCTTAAACCAACTTCTATTCGTTTTTTATTTCTAATGCTTTGAAAGAAACAAGAGGAGAAAAAATTTAATCAGTTTAATTGGCTGAACTGAACAATGTTAAGTTGGCTCCAATACATCAATTAAGACCTTAGTTGGTCAATTAGTTAAATAAATTATGAATTGATTGCTTAAGTACGTTTTTATTTTTATTTTTTGTTAATTGAATTAATCAATTATTTTTCTCTGATCAATTGAACAAGAATAATCTAAAAAATAAATGAATATTTTTTATTTGTTCAAAGTTAAATCATGACTTATTGCTATCTGAGAGATCTAATTAAAAATTATTAAAAAGTAAAAAAACTTGATTCAATAGATTTTTAATTGATCAGTTCAATATCATTCTTCAAATCGATACCTTAATTAACTCTCAATCCAACTAATTTGATTGACAAATTCAATTTTATTCAAATATCATTACTTTATATTATACATATAATATATTAAATGCCATCATTTTTTGCTGTTGCAATTTTGGTAAAAAATTGGAAATAAATAAAATTATATACATATCCCATGTTAGCATTTTGTGAATCCTGTGATACCTGACGTATAGCCAGCTTCCAGCATCCACTTGCTAATTACTAATGTGGTCCTCCACTTTTTGTATTTTTCCCTTTCATGTTCTTCTTCCCTTTGATTTGACAGTGGTGGTCAAGGACCTAGTTAGAAACTTTATATAGAGTGTTAATGTAAAATTTTAATACTTGAGAGGCCAAAGTTAAAATTTTGTCTTATAATAATTCAAATTAAATAATTTTTAGAAGGGATATAATTGCAAATTATCCATTTAACTAACAATTAAAAAATTAAACCAAATTTTTACTATTTAAAAGGCAAAAATAAAAATTTTCTCTTTAACGAAAGATCAAAGCTTACCCATACAAAAGAAAAATAAATTAAAGTTTCTTTGCTACTCCCACTAAAACAATGGCAAATTTTAATTTTTGCCCTGTTTTTATATTTTATTATAGGTTAAAATATGCTTTAAGTCCATGTATTCTTCATACATTTGAAATTTAGTCTTTTATTTTTATTTCTCTAGATTTAATCTCTCTACTTATTGGATTTCAAATTTTAGGTAACACCTTTGAAATTCTTTTATTAAATTTTATGCTATTACATTTTGAAATTACCTCACTTAGTAGCCATTAGACAACAAAAAACCGTTCCAATGAACTTGTATTTAATCGAATAATTTTAACATTGTTTACATTTGAACTTGGGTAAAAAGTAAAAGATTAAACTATTTGAAACAAAAATAAAAGGACTAAATTTTAAATATATAAAGTTACAATTACTTGAAACATATTTTAACATTTTCTATATGGTTTGTACTTCGTACAAGAATAATGCTTGCCGGAGCAGGCTACGATGTCTGTCTCTTTACACCCATCACCATTATTTGGGTTCTACTCTTCAATTACAAAAAACATCAAATGCATACAAAAGTAAATTATCTTAGCGAGTGAAATTAAAATTAAATTTTAATACAACGGAATTTCTTGTATTAGGAGTTAAATTGTATTTTATCTTTTTATTTAAAAATGAATAAATTAATTTATGTACTTTAGATCAGAGAGTAAACTGATCATTCTATTAAAAAATTCATCAATTTCTACTATTAAAAATTGTTCTTTGCATGTCAGAATGAGGCATAGTAGCACGCAACGTGTAACTATATAATTATTCTGTAATTATTTAGTTATTCATCGATCACCATACAAATTTTAATAATAGAAATAGTAGAAAGTTTTAACAAAAAATATTAATTTATTATTTAATTTAATATATACAATAATAAATATTTTAATTTTTAGTAAAAATGACAAAATACAATATCATTCTGGTACGAGTTTTCACAGGTACTTTTAGATGCGAATTCATTAGGGTTGAAGGATTTAAATGTAATCTTGTAAAATATATGTCATTTCTTTATATAATTAAAAAACTAATCCAAGGGGTAGAAAAGGTAGAAGGAAAGGAGTGGAGGGGTACATGTCAGAACCTGACCTTTCTGACACACCCCACCATAGTTCAAAATATAAAATAATTATAATATTATTACCTCTCTTTTTTTGGTGAAGGCAACGTCTTATATTTATTAATTTATTATTTTGAATTTGTTATTTTATCAACTGCGGTTTCACCCACCGGTCAGTTCCACTTGTCGTCTTGATCAGATTATCTTTTGACATGATTGGATGTCAAGTTCAAAATCAGGGGGAAGTGGAAATGGTCTTACGGTAGAGTATCTCATGAGATCCTAGAATTTCAAATTTCGAATTCCAATCCTCCGGGCTCCGGGGACATAACGGCTATTCCTCTCATTAGTAGCGTAACAGACCATCCATGTACCACCACGTGGCATACGTACTTGCTCAACTCTCTCAGCTTAAAGTTTCATGCGCACACCAATAAGTGAAGCGGGCGTTGAGAGGAATTGTGAGGAATCAACTCTTATATCGATTTTGGTTGCTTGTGAGATTAGTTTTGTTGGTTATTTTATTAAATTATTTAATTTAATTTATTTTAAATATATGTATTATTCAAATTCAATAATTAAAATCAAGTAATTAATTGATTTAAAGTCAATTCAATTATACTATTTTTAACTCTAATTTAATCAGATAACTTAAAAATATTGTTGCAAACGACTTCTATTAACTTCAAAAAATTAACCTCTATAAACCATAAAATCAACCTAAAAATAATTTAAAAATTATAATATTAAATCTGAAATCAAAATTGATTTATTCAGATTTTATTCTAGTTTGAATTTAAAAAAAACCATATAAATAGCCTTTTGAAATTTAGGCATATTTGTTAGGTAATAATTATTTCATTGATTTAATCTAAGATCTATAGGTTTCACGTGTGGACGTAATGCTAGGAATTAAAATAAAATGCTTCACCATGCTATTATTATTATTTGAATGTTGTATGGTAATGCGATTTTGATTAAAAACACTCCCACAAACAATAGTTTGTTTTAGTGCACTTATGCAATTAGTATCTATATATATTTATTAATCGTTTAAGTGAAAATTAAATAAAGTTTTATTTGAAATAATAAATTTTAAAATTTAAAATTTATAGTATTTTAAATTCAAATCTCATTTTTTACGAGTTTTTTATTGATTTTATATAAAATATAAAAATATCCTAATAATATAATTTAATAAATTGATAGAAATAAAATTTATGTATCAAATTAAATGTTAAATTTAAATTTAAATACTATATAATATATTAATCAAATAAAAAGATAAAATTAACCCAAAAATAAAAAGGGAAAGGAATGTAGTGAAAATGGTCAACCAATGTCTCCTTTTATCACAAGAAGCAAGAAACCCTACCCAGCAACTCAGCCCACTATTTATTCTTCACTGCTCGCTTAAAAACACCAATAAATCCAACCGTCCGTCATAATCTTTATCCCTCACTCCCTTTTTATTTATTTATTGGGTAAAATATAACTGCTGGTCCTTACATTTAATTTCAATGTTCAAACTGGTATTTAAGTTTTTTTCTTTTAAATTGATACTGAATTTAACTTTTTCTCTTTAAGTTTTTTTTGTAACATTGTTAAAATGGGAGGATATGGAGTAATTATTACATGTGACACACATACTACATCGTCAACTAAACGTACATGTCACGTGTAACAATTTGATTGATACACGTCATCATATTTTTAAGTTAAAAAAGATTTAAATGTATGACAAAGCCAAAACCGGATACTAATTAGAACAAAAAGAAAAATAATTTAAACATTAAAACCAATTTCAAGTATGAAAAATTAATGTTTAACCTTGATTAAAATGTGCCTTAAGTCCTTATATTTTTTTCATATTTGGAAATTAGTCCTATATTTATTTCAAAAATTTAGTCTTTCTACCTTTCAATTTAAAAATGCAAGTCTAATTGTTAACACCATTAAAATTTCAATATTAAATTTAGATTCCTTAAAACATTTTTGTTATATGATTACCAAGTAAGTTTTTTTAAAAATTTTCAAAATGCGACAGCAACAAATTTTATAGAAAAAATTTAAGATGACATTAACAATCGGGTCTGGATTTTAAAATCTAAAAGATATAGAGACTAAATTCTTATGAATATAAGTAGAGAGACTAAATTTTAAATTTACAAAGAGTATAATTACTAGAAAAAAGAGCATATTTTAACCTTTTCTTTTTTCCTTTCATTTTCTCGGTTGAATTTTCTAAACTCACTTTTTAAGCATTACCACTCTTCTCTACTGAAACAAAAACATGGACATCTCTGCATCTTTGTCCCTTCCCTTTGTCCTAAACACACTGTGACTTGAAAACCGAGTTCGTTCATAGTGACTCAGTGACCACCCATTTTCTCCCACCATTTATTTTACCTGTAAGAGAATCCAATAGACCAAAACCAAACAACAATGGGTTCCATGCCATCTCCTCTCTTCTTCTTCTTTTTTCTTCTCTTCACAATCCAATGTTGTTTCAGTTCAAACACTAGTGAGCTAAGAGCTTTAATGGATATCAAAGCCTCTTTAGACCCTGATAATCAATACTTAACTTCATGGACCACTAAAAGTGACCCTTGTTCTTTTGAAGGCTTAGCGTGTAACGAACAAGGCCAAGTAGCCAACATTTCCTTACAAGGCAAAGGATTGTCCGGCAAAATCTCACCGGCCATTGCTGAGCTTCAGAACTTGACCGGTCTTTTCTTGCATTACAACTCTTTATACGGTGAAGTACCGAGAGAAATAGCTAACTTGACTCAACTCGCCGATTTGTATCTTAATATGAATAATCTATCCGGTGAGATCCCGCCGGAGATTGCTCAGATGGATAGCTTGCGAGGTTAGTGCTAATACGTTTTGTTTTTTGTATTTAGCATTGGGTTTTTTTTTTTTTTTGAGATTTTTGAGCTTTTTTTTTTTGGGATGAATGTAGTGTTGCAGCTGTGTTATAACCAGTTAACTGGGAGCATACCAACACAGTTTGGTTCTTTAAAGAAGCTTAATGTTCTTGCTTTACAATCAAATCAACTCACTGGTGCAATCCCTGCAAGTTTAGGAGATTTGGGTACTTTAATAAGGCTTGATTTGAGCTTTAATGATCTCTTTGGTTCAATCCCAACAAAACTAGCTGATGCTCCACTGCTTGAAGTTCTTGATATAAGGAACAATTCTCTTTCAGGCAATGTTCCTCTTGGTAATAATCTTTGTTCTTCTATCTTGCTCTTTTTATGACCAAAACATGAACTGTGTTTGATTTTGTGTTCTTGTTGTTTTGATCTATAAGCTCTCAAGAGATTGAATGATGGGTTTCTGTTTCAAAACAATCTGGGTTTATGTGGCTCTGGTTTTGCATCACTTGAACCATGTAATACCTCTTATCAAACTAATCCAACCAGACCTGAAGCATATGGACAAGGGGTAACTGGTATGTCTAGAGAAATACCAGAGACAGCAAATCTAAGGTTGCCTTGTGAACAATCTCAGTGTTCTAAGCCGTCGAAATCTCGAAAGGGTCCGATTCTCGTCGGCCTAGTTGTTGTCACAGTTGCATTATCAGCTATAGGGTTACTCATATTCAAACAATACCGTAACCGAAAACCGAAGCTCGGTACCTCATTCGAAGAACCTGAAGCCAAGGAGGGGTACAGGAAGAAAGGTTCGCCGCTCGTTAGCTTCGAGTACACTAATGGTTGGGATCCTTTAGATGGTAGTAGGAACTTCAATGGCTTCACACAAGATGTGTTGCAAAGTTTTAGGTTCAATTTAGAAGAAATAGAGACTGCAACTCAGTACTTTTCGGAGTCGAATTTGTTGGGAAAAAGTAACTTTGCTTCAACATATAAAGGGTTCCTTAGAGATGGATCAGCTGTCGTGATTAAAAGCATTAATAAAACTAGCTGTAAATCAGATGATTCCGAGTTCTTGAAAGGATTGAATGTTTTAGCATCGTTGAAACACGAGAATGTAGTCCGGTTAAGAGGATTTTGTTGCTCAAAAGCACGCGGTGGGTGCTTCCTCGTTTATGATTTCGTCCCAAACGGAAATTTGCTACAGTATCTCGACGTAAAGAATGGTGACGGCACGGTCCTAGATTGGTCTACAAGAGTTTCCATTGTTAAAGGCATAGCCAAAGGTTGGTCTCTAGTTATGTTTTTTGCCTTGTTTTAAGTGGGGTTCCTATTAGCTAACTAGACTTGTTTGTTGGAACAGGGATAGCATACTTGCATGAATACAAAGTAAACAAACCGGCTCTCGTTCACCAAAACATATCAGCCGAGAAAGTGCTCGTCGACCACCGGTTTAATCCCCTACTTTCAGATTCTGGCTTACACAACATCCTCACCATTGACATTGTCTTTGGTTCACTCAAAGCCAGTGCTGCCATGGGTTATCTCGCACCCGAATATGCCAACACGGGTCGTTTCACCGAGAAGAGCGACGTTTACGCGTTCGGGACACTCGTTCTCCAACTCCTTTCGGGTAAACAAAAGGTGACCAGCTCGGTACGTTTAGGAGCTGAAACTCGTAAGTACCAAGATTTCATAGACCCGAACCTTCACGGTCGGTTCTTTGAACACGAAGCGGCTAAACTAGCAAGAATAGCATGGCTTTGCATTCATGAATGTCCTATAGAAAGACCATCAATGGAGGAAGTGGTCCAAGAATTGGGTAACTGCAATGGCCGTCCTTAAATGGTGATGATGATGTTGTCACTTAACTACTCACTGAGGCATGAATGGGGCATGCTTTAAATTTGTGTCCTTTTGCTAAGGACTATGTATGGGCCTTTTGTGAATTTTGCTCATGTGAATTCAACCTCGTAAACGCTAATTTTATTTTGTTATCCAAGAATTTATTTCTAGGCTTTTTTAATTCACTCTTTTAATTTTGTGCTTGAAAGTAAGCTTTATATGTTATGCTGATATTTTTAGGGTGTAACCGAGCAGGCGGAGTTCAACTTGAAATTTGTAGCTTTATACTCTGTTTGAGCTCAATTAAATAGGTATGTTTAAGTTTTAGTTCGACTCGAGATATAATTGAGTTATTTGAGATCAAATTTTATTGAATTTATTTATTAATTTTTGTACTCAAGCTCGAGCTCGATTTGATAATTGAGTTTTGGGTTATATATATTAATGGTTAAAAATATGAAAAGTTTGATAAAGCTTCTGAGCTATTCGAGTTGAGTATTAGTAAACTCAAATTCAACTCAACTAATAGCTCTAGCTGTTTGAACTTGGTTTAATAATTACCATACTGAGTTTGAATTTTTTTAAATCGAACTTGAGTAATTTCGCGAGCATTAGCATCTCATTTACACCTTTAGGTCTCTTGAATCTACGTTATTTATTATGATCGATATAATCCTTTCTTGGCACTTGAAAGTAGAAGTGTTCATAGACTAAATGAAGCCAATATTTGAATCTAAAAAAAAAATTAGGTATGAATTTATCCCAACTTAACGTGTCTAAATAATCTGTTTTAAACTATAAAATTAGTCGAATTAAGCTAAAGTTAAATAATTTAAACTCAAACCGACTTAAACCGGACCAAATGACTCATCAATATCTCTACTTAAAAGCCATGGGGCCTAGAGGGACAAAATTATATATCAATCATACAATGTTTGCCTGTCTGTCCTTAAAATGGGGAATGTCATGAAGTAGAAT
This sequence comes from Gossypium arboreum, assembly GCF_025698485.1. Lineage (NCBI taxonomy): Eukaryota > Viridiplantae > Streptophyta > Magnoliopsida > Malvales > Malvaceae > Gossypium > Gossypium arboreum. The sequence continues at coordinate 118,768,437 of NC_069081.1, read as the reverse complement.
GTTGGCTTTTTTTTTTTTTTTGTTAACAGAGAAATTTAACAATATTCTATTTGATATTCAACATATATCCAAGTATGAATTCTTTTAATATTTTTAATATCTTTAAAAATCATATTTTATTATTTATCTCTAAATTTGTGTTAAAAGAAGAGATTTATATGAATTCTTTAAATAAATTGTAATCCTGGATGAGTATACAATATGAAAAATCTTTGCTAATTTTTTTTTAATTTTGATAGAGTAAATTAATTTTTTTGTTTAAAATAGAAAAATTTAGTCCGTGAATTTTAAGTGAGTAATTAAGAATAAATTACATTGTTTACTTTTTTTGTCATTTTATCGTATTTTTTATTAGTATAATAATAAATTTAGTCCTCAATGTTTACACATTCTATCAAATTGGTAACAAATTTAGTCCTCATTAGGTATCAATAAATTTAAAATCAAGACCAAGTTGTTAACATGTGTAAATATTGATGGCAAAATATATTATTCTATAAAATTAAGTCCAATTTAACAGAATGTGTAAACATTAAAAGCTAAATTTATTATTGTATTAATAAAATAAGATAAATTGATGAAAAATTAAACACAGTAAATAACTATCCTTAATTACTCATTTTCAAAATTGAAAAAACTAAATCAATAAATTTCTTAAAAAAACTAAAATACTTTGAAAAAGTAAAATTTGGATATTTGAGCCACATGGCCCTGCCAATAAAGAGATGATATTATTAGCAAAGGCTAAAGTCTGGGTCTTTCTACTTTGTAAAGATCATTAAAATTATTTTTATTTGGTACGAATTGTGTTACACAAACTCGAGAGAATATCATACGGGAATTAACGTATATTCAATTCTTACCATAGTCCTGTTCATACTAAATCTCTCACTTATATTCGTGATCTATTAGACATTTGATATTATATAAATCAGGTTTTGTTATTAGTAAAATTGTTAATGTAATCGTTAAATGATACATTAAATTTTATATAGCTAAATTTAAAATGAAAAATTTAAGAAAAATGAATATGATTAAAATATGTTTTAAAAATCTTAGTTATGCCGCAATGTTTTAATTATTTAAAACTTTCATTTTAATATAAGATTTGATGTGTAATTTAATAGTTAAATTATTGATTTTAATAATAAAAGGACCTAATTAATATAACTTCGAAAGTTTAGGATGTAATTAAAATGATTTAAAGTTTAGGTACTAATTTAAAATTATGGGTATAGTTTGGGATGTTTAGTGCAATTAAAGAAAAAAAAGGTCGTTTTCTAAATTACCGCTAAATAAACTGAATTTTATTTTGATCTATTTTTCGATCGAGAGAAAAGAAAATAATGGGGAATACGTCTTGCATGTTTTGTACCTGCGTCGAACAGGGGAATATCGGCGTGGTGGAGCGGTTTGGCCGGTTCGAGAAATTGGCGGAGCCTGGCCTCCACATATTTAATCCTTTCGCCGGTCAGTATCTCGCCGGCATCCTTTCAACCAGAATCTCCTCCCTCGATGTTCGCATCGAAACCAAAACCAAGGTAAATTGTTTAATTCACCAGCTATTTCGATTACATACATGATTCCTTTTATCCTATAAGATTATTCGTAGCTAGAAGAATTTGAATTCAATTGATCTTAAATTTGTGTTTTGATCAGATTTATTTTTTGGTTTGGTTATGCCACGATTTCGTTTGACGGTTTTACTTCTTGTAGGAGAAGAAAAAGGAATGGATATTTATGTGTGTGTGGAAAGAAATTTTTGAATTTTAGGAATTTTTATTTTTATTTTATTGATTCGAACTCCAAATGTATTGAATCTGGCTTTTTAAGAGTGATTTGCTATAATTGAAATAATATTTTCGTTGGATTTGTCAGTGGCAGATCTTGACATTTGATTTGATCTTCTTTTGTCTAATACTATATTCGAGTTTGTCGACTCTTTTGTCTTTGTCTACACGAGATGGAGATTGAAATGGTGTCGCCGTCACATCGGTTAAATTTTGGATTTGTATATGATTTTTCTATAGAAGTTGGCTCCTGCAGTAACTAGCTAAGATATGCATTGAAAATTAAAAAGGAAATGCAATCTTACTGAAAAATCATATGAAGAGAAAAAAAAAAGTTATAGTCAGCTACAAAAAGGGAAAGGAAATCGTTTGATATTTGGTTGGAGACTTAAAGTGCTATTGGAAAAGCTAGAAAGTTGATTTAGCTTTTGTTAAATTTACATAATTTATCATTTATGGTAAACCTTTTTGGTTTTTTTTTTTAAATAACATAACTAAGCTAATTATATAGGAACATTCTGATAAAAAAAAAACACTCTTTGACTTATCAGTTTTAAGGATATCTAGAATTACCATCGGAAAAAGATCAAAAGCCTGTAACTCCTTTTTTTTAACTAAAGTTAGTTTAGCTAACAATTTGTAATTTGATTTTGTTTTCTAGGTAAAGCAAGATCTATTGTTCTTCTTGAGACAAAATATTCTGTATTCGTCTAATCAAACCTTTTTAGTTTTAATTTGTGAATTCTGATTTATTAGTACAGTAAATAAACAAATTGCAATATGATTTAATCACAATAAATTCTATGAATAAAGTTAAACAAAGAAAACATGTCATGAAATTAACAATTTTAGTTTCAGAAAATATTTAAATATGTTTAATACACACACACATAGACACATACCCGTCCCTCCATCCCTGAGTTCTGTTACTCTTTTCAGAAGGATCAATGAGTATGAAGATGAAAATGTTACATATTTGCAGGACAATGTGTTTGTGCAATTGCTTTGCTCGATTCAGTACAGAGTGGTGAAGGCACATGCTGATGATGCATTTTACGAGCTGCAAAATCCCGATGAACAGATCCGGGCCTATGTGTTTGATGGTAATTTTCTTTGCTCTTCTTTTCTCATATCAGCTTATAAATATATTATGCTATTCATTTGTAATTTATCCTTCCCCGTTCTCTCCCTTCTATTTATTTCTGTGACTAAAACGTTTCATTCCTTGGGGTAGTTGTTCGAGCTCTAGTTCCTAGAATGAATTTGGATGATCTCTTTGAACAAAAGGGTGAGGTTGCTAAAGCTGTTCTTGAGGAACTTGGAAAGGTAATATGGTGCATTCTTTTTCTCAAATTCACCCTCATTTAGTTAATTATTCAAGTGTCCTCAAATTATGTGCATAAGACATTTGTATGATAGACACATTTTGGTTTAGAAACAGCTGAGCTGGTGGAAAAGATCCTCTAATATGTCAGTGGCCTACTTGTTCTTTCAATTTGTATGTGTCAAAAAATAGATGGTTAATGAAATACATACATACCCTGCATTATACCGGTCCTTTTGGCTTGCATTTTCTCAGAGTATGAACGCCTAAGGAGGAAGCCGAGAAGGGGAACATGCATTTTTCTTTTGTAAACTATGAGATTTCGGATGCTACATGATAAAAATTATGACTACTTCCTATCTAATTGCACTAGAACGAACAATTATGTTTCCATCCGAATTATTATTATTATTTTTTAAAACTTTTCTCCATCTTTGTGCTTGCTATCTATCTTCTATGAGGCTTTTCACGCATGTACGGAATCTGAAATTATGTATTAGGTGATAGGAGATTATGGATATAGCATTGAGCACATACTGATGGTTGACATTATACCTGATCCTGCTGTGCGCACGGCAATGAATGAGATAAATGCAGGTAATCTATCGTTTAACAATGAATAATGTTCGCACTCCATCATCAATTATGGTTCTTTCTGTTTTTGCTACAAGCATTGAAAAATTAAAATCTTGTTAAAACATAGGAATTACCCCCTAAACACCAGTTTTTGTGAGAATCATGTCTGCCTAAGCTATGAATGTAAATGATGCAAACTAGAACATGCATGGTACCGAGTAAATTCAACGACCATGAGCCATTCATCTGTAAGTTAAACAAAGACTTTGCAATGATTTTGTCTTTTACCAGCTCAAAGACTTCAGCTTGCCAGTGTGTACAAAGGTGAAGCTGAGAAAGTGCTCCAAGTCAAAAGAGCAGAAGCTGAAGCCGAATCCAAGTACCTGGGTGGAGTCGGTGTGGCCAGGCAGCGTCAGGCAATCACAGATGGGTTGAGGGAAAACATTTTGGACTTCTCTCACAAGGTGGAAGGCACCTCAGCCAAGGAGGTGATGGATCTTATTATGATCACACAATATTTCGACACGATCAAGGACCTCGGCAACTCCTCAAAGAACACTACCGTGTTTATTCCCCATGGACCTGGTCACGTTAGGGACATTGGTGAGCAGATCCGGAATGGGCTGATGGAGGCATCAACTGCTCAAATAAATGTTGAATGAATATCAAGACAAAACAATCTAATAGGTTGGTATTTGTGTTTAGATTTGTTATATACATTGCGTGTACATTGCAATTGCTTTTGATGGACCTTCGGCTCAGTCTTTGCAGGCCGTAGTGACCCAACTTTTCTTACCATTGGCTGTCGGCTGCAGTTGCAGGTACGTTTCATGCATTTCAGTGTCTTGGGCCAATGGCTAATATTGGCTTTTAGAGCTAAACGCATAGCTTTTAATTATACCAAGAAAAAAGCATGGCCACAAATATTTTTATGTAATATTCTATGACTGATTGAATTAATTTTATGTGATGTATGTAACTAGAAATGAAATAAAATCGTTTTTGTTCATAGTAGGGGAAAAGAAAAATTCTCACTTTCTTTTGCAAAATATTAAAACAAAAATATTTTCTCCCAATTTATACATCTCAAATTATTGATCAAGACGAATTCGAGCACTGTAATACTCGATTTGAACTATTCGTAAATTTAATTGAGCTTTCCATTTTAATATTATTTTTATTATGAAATTATATTTTTAATCTTACTATAAAGAATGAGTTTAATCGAGCTCGGGTAGCTCCATTAAGTCTCGAGCTAAGCTTGAGTTTAGAAATTGATGTTGATCAAACTCAAGCCAAGTATTGAGCCTTGAATTTTAAATCAAGCTCACGCTTGCTACTATTCGAGTTCGGCTTGGCTCGATTGCAACCCTAATAGGTATACTACTAGTGAAATATTTTAATTTCTCGAGTAAGGTTTAAATACAGTCCCATGTTTGTGTAATTCTTAAATTTTTATTTTTTATTTTATATCTTAAATAAAACATGTGTGATCTCTAGAACCCTATCTTGTAGAGTCTAAAATATCCATTTATATAATACTAAATAATTTTCTAATATCAAAATATTATTTTTTATAATATTTATATTTTTGATTATATTTAATTAAAAATATTTATTATTTACATAATAATTCCGGTTGAGTTGGGCTGTCTAAATTACAAAAGATTCTATCCAATAGTGGTCCAATATGAGCAAGACCTATTAGATTGAACAAAAAGTTTCGAGTAAATTCTTTTTAATCTGCAAATTTAATGAAATCCTAAGCAGCATGACATACTTACATGGGAAAAAAATTCCAAAAAAAGAGAATAAATAATGAGGTAAGAGTTAAAAGTTTATCCGCAGTTTATCCGCCTTTTTAAAAATTTATCTATACTAACATTAAAATAATTACGATAGATTATTTTAGTTTATCCCCGCAATTCTATTTTTTTTTTTAAAAATTATCAAATAATATGTTGGACCAACATTTTATTTGTTTTGTTTTTGTCTTCATAAGTATGAAACTGTTTATCTGTGAGTCAAATGAAAAATGTTGTCAAACTTTTGAAATTCAAATCCATTTCACCAACTTAATTAAATTGAAAATTTTATTATTCCATATGATAAGTAAAAAGCAACAAATTTTGGTTAGTAGTTAGAAACAATGACCAACCTAAAAGATATAAAGGTAGAAGACGACAAACCAAGGTGGTTAAGCCCTAAAATAAATAATAATAATCTCTACAATAATAATATTCCATTTTGTTTTAGCTTTTCAAGAAGCTGGTAACCAAAATGTCCCCACTGCTAATAGTTATCATAATTTGGGGTGCATCATTTACGTAAATTATTTGTAGATCTTTTTTTTCTTTTTTATGGTTTAAATTTCACTATGTTTTGTTTAAATTTATTTTAGTTTAGATTTTAATATATTTTTATTATAATTTTTGTTCTTTTTAATGCTTGATTTTAATTATAATTACGTGAATTTGTACTTGTAACCTATAAAATATTGCTAAATTTGTTAATTATATGTTAAAATGATATTTCAATATTTTATTAACTAATACATTATTTTTATTGTATTTTGTTATAATAATAGATTAAATGTAAAATTGTTTCTGAAATAAATTCATGTAAGCTTTGTTGTAGGGATGTAATTAAAACTTTTTAGGTCTAAATTAAAAAAATGTTTAAGTATAAAATAAAAATTATACTTCATTTAAATGTAATGAAAATATTAAGACTTATATCTAAGGAAAAAACAATAGTTTATATATATTTTAGATAAATCTTAAAATTATACATAAACTTTGATTTAATGTGTAATATGATACATAAATTTTAATTTAGTATAATTATATATTTAAACTTTGATTTTGGTTCATGAAAATTTAGTTTTGATTTAATCATACAGCGTTTAAATAAATAAGTAAACAAACTAATTTATTTTTATTTTGGCCATAACTCGAATTTGTGGATGATATTATGTGCTACACTTTCAAACCCGCATCTTTTAAATTGTTACAATAATAAAGATGTTAACCAAATTAATACTCGATCAGTTATGACTATCAAAATTAATTTGATTGATGATCCAATTGGTTCAACCAATATTATAAGGCCAATTAAAAATCATTTGAATCGAATTTAAGCTAATTTAAATATTTAAATTTGATGTTATAATTTATAAAATGAACTATTCATGTTTAATATTATTTTCTTATTTTTAAATTATTTTAATTGTAAATTAAAATTGTAGTCCGCATTTGAACCTACTTTCCTGTAGGGTATAAAAAAGGTTGGGGGTAAAATGAGATTTCCCTTTTAACTGTTAAGCGGAAATTAGGTTTAGGTCCGGCAAAAGCAAGATATGGAAGTTCAATCAAAGCTTTATAAAGTTATTTTTAACCTCACAAAGTCAAAGTAAAAAGGGCTTTTTGGCCCATAAAATGTGGACCAAAGTGAAAAACTGTCTCTACTTTTGGAAAATTTCAATAAAATAATTAAGAAAGGTTTAGGCGTTTTGAAAGGGAAAAAAAAGAGTGTAATCATGAAATTAGGAGAATATAAATTATTTTGTTTTGTAATGAGTACGAATCATCATTATTACTATTAGTAGGTAAATATAGTTGGGAGATTGGTAGGATCTACACTAATATTAATTGAGGTTTCTATTATATAAAATCAATAAATTTCCTTTTTTCAATTTAATAAAAATAATTATCCGCAACACATATTTTTATTAACGACTTTCTATATTTTATGTAAGATTTTAAGTTTAAATCTAAGTTTCAACACTTGTTTCAAAAATGAAAATTTTGTATTTTAACTCTAAATTAATATTTGACATGATTTAATTTTTTATAAATATAAAATTTTAAACTCAAAAATTTATATTTTATTTTTCATAAAATTTTAATTTAATTTTGACCCTTTCACCAAATCTTCTAACTTTAATATATTTACGAGATATTACAAAATGTTTTGTCAAATAATAATAATACTATATTCCTAAAACCTAGGGGGAATGAAAACCCCTTCTAGGCCTAACACCCACCTATCTTTCTTTAATTTCAAATCTCCCAAAATCGATGGGTGTTTTAAAGTTTTTAACTTTTATTTCCCTTTTCCTATATCAAATTAAAAATTTTAATTCAATTGACATTAATATTATTATTAATAGAAGAAGACTTGAATTTAAGTATATTGATGAACATTATCCTCCTATTTAAAAATTAGAGAAGAACTATAAGTAATTTTAGACATTATATAAAAAATAAATATGATAAAAATTTATAGTGAAATTAATATTAAAAAATCAAAAAAAATAAAAGAAAAAACCTCAGTTTGACAACAATGACAGGATAATAAATATTAGTATTACTTAATAATAAATGTAGATCTGAACAAATTCATATAATCAATTTATTGATTACAAAATATTTATAATTTTGATTTTATGTATAATAAAAAACTAATGGTTTCATATTTAATTTTTGTAAATTTAGATACCCTAAAAATATTAAAAATTTAAAATTGATTTTTTACGGATAGAAATAATATTTTATTTAAATTTGAACATGAATAGTAACCTTGAAAATTTTATAGATAATAAACAGATTTAAATTTAGATAATTCAAAATTACAAATCTCTAACCTCTGCCATTCCTATTCCAGGACTCAAACCGGATTTGCATAATAACAGTCATTTGAAAATTAGAGCATAGAGAGGAAGACTATACTTTAAAGCAACAAAAAAAAGGGGGGCAAGGTCCACAAAATTATGACTACCAGTGGCAATACAACTCAACATCATCTCACATTACAATTATATGGATCTGATTCTGCTTCAATTTCAAAAACAATCGACAACCATATAAGTGGGTAAAAAGAAAAAGGAGAAGTAAATTGGTAAAATTACCATGGAAACCCTTATATTAAGAGTCGGATTGCATTTTCTCCTTCTGCTTAAAAAATAAGCAAATTAATCCATGTGTGTTAGACTAAAAAGCAAACAGGACATTTTGTTAAAATTTCCATCTATTTATGCTGTTAAAAACTAGTCATGTACATTAGTACAAGGTATGGCATGCCTCACGTACAACATTGGGTTTTTTTTTTAAATAGTACAAATAAATGAAATTTTTAATACGAATAATTAATTTGTTCTTTAATCTAATATACAAGAGTTAATTTGCCCCTTTTTTTTAGTAGAGGGGACAAAATACAATCTGACCCTTAATACAAGAAACTCCATGGTACTTTTACCAACAATAATATAGTAATCAAGAAAAGAAATGGTAATAGAATTCTTTACTAGGTATTTGAACCAAGTTCAGATATTACAGTTAACATTATTGGGAAGTCTTTTAACTGAATATCATCCTTAACTCATACAGTTTTTACTGTTAAATAGTAAAACAGATGAAAACACCTGTGATTATACTGAAAAAGAGAAAAAAAAGTTAATCATGGCGTAACATGAAAGTGTCAAGATTCTTTGTATAAGAAAGAGGGTCCTCCTCTTTGTCCTATACTTAATGATTATACTTTTCTTCCCCTTTTTATTAAAGAAAAAATAAATAAATTAGTGGAATGAACAATAAAAAGGCCATACCATAGGGGTATAACAAAAAAAAAGAAAGAAAAAAGAGCCGCCTCTATGGTTGGTGAGCAGTCAACATTACTTGGCCTTGCCGACAGCTCCCCTTATCCCTCCCTAAAAATTCAAGTAGTAATGACCAAAACATAAAAAGGGTTGATCCAAAATATGTAATTCTTCAGTATTTTTGTTATTAACATGCTGGTAACTATGTATGAAGTTCGATTTTATACAATTTTACCATCAAAAGAGGAAATGGTTTTCGAGTTTTTAGCAAAAATTTTTATCGTATTGTCAATCAATCGTGTATCATGGAGAGTGATACAGTAATTACTTAAGAAACTGAAGCCATAACAGACTAATTTTCTCGTATGCATGTATGTACATTTGGGGTTCGTTATTGACTTACCTTTTTTGCAGTGGCACTGTTGTCATCACCTCGGATGTATATATACGTGCATTAGCAGTCCGTTTGAATGCCTAATCATGCCGGAATGGACGTCCAGTGATTCCACTTTGAAGTTCCTGCAAAAAGTCTCTTCGTTAAAAATGAATAAAATCTTAGTCCAACATGCACACGTTTCCTTCGTTTCTCCTTTTTCTAGACTTCTAACATGGTTATACTTGATTTTTTCAAAGTTCTTTCATATATTCCAAGGCTCGTACCCTCATATCCATGCCCCAATATGCGTTTAACCGCGTGTTTTACACACAAACACTTCAAAATCGGAGTAATATAGTTTTAAGTCAAATATGGCACCAGGATACCCTATGAGCCAGTCTTAATTTTTATATGTAAGTTTATATACATGTATTAGATTTGAGATTTTGATATTTTCATAGTCCCTAACAATATTCATAATCCATTGCAACGTGCATGGATACATACCACTAATACCAGTCAATAAAGCTCACAGAAATTTAAGAACCAGCAAAATCGGGTCAAGTTCGTTGCGATATCTCTATCAGCCATCGTGTACCTCCTAAAGCCGACAGTCCTCTCTTTGCTTCCATTTTGCTCAAAAACTTTGTAGCAGCTATCTAACCGATAACCCTGTGAAAAAATTTCAATATTCAATCTTAACATCAAAAAGTTTGAAATAAAAAGGGTCCCAGCTAGAAAGCAGCAATGTCACCATAATTGGAATGTTTGAAAGACAAGCTACCGAAAATGATGGAGATTAAGCTCGCCAGTAAATGATAAAAAAATCGAATAGAGAGAGAGGAGGAAAAAGCCGTTACTTCTTACTTTTTTTTTCCTTGACTGTGACAAGACAGACATCCACTCTCCTCAAGGTGGGGGCTCCTCCACATTAACAAAACCAGACAACCTTGGTTACACAGTTGAGTCATATCAGCAAGTAAGTGCCTTACAGCAACAAAGATATGTTTCCAAGTTCATCCGAGGTTGACCCTTCTTCAAGTGGAAACTAAAAATCTGGTTCACCACAAGCTTCAACTGGTTTTTGCATATCTGCAGCACCAACAATGATACTATAAATTCCAAGGCCTATTTTGGCTGTAAAGCATAGTCCAAACTTGTTTTTCACTTCTTCTTCTTCAACAAACAGTTAATATGCAGACATTAGTTCCGATAATCAATGATTTTTCACAAATGCAATAGTATTACAAACCGATGCTCCAATCAAGAGTCGGTCTTTACAAGATTCCTTATCCTTTTTGGATTAGATATACAACAAAGACACCAAATAGGCACTGGCATACTAAGTTTTCAAGATATGAGGCAGTAAAACGGATCAGCATCGTTCTAGGAACTTACTGATGTATCATAACAACACGAATATGGCTAGATCATCCTTGTACTGATTCCAGTTTGGATTACTAGATCATGAAAGTTCATACAGAAGATGAATGTAGGAAAAGTAAAACAAACCATATATAACATACAGCTCAGTTGAATTCGGCCAGTAAAAGTAAAACTGAAGCTTACCATCTTCAAAAACTCATGAAAATCCCTCAAATTTTTTGCATCTTCATTGAAAGAGCATGTTGGGGCTTGGGATGACAGAATATTGGTTTTAGACCCCAAAAACTTGGAGCATACCACATTTAGAATAAGAGACTTCATATCTTTATGAGAATTTTAAAATTATAAAATATTCATATAGTCCACTTATTTTTCAACTTTTTTCAGATAAAGACTTCTTCACATGAAACTATAGATATAGTAACTGTCCTTCAAGCATTTAAAATATGATGATAGGAAAAAAGGCATACATGTGCCAGGTTTATGCAACAGATTCTAGTACAATTCCCTTACATAATAATTGATAAAAAAATTTACATTGATGTATTTGACATGCAAATACATAGGCTACCATTGTATAACTTCAGCCATTGTTCTGCAGATAATCCCCATTCTTCTCTTACAAAATCAAATTTTTTATAAATATATCGAAGAAGATGATACTGTATTCATTCAGTCACTATGGACAAAAGAAAATGAAATCACAGTAGGACAATAAAGTGGTTATTTTCATTCAAATCATGCAATCATTGAAATTTCTAACAAACATTCTCTAGCTACTACATCACTATCTATATGTTTTTTCCTGATTTTTAAATTGGAACAGAAGTGAAGATGGACAAAAATAAAAGACAATTGAAGAAAGAATTCGATCAAATCCTAAAGTTTACAATTCTACAAAGAGTTAAAAGAAAAAAAGCATTACACTTATGGTGCATCTGTAAAGACTCCATTGAGGATGTCATCCTCACTGCCGATCATAAATAGATCCGCGTCTTTTTCTTCCTCGTTGGAGAAATCCCTCCTGCCGAGCTTCGAATGAGCTGCAATGAATATCATTTTTTGAGCCCTTTCGAGGCCTATCCGTGAGTGTCTGTGTACACAAATCCACTTCATCAAAGACCAGTTACGTTTAAACCCGCATGATGTTGCATGTAAGAAGATAAGCCTCACTGCAACCTTTCCTAATGATTTGTATTCGCTAAGACAAGTTTCCCATACCAGCCTACTGCTTTGGGGGTTAGCGATCTTCAGTTTTCCGGTCACAGAGTCCCGTTGTTTAACTTGAACGGCTTGAGCATAAAGTGGTTCTAACCCTTCTGATCTCCATTTCATGAGCTCCATCAGTGCAACATGTGCTTCTTCCTTGGTAACCAAACGAGTTATGAGTTTATCAACATCTTTTTCTTGCTCGTGAGTCAAACACTTGAATGGTGGAAGGTATTTTCCGCTGGTATCCCGTATCAAGTAAAGCGGATCGAGAATAAATGCAGCTGACCATGCGGGGTGGTAGTTCTTTCTAAATCTCTTTTCAACGATTTTCTCAACAGGCGCTTCGGCAATGTTGAACTTGGCGCACCATTCCTTCACTTTGACCCTCAACTCCTCCCAAAGAGGGAGGCATTGCCCGATTAACGGCCTCTCCACCTCAATCTCATGAGCCATACCTCTGATCAACTTCACCAGTGCATAAACGGCCCCTAAATCATTCCAAAACCCTTCATTTTGAACAATACTGGCAACTTCCCTCGCAACTGGATCCTCAATACAGATCCCCTTGTAAGAATCGTCCAATACAACCATCTGAAGCACTTGTGAACAGTTCAATATGTCCTCCAACATTGCAAAAACATGTGCAATGTTACTGCTGCAATGGCATTCGTTGAAAGGAACTCGTATCAACCCAGCACAATCAAGCTCCTGCATCTTATACTTTCGAAAGCTGTTCCTAGCTTGCAAATTATTATTTACAAAATTCGCTAGCTTTAAGGAATTCTCAGTGACAGTCCTGAAAAGAAGAAGCTCTTTGCTAAAATCCTTTATCAAACTAATGAAACCTTGAAGCTGACAAGAAAGATTAACCATCCAATTATTCTGAATCTCCAAATTCTTCAATGCCTTCACCTTATGATCTGAAACAATTCCTACACATTTCTGAACACCATTTCCCGGTATCCCCATTACCGTCTCCCACAAAACCTCCTCAGCTTGCTTGGTACTCACCGGTCCACCGGTGAAGACTGCCTTCTGGTACAAGCTACTCCCATTCGGAAGATTAACACTAAATTTAACAAAATTCTCCTCCACGCATCCAAAGTTACTACCACCACTACTACTACTTGTATAACTACTGCAACAACAACTTTTCCTCTTCCATCCATCAGAAGCAACTTGAAAGAACATTGCATCCCTAATTCGAGCCTCGGATTCGTCCTTGGCCTCGTAAAACTTATTATCGAGCCGAGCACCGGAAAGGTCCCTTCTTGAAATAGCCGGCATCCCAACTTGGTTAAGGAAAGCTCTAAACTTTGGGTGTTCAAGGCTAGAAAACGAAACCGACCCACAAGACTCATAGAACCAGTCAGCTAATAAATCAAACGCAGAATCTATTTGACCCTTACTTAAAGCTGGACCAGGGGAAATTTTAGGACTCTTAAGCTTCTTAACACTATCTTCCAACATTGCTAAAGCGCCTAAATCTTCTTTTCCACCAGATAAAACCAAATGATGTTGAGTCAACCCAACATTGTTGTTGTTGTTATTAGTATGACTCGTGTAACTCAGTAAACGAGTAGACTCAACTATAGCCAACGAGTTACTATTGCTATTATTATTGGTATCATGACTATTATTGTTACTTACTTGGTTTCGTAAAAGAGAAACAGCAGCTGAAGGACTTCGTTTACGATGATTATGATGATACGAAACCGAAGGTGAAGCTAATGAAGATATAGGCAAAGGGGATAACGAAGGATTTGGTCTTAAAACAGAGCTGAAATTGGGGCAAGTGCCGCGTTTCAAGTGCTCGGCGGCGGTCCTGGACGGGTTCGAGGCCGAGAAAACGGCGTCGCATAAGGAACACTTGAGTTTCACCGCTTTCGGTAGACTACTCTCTGGGTTCCGAACAAGGATCGGTTCGAGATGTGCCCAATACCAAGCTCCTTTGCCTTTAGTAGCCTTGGTTCGAACCGTGATGAGCCCTTCGTACCGTTTGTTGACGGCTTTAGCTGCTGGGTCTTCTGTAGATGAAGAAGAAGGGTCAGTTGGTGGCATAGAGATGGTGGAAGCCATATTTGTTTTTGAGCTATACAAAGTGATGATGGGGTTTGTGAAGGGAAACTGCTATGGTTTACTGGGTCACTTTTAAAGCCATAGTGATAACTGAATTACACACACACACACACACACACACACACACACACACACAGAGCTTTGAAAATGGTTTTGATTGAAAATAGGAGCGGGAGAGAGATTGAAGAATAAAGAAACACTAGGAAGGGGTATAAATGCAGAAAGAAAAAAAAAAGGGGGGGTGTTTTCTATGCTTATGATTATAGTTGTAATGTCAAACTATTCATTCATTACTTTAAAATGAACCCATATTGGATTAAATCGCAAAGAATTTGATAATTTTTAATTAAGATGTATTTAAAAGTAGTGTTTAAGACTATAAATGAGATATAGATATTCATAAATTATTTGGGTTTAACTTTTAAAAATCGAATTTAAATTGATTAAATATTGAGTCAAATTTAAATAATTTAGCTATGATTAAATTAAATTCAAGCATTATAATATTTAATTGAAGAATTCTTGAACATAAATAAACTTTTTTAATATAATTTTATTTTTGAAATTACATTTTTACCTTTATTATATAAATAAAAAGTTCAGTTATGAACGAACTTAAATGACTCGATTATGCATCGAATTGAGCTCAAATCAAATATCAAATCCTAAATTTCAAGTAAAATTCAATTCGACTGAATTACAATTCTAATAGTATTCAAAGAATTTTACTCACGTTTATAATTTAATTCCGCTTTTTAACTCAAAATTCAACCACAAATGAAAGGAGGATTTTATACTTAATAATATATATTATAGAAAACTTTAATTAAAAGTTCCTATTAAAGATGTTTTAATTTTTATCAAAAATGTATTTCTAATCTTTTATTTAAAAGAAAAACATTGTTTTTAAGTATTTTATTATTGTTCTAAAATTGTTTATATTTGCTACGTTATTTTTGTCAATTTTGAAATAAAATAATATACTTTTTATCTATGGTCTTTAAAAGTTGTATTAACTATTCACAAAATATTTCATTCTCATCCACTACTTTTAAATTTACATTTATTACTGTTAACCTTTTATTATTAATATTTCATTTTCATCCAAAATCTCTATTAATACTTTTATTCCCATCCATTAACTTTTACCTAGGTAGAAGTAGCAGGGAGGTCCTTGTATTTAAGGATAGATTGTATTTCGGCCTATTTACTAAAAAACTAAATAAATTAGTCTTTATACATTTTGAAACATGCAAATTAGCCCTCCGTTAAATTTTATTTGTTAAATGATGACGTGAAACGTTAATTTAAATAGTTAATTACTAATTTGGTCCTTAAACTATAGCTAAAATATCATTTTGATTTTTAAATTAAAATAAATATAATTTGTTAAAAAGATTAAAATATATTAAAATATTAAAATTAAATTTTTTAAATAAAAATTTTAAAATATATGTAAAAGATTTTAAAAATTACAAATTTTTTATTATCTAACTTTTAGGTCGGAACCCAAAACCATAATTGTTTTACAAGACTTTCTTTCCTATTCTACGAACCCGTAAAAATAAAAAAGATTTCACATGCTTGATTAAAACCGTAAATAAATAAATAAATACTTGATTGAAGCCAAAAGAAAAAAAATAAAAGTTTTGATTACTCACTTTCAAATTTCTCACACTTTTGTTAATGTTCAATTTCATCTTTATCACTAATGCTTACAATTAAAAGGTACATAAAATTTATTTAATGTTTATTTTGTCTACTTTAGTGAATATTTATTTTACATCTCTTGAACTTATCAGTGTTATAAAATTTCGATTACTAGTTTTCGCATTTGTAGATCTTATTGTTTAATTTCAATAAGCTTTAATCTTTAAGTTATTAGGTTTAACAATTTTTGGGTTTTGAATTTTCAAAATAAATTTCTAGGACTTCAACAATGAGTTTATGGGTTTTGAAATTTTAAAATTTAATGTTTTTAATTTATGGGAAGAAATAAAAGATAAAGTGAAATTTTAATTTAAAATAAAACTCTAAAGTCACCAACATGTCTCCAAAGGTAAAGAAGAAGCGAAAGAAGCTCATTGTCTTCTTCGTCACCAAAGAGATGTAAAATCGAAAGATTTTGTTTATTTAGTTTGATTGTATTTTAATAGTAATTAAATTATTAATTTATTAAAATTGGTGCTTTTAGAATTGCACTGGGGAGCGTCTTTAATAGGTAAGATTATTGTCTCATTATATTATCTAGTTCTCATCAAATTGAGAATTTTATGGAAAGAGAACTCAATTTTTCCAAATAATAAAATAAAATAATAAAAACACCATGATTCACCAAAACAGAGCTTCTTCGAATGTAAGTTTTGGGTTTAATAGATTTAGGTTTAATTTTGTTTTAATATAATTTTTAATATTTTTAATAATTTATATCAATTTTTAAGATTCATTTAATTTTTAGAATTATTGTTAAGAAAAAATTTTAAAAATCAAAATAATCTTTTAGCTATAGTATTAGGGACCAAACTAATAATTAACCATTAACAGATAAAATTTAACGGAGGGGCTAATTTGCACATTTCAAAAATGTATAATGGTTAGTTTGCCTATTTTTTTAGTAAAAGGGTCGAAATGCAATCTACTCCTAAAATACAATGACTTTCCTAATACTTTTACCCTTTTACCCGTAATATTTTAAAATTATATTAACTATCCATAATTTTTATTAATATTTCATTCTCATCCCGATTATCACATAGATTGTCGTACAAGCTACTACGTTAATACAAGTAATTTTTAATAATCTAATCAAATTTTTTATCTTAATAAATAATTTTAACTTAAATTTATAAACTGATGACCAAAATATTTTTTTTAAATAAATTCAAAATGACAAAAAATAGAGTTTGAAAAATAAATTCATGATTATAGGTTGATGGTAAAATTCACTTGTAAGACTATTGGGGAGGGTCGTGAATCAATGATTTCATATTAAAACACTCAGTGGAAAATGTCCTCCACTTTACGAAGCCACCTCCTTTGACGCTTCTAACTTCACAAGCACAATAGGCTTCTTCTTTATTTTTTAATTAGTGGTTAGAATATTTTGTTCATTTTATTTACCTAATATATAAAAATAAAACTCATTTGCTTTTATAAAGTTATTCAGGATTATTATTTGATGGGATTAAATATATATATATATATATTTTTAAAATCTACAAATTAAAATATTATCATTTATTTATTTTTTAAAAATTAATTAAGGGTACTTAATTATTTTTATTCCACTTGTGAAATTAATCACTACACACTAATCTATCGAATAATTTCTCATTGTTTTATATAATCATTGTATTTTATACTCTAGATTATACACTTCGTGCAAATAAAAAAACTAATTTATTGTTAATATAGAAAAAAAAACTAAAATATGGCATTTTTAATCCATGTAATATTTAATACTAGCAATGAAGCATTGTGTAAGTTGTCATATTAGTGTAGTTAATATTTTAATAATCTAATCAATTTTTCGTCTAAAATATAATTCAACTAAAACTTGAAAATCAAGGACCAGAGTAAAAAAATAAAAAAAAATGTCAAAATGACAGTAAAAAAGATAAATATTAAGGATTAAATTTTAAATTGTACCATAAAAAGACAAATCAAAGAGCTATGGTAGGTCTATGTGGATGAGAAAAAAAAGTCAAAGGAAAAAGTAGTATATTTGGTTGGATATGTGAGAGGGTGATGGCTCATTTTCACCTTAAAGAAGCAAATGGCACCACATCCTCTCAAATCAATGACTTTTATGCCTTTTTTTTTTTAATATATATATATATATATATAAAGTAAATTATATAATTCAAAATTTTCTAAAAATTAACAAATTCAAAATTTACGATATGTTCTCTTATCAAATAAAACTTTAAGTCACTTTGGACACAATGGACCCATTATATTTTGAACATTTGCCTTCTCATCATATTAAAGACTCTAATATTAAAAATTCGAATCGGTTAGATTATCGTTTTCTTTGTTCGATTCAATTTAATTGGTGGTTTAATTTTAATAAAATAAATTATTAAAAAATAATAAAATTTATATTAAAAATGTTAATATATATAACTAATTCAACTAGTTCAATTCAAGTTCAATCAATTTTTTGTTTTGGTTCCGAACGTTTCGCTCAAAATTCGATTAATTTTTTTGTCCATATTGATATACCAGTTGATTCTTAATATGACCGACTGGTCTAGTCCAATTCCACAAACCATGATTCTTAAATCTAAAATCGTAAATTTGTTATAATCAATCATTATAATTACATAACTAAATAATTAATTCATTACAATTAATTAAACTAATTACAATAAACCTAAAATATAAAAAAAATCTAAAAGAAAACTCATACATTTATATAGAGTGTGACTGAAACCTCAAATCATAAAATTTAAAAAGAAAAAGAAAAAGAAAAAAGGATTACTTTGAAAGGAATACTACAACTAAAAAGAAGTACAAGAACATGAAGTAATCAATGAGTAATGGTGATAACGGCTAGGAAAATAATCATAAAAGATAATTATATTGAATAATACAAAGTTAATTAACAACAGAATTTTGATAAAGATTAGGAATATTCAATTAACTAGTTTGCATGAAATTAATTCATTATCATTTTTGTGAGTAAAGACACATGCCAAGAAAAATAAACAAGGTCACGAAGCAGAATTACAGCAAATAATTTGGATCGGGTTTGGGTTTATATTTTATTTTCAATTCAGTTTGATTTATTTTATTATTTAAAATTAAGATAAATTATACGAGTAGTTATCCAATTATAAATAATTTTTTAAAAAATAAATTATGAAAAGTTACTAAATGATCACATAATTATATTTTTTTTGTCACTAGCTAGCTAACATAGAATAGAAACACCAAAAATCTAAGATAATTAGATGATAAAAAAACAATTATATAGTTAAATAATAAAAAAGAAATTAATTAATAGTTGAATGTCTATTAAAATAATTTGAATTATTTTTTATAAATATCTTTTGATATTGTATTGAGTTTATATATAAAATATAATATTGCAAGTGTTTTGTCTTTTGCGTTGCGTAAAGTGAAGAGGGTAAACTAAAAAGTACTTTTTCCATCATTGTTTTTTCATTATTGGGGCTGCAATAATAATTAGTTTTAGGTATATATATATATAAATATATAAAACAACACATGTTTTTAATTTTCAACTTTTATTATTATTATATATTATTATGTATTTATCTTTTGTAGGAGAAATCCAACCACTGAATCTGATTTTTTTTTGGTTATATATGAAATATTAAACAGTACTTTTTGGACTGGCTTAATCTTTACGTTATTTAAATTTGAAATTAAAATGTTATTTCTAGAAGAAAACAAAAAGTATAATTTCTATTACAACTAATAAATAAAAGTATGATAGGTTAAAAAAGTTTTAAGAAAATGTAAAAAATTAATTTCCTGTCGTTAATTAAAATAATTGATTAATTTCTTCTATTAACGATTTTTATAATTGATCATGCTGACTATTAAAATAATTTGATAGACTAACCAAATGATGACACATGATATATTCTAGTTTAATCTAATATTTTTCATAAAAAATATTAAAAATACAAAAATATGAACTTATAAAAATAATAAACATTATCAAAAATATATAATTTCTAATAAATTTTAATATTTTATAAAATTATAAAATTAATAGTACATATTTAAAATTTTATAAATACATATTAAAGTTCTATAAAAATTATAAAAATATAAAAAATTTGAAAGTGTTAAATTTGATATAAACTTATAAAAATTATAAAAAATCATAAAAACTTGGATGAGACCAAATCAGTCGGTTGGACCGGTTACACCGAAATCGGCAATGGTATCAATAAGTGCTAAAAGTAACATGTTTTAACCTCGATCTTAATGTGTTTTTGGGTGATTATTCGATGTTAATTGTGAATTTTATACTTCTAATTCTTTAGATTCATTGTTAATGCTTAATAGAGCACTTTTGAGCAAAATGAGCAAAAAATGAGCGAAAACTTAAGTGTCGGAGCAAACTACAGGAGCCACACAGGCTAAGACCATTCCACACGGCTGTGTCGATTTTATGGAATTACGCACCGAACAGTAAAAAATCACGATTTTAAGTTTTTCAGACATTCTAAGATGTATATATGTCAAAAATAATAAAATATGAGTGAGCCGTCAGATAATATTCAATAAAACAACTCAAAAAACACCATTGAAGCCGATTGTGAAGCAATTTGTTGTCAAGATTGAAGATTCCTAGTTGATTTCTTAGAAATTTATCACGAGTTTCTTTGTTTATTGTGGTTATACTGTATATTGGACATTTTTATTTTCAAGCATGAACTAATTTTCTAAAATACTTAGGGAGATGAATCATATAATGGATATTGTCATTTGATTTTTATTTTACGCAATAAATACTTAGTTTCTTATTCTCAGTTATGTGTGCTTAATTTTTAATTTGATATTTTATATTATTAATCATTATTTAACGTGTTTAAATCAATGATTGAATAGACTCTATTTAATAGTAAATATCGCGTAATTTGGTGGAATTGCATGCAATCCTAAAAATAGGACAACATAAATCTACCAGATTAAAGTCAAATTTAATAGGAGAACTCATAGCATGAATTAATGCAATAATATTTTAATTAAAAATAATTTTTAATTAATTAACCTAGACTCAGTTGCTCTTATGTTTGAAAGAGTTATTAGCATAATTTAAGAATTTCTATAGATCAATGTGTTAAGTAAAGATTATTGGGTATTGTTTCGCTTATTGGTTGTTACTCAATTATTTTACTGATTTGTTCTTTACTATGTTTGGTAGTTAATTAATTTAGTTAATTTTAGTTTTTAATCAATCACTAGAATTGTTCGATTAAATAATAAAAAGACGATAATTACTAGTACTTGTAGTCCTTATGGGAACGATATATTTACTCACTGTAGCTATACTATTAATTAATAGATGCATTTATCTTAGTCTAATTTTTAATTAGTTTCGTGACACATTAGGTATAGATCTAGAGAAAATCATTAGACTGATCAACTTGAGAATTTGACGATTGAATCAATTTTTATTTCTTAATATATATATTTTTAATATTTTATTTAATTGAACTGGACAGATCAATCAAACTAGCAAATCAGTGGCCTGGCTAGTTCAATCACCTGTCCGATTTTAAAAATCTTGATCAGAATATTTCATTTTGACATATGCTAATAGTTGAATAATGAAATATTGGTTCCCAAGTCAACCTGTCTAATGGCTTTCCTCGGATCGATACTCTTACCGATTTTAGGTTGACCATCAATTTAAGTTTTCTTTTATGATTTTTTTATATCTTTTATAAGTTAATATCAATTTTAATATTTTTATAATTATTTATAAATTTTAAGAATTCTAATATGTTTTTTTTAATTTTAAACAAGTTCTTATTAATTTTATAATTTTTTTGTAATTTATTAGAATTTATTATATATTATATAGTTTTATAATATTTATAAGTTTTATATTTTTTATAATTTTAAAATTTTATATTAATTTTAATAATTTTAATAATTTTAATTTATAAATCTTTTTGATCTTTTATATTTTTATGATTTTAATAATTTTTATAAAAAATATTAGATTAATTCAAAATTGCCACGTGTCACCATCTAGTTGGTCCATCAATTTATTTTAACGGTCAATGATAGAATCATTAACGGAGGAGTTTAATTAATAATTTTAATTAATGAGAGAGCCTTAATTGAGTGCAAATCTAATACAGAGGTTTAATTGATTTTTTTTTGCATTTTCTTAAGGGTTATTTTGATATATAAACTTAAATAAAACAAATAAAATTGGTATAATTTTAGTTCTAAATTTCTACTTTATATTTGACATGTGAATGATAGTCCTGGTTTTGATGAATCAGAATTGTATGAATAGGGAAAATCATAATATTGTTTTAGGAGAGATCAAAGATGAATTATAATTTTTTAGGGTTAAAGTACAATTTTACCATTAATTTATATTTTCATAAAGTTTTAAGGAACTAAAAGATATATTTACCATTTTTGAGAACAAAGCCATTGTCTGCTCCCTTATCTACGTTCTTGCGTATGAATATACTTGTATTGCTATTGCTAAAACTTCTCACAATTCAAGGACAATCTATGATTGTCTCATTTCACATGATGGTCTGAGGGTAAAGGCAGGGGGCTGGTAGGGCCTCCCTTAAAATGGGATATTGCTACTTTAGATCCTCAAAAATTAAAAAATTAAATTAATATATAATAAAATTATAATTTACCCCTCCCAAAATGCTACAATTTTGGTTTAGTCATTTTGAAAATCATAAATATATAAATCAATACAAGAGTAAAATTGAATTTTAATTCTCATAAAAATATATAACTTATTTTCCACCTCTCAAAAGAATAAAATTTCTAACTTCACTGGGCAGGGTTGGCTCCCTAAAATGGGAAGATTATGCTTTACACCTTCTAAAATTTATAAAATTATAGTTTAACCCAAAAATATAAAATTTTGATTTATTCCTTAAAACTATAAAAATATGAACTAATGGTCTATTTAAGAATGAGTTCATACATAATTTACCTGTCAAATTAGTATCTACTCTACCTACACAAATAATAATAATAATAATAATAATAATAATAATAATAATAAGG
The DNA here is from genome assembly GCF_025698485.1 of Gossypium arboreum. Classification (NCBI taxonomy): domain Eukaryota; kingdom Viridiplantae; phylum Streptophyta; class Magnoliopsida; order Malvales; family Malvaceae; genus Gossypium; species Gossypium arboreum. The sequence continues at coordinate 118,745,338 of NC_069081.1, read as the reverse complement.
TAAATATGTTATTAAATATACTATTTTAAATAATTATTTAATTAAGTTGGTCTGACTTGTGATTTAAAATCCTATAGAAAAATGTTTGAAGAAGACAATCTTTTTCCTAGTCCATGTACGAGAATTGACCAAATAAAAACAAAAACAAAACAAACTACCAACTACATATATTTTAATATATTTCATTTATTATTATTTTTATATAACGATAAAACAATATATTAATGGATTAAAGGCTAAATTCCAGCTTTTCTCCTCTATTATGCCTATATTTAAGAATCGGTCGATATAATTTAATTATTTAATTTTATAATAATTTTAGCTTTAACTATTTTTCCTTAAAGTATTGGCACAAATTTTTTTAATTTTTTTTAAAACTCATCTTATAGATGTGATTTTTTGTTTATATATGTTGAAATGAGTGCTTATAAAAGAATTTCTTGTCAACCAGAATAATTAATATTATAGAAGATGAATTAAATTATGTCAAAATAAAATATAGAGATTAAATCTCAAAATTACGAAAGACTAAAATAATAATATGATTATGATTAAAGTATAAGCGTGTAATAGAATTTTCATTAGTAATGAAAGTGAATTGGTAATGAATAATATATAAATAACTAATTACCATAAATATATTTTCATGTTTGTTAATAAATATATTTTTTATTAATTTTAATTAAAAGTATAGAAAATACAAGGGTTAAATAATTTTTGGGCCTGAACTTTTTCCTAGTTTAAGTTAGATCTTGAATTTAACAATTATTTCTACATTGAAATTATGAACATTCATTTAGTACAGACATTAATGTAAAAATAATTATTAAATTTAGATTCCAATAATAATCTAACCCAAATAAAATTAACATCAAAGTGACGCTTTGGGTCTCATTCTCTATGTAGTAGGCTTTGTTTAGTTTTATTTTATTTTTGATTATTGGTGATAAAATTTGAGTTTTAAATATAAGATCTAAATTTAATTTTTAAATATTTTACTATATCCCTATAAAATATTTTTCATCTCCTGATTATTTTAGAGTTTAAAAATTTCATTTGAACCAAATATTATTATTCCTATAAATATTAAATAAAAACATCATTCGAATTTTGATATAAAATTATAAATCAGTATATAATAACTATTTATATAAAAATATTTAAATAATAATTATATCTAAATCATAGTAATTTATCTTTTGGTAAAATTCTTAATTTTATTCAAATAAAAAGTTTTTATAAATGCTATAAAGAAAAGAAAAGTTTTCATAAAGAAAATCCTTCAAAAATTTTCTGACCATCCTTGCCGCCAGGCTAGCCTCTTCCCACCGCTCTATCTCGGCCGCGCAAGGCGTACCAGGAAGTTAAATAAGGTAAAATTTTTAAACTTTGACTTTAGCTTCGCTGATTTCTATTATATTCTGCTTCATCTTCAAGCTTGAAGGCCGTTATTGAGGCTTTTCAGCCGCTGCCGCGAAATAGCGACTGCGACAACGCTATTTGAAACCTAGTTTTGGGTATTTTATTTGCTTTGTCGCTCATATGGATTTTGATTGCTTTATGTGGGAGTAAAAACGGTGTTTAAAAAAAAAAAAAACAAATCTATTTGTATACTTACGAGTTAATGCCTTTTGATTTCCATTTTTTATAGTAGGTTTTTTTAGGCAAATGGGGTTTCAAAGTAAAGAATCAAGCTTACAAGCCGAGAATACAGTGGATGTTTTTTTAGGCAAATGGGGTTTCAAAGTAAAGAATCAAGCTTACAAGCCGAGAATACAGTGGATGATGATGATGATGATGATGATGATGATGATGATGATGATGATGTAATGGAGGATTTTAATGGGGAAGAGTCTGAATCTGGGCCTAAATCAGATATGAAGTTAACGGAGTAGTCAAAGAACGCTGTATACAATAGGGAAGGCCTCATCAATAAGCTCAAATATATCAGCTGGCCAGAAAACGTCGACTGGATGCACGAACTTCCCCTTGATACCGATCAAGAGAAAAAGGTGGATGTGAACGATGATTCAGCAAGACAGCTCATGTTTTACACTCAAGCATTGGAAGGGGCGAGGCTGGCATTCGAGAAGTTCCAGTCAATGGGGTTGCAATTCCTTCGGCCACCAAACTATTACGTGCCACCAAACTATTACGCGAATATTCCTACATGGAGAAAGTGAAGGGCAAGCTTTAAGCGCAGAAGAGTCAGAGTCGGATCAAAGAGGCCGAAAAGAGGGAAAAGCAAGGAAGCCAAGAGAATTGCTAAGGAAGTTCAAGCTGAGAAGTTGAAAGAAAGAGCTAAGCAAAAGAAACAAGAGATTGAAGCCGTTAAGAAGTGGAGGAAACAAAGGCAGCAGAATAGCTTTTGAGACGGAAAAAAGGGTTTACCGGACTTAGGTTTCAAAGACAGTAAATCATTCGAGAGGTCAAGCAAGAAAAGACCAGAGGTGTCTCCGGGGGATTGATCTGGAGGTAAGGCAAAGCAAAGCAGTGAAAAGGGCAATAATAAGAAAATACAACAGGGAGTTCTGGAATTCCAAGTTCGGGTTCAGAGGTAGAATAGGTTTTAAGAAGCAAAACACTGCTGAAACAACAAATGATCTTAAAGGCTATTGCAGGTAACAAGAAAAGGAAAAGGTGATAGATTGTTTTAAGCATTTTTGTTTAAAGTCTAAATTGTTGTTTAATCCTTATCTTTTTAATACATTGTTTGTGTAATGGTGATTAGTCAAATATGCATTTAGAACTTAAAATCATTGTGTATACAAAGGTACTTAATGAAAGAAATGGTACACCAGTCTTCAATCATTCATAAATTTTCTATCAATGAGTGATACAACACTAGAAAATACACCATACGGAGTGAAGAAAGCCAAGTACGGTTCCTAACGATTAGGAATCCTACCTAAACCTAACAAGACAGTACAATTAGGGGTTAAAAACTTCATGATGTTAATACCTAGCTTTAAAGGGCTTATATTTGTTTCGGACAAGGATTTCATGTCCGTATAGATAGACCATTGTGCATGGTCTATCAGCTCGAAACTTGACACTGTGATAGACTACGGCTGTTTGATTCGTTTTCAGCTGAAGGCGAGTTATTGTCAATACTAGAATTTCTATAGCTCTGGATAGGGTTTAAAGAACCTGAATTGTCTCCATGGAATGAATAGGTGAGAATTGGCTTGATTCCACCATAGGACACATTAATGTCTGCAGGCATGGAATCTGTAGCCGTAGGACTGACGATAGTCACCGTGGGTTCAATTCTCTGTTTCTTGTGCTTCTGCTCCTGCTTGTGACTCGGTAGGAAACTGCCGACAACAACCTGTTAATTCATAAGGTTTCAGATCGTGACAATGATCCTTGTATATATGTTAGTGTTTTTTACTACTTAATATCTTTCATACAATATGGTTTCACCTGCACAGGACCGGCAGCTACCAACAGACCAGCAAGTCCCCCTCCTAGAACACGACCATCTGGACCTGCCAAAGAAATACTCATCCCACCCGACCTACTCTTCGTTCCGCCATTGTTAGTAGGCATATATGAACCAGACAATGAAAGGATCTCGAAATGTCCCTGGACGAAATAATAGGGAAGCTAGATTTTACTAAACGGGAAAGACAAGAACAAAGCAAAAAGCTTACACTTGAAGTAAATCGGAACCAGTTTTCTAAATTGGTTGAATAGGCCTAATAACACTAGGAAACTAGTAACTAATATTTCATGCATTCTTACGCACTCAAACTCGTATTAGAGGACGAAGGGACACACCTCGTACGTCAGAGTACCACCGGATGAAGTAGGCTGACGAAGGGTAACATTTGAAATAGTTCCATTTGCCGAGAGGACGCAGATAGCATGAGCTCCTTGCTGAGAAAAAAACATCACCTTCATTGAAACGTCCTACAGAAATCATAATGAAAGTGAGAGACACACAAAAACATTATAGCTGAAAGTTATAGAAAAAGTCACTTGTACTGATCACCCCTATGATTCATCGACAAAGAGGGCATACCTCACCAGCATTCACAGTGATCACATGAGGTGTGAAATTTGTCCCGACAAAATATGCGATTCTGTCACCTATATATAAACAAGTACTCAAATTAGTAAAACAAAAATGAATCAGCAAATCTTTTATAAGCATGTTGATTGCATCTGAACTAAGAAGATCAAATAACCAAGCAGAGTCATAGTAGAACTTGATGCACCAGTCGATGCATAAGTCCAATGAGGGGACAAGAAACAAACCCCATATCGTTGACATCCGAGTTCCGTGCTACTCACTAAAGCACACCAAAAGTATTGCACAACCCCTATTGTGCTGTTAAGCTTAATCATACCCCACGAACTAAATATATACATTGACTATGGTGCTCCATAATGGATTTAAGACGGTAATTGTACCTACTGTACGTGTTTCACTAGACAACAAAAGCACCTTAGATGTTTCTGGGTGAGGAGCAATCAATAAAACGCAAGACTTGTACACCTAGGCATGCTCTCTTGTAATGCTCTCTTGTAAGGCAATAAACATGAAAAAATCGAATTTCCCTTGCATTTCCTTTATTTTCATCTTTGTAATTAGCTTTACCTCTAATAGCACAAAAATGGATATCATCAAACTCTCTACGTATCTTAAAACATATTACGTACAACACAACATAAACATATGATCTTTACTTCACTCAGATGAGTGCTTCTCTTGTGCTACACGTCTCGAGCAATAGAGTGTTTATGAAAACTTAGGAAAGATAATTCGGTTTTCATATTGAGGTTCATGTTTAAGATGGAATGCTTGTAAATTCAAGTCGAACTAATTCTGAACTAAAGCACCTTGAGTTATTCTACCTTACCAACTAAAGCACAAAAGCAAAGGTGGCACTGGCACCTTGAGTAACAACATTCTGGTACTTTGCTGCCAATTTTTACACTGTCTAAAGGCAAGTATAGCACTCTGGAGACAAGAGAGATTCTCCTAGTAAATCAGCTTGTCTGACTCAGTATCTACCATTAATTCCTCCAGATATGGACCAGAATCTGATAAACTGGTCCCCCTCACGATTTTTTTTTTTAAGGTTACAAGCAAAAAGTCCCGGATAGACAAAGGCCAACAAAGCCATAGATCTAGTGAACAAAAAGCGGTAGAAAACCTCGGTCCAGACTAAGCCCTAAAAGACAAAAAAGGGGTAAAATGTTATGGAAGCTTCTGTATTAGAATTCAGATTGTAGTTTGTCCTCCTTACACAAAATAATAGGCAAATTAGTACTGTTAAAAATCAACATCGTGGTGATAATTACACAATGTCTGTTAAGTGTACCTCATTTTAACAAATAGGGACCCAATTTTAACCATAAATATGGATGAAATTTTAACAGAATCTAACCCATAAAATACAATCCATACTTTTACTCAAGAAAGCCCAGTTCATCATAACTCCTAATTCTCAAATCAATGAGCTATATACCTCTCTTAAACGCTTCATAAAATTTACCTATAGCTTTTGTTTTGCTCGCTACCTATTAATAACATAGTAAGTTGAAAGTTCAATTGTTGAAACTCTTTTAACATTTTAGCCCAGATTTTCATTTTCTGAGACCCCAAGATTTTGAACAAAAAAGGACAGAAACAATTTATTGCTATAAAATAAAATTTCAGAATACCTGGGTTGGTCTCGAGCTCATAGTTAAGCGACTTTTTGATGAACGTGTCAACTGGTTGGGCTCTTCCCTGATTCCAACCAGGAAAGTCTCCGTTCATCGGAATCGACGCCGATATCGGCATCGGCGACAATGTTATGGCCAAAGATCCATCCGGTGCGTACTTTCTCGGTCTTCCTCTTTTCTTCTTCATCATCTCTGAACCGGTGCCATGTCCCGGCGGCACTACCATGCTAGGCGGAGGTGCAACGATGCTCGGAACTGTAGGCCCCACATATGAGGCCACGTGGAAGCCATCTAGACCTTCATCTCCTTTCACTGTGACACCGAGCGTAGGTCCCTCTTTGTCCTCCATATATGTGAAAAAAAAAAAACAAATCGCAACTGGCTAAAACCCTAAAACCCTGCAACCTACGATTGAAGATTGAAGCTATTTGTAAAAATTTAGAGCGATTAAATCGAAAAAAAAAACAGAAAATTTATCAGAAAATAACACAACTTGAGCTCAGTTACAGAGTAAAAAAAGCATAAAAATAGAAGAAGAAAAAAGAGTTTGAAAAAAAATAAGATAATAACTTTGATAAAAAATTCGAAGATCAAAAGGAACTCAGTTTTATGAGCATTAAATTTGGATTTACTTTTTCTACAATGAAAATTTCGTGGCTTAAATCTTCATTTTTGAGAAGACACAAAGCTTGATAATGATTTTAAAAAAATAAAAAAATAGCAATAATTACAGAGAAGAAAAATGCAATTTTTTTGGCATGAGGTAAGAATTTGTTCAGCAAACAAAGAATTTAGGGTTTTGCAGGAGAAAAGGAAGACAAACGAATAAAGTAAAAATAATTAGAAAAAAAGAGAAAATATAGTAATAAATCATTTAATATTGTGAAATTAATTAATAATTAATAATATTTTAAGGATTGTTCTAGGGAATTTTATTTTAAAATAAAGTTAAATTTATATGGATATTTTATTTTTTTAATATTATCTAAAGATAAATGTCAGTATTTTATTCTTATTTGTGATTTTTTCTAAAAAATTATTCTTATAGTTAATTAAATAATTTTTATTATTTTAATTACAAAATTCAAAGTATGAATTTTGGTTAATAAAACGGTTCACGTCCGTCTTGGAAATTTAATAAAATATTTTACTAAAAGGTGATTTTCTTTGATGGAGTTTAATAGTAGAATTTGTGGGCATAAATTAAAATAATATTACTTAGATGAATTAAAATAAAATTAATTCAATATAAAATACAATATTTTAAAAAATTGAAATATACAGTCGAGGTTGCTGAGATGTGCAGTATATTGGATGATTTATTTCTCCTTATAAAATAAAGATATGATGAGGTTATTATTCAATCAGATAATCTTGTAAATGTTATTTTTATTTGTGAGAGAAAGATAATTAGACGAATCCAATAAATCCTAGCCTTTGAAGAGAAATGAGCCTTGAAGTATGTTCTTAGAGAAACTAATTGGATAGTTGATGCTTTGACAAAAATGACTCTATCGAGTGACGAAGCTTTGCGCATGTTTGAGGATCACCCTTTAAAGATTATAGCAATTTTGAAAGAATATAACTTTCTTGATAATTTATCTGCGATCAACTCAATGTAATTTATTATTTAGTTTACTAAAAATTTGAAATATATAATTCTAAAAATAAGGGTAATTCGAAATTTTAGTTAAAATTAATAATTCTAATGACATTTATAGACTTTTATATAATTAAATTTAAAAGATTACCAATTTCTTCTTAGAATAAATTTTCACATATTTTTCACTGGCTCACATAAAAGTTAACTAAAATAATCTCTCTTTTTTTTTATATATATATTAATCTAATCATTTATATTAAATAGTATTTTTATAGTATATTATGAACTGTAAGAGCCATCCATGGCATTTTCCAACTACTAACAATCTTCTTTTGTTTGTTTAGTTAAACCAAAGTTAACTAAAGTTAATTAAACTAAATACCCTCTTATTTTCAGGAATTTACTGTTAATGCCACTGTTATAAATTTTGCAGCACTAGAAGCGTGGTTTATGTGAGATTGAAAATGGTAAAAGTAATATGAAGGAGATTGTAAAAAGTTTGGTTATATTTTATTTAAAATGAATAAATTAGTATTTATATATTAAATTAAAGAGTAAATTATATATTAAATTGAAGAATAAATTAATTTTTTCTATTAAAAATTTCATTCACTATTAAAAATTAGTATGACTGATGAAATAATCAAATAATTATATGTGACGTACTACGTTTATTTTATGTTAATGTACAAAGAATAAATTTTAATAGTAGAAATTGATAAAACATTTAACAAAAGATCAATTTACTTTTTAATCTAATGTATAAAGATTAATTTGGTCATTTTTAAATATAAAAGATAAAATATAATTCAACTCTAAGTATAAAAGCCTCCATAATACTTTTATAGATTGAAGATGCATTATCAATTATATCGAGATTGTCAACATAACGATTACTAAAAATTTTTTGTTGAAATTACGATTAGATCTCTTCCAAAAGTATATAAATACCGGACATGCTTTTGCTAAAAGCATTAGTGTTAATTAAATTTAATCATCAGCCACATGTAGCAAGAAACTGAAGGAAAAAGAAAAAGAAGAGTAGAAACATACCAAACAAAAATTTCTCTGGAAAGATTTGTTTTCTTTCCTGTAAAGAGTGAATTTTCCCTAGTAAAATAGCTCAATGTTACAATCTGCTACAACAGGTATAAACACAAAGGACTTTCCTTACCTCTTCTCATACATCTCACTGAACTGATTATGTTACTGCTTTCAATTACAGAAGCACGCAATCAAATCTTATGACGACGAGTTTCGGTTGCCATCGAATTCTCTTCTGATAATTTCAAGCACGAGTTCATTCCAGGTATCAATAGGACCTGGCATGCACCAGTGCAAGCAATCTTGAGGAGGTGGCTTTCCGTCTGGACCACGTTTTGTGATTTTATTTGGATCCGGATTCCTATACGGGCCTGGATGGCCATCATGGCGATACGAAAAGACTTCGGTAATGTCCATCAACTGTAGCTTGGACTTATTTGTTGCCTTCTTAACAGCACGTTCAAAACCCGAGACCTGTTTCTCATGCATTATATTTGTAAAACCGTTCTCCACTAACTCACTGATGGCTAAAGGTTTTTCCTTTCCAGTACATGATCCACCCGTATTCCAAGCCCCGCCCTCGTAATGATCAGGAGAAAAGGAACGTACGATAGTCAGACCGGTGTAATTAGGGTGTGTAAGAATTGCGGAGAGAATTGTCTCTACAGATATTCCAAATGCGTCGACATTGTTGACTTTCATGGGAGGAGATCCATTTGGCCACCATAATTGTCCTCCCACAATCTCATTGTTCAAGACATAGACAGATTGTTTGGCAAACCAGTGGCCGGAAGAAATAACAATCACATCAAAATTTGGGATGAACTCCATTAATTTATCATCAGGAGCATCAAGATGAAGCTTGGTAACACCCTCGGGAGCAAAGTCAATTTTTTCAGTGGTTTCACGAACAAGCCAAGAAGACCATATCCGGACTATCATTACAGATGTTGACACGAAATGCCATCGTTGCATTCTTTTGTTCCCTCGATTTTGTGGAACTTCAACCTAAAATGATCCCGAAAGTAGATATAAGAAAGATCAATCTATTGTATGAAGAAAGATGAACCCTAAAGGTACAGAGATGCATATTACTAACATTAACTAATGGAAATAATATTTCAAACTGCATGAGCCTATCACAAAGCTACAAACAATCCATTCCCGGACATACCATTGTTCTAATATTTCAAAGCCAAGAAACTGCTCGATGTGAAACAACGGATTAAGCCAAGAAACTGGCAGTTTAAGAGTGTAGATACTTGCCTGCCAGAGAAGGCACAGCATCGATTCCATCTGATTTCGAGCGACAGAATCACCAATGAAAGCAAGTGTCTTTCCTCTCATCAACTCGAGAAACTTATTGGCATCAAATCTGGGGAGGTCACATTTAGAGGGTTTCCAACGCCAATTCTCGTATTCCTTGTCGGGCCTCCCATTGGCCTGGCAATTCTGCATCTGTGTTATGACAGGGCAAGAATTGTTGGTGTATGATGGTCCTTGTGGATCATAGAACCACTTTCCGTTGTATAGGTCACAGCCTAGAGAGTAACCAATCGAAATGAAAATCAGAATCTCCCCGAGCTTGAAGAGACTTTATACAATAATACAGGGGACTAAAAGAACTCATGATGCGGGACTCGAGACTTAAACAACATCAGCAAGCTACCATGTTAGACATCTAGCATAAACCTAGTGATAAAACATAATAAACTAGTGTAAAGTTGATCTAAAATCGGATGGAAGATTCCACCTATACTATAGCAAAAACGAGCGAACAAAAAAGAATGGCAGCCACGGTTAAGTTGATCTAAAATCGGATTTTAATTCAAAACAAGTGTAAAAGGAATACTACCTGAATCAACAGAATTGCTCTCAGATGTATTGCTAGACGGAAAACCGGACATGTCTGCCTTCTTTTCTGTTGCTCTAGACGACAGTTTTGGAAGCTCTGTAGGTTTCTCCAGAGTCTCATTATTCTTCAAGTCAACTGAATCTTTGCCACTAGAAGACGGTTCTACATTAGACTCAGATGCCATTGAATCCTTTTCAACAGATCTAATGGAAACTTGTGCTTTTTCATTATTAACAACAACAGAACTATTTGAACTCATCGTGGGCAGTTCTAAATTCGACCCGGATGACGAATTGCTATAGCTGTAATCTACATTCTTCGATGCAGGCAAAACTATTTTCCTATCAACACTGTAAAAATATCCTCTAATAGCTGAACCGATCGGAAACGAAACTAGAAGCCAAGAAGCAAAAATCAAGAACATTGCTAGTATCACAACTGAGGCTGCAATGGAAGTAAGGCCCCGAGGGAAAGCAACCATTTTACCATTGCCTTTTGGGGAAGCCAATGTCATGGTTTCCTTATTAAGTACTAAAACGAAGTGAAGATCGATCGACTAACTAAATAACAACTGTATATAACCGAAGAATCTGAGAATTTCACAGTAAACTTCTAAATCGATAATTTATAAGCATTCAAATCGATTTAAATCAAAATTTTCTTTTCCAAAGTTCATTGCATATGCTTCCATCAACGAAACCATCTAGTAAATCCTATTAACGAATCTCAGAAGAACATCAAATTTCCTGGAAAAAGAAAACAAAACAAATCTTAGGAGAAAAAAATCCGTGATTAAAGTAATCATTGATTAAACTTGGAAATTAACATCAAAAAAGGAAAATCTTAAATCTCCAATAATTAAGGAATTAGTATAAATCTATCAAAGCTCGTTCTGAAATAGAAACTTTTTATTTTGACTATAAGTAAAATTACTAAGAATAAATCAAACATCTAAAAGAAGTTCTCTGTTAATCAATATCCAAAAACATCACTAAATAAACTAAATTAGATTTGAATGTTGCAGATATGGAAATTAAAAAAAAAAAAACAAACAGAAAAACCTGAAATTCAACTTCGAACTTACAGTAATTGGTGAAATACAAAGGAAAATGTAAGGATGGACTTGTGGAATTTTGTAGCTGGATCTTAGGGAAAGCGAAATCGACTCGGATTAATAGAGGGAAAATCAAAATTTGGGATCGGGTAATCCAAGAAAAGGAATATTATCATTTTTTATTGCCGATATGTGTTTAAATTAGGATAATATAATTTTTGGCCCCTGAACTTAAGAACTAGATTCATTTTGGTATCGAAACTTGGCAATTAGATTTATTTTGATCCATGGGCTTTAAAATTTTAAAAGTTTAACATAGCACTCTGACATTATGCCATATCATCACTTGAAAATTAAAAATATATATATAATTTTAAGTGATGATGTGATACAATTTTAGAGGGTCATATATAGTGTTCTAAAAACATATAGTGTTAAAATGACTTAGATGAAAACTTTTGAATTGTTCAATGACTAATTATATAGATAAATTATAGATGATAACCGATTTACTAATAGTTCAATGACTGATTTTTCAATGACGTGTCACATGTACCTCATGCTGATGTACATGGACCAAATTTTAACAATAGAAATGGATGAAATTTTTAACAGAGATAACCATTTTTCTCTTTGATCAAACGTATAGAGACTAATTTGTTTTTTTTTTTTAGTAGAGGAGATAAAATGCTATTTGACTCCCAGTACCTTGGCCTCCATGATACTTTTACCGATTCTTTCCTTCCTGAAACAAAAAATACCCTTCTAACTTACACATGAAAATTTAATCCTATCAAATTGAAAATAAACTCGTTTCAAATTGATTTATCATGAAAAATCAATAATTCAAATTCATCCAATCTGAATCTAAAAAACTTAGACTCAAAATAATTGAAATCTCAAATGACCTAAACAAAGAACTTGAAATGGCTTAACTTGAAAGACTCAAACTTCAAATTCGAATGAATCAAACCCAAACAACACCGATATTAACTTAATCCAAATTTACCCAAATTAAAAACAATCTGACAGGTTTTATTAAAAGGGTGGACACAGTCAGTCCACTCTTTACTAATTTACTTTTAAAATTTTATTGAGCAAATTCAATGCATGCAGTAAATTATAAAGCATGTTAGCTAGGCCTCATGAAGGTACGTAGAATGATGATGATCACACGTGCACGTAGTTCTTGGATTAAAGGCAAAGCAAAAACCAAAAGGGGAAATGAGAGAAATAAACAGAAAAGAGAGCATCATCTTATATTCTTTAACAGATGCTTCTAAAAGTGTGTTTGGTTATGGGACCATTTTTTTCTTGTAGGAATGTCCAGCCAAAATGAAACAACTGTTTCCTTCAACCAGAGACTTCCTTGTGTCTGTTCTTCCCTTCATTGCCCATTAAGATCATTATTCTTCAACATTTTCCTTTTTGTAGTTAATATATGGAGAATTAAGGACAGTTCCCCTTCATTCTAGTTCTATGTTTATTAAAATTATTGGATAACAATTGTGCAATATAGACGAGGATGAAGCTAGAAAATTGCTTTAGGAGTTAAAGATGAAATGTAAATTATTGAGGAGTCAAAGTATAATTTTATTATTATACGAACATTTAGTTTCATAAACATTTAAGCAGTTACATGAAAAATCTATCATTTTTTAGGGGGCAATGCATCTGCCTACTTGAAGAGTTTGATGCAAACACGAACTTATTTAATTCGAACTTAAATTAATCCGAATATAAATTGATTCAAAATCAAAATCATACAAACTTGAAATAATTTGAAAAAATAATGCAAAATGATCTAAACCTATAATAACTTAAAATCAAAATCGACTCCAAAAATATTGAGCCTCAAAACCAAAAATAACCCAATAAAAAATGACCCAAATCTAATACAACTCTAAACCTAAAATTACATAAAACCTAAATTCCAATAACTCAAAATTTTTAAAATCTAAATATCTCCCATCTAAATCAATGATTCCAAACCCAAATCCCATCTATTGGTAAGAAGTGCATATATAATAATGGTTTGGGGAAGAAAGTGGAATAGTCATCACCCAAGCTTCTTCTATATGGATGCAAGTGGCATCATCACCTTTGGCACTATAAATTTGTTGATTTTTAGCATCACATTCACACACACAGACTTGGCCAGTTTTGATTAGTTAGTGAGCATATACAGGCCTTATTTCATGATTTCATGTGGAGTCACCACCGGACCGCGTGGCTGCACCCGACCTAGCCAGTGTGCTGCGGCCATGCCATACCATTAGCATCCTATTCTGCACGTTGGCTTACGCATGGGGTTCTCAAGGCTTTTAGCCCACAATCTCATCACAAAGCATTGAAAAAAAAAATAGACGCTAGATTAAAGTGTGATTTCAAGATATTTTTTGGCCAATACATTCCTTTTCATTGTTTATTTTTTTAAGTCCTAGCATAGCTAAAGTATACTTAAGAAGATATACTTAAAAATAATTTGGATTTATTTTTATTACTTCATATAATTATTTTTGGGCAATGATACCATGCCAAATCCAAGCCTTTTGTTTTGGTTTCTTTTTTTTTAAGATTTAATATTAGTATTATTTAGTTATAATTTATTTATTATTATTAATATAATTCCTAAAAATTAATTTAATATTTTTAAGCTTAATATAACCTTTGGTATTTCAACTTATTTTTTTCCTAATTTGGTACTTAGACTTGACACTTTATTTTAATTTGGTACTTAATTTTGTTGGGTCCAATTTGGTTCCTAAATTTGCCAAACGTTATACAAATTACTTCTATATATTAATAATGCTATTTTTTATAAGGTAGAAAAAATAATCAATATATGATCGATAAGTGGCAAAAGATATAATTTTTTTTGTATTTAAATGTTCAATTAATTTTAGTTTTATTTATTTATTTAGTTTTATTAATTTAAAACAATGAAATTATTTTATATTGAGTTTTAGAACTCTTTTCTTATTCAATATTAATTTGTTAAGTATAGCTCAATGCGTAATTTTTAATATGAATTTTCTTTAATACTAACGATATTTTGTAGCATAACATAAATTTTTTAACACCATTAGTGTTTTAGGAGAAATTTGTATATCATTTAATAAGTTTGGGTATCAAATTAAGAAAAAGTATCAAATTCAAGTAATAAATTGGACAAAAAACTTAATTTAAGAAAAATTGTCAAATTCAATACCAAATTGGACTAAAATATATATATATATCAAATTTAAAAAAAGTCAAATTCAAATACAAAATATTATATTAAACCTAATTTTATAAAATTCTAAAACCTTTACCCTTAAATCTTAATTCTAAACCTTAAACACTATATCATAAAACAATCAACTCTAAAATTTTGAATTTATCTATAAATCTTAACTTTGTGTTGGATCACTTCCATTTCCTATTGCTTTTAACTTTCAATACATATGAGATTTAAATATTTGTATGTATTTACCACTTTTAGATTTCGATTTACAACATATTTTAGTATTACTCATATCTATTTAACAATTTATGTTTATAGTTTATAAAATTTCTCAATAATATTATCTATAAGATTCAAACCAACATTCTCATTTTATAAAAACATAATTAAAATGCAAAATATATGAACCACGGGAGTTAGGTGAGATGACAACTTCACCAGTGGTCGAGGATTTGATTCTTACCCTGAGTATGGAGCAGCTTTAAAACTCGTGACAAACATTTACTTCTTTAATAAACCTACAAAATGTGAAGGATTAATTACTTAATTTACTCTAATAAATAGCATAATATATGAGTTTTTATATATAACTTTATATAGAATAGGCTTTAAAGATAATGTGGCTAATCCTTCATTTAGAAGAAAAAAAAATAGAGTTAGAGCAAATAAATGTAAATAGTAGAAAGTCAAAGGGATTGAATAGATTAAAGGCATAGATTTTGAGGTGCTAGATCTTGGTCTATTAATATTTGATACATTTTGTCTTATTATCTTATGGGATCTAAAATATTCCCACACTTCGTATACCCAAATATTTGGTTCATTGCATCCATCCTATAAGGTCTTTCACTTTTTAACTTCTTTTTACTATTTTATAATCTACACTTAAATCTAACTATTTTTATTAGTTTACACTAATTACATCGGATTCGATTAAATTTGAAGTTAAATTGAATTAAACTTTAAAATAGAAACTAAAACTTTCCTAGTGTTATTTTTACTATTTATATGATTTGAACTCGAAATTTTATTAAAGTGTTATTCATACATATTTTATAATTTATGAAGATATTTTTTCGGATTTATGAATGTCCTCCTAATAATGTTATTTTCAGGGTTAGGGTGAAGCTGAAAATTTTTCTAGGAGGAGAGATTAAATTATATATTTTATGAGACACATACACATATTTATATAATTTTTAGAAAGACTAAATCAAAAGTACATCATTTTAGGACTAAACTATAATTTCACCATTATTTACTTAAAATTTTATAAAATTAAAAGGGTTAAAACTGAAAATTTTCATTTTAAGGAGATCAATCACTCACTTACTCTCTTTTTCCTCTATTTTAAAGTTCGAACCTAAACTTCCCGTCTATAAATGCAATAAATGTATCATTACACCCCATACGTTGTAATTAATTTTAATAAATATAAAATTTTGGAATTTAAAATAAAATGTAATAGGATTTTATGGGAGGCTGCTCTTCCCAACAATCCATTGAAAGAAACAAACAAAACAACCCAGCATAAGATCATATATATTATCTTCTTCTCAATTGTTAATTACTCAATAAAATAAATAATTATTAATATTTGAAGAAAAAAAAGTAATCATATATGTAGGAGGGTTTGCCTATTTATTTACAGACAAGTAAACCAGGGATTGTCTTGTTTGCCATGCAATTGCTAGGCAAAAAAAATAAAGGTAAAGAAAAAAAAACAAAGAATAAAGAAAGAAAGCATCAGCCTTTAATGTTTTAAAGACCAAAGTAAAAGGAGAAAAAAAAAAAAAACAACAGAACAAAACATTGTAAATTAAAATTTTTAGAAATGTCAAATTTTGAAATTAAAAGTTCCATAATTTAAATATTTTAAATCATATTTTTTAATTTCAATATATATATACTTTTTAATACAATTTTTTAACAATAACACCGAATATTTAGACTAGGTTAATATGGTATATGATGATTAATTGAGTTGAGTGATGTCCACCAAAAAAAAAAGGTAAAAATAAAAATAAAATTAACCAACCCCAAAAATATTCCCTCTACCCATGTGACCTGAAATGAGTAAGTGGGGTTTTCTTTTTAATATATATATATATATAATTGGACAACCCAAAATTAAATGTTAATTTTGATAGAGATAAAAAATATTTAATTTTGAATTTGGCAAATTTTTCATCTTGATCTTTGAAATTTTTTATTTATATTAGTTTCAAAATTTAATAATTTTTACTTTGGTCTTTGAATTTGGATTACATTTAAGTATGATAATGTGACACTTTGAGATTGTATCATGTCATCACTTAAATTTTAATTTTTTAGGTTTTTAGATATTATATAATTTTTGAAAAAATTCAAGTGATTACATGGTAAAATCTCAAATTATGACATCATCATATCTTTACTGAATCCAAAATTTAAGGATTAAATTGAAACAAAATTGTCAAGTTCCAAAACTAATATAGATAAAATAATTTGGAATCAAATTGAAAAAAATATAAATTTAGGGACTAAAAGTTACTTTATCCTGTTTTGGTACTATATAATCCTCTATCTTATTAAATTTTATTTAACTTTATGCATATAATTTAATATAAGTTCAATCCAATATTCCCATTCTTCATCATGATCATCATCCCTCTTCTTCCAATTAGTCAACTCTTTAAGTTACATTTTCTTCATTAAATCTTTTTAAATTACTATTTTTTTCTAATTTCTTTGTCATATAGCACTTATCCTTAAACTCATGGCCTAAGAGGCAATCATTAAAAATAAATAAATAATTAATTAATCTATTCATTTATTTATAAGAGAAATGGGTCAAAACCAATTCATGGTTAGTTTTAATTAATGTATTGATGAATGGCATTGATGTTTAAAGTGATTGAAAATTATAAATAATGTTTGATTGAATATGATTACAATTGTTTTATTGAATGTTGACAAGCTTCATTGAATTTACATTTGATTAGATATTAATCCAAATTTTAATTGATTATAAATTATACCTGTAAGGAATAGGTTCGAGTTTAATTATATACGATATTATGATTTATGTTTTAGGAATTCAATGATGTACTTTCACTTTATGAATTAATTGTTTTTCAAGTATTTTAACTCTTGAGTTGAAAATTCTTTTTGGTGGGATTGAAATTTAATTAAAATTTTTGTGATAACTAAAATGTAAATTTCTTCATTGTAAGTTTAAAATTATGTAATTTTTAGAAAGATCAAATCATAATTTTATCATTTTAGAAAGATCAAAATGTAATTTTGGAATATATTAATTTACCATTTTAAATTTCAAAGGATTAAAACACAAATTTTTTAATTGAAGAGACCAAGAAGCTTGCCTACCTCGCTCTTGTTCGACAGAGTCACTCTGTGAACTCATTTAAAATCTCAACAAAATCTAAAGATAAAACCCATAATATTTTAGGTGTAAAGGGTCCAACCAAAAATTTGACCGTGGCAGAATATATGTATACAATTTTTTTTTTCTTCTTTGCTCAATCATTTCTTTTTCTTTGAAAATGTTTTCTCTCTAGGATGCCGCTGACAAAGCATTTTAAAGAAAAAATAATATTTATAAATGATAAAAATTAATTTAATTAAATTATTGACATTAAAAAAGTCTAATAATGTTGAGTAACATGTTATTTATTAAAAAACATATTTAAACTCAATAAAACAATATTTTTAACATAATTTTTAATAATTGAACTGCTTTCTAGTCTCTAAACTCTTATTATTCTATTTATTTATTTTTAAATAATTTAATTTTTTTTAAAAAAATTAAAACTGTTCCTTTATATAAATGGTACTGCCATTTGTAAAATGGCCTAGGCAGCATCCAATGAACCACACCACTACCATTAACCCTTTCAAAGCGTTCACTTGCCCTTTTTCTCTGCAAACCTCCATTTTCTGTTTTAAACCATTTTCCTTCAAAAAGGGTCCCTTTGCTTTTTCATTTCTTTTAATTTGATCCTTTTTTTCCCCTTTGAAATGGCTCTTGAAACTTGGTTGATCAAAGTGAAAAGAACTATATCCAAACATCCAAACCATAAATCCAACGTTGGCGTATTATCCTTTGAGATTGCTAGCCTTATGACAAAGCTTCTCCATCTTTGGAACTCACTTTCAGACAGGGCCATAATCCGACTTCGTAATGAATCGATACGCTTCGAAGGTGTCACAAAGCTCGTCTCCAACAACGAGCTTTTCCTTTTGAAGCTATCGTGTGCCGAACTAGCCGAAAACATCAACCTGGTAGCCAAGTCCATTTCAAGGCTAAGCAGCCAATGCCAAGACGCCAAGCTTCGGTGTTTCGACCAATGTTTCGATTCATTCGCCGATTCAGGTCATGATTTTCATCTCTGGGCCTTGAGTTCCAATGACATGGAAGCTAAGAACAAGAAGATGGCAACGTTGATAGCCATTACAGCAGCTTTATATAAAGAAATGGAAGAATTATCCACAATGGAGAACAATTTGAGAAAGTGTAACTGTTTCTCCATGAAAGACCAGCAAAGGCTTTACTGTCAAAGACAAGAGGTTAAGCATTTGAAACAAAAATCCTTATGGAACACAACATTCGACAACGTTGTTTCCATCCTTGTAAGATCGGTTTTCACCATTTTAGCAAGGTTCAAGCTAGTTTTCGGGCTCGGTTTTTACAAATCAAACTCAAATTTCTTGAAACCCCCTCTGGATACATTAGGTGCTTCAGCTTTAGCCTTACATTATGCAAATCTAATCATTACATTAGAGAAAATGATAAGATCACCACATTTAATAGGCTTGGATACAAGGGATGAGCTTTATTCAATATTACCAAGCACCATTAGGTCATCATTAAGGGGTAGATTAAAAGGAATATTAGGGTTCATAGCAAATGACCCATTGCTTGCTGTTGAATGGAGATCAGCTATGGGGAAGATATTGAGCTGGTTATCACCATTAGCACATAATATGATCAAATGGCAAAATGAAAGGAGCTTTGAGCATTGGGATTTCAATTTGTTGCCTAAAACAAATGTTCTTCTTTTAGAAACCCTTTTCTTTGCAAATAAAGAGAAAGCTGAAGCTGCCATTACTGAACTATTGGTGGGTTTGAATTATATTTGGAGATTTGAAAGAGAAATGACAGCCAAGGCCTTGTTTGAATGTAGCAAAATAGTTTAATGGGGATTTAATGGTATTGTGTTGTTGTTTTTTGGGGGTTTTGATTTTGATTTTCTGCCAATTTTCGTAATTTTAGACTTGAAACAAGTTTTGTGTAAATTACATGAATTATGTATATAGTCATGTGAAAATATTCCTTTTGTTTTGATGTTGAACAATGGACATATTATCTGCTTTTGTTGTTATTAGAACAAAAATACTGGATCCAGACTCATTAGTCTATAGTGTAGTTTAATTATTTCATTAATGAATTTTACAAAATGTTGTTTTGATTAGATGGGGACTAAAATTTTAATTTGGTAAAATTGATATTTGAGTCTTACCTTGAATTTTTTTAAGATTTTATTTTAATTAGATAGCTTGATTTGAATTAATCATTTAATTATTAATTTTGTACTTATAATCACTAATGTTATAATAATAATAATAATAAAACTAAAAAACTTGTAAAACACCGGGTTTATTCATTGTAAATTGCCCATTTCTCGAAACTCACTTTTATTGAGATTTTATTTTGATCTTTAATTTCAAAATTTTAGTTGAGTTTTAAAATACTAATATTATATTAATCACATTTTTTTCATTGATGAAACTATTAATTTAGGTGTCAAATTGACAAATTTAATCTGATGCAGAACACATTTAAAGCATGTGCATTAGATTGTAAACACGTGTATTAACTAATAGACAACCTGAATATAATGTGTTAAAAAAAAACGATTTTAATACAATTTAAGAAAGCTATATTTTTAACACATCAAGTTCATTAGACGGAGCTAAAATCTAAATTGAGCTAGCATTTAACTCTCAAGCTCACAAAAAAAATAAAGATTGATACTAATAAAAACTCGATTAGAATATTCTGATGTTCGAAAATTAATTTAAGATCTAGGTCATAGTTTTGAAAATATTAGCTACAATTAACCATTTCTTTTCATAATATAATTTTTAACCCCTGAACTTTGCAACTAAATCCACTTTAATTACTTTTTCTTTTTTTTTTTTACTTTAGTATCTAAATTTGACAACAATATTAAAGTGTCACATATAATATTCTAATAACTAAATCAATGGTTGAACCGATTAGACCACTGGTTCCCAATACAATTGGTTTGTTACCAATAATAACTAAATAATTAATTAAAGATTCATAAAAATTTAAAAAACATAAAAAATTCATTAAACCAGTTCAACATATTCAACTATTGGTTTTTTTCTCAGTTTCCAATTTTACCGGTTTTGAGCAATTTATTATTCAACTGGTTCAACCCTTTGCTTGGACCAGTATACCGATTGGTTCTCGGTCCAGTCAATCCAATCATGTTCTAAGAATACTAGCCATATCATCAATTCATGGACCAAAATGAATCTAATTGCCAAGATCAAGTACCAAACTGAACAAAAGAAAAATACAGTTACAAAAGTAGACCAAATTGCCTAGTTCAGGGGCCAAAAGTTATAATATCCGTTTTATTTACGTTTTATGTTCCTACGTCCTATCGATAATCCACGAAACTGAAACTGATTGCTAATGACAATTTAGTCGTAGTAATGCCTAATAAAGTTGGTCACACGACCACTTTAAAGGTGGTTTGACCTACCAAATCCAAAAGCAAAGTGATAAATTCCCCTATTTAAGTGCAGGTCAGCCTACCGTTTTTTCCTATAATTAATCTTTGTTGCTCAAAGGTGAGCCTACCTTATTGAAGCTCAGAAATGGTGCAGTTGGGAGATTTGGTATTTTAGCAACTCTTCTAACCCACTTAGCACTATCAATATATAGGAAAAATATTGCATTCAAAGACAGAACGAAGAACTGACCTTTGGAGCTGTTTTGGGATGGCAGAGATGAAAGCCGAAGGACATGCGAAGAAAAGGACAATCAGGCTGCCACCCTCGGTCCCATTCCTATGGGAGGTGAGGCCTGGAATAGCAAAGAAAGATTGGAAACCAGAGGCTTCTGCGATTAGTAGGGTGTTACCACCTCCAACTCCGATCAAGTTTATAGCCTCGATTCCTTTTAATTGGGAGGAAAAGCCAGGTACACCGTTACCTAGCTTTCTCCAGCCTGCAGTGGAACCGATGGGTGTGCAACTGTCAGCAACGCTCATAACTCCGCCTCCACCACCAGTGTACTCTCCAGCCTATTTTAATGGCTGCAACAGCAATGATGACCAAGGTGACGATATTGAAGCATTTGGTTTTGAAACAGATGATTCCTTTAGCTCAGCTTCATCGATCTTGGAAAATAGCAGCCTGGCAGCATCAACGGTGGTTTCCACTATTGTTCCAGAGCAGAAAACTTACCAGATAGACAACGATAGTGACCATCCGGAAATACCTTCCTCACCAGCTTCGGAAACTGATAGTACAAGCAGCTATGCAACTGGCGCTTCAAGCCTTGTAGGGGCTTCTTTCTTGGAATGCCTTTTTCCACTGCTTCCACCTAATGCTGGATTCCTTGAAAAGGTCAGGTACCCTGACGAGGAGTCTCAAACAGCTCAAAACAATTTCGATCGTGAGAGTAATAACACCGTAATCATAAGGAAGCCACCAACACTTGGAGAGTTGATAATGATGAGCAGGAGGAGAAGTTATCAAAGAAAAGCTGCTCAAATAAGAGAGAAGAATATATCTATGGTAATTCAGCCATTGCTTATAGTCTAAAACTCTAGAACATAACTGTTCTTTCATTAAAGGAAAAAAGGAGCAAAATTTATGCATTTCTTTTGTCCAAATACCACATAATCACTTTTTGTCAATAGTTTAGAAATAAAGAAGTTGTAATTCTAACTAGCTGCTAACTTGCTAAAGATCTGCAAATTGACATTCTACTCTTCACTGAATGAAACACTATGACAGGAATTTCTGAAGGAAAGAAGAGCTCCGGGATGCTGCATCTTTGGAACTGGCATCAAAATTATTGAAGGATCGCAATTGAAGAAGTTCGAAAAAAGACTGAAGTTCTTCTAGGACTGCTTCACCATTCATCAAGAAGCTTCAGAAAATTAGGATCTATATGATTTTACAGGCCTGGAATGTAAAATGTTATAATTAAGCTGCAGTTACTTGAAGAAGTCATCTGTGTCCGACTTAGATATTGTGCATTACCCACATCCTCTTGTTTAGCTATAAAAGGAATATCTACGACAGTAAAATCCTACTAGTGATTGATGCAATTAACTTGAATTTAAGAGATCTGTAGTGTTTTCAACTGCTTTTCGAATTCTTTCCAGAACTACAGGAATATCCTCCTCGGCTAAGGTTGTAAAACAACAACGGAACCATCCCGGTTCAATGCAATGGCAAGCTGAACCAGGAGTTACATTGATCTTACCCACATTTAATAGCTTATCCCATAGCTCAAGTTCTCCTTTCTCACTGTATGAGGAGATTAATTTGCTCATATCAGCCCAACAATACAAGCCAGCACTACTATCTGCACATCTAATATTTAATCCTTTCAGACCAGCTACAAATAAGGCATGCATATTTTGTAGCCTCCTTTTATTGGTCTTAATGTATTCCTTGATGAATCTCGCATCCGAAAGCATTGAAACTAGTAACCTTTGAGTTGGAGCAGAAACGGAAGAAAACCTAGTTAACTTTCTAGCAGCAGCCAAAACATTCTCATTAAATGAATAGATCACTCCAACCCTAAATCCTGGAAGAGAAAGGTCCTTTGATAGCCCGTAAACTATATGAACCCTGTTTTTATCAAAACCCTCTGAATCAAGAACTTCAGCCATGCTAACAAACTCTTCATTCCCATACATAGACCCTGCAAATATTTCATCCGATATGACATGGATGTTCTTTTCTCGAGCAAAGTCCAAAATAGCATAAAGCATCTCCCAAGAAAGAAGATTGCCAACAGGATTTGCAGGGTTCGAAAGGAGAATTCCCCGGATTTTTGTTCCATGTTTTCTTGTCTGGTTGAATGCTTGATCGAGTGCTGTGATACTTAACGCGAAGTTGTCAGTGCTGCGACAATGGACAGGTATTAGCTCCACTCCAGTTCGAAATTTCACGTCCCTGTCAAATCTGCAGACAGATTTTCTAATTAATCCAATAAAGCCATTTACCCTTCTGTGTGTGATTTGGGGAGAGTGTTTTTCTGAAAAGAGGGACAAATAGTTACCCAGGATAATAAGGTGTAGGAACTAGAAATGCATTCCCCTGATCTGCCAAGCAGAAGCATAAGGTCTCGATTGCTGGAGTCGCACCAGCAGTTAAAACCACCTGTGATGGTTCAAATGTGACAGCTCCTCCCATAATATGAGACATAAAACCTGCCATAGCCTTCAAAAGCACCAAACAAATGAATAAATAGAAACAACACCAAACAGTCCCAAAAAGCATCCCAATTTGCATTACTGTCTAATTCTTTATAACATAAGATGATCGTTGTTAAATGTAACCATCGAAAGGATAAACTACAAAAGCATAACGCTTCCATTATAGCTTCACGTCTCTCGATCTCTACTACCACTATGAATGAATGTGCAGAAAATAGTATGAAAGCTCCACTATAAAAAATCTCAACAGTGAATGCGGTGTGTAAATATAAACGCAAATATTCAGTTTGCTACCATTTATCTGATTCTTAAGCTTCTAAACCAATTAAACTTATTCATTTCCATGCATGCTCTTATATGATTGTAATCACACAAAAAAATATCCAAATTTCTATACCACTGAATAGTTTAACCTCACTGTTCCACCTATGCTTTTACACACACAAAAAAAAAATAAAAAAATAAAATCTAAGAATATTTCGACTTCTTATTGATAATGTATATTTTCTCCTACAGATTAACAACAAATGTCACAGTATCCCAAATCAAATCCATTCTCATTCAGGTGATTATTCAGAAAGAAGATTAA